>NC_136070.1:912085556-912727556 GCF_964261635.1 Lissotriton helveticus
GGTATGCAACACAAATAACGACCCAGAATACTGATGGGACACAATATCGATGACAAAATTGCAAAAACAAATATTGACAGGTATCGTCTAGATTTCCTATAGCTAAATCCACATATATGCACCTATGAGGTGCATACATCTTCAACGTACGTAGATGTGGAGTAAGAAATGGTAAATCTATACTTCCGCATATGCACTTTCCAGTTGATATTTTTGTTGATATTTTGTTCCACAATATTCTTGTCCCACAATATTCTAAGAGTCACTGTTGAGTAGTGCAATCAGAGTAAGGGTCAAATGTTTAAGATGAATTGCAAAAGAGATAAATGAGAGGACCAACATAAGAAATGAAGGAGTGGAGGTTAGTATGTTACAATTGAATGGGGTAGAGAAGTATTTTTCAACTTCTGAAAAACTAACCACAAATGTCACCACCCTCTCCTTTTCCTCTCCCTGCATCTACCCCAGCTCCCAAGGTGGAAATGCAGTTCAGTGCAAGCATTCAAGTGTAGACGGGAGGGTACAGCCAAAAGCATTAGGTGAGAATTGTATACTCAAGTTGGGTGAACCAAGACAAGGTTGGCAAAATCTCAAGCCAAAGGCTGACAGAGGTTGGTTGAAGAAAGCCAGTGGTTGTAAGTGGAGGATCCAACGCCATCGTACACTAAGGGGCTTATTTACAAGCCCATTGTGGTGCCAGAGTGTCACTTTTTTTGATGTACCGGCGGCGCAGAACGCTGACCCCTATCTACGAGGCAGCGCAAAGCCACTATGCGTCGCTTTTCATGGCCTTGTCAATATGGAGTAAGAAAAAGAGGCATTCCAAGGGTGTTGCGGTGGGTGTTCCCACATAACACCCATGGATTTTGATGCATTCCCAAATTCACAAGGACTTGTAAACCTCGGTATGTGTCAAAAGCTACTCCTCCCCGGGGGGGGGGCATAACGAGAAAAAATAACTTAATTTGTTCTCATTTTTATCTCTATCTCTGTGTGCTGCATTCTGCAGCCCACATAGAATGAGGAAAATACCTCCATTGATTGTTTGGATTGTTTTTGTGCAGGAAGGTGTACCTTCCTGCACATAAACAATCATTCCTACAAGGCAGACACCCAGGGTCCCTGCATCGGCGCAAGGCAGCTAATTGTGCACCAGCGCAGTGGAAGAAGACAGGAATGTGCCGGATCTCATAGATACAGTACATTCCTGCCCTTTTCTTTTGAAGCAGGGAAGTACAGCAAAGTGACTTGCTGTGCTGCCCAGTGCCAAAAACTAGCAAATAAGCCCCTGTGTGTATTGCTAGCAACAGGTCTGTGACAGGTGCCCTGTCAAAACCCAGACCTAACAATGGCAGTCAGCAAGACAAATGTCTACTGGAACTGGAAGTGAGACAAACTGGACTTGAAGGAGAGGACAATGTGATTTCCATAGTTGGCAACTGAGAAGCAAAATAAATTGTGATTGAGGCTAAAAAAACTAGCGAACTACCAAGTGACGAAGAACAGAAAGCTCTTCAGGGAAGAAGTGAGGCAGGAGGAAAAGGGCGGGCTCCTGGTGTTCTTTGCAACATTTTGGTATATAAAATGGACTACATTTTTCCTCTTTACTTCAGCTCACACTCCGCGCTTGCCCAGCCTTCATCCTTTCCACTGATTAGGAAGCAGGGTCAGAAATCTCAGTTAAATGCTACATTTTGTTTTCTGTTTCGTTAAATGCACATTTTTTTCTGTTTCATAAAATTTGGATCTAATTCTCTTTTTCTGAGGAGAATTGTTTCCCGTTCCTATACCTGGTGGCTTGCCTTCTGAAGCGCGCGTGTTTTGATTTGTGGAGTTTAAGGAGAGTGAGACTGAATTCCTAGAGTGAAACACTTGTTTGGACACGCCCAATAGTTGGAATTCTTACGACAAACCTCTCATCGTCCATTTTGTAAGTGAGGAAAATGTCTTACTGGCATGAAAAACGCTTCAAGTGTGAGTAAAATGGCTCGAGTGCCTCAGGTCGTCCTACTATGGGACCTGATGCTCAGTACCATAGAATCACAGCAAAAAGACTGTAGTAGCTATGCGCAACACCAAAGGGCTTCCTGCATAGCCTCGATGCTCTGCAGCACTCTTCCCATGAAGCACTCCTTGTAGTGTGCATACCCCTCCACTAGTGCACTTCCGCACTTCGTCTGAGGTAAAAAGCGCTATATACATTCAGCAAAGATACAATACACGCCTTTCGCTAAATTATTTTCTTCCTTTGGTTGTCTGTCCTGGACTCTGGGTGACAATACAAACGCCCCTCCTTTCCCCTCAGCCATAGGCAGGGCACATCCTGCATAAGTGTATATATATATATATATATATATATATATATTCTCTCCACCAAGGTTGCCCTTATGAAGCCACCACACATGGAAGGGTTACCGCACACGACGCCACAGGTGATCGGCTGTCAGCATGTCGAAATCCTTCACAGCAGCCATACGCGTTTCGAGCTGATAAAGCTCTTGTTCACTAGCCAAATGATGAGGCTGCTGTGAAGGATTTCGACATGCTGACAGCCGATCACCTGTGGCGTCGTGTGCGGTAACCCTTCCATGTGTGGTGGCTTCATAAGGGCAACCTTGGTGGAGAGAATATATATATATATATATATATATATACTACTTTTAGAAAACAAAAAAAAAGCTTGAACTCCGATCCCAATAGTTCCTGCCCACCTCGACCTATGCCTTTGGCCCACATGTGCCTCCTGAACATGGTCCAGTTTGCTGTTGACGGGGCAGAGAAGCCAATGAGGAGAAACAGCAGAAAACAATTTCCATTCTATTCCGGACGCTGCCTTCATGATCCCTAAGACCAGCCCAGGGGTAGCAAGAGTACTGCTAGGGGTACAAAAGAGCAAGCGAAGGGTAGCAGCTGCTTCTCCTGGCTGCATTAATTGGCGTTAGTTAGGCGTTCCAGCTACAGGCGATTAATGCTGAGAGAAGAATCCTGCCAGTCCCTGGCCTCTCGGAGTCTGGCAGCTCTTAATACAACATTAGGCTTTTAACTCCAGCCCCTAATGCAATTGCGCCTTGTCAGCCTGCCGCGGAAGTTCAAGGGCTGCAAGGAGGTGGAAGCATGCGATTTCCTGGGTTATTACCGTGCCCGAAAGCCAAGACCCATCCCATGCCACATTCCCCCAGATTCATCATTGTCCTGTTTTGCGAGTCCTTAATAGCGATTATTAAGGAATCGCTATTAAAGACTTGCAAAACGGGATGCATGTAGAAATCGCAATTTATTTTGCGATTTCTACTGCTTCCTTATTTGCGATTCGCTAATTGCTAATCGCAAATAAGGAATGGCTTTCCCATTCATTCCTATGGGCCTCAAGGCCCATAGGAATGAATGGGGAGTCATTCCTTATTTGCGATTAGCAATTAGCGAATCGCAAATAAGGAAGCGATTTCAAGGGTGCCAGGGTGTCCAAACTACACCCTGTAGCACCCCTGAAATGCAAATGTACACTGGTGTTGCGCACACACATGTCCAAAGGACATGTGTGTGTGTAACATACAACTTAGAAAAATTCACTAAAGTGCATTTTTCTAAGTTTTCGCTATTTACCACGAAGTTACACTTCGCGGTAAATAGCGGCCCCATATTGCGAATTCGCAATTTTAAAAAGGTTCATGAATAGCATTTAAGGAATCTCTAATTGAGATTCCTTAAATGCGATTCTTCGCAATTTAGCGATTTCTATAATTGCGATTTTTGCATTTGGGATGATGAAGCCCAAATGCAAAAATAGCGCTCGCAAAGGGCCAGATTCTCAGAATCTGGCCCTTTGCGAGCCGATTTTGGCTTCATGAATCTACCTGTTAGTATCTCACTGAGGGCTGGCATACTGCGAGACGCAACAAGCCTCCCAGTCCCCACTGAACTGAACTTACCGGTTTTACAAAAGCAAGACGGGGGCCAGGGTGAAGAAGGAGGGTGGTCTTTCTTTTAAGAAATAATAAGAAAAAAATATGAACAGGGATTAAAGCACAGTGCAAAGCAGGCTCTGCAAACCAAATGAAGGTTTAGGGCATGATTTCGGTCCTTTTTTGCGCAATATGCAGTAGTCTCAACTCTTACCACCTCTGGGAAAACTCATTTTACACAAGCACATATAAAAAATACCACCTGAAAATGTTAAGCGTTCTTAGTGAGTAGAACGGAGTGTATCATTAAATTGGGTGAAAGTAGGACCTGCTGTTTACAGTGCTTAGAAATAGCAGCATTGTGTTGTGAAGTGCTGTATAAAAACAAGGTGCTGTTATCAGAGAATGTGAGCTTTTTGGTGAGTTTAGCCTGAGCAGTTGGACTTTCCCAAAGGAGGCCTACGTTCCCCAATCCAGATCCATGCGGAAATGCTGTCCTCGGATGTTGAAGATGAGGCGACAAAATTTATAACGTGGAAGATTTATGTTATTAAAAATTAACCGTTGGCGCCAGTACATGTGCGTCAGCAGATACTAAATGTTTCAAGATGCTCATGTTAAAAATACACATGCCCACATGAGGCAAAATGAAATGTTGCGAAACACATCAACTCTCCATGTAAAAAGTATAAACATATCCTGTGGAATTCTATAAAGGGAAGGCCAAAATTTCGAAACGCATTAATCACTCTTCAGATATTACCTGGAAGTTTGCAGATTAATTGGTGAGAAAAGTGCTCCCTAAAAAGATACAGAATGTACATTTTCCATTATAATGAGAGTCAATGTAAATTTAGTACCTGAGTGCTGCTAACGACATCTAGAAAAATAGCATACCTAGAACTACAAAGCGCCTGTACACTCACATTGGTCAGGCGTATTGCATACTTGCTGTGGGCAGTGTCCAGTTCCCCTCTTTTCTGTTCATGTCCTCTAAGTGCTGCTTTGGGGAGTGTAACTATTCACCGCAGGAGGCGTGGCAAGCTAATGGTATATGTGGCAAGGGACCTAATGAAATATCCAGTAGCCAAAAACCTATACATTTTAAGGGGTTGGTAAGTAAGAGAGTAAACAGGTGGATTTGAGTGAACTAGTGGGCCAATTTGAGGTGTCCTTGGTGAGAGTAAAGCCAGGGACATGCCCTCCTTAGGGGCGTAACACAGGCCCCCGCAGCCCCCGCGATGTGGGGGGCCCCCAAGCTCCAGCCCCCCCTCCCCTCAGCACCGCACTTCTAGCAGTGAGCACTGCTCGCACCAATTCACTTTGGTGAACCCAGTGAAGGGCCAAGCATGTATCTATTTGTCTGCCTATATGTCGGGCGGGATTTGAAATATGGAAGGTGCCCGGAATTTGCTGAACTACAGAATTTACGTTTTTGCTACTGAACTTTTTTCTACACCCCACCTCGACTTCTCCCCTCCAACCAGTCCTCTGTGCTGTGAACCCCGAAGACTCTGCAGTTTGGCCTGACATTTCAAAGCCGTTTGACCTTTGTACGCTAGGTCAGTAATTCAAGAAAACCAGTGTCGTGACGATAAACATTCCGTGTGGAAGAATAGAAGGTGCAATTTCTTACACTATTAGCTCTGCGAGGACATTCGTTTGTGATTGGCTGTTAAAGAAGGTTAACTAGTCGCTTTGAAGTTACATCAAAGGCAGTGAAGGGTGGGGTTGCTGCAGAGTTGATTTTTTTTCCCACCCTGAAGGTGAGGGTAAAAATGGTGAGTTCGATAGGGACCCGTTGCGGCACCTGCTTTTTAGAACTGCCGGTGCTGAGCACTGGCAGGACCCGGACCACTTAAAGCCCTGCACAGTACCTACTGAAGCCACGCCCCTGGGCATATCTCAAGTTAACCAATTACTATATTTTTGAGCTAAATAAATGAAGTACGTAACGTCATAAAAACAGCAGTATTTTTATATCCAGAAGGAAATTCAATTTGGAGCTTCGAAGTAGTTTTTAATGTCACTATATTTTTTACTGTTGTCTAATGGTATTGTGTGTTTCAGTTGATATTTAAGTTAAACCGGTAGAAACTTCTGCTTTACTTTCACTGATATGTCGCACAGTGTTTATAAAACTGACGTGCTGCAATGGACCCAGTGGAAGCCGCGTGCAGTCTGTGAACAGCGATTCGTATAACGGTCACACGCAAGGGCTGAACACTGATTCTAGGGCACCACACAGAGACATTATACTGTTGGAATGTGTTTGTGGACGTTTCCAGGGGCCCAGGGGCGTAACACCGGCCTTCGCAGCCCCCTCGGTGCGGGGATGTGGGTAAGCTCCAGGGGCCCCCCTCAGCACTGCACTTCGGCCAGAGAGCTCCAGATTGAGTCCGGAGGGGCCCCTCCACGTACCCTACAGGGGCGCCCCCTCAAGTTTCGTTACGCCAGCCCCTCCTCTTCCCTTGCTCTCTGCTCCACATATGTGAACAGGCACGATTGAGGTGGGGCCCAAGGAATAGAGCGGAAGGTGGAAGGCCCGGTATCATCAAGAGTGCTTACAGGTAGGAGGAAGCAGGAGGAACAAGGGAGCAAATTAAAGAAACTGGTTGAACGAGGTAACATAAGCCTCCTATGGAGGAAAAAGTTGTGAATGCCTTAGTGAAGATGGATGATAGACTGGGAATTTTAAACAAGATGAGAAGGAGCAACCATATACGAGTGTTTGGTGTTGGGAGCCATACAGCAGAGATTTCTTATGAGTTCTTTTTTTTTTATTTCAGTAATTTTTATTGAAAGTAAAAAGCATATTTACATGGTGCAGAGTGAAACACATGGGGGGTGGCAAAAGACACGCCCCGGGGGGGGGGGGGGGGGGGGGGCAAGCATTGTCTCGATTGGCTTGTGTCTGTTTGTTCATGTTCTCATGCTTGCTTCTTCTTCTTCTCGTCAATCCTTCAGGCTTCCCCCATGCCCCTTACAGACTGTCTGATTGTCTTTTCGCTCCCCTGGTGGCTTGAGGAGAAAAGAGGTGTAGAGATATAGAGAGAGAGAGGAGGCACATTGTGTCGCAGAGTAGGTGATGCATGTTGTTTATGCAGTGTTGCCTAGTCTGGACGTTCAGGGTGGCTTATGAGAGGACAGGTAGTTGTCTAGCGACAGCCACATCTCGCTTTTTTTCCCTGAGTTCGGTAGGCTGTTGGTTGTTATGGTGTCGGCTCCTCGTAGGAATATGACCCAGTTGAACCAGGCTTTAAAAGTGGCCTTCGCTGTGTCTTTCCAGTTGTTCAACACCGTCTTGACCGCCGCTGTGAGCAGGAGGTCAATCAGGTCCCTGTCATTTTCTGATGTTATGGAGGGGTCAGTGTACCCCAGTGCCAGATAGTGAAAGTCAAGTGTTAGTGTGGCGCCTGTTTCGTTCTTGATTAGAGTATTTATTGAATCCCAGAATTTCCTGATCTTGGTGCAGTGGAAGAGGAGGTGCGCCAGGTCCCCCTTCTGCTTATTGCAGTTCCAGCAGGAGTCGTTCTCTCTGATTCCCATGGTCGCTAGGCGTGCTGGAGTCCAGTAGGCCTAGTGTACTAGCCAGAATTTTGTCTGATCTAGAGTAGTTGTCACCTTTCTTCTCGATGTGGAAGACCATAGGTCTGCCCTTTCCTTCTCACTAAGCTCTCTCCCTGCCACTGCTTCCCAATGGGTTATAATTTTGTTATTTAGTTTAGAGGTTTTGGGGCTCAGGGCTCTGTATATGTGTGCTACTTGGTGTCCTATTATGTTCAGGCTGGTGGCGTATTGTATTATTGATGGGGTGAGCTTGTTTATGCCTGCTTTGGCAATAGCCACCCTTATTTTAAGGAAGTTATAGAGCTCTGCGCTGTCAAACTTGTATTGCTCTTTGAGTGTGTCAAAGGCTGTTTGATTTCCTTTGTTCTGTAGTTGGCCCACCGTTGTTATGCCGTGTCGGTACCATGTGTGCATGTCCAGTGTGTTGTTCCTGTACTTTATTCTAGGATTGTGCCAGAGGGACTCTAGCTGAGTTTGTCTGACGCTTGTGTCTAGTAGCTTGTCTATTCTTAGTAGGGCCAGTCTTGTGTTCCTAAGGATTGCGTTTTGTTTGATTGCGGGCTGTTTCGTCGCCGTGAGTAGTGCTACGGGTTCCATCCCCCCTAGCAGACTCCGCTCTAGGGTGAGCCAGGCCGGGTTGTAGTCGCTCTTTGGGGATAGCCAGTACAAGCCTTGTTTTGCCATGCAGGCTGTTTGAAAGGTTCTGAAATTTGTTATGTTGAGACCTCCTAGTGTCTTGGGGAGTCTGAGTTTCTGAAGGCTGATTCTGGGTTTCTTTCCTCTCCATAGGAATGTGTTCAGTAATTTGTCCAATTTTTTGTGAAAATAATCAGATGTGTTAGTTAGTGGTAGCATGTTGAGCATGTAGTTAACCATAGGGGTGACCATCATCTTGATAGTCTCTACCCTCCCCCACCATGTTGTGAATTTGGGTGACCATCCCTCTAGCTTCTCCTTGATTTTGTTTAAAATTGCTTGTTCGTTCTGGTCTAGTGTGGATCGCAGGTCTCTTTTGAAAAGGAGGCCAAGGTATTTAATGGCTTTCCTCTGCCAGGTCAGACCAGAGGACCCCAGTGCCGTCTTGTTGGTGTGGATGTTCAGTGGTTTACACTCAGATTTCTTTCTGTTGAGTTTGTACCCAGACACCTGGGCATACTGATCTATAGTGTCCATTAGGGCTTTTATAGACCTTTCTGGGTCTTCTGTAACAATGAGGACGTCGTCCGCGTATGCTGCTAATTTGAATGATTCTCCCTCTACAGGTATACCCCTAATGTCTGGGTTTGATCGTATCATGTTGAGTAGGGGTTCTATTGCCAGTAGGAAGAGGGCCGGAGATAGAGGACAGCCCTGTCTCGTTCCCCGTTTTAGGTCTAGCAGATCTGACGTGCCTCCATTCACTACCACTCGTGCTTTGGGTTCGTTGTATAGGGCCATTACCATCTTCCTGTAGTTGTGGCCTAAGCCGAATTTTTGCATACATTGGTCTAGGTATGGCCACGACACTCTGTCGAATGCTTTTTCTGCATCAAGGGCGATCATGACCGCCGCGTTGTTGCTTTTGGTCGCGTGGTTGATTACGTGGCATAGTAATCTTGTATTGTCGTGGGACATCCTGTTCGTCAGGTATCCCACTTGTGCGCAGTGTATGAGGGAGGGTAGGTACGTGTTGAGTCTGGTAGCTAGGATCTTGGCATAGATTTTGCAATCTACATTAATGAGTGAAATTGGTCTGTAGTTCTTCGGGTTTTTGTGTATCTTTGCCTTCCTTCGGGATCACTATAATGTTGGCTTCGGCCATCGATTGCATCATGCGACCCTTGTGTACACAGCTTGTGAACACTGACGTCATCGTTGGCTGAAGTGTGGTAATGTAGTGTTTGTAGAACTTGGCTGTGAACCCGTCTGGCCCTGGTGCTTTTTTATCTTTCAGACTTTTGACAGCTCTCTCTATCTCTTCGCTTGTTATTTCTGAGTCTAGTCTTTCCCTCTGCTCTTTTGTCAATTCTGGTGTTGTGATGTGTTTCAGGAGTTCTTTCCCCCCATCTGCACTTAACGTCTCGTCTTTTTTGTAAAGCTGCGCGTAAAAGTCTCTGAAGGTGTCGAGTATTCCTTTGTTCGTCGTGTGTGATTTGTTTGTGCTATCCCTGACGGCTGCTATTGTGTGTTGTCTCTGTTTGCCTTTGAGGTACAATGCAAGTGCTTTACCTGCTCTATTGGCCGAGCATAAGTTTATTGCTTTGTGTGTTGTCTCTGTTTGCCTTTGAGGTACGATGCAAGTGCTTTACCTGTTCTATTGGCCGAGCATAAGTTTATTGCTTTGTATTTGTTAATCCAGGTCCCTGCCCTTTCGCTAAGGATCTTGTTCAATTCGTATTTTTTCTTTGTTAGGGTCGTGAGGGTGTTCCTGTCCTCTAGGTTGGCTATGTGTCCTGATTCTAGTTTTTTGATTTCGCTCTCTAGATCAGTTATCTTTTTGCTTCTCTCTCTGTTCTGTCTTCCCTTGATACTGTTTATGGTTCCTCGTACCGTGGCTTTCAGTGCGTCCCATAGCGTCTCTCTTTCTATGTCTGGGCTGTCGTTATTTTTGAGGTAGTCTTTTATTGCTAGTTCTATTTCAGCACCGCTGTTTGTGTTTTTGAGAAGGTCATTATCGATCCTCCATCTTCGTGTCGGGCGTTCGTTGTGTTTGCCCATTAGTGTTAGGCAGATGTGGGAGTGGTCTGAGATCGTTTTTGGGCCACTCTCTGTGTGTTCTATGAGGTGTGTGTGTGTGTCTGATATGAGTATATAGTCAATCCTGCTGTAGGAGTTGTGTGGGTTTGAGTAGAAGGTATACTCTCTTCCATCTGGGTTTTGTAGTCTCCATGGGTCTGCTAGCCTTACTTTTGTGCAGAGGTTCCGTAGCGGGTTGCCCCTCTGTGTAGTCTGGCTCTGTCTTTGTGGGTGCCGGTCTATGGCTGGGTCCAGTACCTGGTTCATGTCTCCAGCTACTATTTGGAGCTCTCCTAAAGGTAGTGCCTCCAGTTCCTTGCCTATCTGTTCCCAGAATGTCTTATCCTCTGTGTTGGGGCCGTAAATGTTTGCCACATGTATAGGTTCCTCCCCCCTGAGCAGGCTGGTGATTAGTAATCTGCCCTCTGTGTCTTTCTTTGATTTGTCAGGTGTGAGTTTTGATTTTTTGCTGAGTATTGTGATGACCCCGTTCTTTTTGTTCTTTGCTGGTGATCCTATTACGTGACCTATCCAGCTGGCCTTTAGGCGGTCTATGTCTTCTTCCCCTAGCCTTGTCTCCTGCAGGACATATATATCACTTTTTAACTTGGACAGGTGTTCTAGGACTTTCCTCCTTTTAACTGGGTGGTTGAGACCTTTAACGTTCATTGACACTACCCTGATGTCCGTCTTGAGATTGTGGTGTGTGTTGTGTGTCATTTTTCGTTCTTACCGAGCTGGCTGTTTGTTAGGTTCCTTTGCCTACTTGTCTCAGTTCTGTGTTTTGGTTCCCTGTATGCTCTCTCTAGGAATAGAAGAAAGGTGTAGAAAGATAGGAAAAGAGAAGAGAATAGTATCAACCCATGTGTGTGTTCCCCGCACCCCCCTCACCCTCCCCTCCTCCCCCTTCCCCCCCTTACTTGCATAGTGGGTGTGTGACAACAAAGTTCCTTTGCTCCGCGTCCACCTGAGGTAGGTTGGTTGCTGATTCCTTATTCCTTCATTGATCATCGATTGTTTGTTCCCACATTTCTACGTTCTGTGCACGCTCTTAGGGTTGGCGTTCCTTCCTGCTAAGAGGTTGTCTTTTGTTGTTGACGCCTGACCCTTTCGAGTTTCTTCGCTCGAGCTATGAGGTAGATGTCGGTTTAGTATTGTTTGTCTTGGTCTCCTAGGTTTTAGGCTGGGAGACTTGAGGTGGATCAAAGTTCTTTGTTTTGAGGTAGATTCTTAGGGTCTGTTTCCGTCTATAGAGGTTCAGTCCGATTTTCCTTCATCGCTTGGTGAGGCACTTCTTTTTGGGGCGCTTTGGCCTTGGCCTTTCGCTTCCATCTCCTCGGTCGGTGGTCCTCTCATGTAGCGTCTGAGTTCCTCTGGGTCCTCGAAGACAATTGATCTCCAGTTGTCCGTGACTTTAAAACGGGCAGGTCCAGTGAAAGAGTAGGTGAGGTTCCTTTTCCGCAGTGCTTCTCTCATGGCTAGGAAGCATTTCCTGGCTTCTACCGTGGCTTTCGAGTAGTCTTGTGTGAGCACAATCTTGCAGCTCGCCCATGTAAGGTTTTGTTTTTTTCTGGCAAAGGCGAAGATCGCGTCAGTGTGATCTGCTCTTAGTGGGGAGCAGATTATTGCTCTTGGAGGCTTCCCCGTGGCTGGTTTCCCCGCCGGTACTCTATATGCTTTGTTGACTTCAAACTGCCTCTCAAAGTTCAGGCCAGTGAGTTTGGGAAGCATGTCTTCGAGCATTGCTGCGCAGGATTTCTTTTTGTCCTCCAGGCCTTCTGGGACCCCCAGGATTCTGATGTTGCCCCTCCTGGCTCTGTCGTCCTGCTCCGCCAGCTGCTTCTGTATTGCCTTGGCTATCTTTGCGTGCTCCTCGGTGACCTTGATGTTCTTGCTTGTTGCGTCTTCAACCTCGCTTATCCTACTCTCCGCCGTCTCCAGTCTGGTGTTTGTGTTGTGCTGGTCAGCCCGGATTGCAGCCAGTTCTAGTTGCATGTTATCTATTGTCTTTTTAGTTTCTCTTGCAACATCTTTAACTTCGTTGATTCTTTTCAACACTGTTTCTAGTGTTGCAGTCTCCGTTTTGAGCTTCCCCAGGGACTCCAGAGTGTCTTTCCTTAGCTTCTTCAGGTCGTTTGTGTTTTTTCCTTCGGTCATCTTCTGTAGCTGTGATTTGCCCGGACTGCGCGATCCGCCTTCTGTCCTTGTACTTGCTCGCTGTCTGGCTTGTGCTTGTTCTGAGGCTTGCGCTACACAATTGTAGCGGAAATGGCTTGGTACTTTGATGTTCCGGGTCTTTGTTTTTGTCTTTATTCCCTCCAGCGCTTGCTTTGTCTCGTTCGCCTCTGTTGGGCTACTTTTTAGCTGTTGTCCTCCTTCTCACGTCACTTCACGTCCCTTTGCTAGCAGTGTGCACAGTGCCGGCTCTGATCACCAGGTCTAAGTTTAGTTGTTTTCTTAGCGTGATTATGTGCGCTTTGCCTTGTTGTTAATTGCGTCGTTTTAGCAGTTGCTGCCGTTTGGCGCTGCCCAGCGCTTTGCTGCACGTTGCTGTGCGAGTTGTGCGCTCTACGTGCTGGCTGAGATCGCCTGTTGCATCTTTTCCTGTTGCTGGGTCTGCCAAATTGTTTGCCAAATTGTTCCTTTAGCGCGTTGCTATGCACGGTATCTTGTTGCTAGCTGCGGCATTTGGAAGTTGCTGCGGTTTGGCGCTGCTGTGTGTGTTTGCTTACTTGCTGGGAAATGTTGTATGGCTTCTCTTTCCCCCTTGTTAGGATCTTTTTTTTTTTGCTCCGCGGGTTGAGGCGTGTGCGCTCTGGCTGCTTGTGCTTGTGCAGCTGTTTGCAGTTTACATACTCCGGCGCCGATCGTGGGGGTCGTGCAACTCCTCTACTCCCTCCGCGTGATCGCGTTGCAGTTTGCAGACTCCGGCACCGGTCTTGGGATAATGCGGCTTCTTCTCTTTTCTCCCGATCGCGTACCTCGGGGGGGGTTTGTAGGCTCCGGCTCTGATCGTGGCCCGGGGCTGTCTTCTCTTTGCGCCTAACCTCGCACCGTGGTTTCCGCTTCCTTCCCCTCAGGCTACGCCCTTCCGCTTCTGCTTCTGCCCTTCTGCTTCCGCCTCCTGTAATGGCTGCCTCCAGCCGGCGCTTTCAGTTTCGGTTCTTTTACCGAGCCTTTCAGCGGTAAGTGTGCAGGGCGCACCTTCCTGGGTATGTCTCGTTTAGTTTAGGCTTCCGGTTTCAGCCTCTCTCCCTTCTGCCTTCCGCACTCTTTGTTCGACCCCCTCGGCGCCTCTTTTCCTTTCTCCCGCTCTTCCTCTCCGCCCCGCTTGTGTTCACACACCTCGGCTATTTGGTGTTTGCAGCGCGTGGCTTCCAGGCCTGTCGCTTGGTGTAAGTGCAGCCTTTTCGCTCGACCTGTCTTGTCTCCTCTTCTTCCTATCTCCTTCCGATCGCCATCTTGCTTCTCTCCTCGCTTCTCTGCCGTGGCTTCCGAGTTCGTTTTTACTGTTCGAACCCGTTTGAGACCACCAGCTCTTATCGCCTTGTAGCCCCGATCTTAACAGCTCGCTGGTTGCTTTTTCAAGGTTGAATCCTCGTGTTTGGCTGGTTAAAATCGCCTTAGTTCCTCAGGTTTCGCGGAGCTAACGGACCTAGACGACCATCTCCTTTGTCGTCCAAGCCACGCCCCTTCTTATGAGTTCTATATAGGAGATCTTTGCTGAACCTTTGGAGATTAGCCAAGATGAACAGTGAAATGCAGCGGTTAAGGATTTCCAATTGCTCCTTAATATGTCAGAATGTGGGGATAGCACCAGCAGCACAGTGAAAATAGTGGTTTGTTGACGAAGTTTGATGGAGTGTATTCACAGATCATCTGTGCAGAAGAAAAATGTGATGATGGTGATGATGGGGAGAACCAATGATTGTTATTCTTGGATCTTAATCCTAGCACTATGATGGGAATGAGGGCACTGACAGACATTAAGAGATACCTTGTTAAAGAATGTCAGGCATTGATGTACTATGTGGCGCGACTCAGGATGGAGCATGGATGAAAGAGGTTCCTGCTTTTGCTGGTTAAAATCAGTAAGAACATTGCTAGAGAAACTGGTTGGAAATCCAGGCTGACTTTAAAATGATTATATATTGGACTTCTCTGTGTTCGCCCAGAGGAGAGGCCAAGTGATCATATCTCAGTGATGTGGTCACGAGAATACCTCCCTGCGGATGGGTTTTTGGTGAGATTCTGCAATATAGATGGCACTTTTTTTTTACTTTCATTTTTTATATTGTTTCTCTGCTGTCCTATGCCCTCATAGCTGAGGTTGGGTGTTTGCCTGTAGTTCCATAGCTAGGAAATTATTAATTCGAAACCTGTTGCAGCAGCATTTTAACTATTCGATCTCTTGGCTTGTAGAAGTTGGTGATTGTATGATGGGTGTAGACAACAATGTCTTATCTTAATAGTTGAATGTGGCTAAAGACAGATTGGAGCCCAAAAATGGCAAGTTAACAAAAGCCACGTGCCTCGTCGCCACTTACATATCTTTCACGCAAGATCTATCAAACCTGACAACAAGGACCGTTAGTCCAACTCTCCTATTGGTGATACAGGCCATTCAAGAGAGATGCAGGCCATTCAGAGCCGAATCTTCATGAGCTTTGTGCTGTCAGCTAAACTTTAACCTAACCTTTGTTTTTTATTACCCGATTTGCCCTGATAATGTGTTAACTCCCACTTACAAAATTGTCATCTTTTGATGCATTTATTGTATTAAAAAAATTATTATGGTACGATAAAAAAAAAAGGAGCCTATGACCACTTTGTTAATACAGTGTAAAAAAACATCATGCTTGCGCCTACATTGGATCTGATGGAAATTAAAAAAAAGCTACTTTAGCTTTCCTTTGATAGCCTGCACCAACATGAAGGCCAGATTCATCATCTGTAAAACCTTCATGACCAGCTGCCCTTTCTACTAGGCTGACAAGTTCATCATCTCCAGTGCCACTCAAAACACCCACAGTCTAGGTCACCATCTGACTGGAGATGAGGAGGTAACACAAATATAAAAACAATGCTACAGGCCTTCTCCTTCGAATAACAGCCCTGTATCTATCAGGACCCCGTGTCATCGTAAGGATTTTGGGGGCCCTGGTCAAGACATTTTGGGGGCATTTTTACGGGGAACAAATTAAATTTTTATTACTCGTTTACTGGTAATTCAAGCCTGCACGATGCCAAAAAATGCAAAATGATATATTACACTTTAACAGGGTCACAATGAAACAGTATAAATATGTATGCCAGGACCCCATAAATCCTTAAGATGACTCTGGGTAGAGAAACAGACAGAGACAAATGCAGGCAGAGAGGGAGAGAGGTTTAGATTGATAATTTTACTAGAAGGGGTGTCTAATAGAAAGAAGGTTCACTTTCCAAGGGGGGCCCTTGGAAGATGGGGGCCCTGGACAATTGACCACTTTGCCCATGCCTCAAAATGTCTCTGTCAGGGCCACACAAGCCCAGCTCCAGTATTGGAAATAGTTGAAGACGCAATTCATTAAAGAACAGTACATCACAACGAAGTGACAGTGAACTTCTGCTCTCAGAATCCAACTGCCCCCCCTCATCCCTCGTTGACTGTATCCTTGCAGTCGACCCTGTATATATCTTCTCTGCCTTTCCGAGCTATTCAAATACAGCATGCATGCATATGGAAAAACCCAGCGCTATGCTAGGAATGCGTTTCCAGGAGCAACCGTTATCTCAAGTACAAACAATCTTGAAGCAGACCTAGTTAGACCAAGAAGGGTTTTCAGAGAGAACAAGTTCAGGCGGAATGCTGTGCTGGGATGAGGCTGCATTCCAGTGGCTTCTACTAATTTTCATGCCCAGTAGTGAAGGGGGCACAGATCTGTAGGCTTTATGTCGATTGCATACAACTGGTATGAAACAAACCGGCACATTCCTCTGGGGAAATGCGAAGGTTGTGGATATGATGGACAGGTAATGGTATATATGGAACTTGTGGGCATGGAAAAGCTTCCTGCGCCCTCAGAGCGGAAATTGGAAGCCTTTGAATTGGACTGGCCACTTTTCTTGGGATATCTGCTTTCCATATTTAGGGACCTCCATTGGCCAAAATACCTGACGATCTCCGATGTCCCAACCACTGGAAGACATGAAACCATGGGTGTAGCTACATTTGGTGAAGCAGGTACAGTGGCACCAGCACCCAGAGGCCTGAGGTCCCACTTAGCCTGTTTATTGTTGTATGCTACTAGCCGTTCATTAGCAGCGGGGTCCATTTGTTCTGTCTTGCATCCAGGCCCATTCCACGCTTGCTACACCACTGGACGGAACAAGGAAGATTCACCTTGTTGGTTTGATAGGATGGCAGTGGGGGTGGGAGAACTTGTGTAGGGGGTATGGTGTTGAAATGGTTATCCTGAATGTTACACACTTAAGTTTGGTATTCGTTATCTATTTCAGTTGACAGATATGAAGTTCTCACACGCTTGTAGTTGTAGGCGAGTTGTGTAGCAGCTGATATAATGGTAATATGCAGGCATGTATACAATGCCTAATTAAAAAATAAAGTGCAGGGCCCAAAGTTTGTCTTAGGAACCCTCTGCCGGTGCTGGGAAATGCCTTGGTTGCCAAATATGATGGCTGCCCAGTCCTGATTTCACCACACATCTCTTTATTCCACCACCTACACTTCCTCTCTCTTTAGCTCACTCTTGAAGGTTATTTGTGATCTCTGATCTTGCCATTGTCAATTTTTTCCTATCTTTCTCTCCTTTTTCCTTTCTTTCTGACTTTCTCTCGCTCTTTGCCAAAGTCTGGAGTTAAAAAAGTCCTAGACCCAAAAATGGATGTATGACGTTACAACGCATACTTTTACAACGCCTACCTTTACATTGCAAGTTTTACAACGCATACCTTTACAACGCAGAGTGCTTTTAGGCGCTGGATAGTGAATAGTTTAATTTACTATTCCAACTCCAGTCCCCGTGGTTAGTAGGGAAGGTGCTGGATAGTACATTAAACATATTCCCTATCCTAGAGCGCCCCCCAGCGCAATGCGTTGTAATGGTTTGCGTTGTAAAAGTTGCGTCGAAAAGGCACTGCGTGGTAAAAATTGCGTTGTAAAGGATGTATACCCCCAAAAATGTGTGCTGCTACCTACTCTCAGGAACCACCGGCACAATTTAATCACTGCTTGTATGTTGACTTATGCAGGGCACACGAGCCCAAGTACCCAATATAGTCAGAAATCTTAATACATAGTTACATCAAGTGTGTGTGATCATACACAATAGTCTGTCAATTCTGTGTTCTGTGGTTAGGACGAGTGCACTGGACCCCCCCCCCTCCCACCCCCCTCCCCAATGTGCTCTTTAAACAGTATTTTATTATAGAGCACCCATCGTTCCCTACGTCCCCCACATGTATGCAACCAGTGTAAGAACATCACTACCAACTGGGATAGTCATGGCCTCTACACGACTTGAATCCTGATAAAATACTGCCCTCGATTATCTCAGTTACAATATATACATTAGGGGCACGCAAATCTGTAAATGTTTTTCTGCACAATTCTTTTTCCAAATGTTTACAAATTTCATGTTTATTGTGGTTCACAAAGCTGTAAGAAAAAAAAGTTGGTGAGGAAAAAAATATAGCACGTTGTTAACTTTTCAGCTTATACAGCTAAATTGGTGGAGGTGCAGGACTGCACCATTCAGTCTTTCGCCTTCCTAACTTTTGGGGCACACTTGCAGAGGTCAGTTGTCCTTGTTTTTATGCCAGCTAGGTCCAACGTCAAGCTTTGGTTCTCCTGTTAATTATTTGTTGGATTTACCATTTATTTATTTGTTAATATGTTTTTCATGAAGGGTGCGTTCGTTAGTGTTCAATGTGTCACCTGTCCACAGTTAAAGATTTTACCAACCTGGCTTCATTGTACTGTTTTAGTTCTCTGCTCTCTTTGAGACATTTTCTTTACAGTCAGTGGGCTACAGCTCTCCCATAGGCTAACCATTTGTTGCTTCAACGTCACTCTCATACCCTTCATTCCCATTTGTCATGTCATGTATGTGTCATGCCTCTTTTGTGTTCTGCTCTCCCCTAGAGCATGGACCAAGTACTTGTGTTTATCCACTGCTCCCATTTCTTAGCTACTTTTTTAGTGATGTTTAAGCACTCCATATGAGTGCTTGTGTTTTCCGTTGCTCCTTCCCCTACCACCTACCCCACCATTCTTGTTGCTTCTTTTTCTCCCCACCCGCCCCCAGTCCTGTTGCTTCTTTTCCCTTTCACCCCTGCCCCTTCTGTTTCTTCCTTAACAACTCCCTCTCCCCACTCATGTTCGACTTTTTCTCTGTCTGTCTAATTTTACTTGAGCCCATTCTGCTGCAGACAGGCCCAGCAGTCACCTTGTTACAGGGTCAGATACTCTCCCTCCCTATGACAGATCCAGCTGCATGAGCAAGGAATCAGCGACTCTGCTGGGTGGCTCTTTTTTTGAGGGGTGGGAGGACGAGGTCACTTTTCCGTTGAGAGTGAGAGTCCAGTTGGCTGTTTGCAGCTTGATCCTTTCTTAAGAGTTTGTTTCCTGAAGCAAAAAATCACTCTATCTCCTGCCAACAAGGCCGGACTCTGACCCGAAGCCGGCCCTGGCAAACAGCTCAGCTGGGCCCCGGTGGGGTGGGGGCACCACTCCAGTCTCACCGCTGCGGCTTTTGTACAGGGGGCCGATATTCCAGCTATGCTACAAAACCGGACTCTGTAAAAAAAAAAACAGCCCCCAGGGGTCCATAACCGGCCCCCACGCTGGCAGTGCCTAGTACGGTCTGTCCGGCCATGCACACCAAATTGATCTGCACTCACTATTTATTGTTTTACCAAATATTGCCTTTCTAGTCAGAACAAAATTAATCAATTGCAACTTTGAATTTTGTAGTAATTTGCATCCGTATGTCATAAATTCATTAAAAGTCGTTCAGGCTTGTCGTGTGTTGAGAAATTATTTATTGAAACTATGCAAGATATTCACACCAACCAAGTTAACACGTTTCGTCTCTTCTCCCAAGACTTCTTCAGGGCTTTGTCCTCTCCCATAGATGTTTCAAAGTTGTCTGTTCACATTAAATAGTCCAAAGGGTCCTTGATTTAAAAAATGGGAGTCTTCGTCTTTTAAAACAGGAATGGTCAGATTCAGCAAATTTATAGTTTTAGCCCATGTCGGCTAATTAACCTAATCGGTAATTCACTGTGCATATTAACCGTCTCTAGGTTGTGAGTCCAGTCTAGTCTGGCAGTCCTCAACTTCAAGTACAGCAAATCCTTTCATCCTGCCTCAGTGACATATGAAGTGATTCTTCTTTCGAGGGGATGTCACACTTCTAAGGAATTCACCAGGAATTGCAGCTGAGATGAAAAGTTGTGGATTATTAATTGGGCTTTTAGCTATAAAGTTTTTTTTAACTGGGACCTTGCCCTACTAGCCCACCTGTTTATAAACCAGAATTGAATGGCCTCTTGACGTTTAATGACAGTTTATCACATTACTTACCACAAGGGCCTTCTTCTTATAATCCTCATAAAAATGAAATTCTAAGTCAACCGGCCAAGACAGGTACACGTAATATACAATTTACCAACAGATGTCTGTGCTGTGGACTTTCAAACCTGCTGAGCTATGTTCTTTCTCGACTGCTAAATGAAGCAATAAACCCTTGCGTGCCACTTTGCAAAACTCTTTGACTTATTAGCCAGCAGCACTTTGCATTTTGGGATGTGTAGTTTCTCCTCTCCGTTTATTTCCTATGAACCCCATCATCCAAAGTTTCTTTGGCTCAAAAGTCAAAATTGGCAAGGTTGTCGGGCGTAGCTGGGGGTCACCTGGTACCGATCAATTTTAGCTTGGTCCATGTGAGAATCTACATAGGTGACCTTCTGCGTCATCTTGCGTGGGAAGTATTGTCTGCATTTGGATGTATGTCATTACAACGCATGCTTTTACAACACATGCCTTTACCACGCAACTTTTACAACGCAAGTCGGTACAACGACTTGCGTTGGGGGCGCTGGATAGTGAATAGTTTAATTTACTATTCCAACTCCAGTCCCCGTGGATAGTAGGGAAGGTTTTGGATAGTAAATTAAACTATTCCCTATCCTACAGCGCCCCCCAGCGCAAGTCGTTGTAACGACTTGCGTTGTAAAAGTTACGTGGTAAAGGTAGTGCGTGGTAAAAGTTGCGTTGTAAACACTATTTACCTCTGCATTTAGGCTTTTATGAGGTTGTGATAGTAACAACTATTTTGAAAAATCCCTGAGATGAGTGATGTGCTACTCAAACTTTGTCATGGCAGACATTTCAACATAAGTTTTCAGGAATTGAATTGATCCAAGATGTAAAACTCAATGCGATTGGCTTTCACATCCTTGAACAACCACATAGTCTATTCACAATGAAACTTGCCACCAAAGTTCAAAACTGAGGTGCACAAATAAATGAATTGGCTGTGACAAAATTCCATTATGGATTTGCTCAGGAGAGGGAATTTTGGGGTTTCCAATGGGATTTGCTTGCATGGAAATTCCGTCAATGCTGTGGAATTTCCAGGAGAGAAAATCATCAAGTATGAGCTGATTTGTGGACGGTCCTTTATGGGTCCACGTGTAAAAGCTAGTCAACACCATGAAACTTTTATATTTGTGCATGTTCACCAGCAAATGTCACTTCGTTTCCCACCCTGAAAATGCTAGTAGCTTTACTCCGTTAACGTGCAGAAGTCAAAGCATTTACATTGGATTGTGGGAGCCCACCACCCCCCCTAAATTGTTATGGGTGTAAATGAAGGGGCTCCGCTATGGTTAAACATATTTTCCACGTTGAGAAAAAGTTTAGAAGTTTTCAAGTGCAAATGCTCTTGTGCATCACTTTTTTTAACATAAAAACAATGTTCACGTTATGATTCATCTCGCTAAAAAGGTTCCACGTGTGAATGTGTCCCTGATTCCCAGAAGTACTCCTGAAGTTTTTTTTTTATTTCTAAAATGTCAGAAACTTGTTCCAACTTTACGGCTAATTTAAGAGGAGGAAATTTACGACTTTTCACCAATAACATTTGTGAAGCAAAACCATAAAAACCCTCTCCTTTTAATGCCCCAAGCTGTTAAGTTTCCTGTTAAAGTCTGATTCCTGAAAGTGTTGGGCCGGTTTTTAATGGTGATTTTCCAGATATGACCAGACTTGCAAATACATGCATGCAGTCTCCCACACCGTGCAAAACTCCTATACAGTGAAGTGTTTTACCAGTTCAAAAATGCCACGATTTTCAAACGTGGGGCACTTCCGTAGCTAATCTGTTTCGCCTGGGCCTATTTTGTCCCTGTCCTACCTTAGTGTCAGCAGCATTGTGTTCCTGGCGCCTCCTGATTAATCACCAGTGTATTTATAAGTCGTAAACAGCACGGTCTGTCACAAATTACTGGAACTACAGGCAGAAAAGAGGCCACGCGGAATTTGAACGTGACCGTAACTCTCAAACTACTAGGCTACATGGGTGAGTGGCTAAGCCACGCGAGACATTTTTCGTTGCATGCTGGGATTTGTAGTTCTGTTTATAAGCTATTGTACAAGCAGGAGTACAGTTCCTAAAATCTAAATATAATTTATTCCCTGAACGAGCGATCACCGCGTGCAGCCGAGAAACATGAAAGCTCTGGTGACTCAAATGCCAGGTTACTGTCGGCCCTTTGTTCCAGTAACATCTAAGCCACATAATAGTTTCCGGGTGACGATTTGATTGACGGCCTGTAAAACCAGTATCTATCTAAACTGAAGTTCCACTTGTATGTCAAATGAGTGGTGTCAGTTGAACCCCTCCCTTCTTTGAGGGCGTGGGAGCTGCTATTCCCGTGACCTCTTTGTGCTGCCGTAGTTTACTTATACGCAATAGAAAGACTCCAGAAAACTAGATCATGGAAAAACCCTTAAATGTTCTGTCTCTCTCGTTCTGCATACTGAGGCTGAGTGGTCTCATCAGTTTTATTATCTCTAATGCTAAACCAAAGAACGTATTATCTCTCGCTTAACAACCATACATTTTCCATACCATTGTGTGTCTAATTATTGGTTTCATGTTTCAGGGTGGACCCACCCACCTCCGCTCTCCACCTCAAGAACTTCGCTCCAATTCCTTCTCCCTTTACACATTCCTAGACAGGCCATACTACATTCTCACGCAGTGGGAGTCCACGTTCAAACTGCTACACCCCCCTTTATGATTGACACACACCTCAGCCTTCCACAGATTTTACGTTTTTTGTTTATAAATGAATGCTATTCTAATAATGTCATCAAGTCAAGACCCTATATCCTCATAATATATGGGTTGACAATAATTATATATTTTTGATGCCTCTGAGCTGGTTTATTTTTACAGGTGCATTCTTTGGCCAGTTTGCATGTGTCCATCTTTCTCCTCAGCGACCTCACCCCGAAAAGAATTTCAGGAATCTACACCGAAGGTGTATAACCTTGCAGTTATGCATGTTTCTGGATTATTCTCAGAGTATGCCAGCTTTCCAGACGTAATCCCGAATAACAATGATCCATTCAGACGTGGGAACTCGTAGAAACAATTCCTTGTGCTTAAATGTGCATAGTGTGCATCGGGAGTCTTCACACTTTACCGAGGCAACACTTCTTCACCTCACACTTCAACATGAGGGTTTTTGACTCATAAAATCTTGAGCTTGGCCTCTTTTGCATACTTCTCGTCATAGGTAGTGCACATTCCACTGTGTCCTGGTACAGTTGATCTGGGATTGTTAATCATGCCTTACCAAGAATGGTCAGTAGAGTATCTTGCAGAACCTGCTACTGATCAGTTACTGACATCTTGTCATCATCTATAAGGTGCTCCCTTCCGTTGGACCTTACACAACAAGACCACCATTGCCTGAACATTTTCTATCAGCAGTAGCCTCTCCAATGGGAGACTTCCTTGGATGTCTTTGTGGGGCATTCCTTCTGCACAGTCACTCCTTAACTCCACCTTGTAGTGGACCCCACAACCCAACCACCACAATTGCACCAGTAAGGGTGTGTGGATAAAGAATTCCTGCTAGACTTTTAGGGGGATCATTTTGAATTGAAAAACTAGGTGCAAAATCTACCTAGCACAAATCGGAATTGTGACAATTCTATTATGAGTTTTACAGTTGAGATATATATATATATATATATATTGTTAGGTCTCGCCTGTCAATGCGCATGCGCATTGAGCGGAGCGAGACTATAGGGGCTTAAACAGAGTTTACCTAGACTGGCGATTTGATGCAGTGCATGTGCGCTTTTAGCTCAATGCGCAAGCGCAATGCGTTAAAATGCGCTTGCACAGCATCGAATCGTCAGCTTGGTGCCGCCAGCAGCTCTTCCCGCTCCGCCTCCTGCTGCATCAAAGGCTTTAGGCTCTGCCTCAGCCCAGCCATTCTCCTCCCCTAATTGCCCCCTGCTGCATCAAAGGCTTTTTCACGGCCGGCCGGCCGTGCCCCCATCCTCACTCATCTCTCGCACCCCCCTCTTCGCTCATCAGGTCTGCAAATCTGCTTGCCTTCTGTCCCTTAATCTCCCCGTGACTTTCCCCTCACCTCTCCCACTCCACTGCTTCAGGCCCCCACCATTTGCTCAGGACATTGCTTGTTTTAACTTGATTCACGGCTTCCAGCACGTTTCTTTTGCTCTTCTCTTCTGTTTCAGTGCCTGCCTCTCTCTCTCTCCCTCTCTCACTCCACTCCCTCTCTCACTCCACTCCCTCTCCTCTCCCTCCTTCCCTCTCGTCCTCCCTCTCTCTCCCTCCAGGCTGTGTCTCCTTTTTTGTTTTTTTTACAAATTGAGCACCGTCTGTATTTTATTCTCATTCAATCTCCCATCATTGTATCTCGCTCCCTGCTTCCCTCACTGTCTGCCTTCTTCCGTCTTCCCTCTCCTCTCGTTTCCTTCACTTTCTCCCCTCTCTGTTTCTATCGTCCTTCTCTCTCGCTTGCCGTCACTCTTCCTTTTCTGTCACTCTTGCATGTTGCATTACAAATGCTATAGGTGTCACATTTGCAAAAGTTATAACTATTGGCATTGCAAATGACAAAGCTATTAATTTAAAAAACAACACATAAATAAAATAAATGTCATTTATAAGACCAATAGTTCAAACTTTCCTAATGCGAGACCTATTGCATTTCCAATGCTTGTTTTTTTTGTTTTGTTGCAGATTTATATAGCGCAAACTCGACCCGAAGGTATTGGAGCACTTTACATGAGCACCGGTTATGTTACACAAGGACACATTCATTTTTTTTTTTGGGGGGGGGGGGGCAGGGGAGATGAAGTGATTTGCCCAGAATCACAAGATGTGGACGCGGCCCGAAGCTCGAACCTTGGTTTCCCAGCTCCAAAGTCATCAGTCTAGCCGTCAGACCACATCTATATATATATATAGGTTCTTTACCAAATGTACAGTTGGGATTTGCATCTGTTTTGTATGAGTTATTTCAGAATGTTGTCCAACATGTGCTTTCTGTGGGTAGTATCAAGTCTGCTCTAAATTGACAAAGGCGGGCTTAATTGCCATTTACACACTTTTTACTGGTTCGAAGGTGGGGATCTAACTTGTGGGGAAACACTAAGTCTGTTTTCAGAGGTCATTTTTGCAGAGCCCTGGCTCCATTCAATTTATGGCCAAATTCAGAGTATGGCAATTAGCTTGTCAGGTCAGTTGAGGTTATGTCCACATCTCCTCTGGTATAGAGGCCCATCCACAAAATGTAAGGATGACTGACAGGCAGACTGGGTTCTCTAGTCCTTCAGCTGGGCTGCCAGTGGGGCAGTTCCACCGAAGGCACTGAAGCTTTGCTGAGTGGCCCCTATATTTGATGAACCTGCTTAGCATGCATTTTGTTTCTCGAAAACAAACAAACATGGCCCTGACATGCATGACATAAAGGCTTTTTTCCCCTGTACTGCCATGCATTAGCAAGGTAGTGTAGTCCCTGGAAAAACCAGTGGCCGTTACCCTACCTTAGACTGAGGAGAGCAACCATCACTTTGACATGATGGTCTTATGATGAACAGGCCATGAGATTAAAGGTTTATACCGATGAGCCAGCTTAGGCATTGCTTAATTTGAACAAAATAAGTGCCAGGGCTCTTGTTAGGAGGCCACTGCAGTTTACACCACACATTGCCCCTGCCATGCTGCCAACGATTGTAACAACACAACTGCTAACCATCACACTCCTACAAGAGCAACAGTTTGAACTCTTCCAGGTCCTCAAACCTACAAGAATATTTTTGGCGGCAGGTAATAGTCATTTTTAATGTATATTTCATTAATAATGAACTGTTGTCGTCATCTCTAAATTAGACAGACAGTGCCACCTTGTGGCAGACTGTCACGAGCACCTGTGTTGACAATTAAGTGACAGTGCTGAGCACTGGAAACCGCAGTCTCAAATTAAGCACTGATAAGGCTTCCGGTGTAAGCTCAGCATGTTCCTGAATTTAAATATAGCGGTGAGCTGTAAATATTGTGGGTGCAAGGAGAGATGGCTACAGTGGCAAAATAGTCCCCCAGACAGTTCAGTGCAAGCACTCAAGAGGCGGGGCAAGGATACACTCAAACAGCCGATAACATTTGTTGAAAGATAAATATTTAATTTGCCTTAGCCAAGATGCGATTAACAAAGTTTGAAAGCAATAGCAGAAAGAGGGTGGTTGAAGAAAGTGGTTGAAGACTCCAGGCCACTGTTTTGAGAGCTGTGCTATCAATAGCCAGACGTAAAAAGTAAAAAAGAAAACAAACACTAAAGTTGTGCATGTTTTCCTTCCTCTAAAGAATAGCACCAGTCTCCAGATTGCTTTCTGAAGTGCATGGAGTTACATAGACAAAAAATGCTTATCCTACTTGAATAAGGGTGTGTGATTGTCAATTCTTCAATGCTCTTATAAACAACCAGTAGAAGCTGATACAATAGCTGGTATGCAATGCCAGGATCACCTCACCCCATGCACTTGGAACACCTTTCCTCACAGCTTCAAAAAAAGTAACATAAAATTATGGTATTTACTTAGACAACATGAAACTCCAACCATAATGCTTAAGTTGCCTGGTCCTTTACTAGAGCCTACTTCTAAATAGGGGGGCCCGCCACAGGCTGAACATTCACAGCACACAGTGACCATGCTTCGGTGAGTTGTATAGTCATACAGCTGCACTGGAAAAGCATGTGTCCTGTCGCTTACAAGATCACACTGAGGCAGTACTTAATTTGAGCCAGTGGTTTCCAGTGGTCGACATGGCACTTAATTCTTAACACCAGCATAAAGGCAGTTCACCACATGGTGGCGGTGGCGGTTTAATTTTGATATGAGCACAACAACGGTTTTTAAAAATTCAGTATACATTAAAAATGAATACCACCATTCTTAGTGCTTTGGGTGGCATGGAATAGACTTAATTATCACAGTTGTAGGGGCTTCAAAAGTTAGTAATTGTGTTGGTATTGTCATTGGCACTGGTGGCAAGTAGTGATATAAGCTATGGTGGCCTCCTGAGAAGGGCTCTGCCACTTATAATTTTTTTTAATTAAGCCGTGCACAGGACCGATAACAGAGGCCATTAATAATGACCCCGATGCTAGACTATCTTTCTGCTGCCAGTGCCAGGCTACTGATCACTCGCTGGCACACAACGGTGACCAAGCTTGAGTCTTGTGCACAGTGCATGTACCAAGGGTTAGAGAACACCTCACACAATTACTGTACCTGTGAGTAATTTAACACTGGCGTACAAATAAAGACAGACCTGCATCCCCACAGAATAACCATACACTTGTCTTTCAAAAGTAGACCATGACCCATTCTTTATCTTTATACTTAACCATACATAACACAGCTATCCTGATCAACTCCTCCTCCGAGGTCGAGCGCCCTAGTCTAACCGCTAGGGCGCTCGACCTCGGACCTGGGTAACTGGGTTAGAGTCTCGGTAATGACGCTAAAACATCCTGTGATTCTGGGCAAATCACTTAATCTCCCCGTGCCTAACAGAAATGAATGTGTGTCCTCATGTAACGTAACTGGTGCTATGTAAAGCGCTCTGATACCTGATTTTGATTTGGGTCAAGTTTGCGCTATATAAAACTTCCACAAAAAAAGTCAGTGGCCAGCTTGTAATTGAGATTGTTCTGGAAGACATAGGGCCCTCCACTATTGGTTGCCAGTTTTAGAATGCATAACATGCTTTTCAGTTCTTCTAAGGTTACAGGAGACAAGACACTAAATGAAGGTCTGTAAATAAAAAAACAAGGTTGTTGGGTTTTTGTTGAGAAAATTACATGTCAGTAGCTGCACATACAGATATTTATTACTGTTTAATTTGCTTGGTCTAAAAGGTGTAGGTAGGTATTACAACTTTATATATGTAGTGAAAATGTCAACTTATTTTGGAGATATAATAAAGAAAGGACCCAGATGTGGAATGTGGAATTACTTGACCTATCTAGGTACACTTTTATATATTAGGAGTTGGGTACATTACTCCGGTGTGCCCCATGAGTATCGAAGAAAAAATATTATGGTATGGAAATATTGAGAACATAGGGCCAGATGTAGGAGCCTAAATACCGGTCGGTAACGGCCGATTTCAGCCGTTACCGACCGGTATTTAGGAATTGGCATGTAGGTGCCATTATTTTACAGAATCGGTAAATTTACCGATTCGATAAATTTACCGATTCTGTAAAATAAAGAATCGGTAATTTTACCGATTCGGTAATTCCAAATGTAGGTGACACTCCTGAGAGTGTCACAGGCACTTAAGAGTCGGTATTTTACCACACAATCCTATTGTGTGGTAAAATACCGAATCCAGGTGTGCATGCACATCTGTGCATGCACACTGTGCAATGTGACACACAGACATGCCCTAAGGGCATGTATGTGTGCCACATGTCACACATGCCTTTACTTCGGGTGCTAGAGGGTGTCAAAGTGACACCCCCTGCACCCCTGCACCATTCGGTATTTACCGATTCGGTAAATACCGAATCGGTATTTCCCATTGATTCCTATGGGCTTCACAGTCCATAGGAATCAATAGGAAATACCGATTCGGTATTTACCGAATCGGTAAATACCGAATGCTACCGATTCGGTAATTTTATTTAAAAAATTTCCTACATCTCACCCCTTCATATTTACCGATTCATAAATACCGAATCGGTAAAATTCGGTATTTATGAGTCGGTAAATAGAAGTTACCTACATCTGGCCCATAATATCGAAACCAAAATACCAAAAAGTAAGTATAGATTTTCCTTATCGAACTCTATACTTAAGTACCTTGAATTCACAACTGGGGTAGATTCACATAGACCGGCAACAAATGCTCCCTCAGGATGTGCCTGCCTGCCACCACAGGAACACAGTAGCAACATTTCATACACAAAAAGAATTATGAGGGGAAAAAAGAAAAATATTTTCCTAATAAAATTATTGGCCAAGTACTAATCGTCCAGCACATGCTTCATGATAAAACACGCTTCCTCTGGCCGTTTTAATAGTTCTAATAATCCAGTAAATCACTCAATTCATATTTCCAAAGAAGGTTTCACTAATATCATTGATATACCCAAGTTTCAAATTAAAGGCAGTCCTAGCATAACAAGAAAAGAAACTGGCATAATGCCATTCAACAGTTAGTCTTTTGATATATATCTTCAAGGTACATAAATGCGAATTTAGGAATAGTAAATTGATACTTTTTATGCACTTACCTTTCAATATTTTGATCCTCGATATTTTTCTTATATCACAATAGTTCCATGTTGGATATTCAGTAGTACAATCAATAGACTCAATCTTGATAAAAGTGGCACTTGATAAAAGTGACTTCTTAAAAGGAAGCCCAAGACTAGATACATGTAGTTCGATGTTCATTGAGTGATCTAATAACCATAAATGTGACATGATACTCTCGGGGATATTCAGGCAGAGCATCACTGACAAACAACTAGTGATGCAAGGGGCATTGAGTGTACTGCATTGTTACCTACACGTGATCATTCTAAAGAAGGTGAGTTTAGACAGACACAGAGGCATGCTTCGATCGCACACTAGAAGTGATTTCACCAATGAGAGGCTAAGCATTAAACGAGCCCAGGCCCACCAATGATTTTTCCATTGAAAATGTGGATTCCTTTACAAAAGGGTTAAATATGAAGCGAATATGTCACTTGAGCCTCCCTAACATCAAACATGTATTCATCTATTTGTGTATCAAGCCATCCATTGTTCAATTTTATAGTCCAGTTTCTATTTCTCACTGAGTAAAGACTATCTATGCCAATCACTTGAAGGAGTCATGGATCACTCTTAGAAATGCAGACTGTGACATCCGATAAAGACTGGTCATTATCCGATAAAGACGTGTTCAATATCCGTCTGTTCTTGACAAATGGGCTGTACGGATGTATGACGTTACAACGCAGGCTATTACAACGCCTGCCTTTACAACGCGGTTTTTACATCGCAATCCATTACAACGCATAGCGCTTTGGGGTGCTGGATAGTGAATAGTTTAATTTACTATTCCAACTCCAGTCCCCGTGGACACTAGGGAAGGTGTTGGATAGAAAATTAAACTTATTCCCTATCCTAGAGCGCCCCCCAGCGCAATGCATTGTAATGGTTTGCGTTGTAATGACCACGTTGTAATGGTAGTGCGTTGTAAATGTTTTGTTGCAAAGGTTGTTCTCCATTAAAAGACAGCTTATTGCCAACTACTTAGGATTAATCAACAGTATTTGCCCAGATGTGAACCCCATCTCCATCAAATCCCCAATGACCACGGATGTTTGCCACCGATCCTTTTGTAATCCTCTGGATATGCCAAGATTTGCCACCCATCCCATAGTAGATTTGACACTGATCAATTAATAATTCTGGGGGTGCGCTGACATTTAGAACACAACAATTAACAATCCTAAGAGCACACTTACATTTGCCCCAGTACTTTGTATTGCTCAGTACATGCACATTTGTGTAAAGACACATACACGTCACACATTCTGTTGATGTTACTGTGTTCCCTGCTGTTCCAGTGACATCACCACAGTTTGCCATTCATCACGTGACAACCGCTCTGAGGGTGAGAAAGTAAATTACTGGGGATTCTGATTTATAAAGCTTGTGTGCCGTTGTGAGACAAACAGAAAGCGTGTTTCTGTGCGTCAGGGCATTAACCCTGTATCTATTATTCTGCTTTTTATATGCATACTCTTTCCAACATGGATTGTTCCTTAGTTCCATTATCGGCGCAGGATGATCCCCACCCGCAACAAAGTAGCAAAGGCATGCATAAATAAATACACCACACGTCGGGCAGCAAAGAGGCCCAACAATGGCGGGGGAGGCCTAAATATCCCTCCCCATCCCCCGGCTCTCCGGACATGATGTGTCCAGCGCGCCCTGTAAGGGGACTCCTCCTGGAGTCCAGCAGAAGCGAATGGGGAAGGCACCTAAATTGCACTAAGGGGTGGCTGCCCTCCAAGGTGGCCCCCTGCGGGGGCCGCGGGCAGCCGCATAACTGGAATCTTCTCTTTAGAACTTGAGAAGGTGCATTACTCATCATCGAAGGAGGAACCAAGATACGAATGGGTATTGAAACACCTCTTTTGTCTGCTCTTAATCTCATTTTATCTGCAAGTGGACTAAAGGTGAAGGGCTCATGTAGACCCTAGTGGGTGGTCCGCCAGTCCTCCGGGTGGTGAAAAGCCTGTCCTCTGCCATCCTGCTGGAGTACCACCCACAGTATTTAGAGATTCCTACCTGTCAGACTGAAATCACTTTGCCTACAGTGCATCTGGTAGTTTGGTGGACACTTTGCAGGCACTTTTCATTTTGCTTTTCAAGAAACAAGCTTGCAAAATAACCATGGCCTATTATGGATGGAGTGAGTTTTCTCTGTGTCAGGTCATTTTTTTGTTTTCCATGCCAGGGCCCACCATGCCTTGAATGCTTTTTGTGGGTGTCCATGACAGGAAAAAGCAGTTGCGATTGACCAGCCGTGACCAGCCGTGTCGTGACTGTGACTGGAAGGAGGTAGGTCTGGTCAAGAATGGAACCACCAGGTGATGAGTTTCTGACATAGAAGTCAACTGATGCTCAGAGATTGGAAACTCAGCAGTTCTCACTTCTAACTAAGACGGGGGAGGGCTGCGTGAGTTTAGTGGGAAAGGAGAATTACCAATTTGGGGAAAAACTCCCTGTTCCGCCAAATTCTTGATGGCCACCTAACTATACTCAAAGGCTGCCTGTATATCCCTTGCCATGCCTTCGATCTATAAATCAAGCCTTCCATATAAACCTGCTTGTGAACAGTCGATACTTTGTGTTTAATGAGTAGGCTGCATTTGTCCTTATATGTGCATTTTGTTCGTGTGAGTAAGAGCCTCTGTGATTTGGTGTGTGGTAATGGGTAGCTGAATATTTGTTTACAGTCTAAGTGCAAGGGTGACTTCATGTGTTATTGTCTGTATGGGTGCCTGAATGTTATCTCTGGGAGTCTGTGTGTGTTTGGTACCTGTGATTGAGTTGTTTGTGTGTGCACTGATGCCTTTAGGTATGTCGCTGTTTGGTTAATAAATGTGTATGCCTTAGTATATGTGCTTGTTTGTGTGATGTATGTAAGTTTGTGCATGGATGTATTGTTTCTCTGTATAACAAAACAAACAAGATGATGGACGGAATGTGGCACAATGGCAAAACATTCACCCCCAGTCACAGATCTGGGTTTAATCCATCGTTATTTTGCTCACCAAGCCACCCCAGTTCAGACATGGCCATATGCAAATCAGTCTTGACCCTGTGCGTCATGGGAACAGTCCAGCCCGAACTGCCAAGCCATTTCTTCCCTGGACCGGAATCAAGCATCCTAGGACCGGTTTCATGAGGCACAGGTTCAAGACTGATTTGCATATGGCCATGTCTGAACTGGGGTGGCTTGGTGAGCAAAATAACGATGGATTAAACCCAGATCTGTGACTGTGGGTGAATGTTTTGCCATTGTGCAACATTCCGTCCATCATCTTGTGTGTTTTGTTTCTCTGTATATCCAATATACCAATGCTAGATAGATCTATTGCCATTATAAATGGTTGGTTACAATGTAATTTACACATTTTAGCTTTTTCTGCAGCACTAGGAAGAGAGCTAGTGGGTTTCGTGTTATTGAGGGCTAGCAGTAAGATTAAAGATTAGGGGCTGGTTGAAGTTTGAGACTTGTACTCCGTTTTAAGCAAAGTTGTCAGGCTTTCCTCTTTGTGCATTTTATGAAGGTTCCCAAGTTCATTTGAGGAAGAGGGTTTTTCCCCCAAAATGTTGTGTTTAGTTATTTTTGCAAAATTGTATAAGGGTAGAATTCATGACAAAAACTTTTTTAGGCTTATAAGTTTTGTGACCGGCTTGACAGTTGCAAAGTTTAAAAAACGTCACAAAGTTATGTACGAAAATCTTCTGCTGCTTCATACAAGACGAGCAAACACATGGTTTCTACGTTGCTCAATATCAACAGGCTATCATGTTTCCAATGCTGGGCTTTCATTTGACAACCTGCTATGGTTGGGTAGTTGTAGTTCTGGTTTGCTTCGTTTGAACCAGTTAGGCTACAACACATGATATCACTTTGAGCAGGTTAAGAACTATGCTTTAGCAGCAACCATAACACAATAGTTTTAATGGGACTGAAGAGGCTCACTTACCATCTCAATATTTTGATCATGGATATTTTGGTCATGGAGTTTTGGCAGCACAATGTTTCTGTAGTTGATATATTGACTTACAATCCCCAGGAAGGGAGGAGAATATAGAATTTGACAACTATGTAATCGGTGATATAAAGACGTGGGCTAACCCAAAATTTGGACTCTATATCCGAGTCAGGGATACCTGGTGATAGGGATTAAAGAAACTGTCTGACTTTCCCTATCAGCTATTAATTTAAAAATTGTTGGTATTTTCTTCTGCACTTGGCCCACATACAGAAATTTTGCATGCAAAGTATTTTTTTACTACTCTGTCCTCAATCAAGTTCCCTATCACAACGTCTTTCCCTTGTAGCCCACCACATTTACAGTCAATCACTGCCCCCACATTATGCACACACCCACAGATATTTATCTTTTCTCCTTTATACGTTTGCCCCCTTACATATGCTAATTTCTCCAGTAGTCTTATAATTGCTCTAAGGTTATCCCTGAAATATGTACTTTCTTATTTCCTTCCATCATATCAGTCCAAGGTTAGGCTCCCTTGAGCTACTGCGCTGATGAGCGTGTGTTGATTCACCTATGCCCAGTGTGTGCTACAGAGACCTGAGAAGACGTTTGGGCAGCACTTACAGCACCCCCAAAATGACGTGTTGCTCTCTACTGATGAAGGAATTAATCCAGAAACACATGTCTAGAGTTACACAGCACAGGCTGCATCAACAAGGGTGAAAAATTAAAGGCTACTACTGAAGTAAGTGTCCTCATGCACTGCATTTACCATGATGCATTGGGGCAACTTCAGTGAGAGTATTATAGTCTCCATAGTCCATTTTGTAAACTAGAAAGATCAACCACATATCAAGAGATTTTGGAGCCAAAATTCTTTGCAGCAGCTCTAATTATTTCAATTTTGATTGACGGAAACATATATCAAATGAAATTTATAAGCAACTCAATTAGGATGTAGTTATAGTATAGTCTGACAAAGGGAAAGAAGGAAGGATGCACGGGTGTAGATATTTGTAATGGTTGCTCAGTTCAGATTAATGTGTTGTCACACCAGAACCCGCACACTCAATGTCATTTCTGTACATGCAAATGAACCTTTACTCTTCCTGTGTTCCAAATGTGACCAGTTATTTTGCTTACCATTTTCAGGTTTTTCTGAGGGGAGGAAGAAGCTGTGACGACAATGCGGATTCCAAAGTGCATAACAGTGCTCATGTCCCTTGTCATGCTTTTAGTCATAGGAACCTATATAAACTGGACAAGTCCTACCCCTCTACCAAAAGAGGCCTCCTCATTGTCCTACCAGAAGCCTTGGTGGACAGCACCTCCTATTTCCACCATTCCATCAACTGGTATTATTGAAGTCACCCTTGCTAGAAATAACCTTTCCCGGACTTTGCTCCCAAACTTGGCATTGCTGCTGAAGGAAAAAATTCCTGTTAAGAACAGTTACTGGAACAAGAAACAGCATGAGATCTTTCAAGATCTCGAGAGACAGGCCAATGTTTCCACATCTTGCGGTGTCAATCAGGAAGCGGTTTCGCAAATCAGAGATTTCCATACTTATCCAGAGATCTACAAGCAGTTTGTATCATACAGTGACTGCAGGGAGTTTCCAATGCTGATCAACCAGGCCAATAAATGCAGTGAGAACCAGACCTTTCTTCTGATTGGTATCAAATCAGTCCCTAAAAGCTTTGACAAGAGACAGGCTTTGAGAGAAACTTGGGGCCGCGAAATGGAGTATAGAGGTATGCAAGTTCGGACCGTCTTCCTCCTGGGGACAGAGAAGGATGGGTCAGGACCTGACCTACAGCATCTTCTCAGATTCGAGAGTGAGCTTTTCCAAGACATCCTTCAGTGGGACTTCCAGGATTCCTTTCTCAATCTGACTCTGAAAGATAACCTTTTTTTGAAATGGGTCACCGTTCACTGCCCAAACATCAATTTCATCTTTAAAGGAGATGATGACGTCTTTACCAACACCCTTGGCATCCTGCAGTACCTGGAATCAATTGAGCCGGACAAGGCAAAGGTCCTTTACATGGGACATCTGGTCACTGAAGCGTCACCCTTCCGAGACCACAGAAGTAAATATTACATTCCAAAGTCATTCTACGAAGGCTCTTATCCTCCCTATGTGGGAGGAGGTGGCTTTGTATTCTCTGGGTCTTTGGCCAAGTGGTTGTACCTCATTTCGCAGTACATTAAATTCTATCCCATTGATGATGTCTACACTGGGCTGTGCTTTCAAGCTTTGCAGGTGGAGCCGCAGATGCATCCTGAATTTCAGACCTTTGACATTGCAGAGAAAGAAAGGGATAACCCTTGCACACACAAAAAGCTTCTGCTGGTCCATCAGAGGAACCCCCAGCAACTTATCCGACTCTGGCGCATGATACAAGACCCTAGTCTCAAATGCTGAGGAACCGTGCAAGGGGCAAGAGAGCATAATGTAGGTAAAACGCTTCTTGTAGGACACTCAGAAGTGCAGTGCTTGTTGGGGGTCACTAAGCCTGGGAAACAAATGGAGTCCAAGTGTCAATCATACAAGGGTTTCGTTCATGCTCCAACTGAGCACGTCCTACATTTCCACCACTAGGGCTCTGGTTGGAACTCAATGCAAGTCACAATGTTGGAAAACGTAGTACCGCCTCGTTGTGGTACTTTGACTTTTGTGGTTTAATCTCATGGTTCTGACATTATTGAACCTCCCCTCCAGTTGACACCCATGTTTGACTTATCAAGAGACACACCAAGGACAGAGTTGACATGAAAAGAAGACCCTCCTTGTTTACTCACTTAGAGATGGTGCAGTCAGAGAAAGGCTGAGTGAAAACATGGGGAAAGTTGTGTTTGAAGGGGACACTGCTGCTTCTATTGACCCAGTTGACTCCAGAGGTGCAGAATGCTTACACTCCCAGCGTTATCTTCCAAGTGTGTAAAGCATAAACACCAAACACCTTTTAAAAATACAAATTTTGGGGCTGCTCAGGGTTTGAAGAGCAGAACTGAGAAAAACTCAACATCTGTTTGCACATTTCCGACAGATGGTAGAAAATATGTATTGTGAGTCTAATCTTTGTGCGATGTAGCACCCAGTGGAATCTGCAAAGCACAGAGCTATGGTGCATATCAGTTGAGCTGGTTAAAAACTACTGAGGCCTTCTTCGAGGCTAAGATACATCAGCAGCCTTATATATAGTCACGTTAAAGAGCATACGGGTTTGTACACAACTGAGTTTAATCTCTTTCAGCACTCAGTTCTATGTAACTCACTAATATAAGCACTCCAAAACAGTTATGTGGGTGGTATTCTGTAGAAGGAGATGCCAGTATGTTAAAGTCTGAACTCCAATTGTTGTTTGCACTAGGATGGGCCAAAGATGGAATAGATATTTTCTTTGGACCCACCCCTTATTTGTCATTTATTGATCAATGATAGTTATTCCTTAAAACCGACATTGGGAGAGGGAGTATTGTGTATTATCTATATTTGTTTGTGTTATGTTTCTAATTGTTTTAGGTAAAACATTTGTGTTTCCAGAACAAACCATGTCCAAAGCTGCTGTCTACCTCCATTAAACATGGTTGTAGCATACTTGATTCCCTCACCACAGGACTATTCTGAGAGGGCGTTGATTTTGCAGAAAAGTAGCTGGGAATCAGCACAGGGCTCAGTCTCACCTACTGACTTTTCTTGCACAGCAAATTCCCTCTCTGTCTCCCAAAGCAGAGGTGAACTTACAGTGATCCCAGGAGCACAGACCTCACTCTTCATGCATCTAAAAACTGTTATTGGCCACAGGATCTCAGAGGTTCATCAGTATCTGCCTGTTCCTCCCCGCTAAGGACAGCGAAGGTTCCGACACGCACCAGCCTCACTCTTGCTACAGCAGATAGGATCCCTCATAATGGTTTCTTCCGAGGGTAGGTGCGATTTTCTTCCAGAATGTATGAGTAAGTCAGGGGTAAATCACAGCTGCTCAGAGAAACTTGTTTGTGAATGAGGCACTCTGTGTCCATTGGAAATGTTCCAAGGAGTAAGATAAGTGGTCATGGTAGCATGACCCTATAAGCTCTGTTCCTGTTTGCCTATAGGTGAAATTCTTTGCCTCTTAAATACTATTTCTAGGGAGCTGATCGTAATGGTCCTATCTTATTGTTTGGAGGCTGACGAAATGAGATGTGTGAAGTAAAGTCCAAGCTGTTTCCAGCCGAAATAGAATACAGTGTTACCTCTGTAGGCATCCTCTTTGAAATATCATCTTACAGTTCACATTCGTCGACCACCTCATCGAATAAATATTGGAAAAGTGGATGGATTCATGAGGGTGGGAAATGGAACTGTTTGTTGTGAGATATGTGCTACACACTGAGTTGGGTATTAAAATATGCTTGCGCAATCTATAAGCTGGTGGCATGTAAGACATGAAGGTATCACAAAAATACTCATGGACAAAGGAGCAAATACGGCTACAGAAGAAAGATTGCGTTGGACAACTGTTATTGGTTTGACGTGGAATCGGTTAGCGCCGGGGAAACACAGAGAAGTAGGTATTTTCTGACAGGGTGGTAGGTATGTGGATGAAATCTTAGGGGGGGGGCTCAAGAAGTATAAGAATTTTAAAAAGCTTTCGGAAAGCCATTAGAGCCATTCAGAGTAACTGGTGCCTTAAGTAGGCTAAGTGGTGTTCCGTTACAAAGAGCCATGGGAAGCGGTGATGGGCCTAACAGGCCTTATATGAGGGCAATGTCTGTGGTTTTTGTGCTAGTTCATGTATGGTGATATTTTATTTAGAGGTGAAAATTGCTTTTGCATAATGGATACATGGTTAGAGAGTGCATCTGATATATGTTATGTATTTTTGCGGTTGTATGATGTATTCGCGCATGCGATTACTACGCATGCCTTTAAAATAGGTGCTTACAACACGGTGCTGTTACCATATTCCCTTTTCCACGCATGTCCTTACAATGAATATGCTTTTACGACGCATGCCTTTACAGCGAAAATCATTGTAAAGGCATGATTGGTGAAGGAATATGCGTGGTAAAGGTTACGTGTGGTAACGGTACCTGCTTTGTACCTGCTGGCACCCTCCATGGCCACTCCCACACCCTGAGCCCTATATACCACTCCTCCCCTCTCCACCAGCCCTGAAAACCAGCCCGCTCCCACCCCAGAAACCTTAGACAGGCCTTCCAGCCCTAAAACACCCCAGCCCCGCCCTAAAAACTACCCCGGCCCCACCCCGGAGCCCTACAATTGGCCTCTCAGCCCTTAAACCACCTCAGCCCCCTATCCTGAGTCCTAAACTTGGCCCAGCCCTGAAACCGACCCATCCCAGCCCTAAAACAAGCCTCTGTGCTCTAAAAACACCCAGCCCCCACCTTGAGCCCTCCAACCCGGCCCCTGGCACTGAAGACTATCCAACCCAGCCTTGACCAGAAAACTCACACCTTCCTTGAGCCCTAAATTCCAGCTACCAGACCTGAAATCTACTCACTAAGCCGCATCCCGATACCTCTGACATCCTGACAACTTTTTTTTACCTCACCGATACCTCTGACAACCTGACAACTTTTTTTTACCTCAAACACCTCCGACCCACTGCCCATTCGCTCCGAGTCTAGAGCGTTGACTATCTTTACCACACATATTTACAGCCTTTACAACAAAAATCGTTGTAAAGGCAAGCGTGTTAAAGGCATGCGTGGTAAAGGGATGTATGACGTTACAACGCATGCTTTTACCACGCATGCTGTTACAACGCAGTTTTTACAACGCATACCATTACAACGCATAGCGCTTTGGGGTGCCGGATAGTGAATAGTTTCATTTACTATTCCAACTCCAGTCCCCGTGGACACTAGGGAAGGTGTTGGATAGTAAATTAAATCTATTCCCTATCCTAGATTGCCCCCCAGCGCAATGCGTTGTGAAGGTTTTCGTTGTAAAACCTGCGTAGTAATAGCACTGCGTGGTAAAATTTGCGTTGTAAAGGATGCTTCCCGTGGTAAAGCAATATGAGTGCTAAAGGCAAGTGTGGTGACGCTTGCGTTGTAATGACATGCGTGGTTTAGACCGCGTTGTAAATGCTATTTTCCATTTGTGCATCTCACTGTGAGCCAATGGGTAATATATTTTTTTTACTGTACTATAGATGCTAAAGTAAAGCACTTTACTTTTCTCTCTACATAGTACACGAATTCCTATTCACCGCGGTGAATGTACTCTTTTGCATGACTTGAATCTCTCTTTCATCTTGAGTCACAAATCCTTGGTAAATCTTTTAAACACTCATTGTTGCCACCCTATATTCAGTTATTTTAAAGTAGTAAGAGCTATTAGTCATCGACTGAGCGCCACATTCTATTCCCACTTCTAGGCCTCAAGAGCCCTTTCTAGTGGTTTCCACACTTTTGCCAGTCAGAAGCCATTCCACCGGTAGCTTATCTAGCATTGCACAATACTTAAATGCAATATTTATTTTGGGATAAGGTCAAAAAACCGTAGCCTTGCCATTTGCCAAGTGCTTGATTCTTCGATCTGTCTATATGTACTTTCCCTCAGTGGAACACATTTTCATGAATTGGAAGAAACAGTAAGTAGGCCAAATTTCCTCGAAGTTTGCATGTCCTGCGTTTTCATTTTTCAAAAGAGAAAAAAGGTACACATATGTTCTGTCTTTACTGATTTTATGAAGTATACATACTCGTTTTCGTTCCATGTGCACATTGTTGTGTTACATTGTGCAATCATGTACTTTTTTTTCAAAAACTCAAAGTGACTTTGTCCTCTTTAATGAATTTTGCGGGGTCGGGTTTCTTTTTACAAATGCTGTAAAATAAAATAATTTATGAAATCAATAAAGTTTGAAAATGTTTTGCCTCTGTTTTTTTCTATTTAAAAATCTACACGTATGATAGAAAAACTGACAATAGGACGGAGCCAAGATGGTGGCCAGAGAACATTGCCCAATTTGATCTGTGAGTATTTAGGGGTGCTTCAGATGAAAGGACATCTACGGGTGCCAAGGTAGTTAGTGTAAGGCGTATTGCAAAGGAACTAAACTGAGGGAATTAAGCTATACGTTTAAGTGAGAGAACTGGAGCAGCCTGCTTCCTCTGAAAGAGCAGTAGAACTTTAGAATACAGAGGTCTGCGGCCAAGAGTTGAGAGGGAAAGAGGAGGGGAAAGTTGGATTTTGTAGCTTGTTGGGTTGGGCTAAGCCTATGTGAGTGAATAGACAAGAGCTCTGTGAAAGGAGCATACCCTGTGAAGTTTGGGGTAATTATACTTGCCTGCACACCAGCAGATGATTTTGGCAGTCATCTTGAAGTGGAGTCTTCTGGTGGTCCCTGCATCATCACAGGGGATATTTACAATGCCTGACCATCAGAGGGAAATTTAAAAAAAGAGTGAACATAAAGATTTTTATTTTTCTACAGATAAGAAATCCTCTAGGCAGTGGGGTAGCAAGGTCAGGTGGTACCTGGTGCGGAAAATTTCTTGTCACCCCCGCCCACATTGAAATTATTAAAATAAGGAAAAAAAGATAGTTACACATATTCTTGCCATTTTGACACCCCCCTCAGTGATGACACCTGGGGCGGCCCACACCCACCGCACCGCCTTTGCTACGCCACTGCCTCTAGGAGGTAGAGAAAAGGAGGGAAAGAGTAGCAAGGAGTTAGTCCTCTCCTCTCAACACCCTGGGAGATTACCAGACATGTGGGACCTGTATGGCTCATGTAATGCAGAGGGTTTACAGGAATGTTTCCTTTTTAACAGGAAATCTGATGCCCTTTAGAGAAGAGTACTGAACCCTGATAGAGGGTACAGCAGCTTGAAAAGACGACCCAGGCCCTCCCTGATAATGGGAAAAGAGTCCAAAAGAATATCAAGGGCCTTCTGGAGGTAACAGACTTGACACAGAGATACTATTAGGCCTCAGAGCGGAGACCTGAATTGTTGGAGAGTGCGACTATGCCCTGCTTCTTTGGCTCGTCAGAGTCTCCAGAGATGAGAAGTAGGGATGATCTGTGCACTGCTTCAACAAAAGAGGGGGGGACCAAGGAGCTTTTTAAGGTCCAGTGTCCATGCTCCTAAATTATAAATGTATACCAAAAAGGGGACACTGTTCCTAAAGCAAGGTGCAAAAGTCACCCATGCAAAACGGTGCAAAAAGTCACCCATTTAAAAACAGGGGAAGAAAAGAGAAAGAACAGGGATCCTAGGTAACAGTCCCCACTAGTGATAGGAAAACCATGTTGTTGTCCTCTGTTGCCCTCACACACCCCGAAAGGTGTCATGCTTCATCATTGGGCAGTTGCTCCTCGTAGGGCCGGCGCTGCAATTCCCTACGGGTCCTCCGAAGGGTCTCTTTATCGGAGATCTTTTAATAGGACTGCCGGTTGATGCATGTGGGTGTGTGGGGTGTGGGGAATGGGTTTGTTCATATTCAATTGAGGGTAATAAATTGACGTGCAAGTGTGATATAAAAGTAGGGTCACCATGCAGCGAAGGTAAATGGGTGTACCCAAAGTAGTCTCAACTGCTAATTAAAATCTAGCCCCAATGGCATACTATGCCCGGGTATAGAACGACATAGGTCAACATGTTTCGCGCCTATATTGCCATAAGGATCGTTGGCGCTTCTTCAGGACCAGAACTATAGTGTGTAAAGTGCACGTGAAAGAAAACTAAAAATACCCTCACATAAATCAGGGCGGCGCAGTAACCTGTATGCCCAGCTTCTGGCTACAACTGCATGGTGGAACCGCTCCTGATCAGTACCTAGAAAAGAAAAACAGTACAGGGTACATCACATATATTAGCATCAGGAATACCTTGACGCTACATTGTGTGCCACCATTGTGTGCACATCCAATACATTAAAACAAAAAGAACAACAGATGCATGAGAACTACATACAGCTGCCTACCAACCAATATCCGTGCCCCGACATTACATAGTTAAGTACAAGTATATAGGCCACCTAGGAAAAGAGAGTACCTCCTTTAATGTCAAGGTGCAAAGTCACCCAGAGACATGCTTGCGCCTCTGCTTGCTCTGTAATCAGGCCTAAAAAGCGTTCATGAACTTGAAACACAAAGGTTCCAGCAATGGCGGGTGCCCTTAAGGTATAATCTCATGGTGTGCGCTTACCTCGTCATGTCGAGGAATCCAACGCTGGCACAAGCATTGTACACCACCAATATGCCGGGCTGTAAAATAACAAAAGTCAGCGGGAATTTAGCTGTGGGGACCGGGACAAGTCTTGTAAAGCTTTCAGTGCGGGCGTATTTCCTGTTTCCGTTTGGCGAAAGCTACTCACGTATTCCCCGCGTGCTGATGCCTCTGCACCTACCCCTACAATGCGTCTGCCGAGAGAGTGAGCTGGAAAGTCACGGCAACTAGTTAAAGAGTGATCACTGAGGTCAGGTGTGCTGGGCGTTACCCCTTTCCGGAGTACCTGTCTGAACATAAATATAACCGCGCATGCTCAGGAGAACAGAACTTGCTAATCATGCGCAATGTTAGAAATGGTGCTCCCTGACGCATGCGCGTTAGATACACTTGTAATACAAATGTGTTAAAGTCAATAACGCTGTTGAACCATAATTATGGTAGGTCTGGAATACTCAAAGGTGTATGGTGTGCTGTTTATCAAACTAGTTAGACCAGAGGGGTGCCTTCTAGTGAGGCCTATACATGAAAATATTGGAAATAACAGGTTGTTCATACTGTTTACGGTGGTAGGATATAGAAGGGCTAGGGCATGCTGCATTTTTACAGAATATTAAGTCGATGTCATCTCAGAACTTAAACAGTAGCGGAGTTTGAAGCAATCTCCACTCACCAAAGAATCTAGTCCCATGTGTCTGTAAGGAAAGTAGAGAAGGGGGGAGACAGAACGGTCCCACGGCTGGTCCGCCGTGCTTAAACTGCTTCAACAAAAGAGGGGGGGACCAAGGAGCTTTTTAAGGTCCAGTGTCCATGCTCCTAAATTATAAATGTATACCAAAAAGGGGACACTGTTCCTAAAGCAAGGTGCAAAAGTCACCCGTGCAAAACGGTGCAAAAAGTCACCCATTTAAAAACAGGGGAAGAAAAGAGAAAGAACAGGGATCCTAGGTAACAGTCCCCACTAGTGATAGGAAAACCATGTTGTTGTCCTCTGTTGCCCTCACACACCCCGAAAGGTGTCATGTTTCATCATTGGGCAGTTGCTCCTCGTAGGGCCGGCGCTGCAATTCCCTACGGGTCCCCCGAAGGGTCTCTTTATTGGAGATCTTTTAATAGGACTGCCGGTTGATGCATGTGGGTGTGTGGGGTGTGGGGAATGGGTTTGTTCATATTCAATTGAGGGTAATAAATTGACGTGCAAGTGTGATATAAAAGTAGGGTCACCATGCAGCGAAGGTAAATAGGTGTACCCAAAGTAGTCTCAACTGCTAATTAAAATCTAGCCCCAATGGCATACTATGCCCGGGTATAGAACGACATAGGTCAACATGTTTCGCGCCTATATTGCCATAAGGATCGTTGGCGCTTCTTCAGGACCAGAACTATAGTGTGTAAAGTGCACGTGAAAGAAAACTAAAAATACCCTCACATAAATCAGGGCGGCGCAGTAACCTGTATGCCCAGCTTCTGGCTACAACTGCATGGTGGAACCGCTCCTGATCAGTACCTAGAAAAGAAAAACAGTACAGGGTACATCACATCTATTAGCATCAGGAATACCTTGACGCTACATTGTGTGCCACCATTGTGTGCACATCCAATACATTAAAACAAAAAGAACAACAGATGCATGAGAACTACGTACAGCTGCCTACCAACCAATATCCGTGCCCCGACATTACATAGTTAAGTACAAGTATATAGGCCACCTAGGAAAAGAGAGTACCTCCTTTAATGTCAAGGTGCAAAGTCACCCAGAGACATGCTTGCGCCTCTGCTTGCTCTGTAATCAGGCCTAAAAAGCGTTCATGAACTTGAAACACAAAGGTTCCAGCAATGGCGGGTGCCCTTAAGGTATAATCTCATGGTGTGCGCTTACCTCGTCATGTCGAGGAAACCAACGCTGGTACAAGCATTGTACACCACCAATATGCCGGGCTGTAAAATAACAAAAGTCAGCGGGAATTTAGCTGTGGGGACCGGGACAAGTCTTGTAAAGCTTTCAGTGCGGGCGTATTTCCTGTTTCCGTTTGGCGAAAGCTACTCACGTATTCCCCGCGTGCTGATGCCTCCGCACCTACCCCTACAATGCGTCTGCCGAGAGAGTGAGCTGGAAAGTCACGGCAACTAGTTAAAGAGTGATCACTGAGGTCAGGTGTGCTGGGCGTTATCCCTTTCCGGAGTACCCGTCTGAACATAAATATAACCGCTCATGCTCAGGAGAACAGAACTTACTAATCATGCGCAATGTTAGAAATGGTGCTCCCTGACGCATGCGCGTTAGATACACTTGTAATACAAATGTGTTAAAGTCAATAACGCTGTTGAACCATAATTATGATAGGTCTGATATACTCAAAGGTGTATGGTGTGCTGTTTATCAAACTAGTTAGACCAGAGGGGTGCCTTCTAGTGAGGCCTATACATGAAAATATTGGAAATAACAGGCTGTTCATACTGTTTACGGTGGTAGGATATAGAAGGGCTAGGGCATGCTGCATTTTTACAGAATACTAAGTCGATGTCATCTCAGAACTTAAACAGTAGCGGAGTTTGAAGCAATCTCCACTCACCAAAGAATCTAGTCCCATGTGTCTGTAAGGAAAGTAGAGAAGGGGGGAGACAGAACGGTCCCACGGCTGGTCCGCCGTGCTTAAACTGCTTCAACAAAAGAGGGGGGACCAAGGAGCTTTTTAAGGTCCAGTGTCCATGCTCCTAAATTATAAATGTATACCAAAAAGGGGACACTGTTCCTAAAGCAAGGTGCAAAAGTCACCCGTGCAAAACGGTGCAAAAAGTCACCCATTTAAAAACAGGGGAAGAAAAGAAAAAGAACAGGGATCCTAGGTAACAGTCCCCACTAGTGATAGGAAAACCATGTTGTTGTCCTCTGTTGCCCTCACACACCCCGAAAGGTGTCATGCTTCATCATTGGGCAGTTGCTCCTCGTAGGGCCGGCGCTGCAATTCCCTACGGGTCCCCCGAAGGGTCTCTTTATCGGAGATCTTTTAATAGGACTGCCGGTTGATGCATGTGGGTGTGTGGGGTGTGGGGAATGGGTTTGTTCATATTCAATTGAGGGTAATAAATTGACGTGCAAGTGTGATATAAAAGTAGGGTCACCATGCAGCGAAGGTAAATAGGTGTACCCAAAGTAGTCTCAACTGCTAATTAAAATCTAGCCCCAATGGCATACTATGCCCGGGTATAGAACGACATAGGTCAACATGTTTCGTGCCTATATTGCCATAAGGATCGTTGGCGCTTCTTCAGGACCAGAACTATAGTGTGTAAAGTGCACGTGAAAGAAAACTAAAAATACCCTCACATAAATCAGGGCGGCGCAGTAACCTGTATGCCCAGCTTCTGGCTACAACTGCATGGTGGAACCGCTCCTGATCAGTACCTAGAAAAGAAAAACAGTACAGGGTACATCACATATATTAGCATCAGGAATACCTTGACGCTACATTGTGTGCCACCATTGTGTGCACATCCAATACATTAAAACAAAAAGAACAACAGATGCATGAGAACTACATACAGCTGCCTACCAACCAATATCCGTGATCTGTGCACTCACATAGTTGTTTGTCTGGCAAGGGAGGCTGAGATTCTTCAGGACGAACTGGCAACAGGTGTAATATGCTGTTTTACCCTCAAGAATTCAATCATACAGTTGCTATCAACTTAGTCTCGATTACGAGTCTAGCGGTTCAAAGACCGCTAGACTCATGGGTTGCGGCAGTGGTGGTCTCTCGAATGCCCTTTAATGATTGGGGCAGTGGGACCGCAGCAGCCACCAGGAGACAGCTGTTCTCTGGCAGTATTGCAGCGGTCAGGAGGCCGCAATATACTTGGCGAGACCGCTGCAGTCCCAACAAGCATATTACGAGTTTCCTCTGCGCAAGCTCCCCATGGACCCTGGCCATCAATCATCAATCTTTGTATATCTTCCTCCAACGTTTGCTCCACTCACTCTCTTTATCACCCATCCTTATTCACCTGCCTATTTTTCCCTTCTTTCCAATGTCCCTTCTATTTAATCTCTCCAAGCCCTCCTCTAGTTTTTATTTTTTTTTCGTGAAGTTTTCTGGACTCCTGCGGGACAACTAGAGAAAGTGCAAATGACTGTCTCTGATTTGAAGGGGTTGGTAGTGTTGGGGCGGGTGTAAGTGAATGGGGGGGAGGAAATATCACTGGGTCCCAGATTTATTATTAGAAGGAGGACTATTAGAATTTGACTTTCGAAGAAGCAACCAGAAGAGTTTGAAATATATTTGTGATTTTTTTCGCAGAATAGGAGTAGATGTACCTTTTGTCAATTAGAATAATTTCTCTTTATTGTAAAAATCGTTTGTGGTTGTAGGTAGCCACTTGTGGGGATCACTCAAATACATTTTTATGAATTAATAAAGTTTATTTAAATAAAGAATAGACATTCTGAGGAGCAATGTCTTGACCACGTTTCCACTTCAAATTTAGGAAAATCTGCTCTTCTCAGGGAAATTACTTTTAAATGTATTAATACCCCCTTCCCTGAAGATTAAAGGTGTGCACCGTGGAGACTGTTTCTGTGCTATATTCTTATCCACCGAGTCCTTATGTTCTACTGCATTTCAGCCTTATCGCTGATTGAATTCTCTTGTTCCTCATGGCTGAGGTTAATTGGGCCACATATGATTAGATTCCTACCTACTGTGAATTCGTACAAAACCTAAAGTGCTGAGGATGCTTTCAACATGTCTCTTTTATAGGGGTTGATCCCCAAGTCTTGGAGAAGGGGAGGACACAACCAATTCTGAAGCGAGTACGTCTAAACATTAATGCATGTACTAAAAACCATTTCGCCATCTAGGGTTGGATGTTGTGGTTTATGCTTTAAGTTTCTTTACTTCTGAAATATCCACCTGAGATATCCAATCATTTTGGGACAGGGTCTGTCTTGGTGTGCCCAGCACAGGATTTGCTTATCAGCAAGGGCAGGAGTTGTATTTCAGCTCAACTAATGTTTAGCTTGTCTTTAGCAAGCAATGCTGTTGATCATGGGTTGTTGTCTTGGATCTTTGGTGCCTGGCAGGCACTGTGGGGACTGCTTTGAGTGTGGGTCAACTTTTTCAGGCATAACTGGACACAACTAGTAGTCATGGCTTTTCTTGGAAGCCTATTGCCTTTGGCTCCCTTTGGAGTTGTGATCGCTACTCTTTTTCATTCAATAAGTGCTGCTAGACGGCGACATCTTTCAAAGGCATGGCCTACGGAACTATCATATTCTTAAGACCATATTCAAGTGTTTATGGTCAGATAGATGAAGAATGATGAACTAAAGTTTTATCCATGAAAATGGAACTGATGAATACATTTTGTGAAAATAGTTTTAGAATGTGCCAGGGAAAGCACATACCACCATTGCTTATTAGTGTGCACCCGCCCCCTTCTGGTGTAGGGGAGCAACATCACTTCATTGGTATTTTCTTTGACCACAAATTGAACATGTGCATCCAAGTGGTTGTGACAACGTGGGCGTGCTTGCTCTGCATATACAGATGCCTTTGTTCCCTTTTTTGTCTGCCTGGGACGAAGAGTCATGGATTTATACTTTCATGTTGTGTCCGTGCAACTTGAACTTGGTCACACGCATAACATCTAGGTGAAGGTTCTCTTTTGTCTCAGTGAAGATGGCAACTACTTCAGACAGCACTCACAAAGATGTTGATTTTCTAAGGAACTAAGGAACTATGTCCATGCTGCCTGGTAGTTGGTGGGTTGTTAACCCCTTCGGGGCTAATGACGAGCTGGGCTCGTCATCGCGCTTACCTGTCCTGCGCGGATGACAAGGCCAGCTCGTCATCAGCCCCACCCTCGGGGGAAGCGCTGGCGCTCCCCCCGAGGCTCTCAGATCGTCATTGTTTTGCTGGGGGCGGCAGTGGAAGAGCTTCCGCTGCCGCCCCCGCCCCCCCCATGGTAATCCCTGATGACGTCAGCGCGCACAGCGCGCGCTGACATCATCAGGGATTCCCAGCGCTCGGGAAGCCATTTGCTTCCTGCGCGCTTCAGAAGAAGGTAGGTTTTGGGACTCCGGCGGGGGTTTGGGGCAGCGAAGAGGCATCAGGGGAGAGGAAAGAGATTTTCCTTTCCCCTGATGTCTCTTTGCAGGGCATTTCTGCCTCACGATCGCGCACAGCGTCGCGATTGTGCGGCGGAAATGCCCCCACTAGACACCAGGGATATACTTTTAGTTTTTAGGAAGTGACCCCTTGGGCAAGGGTCACTTCCAGGCTGGCTGGCAATATGTTTTCGTTTTTCTGCCCCCCCTGGGGGGAAATCGGCCCGTTTTTTCGGCCGTTTTGCCCCCAGGGGGGGCAGAAATTCCCCACTAGCACCAGGGATATAGATTTGTACAAAGATGGCGGCCATTTATTTTGTTTACGTTTTTCTGTCCCCCCTGGGGGCAAATCGGCCCGTTTTTTTTTGCCGTTTTGCCCCCAGGGGGGACAGAAAATGCCCACTAGACACCAGGGATGTAATTTTAGTTTTTAGGAAGCGACCCCTTGGGCAAGGGTCGCTTCCAGGTGGGGTCTGAGTATGTTTTCGTTTTTCTGCCCCCCCTGGGGGGAAATCGGCCCGTTTTTCGGCCGTTTTGCCCCCAGGGGGGGCAGAAATTACCCACTAGAACCAGGGATTTTTGTTGGGGCAATGTGTTTGTTTTGGGAAGCGACCCCTTGGGTAAGGGTCGCTTCCAGGTGGACATGATTGTGTTTTTGTTTTTCTGTCCACCCTGGGGGCAAATCGGCCTGTTTTTTTTGCCGTTTTGCCCCCAGGGGGGGCGGAAAATGCCCACTAACACAAAGTTTTTAGGAAGCGACCCCTTGGGCATGTTTGCTGGTGGTGTGTGTGGGGAGTGGTACTTGGCTGGATGGTGTGCGTGGAGCGGTGCTTGGCTGGCGGTGTGTGTGGAGTGGTACTTGGCTGTCGGTGTGCGCTGAGTGGTGTTTGGCTGGCGGTGTGCGTGGAGGGGTACTTGGCTATCTATGCACAGAGTGGTGCTTGGCTGGCGGTGTGTGTGGAGTGGCGCTTGGCTGGTGGTGTGTGTAGAGTGGTACTTGGCTGTCTGTGCACGGAGTGGTGCTTGGCTGGCGGTGTGTGTGGAGTGGCGCTTGGCTGGTGGTGTGCGTGGAGTGCTACTTTGCTGTCTGTGCACGGAGTGCTGCTTGGCTGGTGGTGTGTGTGGAGTGGCGCTTGGCTGGTGGTGTGCGTGGAGTGCTACTTTGCTGTCTGTGCACGGAGTGCTGCTTGGCTGGTGGTGTGTGTGGAGTGGCGCTTGGCTGGTGTTGTGCGTGGAGTGCTACTTTGCTGTCTGTGCACGGAGTGCTGCTTGGCTGGCGGTGTGTGTGGAGTGGCGCTTGGCTGGTGGTGTGCGTGGAGTGCTACTTTGCTGTCTGTGCACGGAGTGCTGCTTGGCTGGCGGTGTGTGTGGAGTGGCGCTTGGCTGGTGGTGTGCGTGGAGTGCTACTTTGCTGTCTGTGCACGGAGTGCTGCTTGGCTGGCGGTGTGTGTGGAGTGGCGCTTGGCTGGCGGTGTGTGTGGAGTGGCGCTTGGCTGGATGGTGCTTGGCTGGCGGTGAGTGGTGCTTGGCTGGTGGTGCTTGTGGAGTGGCGCTTGGCAGGTGGTGTGCGTGGAGTGCTACTTTGCTGTCTGTGCACGGAGTGGTGCTTTGCTGGCGGTGTGTGTGGAGTGGCGCTTGGCTGTTAGTGTGCGTGGAGTGCTACTTTGCTGTCTGTGCACGGAGTGCTGCTTGGCTGGCGGTGTGTGTGGAGTGGCGCTTGGCTGGTGGTGTGCGTGGAGTGCTACTTTGCTGTCTGTGCACGGAGTGCTGCTTGGCTGGCGGTGTGTGTGGAGTGGCGCTTGGCTGGTGGTGTGCGTGGAGTGCTACTTTGCTGTCTGTGCACGGAGTGCTGCTTGGCTGGCGGTGTGTGTGGAGTGGCGCTTGGCTGGATGGTGCTTGGCTGGCGGTGAGTGGTGCTTGGCTGGTGGTGCTTGTGGAGTGGCGCCTGGCAGGTGGTGTGCGTGGAGTGCTACTTTGCTGTCTGTGCACGGAGTGGTGCTTGGCTGGCGGTGTGTGTGGAGTGGCGCTTGGCTGTTAGTGTGCGTGGAGTGCTACTTTGCTGTCTGTGCACGGAGTGCTGCTTGGCTGGCGGTGTGTGTGGAGTGGCGCTTGGCTGGTGGTGTGCGTGGAGTGCTACTTTGCTGTCTGTGCACGGAGTGCTGCTTGGCTGGCGGTGTGTGTGGAGTGGCGCTTGGCTGGTGGTGTGCGTGGAGTGCTACTTTGCTGTCTGTGCACGGAGTGCTGCTTGGCTGGCGGTGTGTGTGGAGTGGCGCTTGGCTGGTGGTGTGCGTGGAGTGCTACTTTGCTGTCTGCACGGAGTGCTGCTTGGCTGGCGGTGTGTGTGGAGTGCTGCTTGGCTGGCGGTGTGTGTGGAGTGGCGCTTGGCTGGTGGTGTGCGTGGAGTGCTACTTTGCTGTCTGTGCACGGAGTGCTGCTTGGCTGGCGGTGTGTGTGGAGTGGCGCTTGGCTGGTGGTGTGCGTGGAGTGCTACTTTGCTGTCTGTGCACGGAGTGCTGCTTGGCTGGAGGTGTGTGTTGAGTGGCGCTTGGCTGGTGGTGTGCGTGGAGTGCTGCTTGGCTGGAGGTGTGTGTTGAGTGGCGCTTGGCTGGTGGCGTGCGTGGAGTGCTACTTTGCTGTCTGTGCACGGAGTGCTGCTTGGCTGGCGGTGTGTGTGGAGTGGCGCTTGGCTGGTGGTGTGCGTGGAGTGCTACTTTGCTGTCTGTGCACGGAGTGCTGCTTGGCTGGCGGTGTGTGTGGAGTGGCGCTTGGCTGGTGGTGTGCTGGAGTGCTACTTTGCTGTCTGTGCACGGAGTGCTGCTTGGCTGGCGGTGTGTGTGGAGTGGTGTTTGGCTGGCGGTGTGTGGGGAGTGGTGTTTGGCTGGCGGTGTGTGGGGAGTGGTACTTGGCTGGATGGTGTGCGTGGAGTGGTACTTGGCTGTCGGTGTGCGCTGAGTGGGGTTTGGCTGGCGGTGTGCATGGTCTGGTGCTTGGATGGTGGTGTGGGTGGACTGGAACTCTGCTGGCGGTGTGTGAGTAGTTACTTTCTGTTGGTCACTACACACACTGCTAGTTGAGTGACACTCTACGCAGTCCATCATTTTCTGTAGTTGCTATGTCAGATATGTGGGCGTGTGAAAGTGATGGGCGGCTGGCGGTGTGAATGTTTTGTATGTGTCACACGTACAAAAGGTGTATGAATGTCCTTACTGCCCCTGTGTGATATGGGTACTGGTAGTAGCAAAAGACTGACTGGCACCAAAGTGGTCAGGCACTTTACAAAAATTCAAAAAATTATCCAGTGTCTTGATGTTAAAACTCATCTAATCTCATTTGGTCTAAGCCCTAATTGATGGCCCATCTGGCCGAATTTTAATTTGGGGGGCAAATTTGTGTGTTGTTTTTTTAATTGTTATATTGTTTGTGAAATGTGGTAGTAATTTTTTTTTCTTCTCTATTTTTGTCTTGTTCCAGGCTTTTGCTGTTTGGATTGTTGTAGGTTGCGTGTCTGTTTGCAGCTTGTGTAGTTGCTTGTGCTTGGTAAGTGAATGTATTTTGTACTACTTCTCCTTGATGTTTGTCTTTTTGAAAAAGGTTGTACCTCTAGCAGTTTGTGTGGCTCTGTGTTTTTTTTTTCAGGATTAGTGTTTGATGTGCACTTTGTTTTCTAATGTCATTTCTTTTTTTCTTTCTAGTGGGATTTCATTTCTTTTCGCTGTGTCTCAACAGAGTAGGTGCTGGTGAGTGTAGCTATATTTTGTAAGAGTGAAATTGTTTTGGATTGTATTTATCTTTTAGTGAAAGCCTTACCTTGTTTACTTCTTACTTTGCACAGTGTAGGTTGTTGTTCACTTGTGTGTGCAGTCTTCTTGCTTTGTAAGGATAATGGCTAGTCGCAGGATTACTGCTCAGCAGGTTCTTGGTTTGCTTTTTGAGTCTTCCTCGGACCATGGTTCAGAGTCTGAGTCCGATTCGGACTCCCAGGAAGTGGCAGAAGATTCAGGCAGTGAGTTTTCTCTTCGCATGGAATCATCATCATCGGATGATGACTCTTCTTCTAGTGCTGATGAAGGGCCTATGGTACAGGAGGACATTGTGTTGCCGGTAGTGGGCCAAGAGGCACCTGTGCTGCTGCCTAGGGCCGCAAGGTTTCCTTTCTTTTTACGTCGGCAAGAGGCATGTGGGCTGGAGCCTGCACCCAAAAGGCTTCACATTGCTGTGGTGCGCAAAGGGGCATCTGGTGCTTTTCGTCTTCCTGCTCGTGTAGTGCAGCAAGAGGCATCTGGGGCTGTTAGGCTTCCCATTGGTGTAGAGCGGCAAGAGGCATCTGGGCCTGCTGGGTTTCCCGGTGGTGTAGTGCAGCAAGAAGCATCTCAGGCTGCTGGGCTTCCCGTTGGTGTAGTGCAGGAAGAGCCCTCTGGGGATGCTACGTCTTCTGTTGGTGTTGTGCAGCCAGAAGTATCTGTGGCTGTTAGGCTTCCCGTTGGAGAACAGCAGCAAGATGTTTCGGTGCTGCAGGCTGGGGTGGCTGCTCCCCCCGTTGATAGGGATGGCCTCTGGGTTCCCCCTGGCTTGGTGCAGCCGGCATTGCCAGAGTTCACTGGTGTTCCTGGGTGTAGAGTGAATACAGAGAATTTTCTGCCAATTAATTTTTTTCAGTTGTTTTTTGACGATGTGTTTTTGCAAAAGATTGTTGAGCAAACCAATTTATATGCAGAACAATATTTGAGGGCCAACAGTGCCAGCCTTAAGCCCTATTGTAGAGCAATCCGGTGGACTCCCACCAATGTTGAAGAGATGAAGAAGTTTCTGGGATTAACTTTTTTGATGGGCTTGATAAGGAAGTCATCAATTACTTCATATTGGTCCACTAGTCCCTTGATGGTAACAGCTGTATTTCCAGCAGTCATAAGTCGTGATCGGTATACGCTTCTTCTTCGGATGATGCATTTTGCTGATAATAGTTTAGCGTTGTCACGCGATCACCCTGATTGTGACCGTTTGTTTAAAATTCGGCCTGTCCTTGATCACTTTGTTGATCGTTTTTCTGAGATTTTTGTCCCTGGTAAAGAAATTGCAGTGGATGAGTCTTTGGTGTTGTTCAAGGGCCGCTTGGTTTTTAGGCAATACATTCCTAGTAAGAGGTCACGCTATGGAATCAAACTGTATATGCTGTGTGACAGTGAGACTGGATATGTCTACAATTTCAGGGTGTACACTGGTAAGGAGTCCCGCATTAACCCTCCCGGTTGTCCTTCTACTTTTGGAGTAACTGAGAAAATTGTGTGGGAACTAGGTAGAGGATTATTTAACAAAGGCCATCATTTATATGTAGATAACTTCTACACTGGTGTGCAGTTGTTCAAGGAGTTGGCCAAAGTGGGCACTGTTGCTTGTGGCACAATGCGCAGTAACCGTAAAGGTTTCCCAAAGGAACTTGTTTGCAAAAGGCTTGTGCGGGGACAGTCTACGGCATTGCGATGTGGGGAGCTTTTAGCTGTGAAGTATTCAGACAAGAGAGATGTGTACATGCTGACTACTATCCACGATGAAAGTACTGTACCTGTGCCTGTTTGGGGTCAGGGTGCTGAAGTGCGCAAACCTGTGTGCATTGTAGCTTACAATAAGTTCATGGGTGGTGTTGACAGAGTAGATCAGAGGTTGGAACCTTATGCTGCTCTTCGAAAGGCTTACGTTTGGTACAAGAAGTTGGCTATCCATCTGTTCCACTTGGCATCATTTAATGCTTTCGTTGTGTACCAGAAGTCTTGTCCTGGGACGAAGATGACTTTTCTTAAGTTTCAGGAGTCTATAATAGGCAGCCTTGTACTTGTGCAGCAGGCAAGTGTTCCTAGATTTGGAGTGGTGGAGGAAGTGGCTAGATTGCAAGATCGCCACTTTCCTGAATCTATTCCTTCCACTACTGCTAGAGACTTTCCGACTAGAAGATGCAGAGTCTGTTGGCGAAGAGGCGTGCGGAAGGAGTCTCGTATATACTGTCCTGACTGTCCTTCTAAGCCTGCATTGTGTATGTCAGCTTGTTTTAAATCGTACCACACGCAAAAGAACTATTGGGAGTTTGATTGAGCTGTAAAGTGAATTGCTTGGTCTGCATTCTGTAAAACATTTTTAGTTTGTTTCAAGGATTGGCATTAGTGCAAAGTTTTTATTTTAAGAATTTGTGTTACCTGATTTGTAGGTATTTCCATTTGTTTAGTGTCATTTTCAAAAAAAGAATTCTAAATGTGTTTGTGGTGTGTGCCGGCTGGTGCTTGGCTGGCGGTGTGTGTGGAGTTGCGCTTGGCTGTCTGTGCACGGAGTGGTGCTTTGCTGGCGGCGTGTGTGGAGTGGCGCTTGGCTGGTGGTGTTCGTGGAGTGGTACTTGGCGTGGTGTTCGTGGAGTGGTACTTGGCTGTCTGTGCATGGAGTGGTGTTTGGCTGATGGTGTGTGTGGAGTGGTGCTTGGCTGGCGGTGTGTGTGGACTGGTGCTTGGCTGGCGGTGTGTGTGGAATGGTGCTTGGCTGGCAGTGTGTGTGGAGTGGCGCTTGGCTGGTGGTGTTTGCGGAGTGGTACTTGGCTGGAGGGTGTGCGTGGAGCGGTGTTTAGCTGTCTGTGCACGGAGTGGTGCTTGGCTGGCGGTGTGCGTGGAGAGGCGCTTGGCTGGTGGTGTGCGCTGAGTGTTTGGCTGGCGGTGTGCATGGTCTGGTGCTTGGCTGGTGGTGTGGGTGGACTGGCGCTCGGCTGGCGGTGTGTGAGTAGTTACTTTCTGTTGGTCACTGCACACACTGCTTGTTGAGTGACACTCCACGCAGTCCATCAATTTGTGTAGTTCCAGTGTCAGAAATGTGGGCGTGTGAAAGTGATGGGCCCTTGAATGGCGCTGTTTGCTGGTGTGAGTGTTGAAATGTGATGGGTCCGCGGCTGGCGGTGTGAATGTTTTGAATGTGTCACACGTACGAAAGGTGTATGAATGGCCTGTAAAGAGGTTGGTGCCTTGACGTGGCTTTACAGCTCACGAGCTGTGAGTCAGTGGTTCAGTTTTTCATACTTGCAATTATACACAGTGTATTTCATTTTTGTGAAATTACTTGCGTATACAATTGTATGTACTGAATCATCACTCACCCTCGTGCCAAATCCAACCAGTATGTGTGTGTGCTTGCGGATTAGATGGGTGTGCAGTAATAATTGTTTTTTTTCTCTTTCTGCATTAGGGTGTACCTTGTCCCTTATTGTGATTGTTGTAATGTGTTGCTTTTATTCCAGATGGTGTCAGTGGTCTTGTTTGTATCAGGTATGAAAGGTGCGTGAATGGCCTGTAAAACGGTTGGTGCCTTGTCGTGGCTTTACAGCTCACGAGTTGCGAGTCACTAGTTCGGTTTTTATGCATTTATTTATTGACAGAGCATTTCATTTTTTTGAAATATCTTGTTAATAAAATTTTATATACTGAACCATCACTCGCCCTCGTGCCAAATCCAACCTGTATGTGTGTGTCTTTGAGGAATAGATAGCCGTGCTTGAATGTTTGTCTTTTGAGTAACTCTGTTAAGGTGAGGTACCCTTTTACTCGGGAGAACAAGGGGAACGCTGGGTGGTAGGACATTTTTGCCGGCACGGCGATCCCACGGCAAAATTTTTGTAAAAGTGCTATTTTTACCTAATTAAGGTTTGCAAGGAGTTCTGGGTAGGAAAACATTGGGGGACCCACGCATGCCATACCTCCCTGGACTCCCCCGGGTGTCTACTTTTCAGAAATGTGTGGGTTTGGTAGGTTTCCCTAGATGGCTGTCTCGCACGGGGCCAGAAACCCAGGTAACCCCTCTTGCAAAAGCTGGAGAATTCATGTCCACCAGCTTTTGCAAGAGGGGTTACCCGGGTTTTTGGCCCCGTGCGAGACAGCCATCTAGGGAAACCTACCAAACCCACACATTTCTGAAAAGTAGACACCCGGGGGCTTCCAAGGAGGTATGGCTTGCGTGGATCCTCCAACGTTCCTTTACCCAGAATCCCTTGCAAACCTCATTTTTTGCTTGGAAATAATCATTTTTTTTCACACGTTTTAGTGTGGGAAAGCGTGGCATCACTGGGCTCACACAAATTACCTCCCACCCAGCGTTCCCCAAGGTCTCCCGATAAAAATGGTACCTCACTTGCGTGGGTAGGCATAGCGGCTGCTTTAGGAAAAGGCCCAATTCATACTGTGGAGACAAAAACATTACCTTTAGCCAAATAATCTTATTTTTGAGGGGGTCACCTGAGCTTTTGGCCCGGGGCTTGGCAGGCATCTTTGGAAACTACCAAACCCAAACAGTTCTGAGAACTAGACACCCGGGGGAGTCCAGGGTGGTATGGCATGCGTGGGTCCCCCAATGTTTTCCTACCCAGAAACCCCTGCAAACCTGAAATTTTGGTCCAAAAACCAACTTTTCCATACTTTTTTGGGTGGGATCTCGCTGCCGGAACAAATGTCCTACCACCCAGCGTTTCCCTTGTTCTCCCGAGTAAAATGATACCTCACTTGTGTGGGTGGGCCAAAGGCAAGTGACTTAGGCTGGGGTGCTTAATTTGTAAAACGTAAATATGAGTAAAAACTACCTTTTTCAAAATTCATTTTTGGGGTGTTCTACTTTGGGGCACCCACACAAGTGAGGTATCCTTTTACTCGGGAGAACAAGGGGAACGCAGGGTGGTACGACTTTTTTGCCGGCACGGCGATCCCACGCCAAAAAGTTTGGAAAAGTGCAATTTTTACCTAATTTTAAGGTTTGCAGAGAGTTCTGGGTACGAAAACATTGGGGGACCCATGCATGCCATACCTCCCTGGACTCCCCCGGGTGTCTAGTTTTCAGAACTGTTTGGGTTTGCTACTTTGCAAAGAATACCACCGAGCCCCGGGCCACAAATTCAGATCCCCCCCCCCCAAAATCAAGGTAGTTTTGCAAGGTGGTAATGTAAATTCACCACCGTACGATTTGAACCGTTTCCTGTTGCAGCCACTATGTCTACCCACGCAAGTGAGGTACCGTTTTTTTCGGGAGACCTGGGGGCACGCTGGGTGGGTGGAAATTTGTTGATCCACGCAGATTCCAGAACTTTCCACCACAGAAATGTGAGGAAAATGTGTTTTTTTGGTCACATTTTTATGTTTTCAAGGAGTTCTGGGTAGGAAAACATTGGGGGACCCACGCATGCCATACCTCCCTGGACTCCCCCGGGTGTCTACTTTTCAGAAATGTGTGGGTTTGGTAGGTTTCCCTAGATGGCTGTCTCGCACGGGGCCAGAAACCCAGGTAACCCCTCTTGCAAAAGCTGGAGAATTCATGTCCACCAGCTTTTGCAAGAGGGGTTACCCGGGTTTTTGGCCCCGTGCGAGACAGCCATCTAGGGAAACCTACCAAACCCACACATTTCTGAAAAGTAGACACCCGGGGGCTTCCAAGGAGGTATGGCTTGCGTGGATCCTCCAACGTTCCTTTACCCAGAATCCCTTGCAAACCTCATTTTTTGCTTGGAAAAAATCTTTTTTTTTCACACGTTTTAGTGTGGGAAAGCGTGGCATCACTGGGCTCACACAAATTACCTCCCACCCAGCGTTCCCCAAGGTCTCCCGATAAAAATGGTACCTCACTTGCGTGGGTAGGCATAGCGGCTGCTTTAGGAAAAGGCCCAATTCATACTGTGGAGACGAAAACATTACCTTTAGCCAAATAATCTTATTTTTTGAGAGGGTCACCTGAGCTTTTGGCCCGGGGCTTGGCAGGCATCTTTGGAAACTACCAAACCCAAACAGTTCTGAGAACTAGACACCCGGGGGAGTCCAGGGTGGTATGGCATGCGTGGGTCCCCCAATGTTTTCCTACCCAGAAACCCCTGCAAACCTGAAATTTTGGTCCAAAAACCAACTTTTCCATACTTTTTTGGGTGGGATCTCGCTGCCGGAACAAATGTCCTACCACCCAGCGTTTCCCTTGTTCTCCCGAGTAAAATGATACCTCACTTGTGTGGGTGGGCCAAAGGCAAGTGACTTAGGCTGGGGTGCTTAATTTGTAAAACGTAAATATGAGTAAAAACTACTTTTTTCAAAATTCATTTTTGGGGTGTTCTGCTTTGGGGCACCCACACAAGTGAGGTATCCTTTTACTCGGGAGAACAAGGGGAACGCAGGGTGGTACGACTTTTTTGCCGGCACGGCGATCCCACGCCAAAAAGTTTGGAAAAGTGCAATTTTTACCTAATTTTAAGGTTTGCAGAGAGTTCTGGGTAGGAAAACATTGGGGGACCCATGCATGCCATACCTCCCTGGACTCCCCCGGGTGTCTAGTTTTCAGAACTGTTTAGGTTTGCTACTTTGCAAAGAATACCACCGAGCCCCGGGCCACAAATTCAGATCCCCCCCCCCAAAATCAAGGTAGTTTTGCAATAAGGTAATGTAAATTCACCACCGTACGATTTGAACCGTTTCCTGTTTCAGCCACTATGTCTACCCACGCAAGTGAGGTACCGTTTTTTTCGGGAGACCTGGGGGCACGCTGGGTGAGTGGAAATTTGTTGATCCACGCAGATTCCAGAACTTTCCACCACAGAAATGTGAGGAAAATGTGTTTTTTTGGTCAAATATTTATGTTTTCAAGGGATTCTGGGTAACAAAACCTGGGGGTAGGCAGACGAGTCACCCCATCCTGAATTCCCCTGGGTGTCTAGTTTTCAAAAATGTATAGGTTTGCTAGGTTTCCTTAGGTGCTGGCAGAGCTACGGCGCAAAAACAAAAGGTAGTCTTTTTGTCCGAATCGTGCAAAATTTCACTGGGAAATTGAGGTGCGACCATGCTGCGTTTTGCGCTGTTTCATGTCGCAGCCACTATGCCTACCCACGCAAGTGAGGTACCATTTTTTTCGGGAGACCTGGGGGCACGCTGGGTGGGTGGAAATTTGTTGATCCACGCAGATTCCAGAACTTTCCACCACAGAAATGTGAGGAAAATGTGTTTTTTTGGTCACATTTTTATGTTTGTAAGGGATTCTGGGTAACAAAACCTGGGGGTAGGCAGACGAGTCACCCCATCCTGAATTGCCCTGGGTGTCTAGTTTTCAGAAATGTATAGGTTTGCTAGTTTTCCCTAGGTGCTGGCAGAGCTACGGCGCAAAAACAAAAGGTAGTCTTTTTGTCCGAATCGTGCTAAATTTCACTGGGAAATTGAGGTGCGACCATGCTGCGTTTTGCGCTGTTTTATGTCGCAGCCACTATGCCTACCCACGCAAGTGAGGTACCATTTTTTTCGGGAGACCTGGGGGCACGCTGGGTGAGTGGAAATTTGTTGATCCACGCAGATTCCAGAACTTTCCACCACAGAAATGTGAGGAAAATGTGTTTTTTTGGACAAATATTTATGTTTTCAAGGGATTCTGGGTAACAAAACCTGGGGGTAGGCAGACGAGTCACCCCATCCTGAATTGCCCTGGGTGTCTAGTTTTCAAAAATGTATAGGTTTGCTAGGTTTCCTTAGGTGCTGGCAGAGCTACGGCGCAAAAACAAAAGGTAGTCTTTTTGTCCGAATAGTGCAAAATTTCACTGGGAAATTGAGGTGCGACCATGCTGCGTTTTGCGCTGTTTCATGTCGCAGCCACTATGCCTACCCACGCAAGTGAGGTACCATTTTTTTCGGGAGACCTGGGGGCACGCTGGGTGGGTGGAAATTTGTTGATCCACGCAGATTCCAGAACTTTCCACCACAGAAATGTGAGGAAAATGTGTTTTTTTGGTCACATTTTTATGTTTGTAAGGGATTCTGGGTAAAAAAACCTGGGGGTAGGCAGACGAGTCACCCCATCCTGAATTGCCCTGGGTGTCTAGTTTTCAGAAATGTATAGGTTTGCTAGTTTTCCCTAGGTGCTGGCAGAGCTACGGCGCAAAAACAAAAGGTAGTCTTTTTGTCAGAATCGTGCAAAATTTCACTGGGAAATTGAGGTGCGACCATGCTGCGTTTTGCGCTGTTTCATGTCGCAGCCACTATGCCTACCCACGCAAGTGAGGTACCATTTTTTTCGGGAGACCTGGGGGCACGCTGGGTGGGTGGAAATTTGTTGATCCACGCAGATTCCAGAACTTTCCACCACAGAAATGTGAGGAAAATGTGTTTTTTTGGTCAAATATTTATGTTTTCAAGGGATTCTGGGTAACAAAACCTGGGGGTAGGCAGACGAGTCACCCCATCCTGAATTGCCCTGGGTGTCTAGTTTTCAAAAATGTATAGGTTTGCTAGGTTTCCTTAGGTGCTGGCAGAGCTACGGCGCAAAAACAAAAGGTAGTCTTTTTGTCCGAATAGTGCAAAATTTCACTGGGAAATTGAGGTGCGACCATGCTGCGTTTTGCGCTGTTTCATGTCGCAGCCACTATGCCTACCCACGCAAGTGAGGTACCATTTTTTTCGGGAGACCTGGGGGCACGCTGGGTGGGTGGAAATTTGTTGATCCACGCAGATTCCAGAACTTTCCACCACAGAAATGTGAGGAAAATGTGTTTTTTTGGTCACATTTTTATGTTTGTAAGGGATTCTGGGTAACAAAACCTGGGGGTAGGCAGACGAGTCACCCCATCCTGAATTGCCCTGGGTGTCTAGTTTTCAGAAATGTATAGGTTTGCTAGTTTTCCCTAGGTGCTGGCAGAGCTACGGCGCAAAAACAAAAGGTAGTCTTTTTGTCAGAATTGTGCAAAATTTCACTGGGAAATTGAGGTGCGACCATGCTGCGTTTTGCGCTGTTTCATGTCGCAGCCACTATGCCTACCCACGCAAGTGAGGTATCATTTTTTTCGGGAGACCTGGGGGCACGCTGGGTGGGTGGAAATTTGTTGATCCACGCAGATTCCAGAACTTTCCACCACAGAAATGTGAGGAAAATGTGTTTTTTTGGTCAAATCTTTATGTTTGTAAGGGATTCTGGGTAACAAAACCTGGGGGTAGGCAGACGAGTCACCCCATCCTGAATTGCCCTGGGTGTCTAGTTTTCAGAAATGTATAGGTTTGCTAGTTTTCCCTAGGTGCTGGCAGAGCTATGGCGTAAAAACAAAAGGTAGTCTTTTTGTCCGAATCGTGCTAAATTTCACTGGGAAATTGAGGTGCGACCATGCTGCGTTTTGCGCGGTTTCATGTCGCAGCCACTATGCCTACCCACGCAAGTGAGGTACCATTTTTTTCGGGAGACCTGGGGGCACACTGGGTGGATGGAAATTTGTTGATCCACGCAGATTCCAGAACTTTCCACCACAGAAATGTGAGGAAAATGTGTTTTTTTGGTCAAATTTTTTTGTTTGAAAGGGATTCTGGGTAACAAAACCTGGGGGTAGGCAGACGAGTCACCCCATCCTGAATTGCCCTGGGTGTCTAGTTTTCAGAAATGTATAGGTTTGCTAGGTTTCCCTAGGTGCTGGCAGAGCTACGGCGTAAAAACAAAAGGTAGTCTTTTTGTCCGAATCGTGCTAAATTTCACTGGGAAATTGAGGTGCGACCATGCTGCGTTTTGCGCTGTTTCATGTCGCAGCCACTATGCCTACCCACGCAAGTGAGGTACCATTTTTTTCGGGAGACCTGGGGGCACACTGGGTGCATGGAAATTTGATGATCCACGCAGATTCCAGAACTTTCCACCACAGAAATGTGAGGAAAATGTGTTTTTTTGGTCAAATTTTTTTGTTTGAAAGGGATTCTGGGTAACAAAACCTGGGGGTAGGCAGACGAGTCACCCCATCCTGAATTGCCCTGGGTGTCTAGTTTTCAGAAATGTATAGGTTTGCTAGGTTTCCCTAGGTGCTGGCAGAGCTACGGCGCAAAAACAAAAGGTAGTCTTTTTGTCCGAATCGTGCAAAATTTCACTGGGAAATTGAGGTGCGACCATGCTGCGTTTTGCGCTGTTTCATGTCGCAGCCACTATGCCTACCCACGCAAGTGAGGTACCATTTTTTTCGGGAGACCTGGGGGCACACTGGGTGGATGGAAATTTGTTGATCCACGCAGATTCCAGAACTTTCCCCCACAGAAATGTGAGGAAAATGTGTTTTTTTGGTCAAATTTTTTTGTTTGAAAGGGATTCTGGGTAACAAAACCTGGGGGTAGGCAGACGAGTCACCCCATCCTGAATTGCCCTGGGTGTCTAGTTTTCAGAAATGTATAGGTTTGCTAGGTTTCCCTAGGTGCTGGCAGAGCTACGGCGCAAAAACAAAAGGTAGTCTTTTTGTCCGAATCGTGCAAAATTTCACTGGGAAATTGAGGTGCGACCATGCTGCGTTTTGCGCTGTTTCATGTCGCAGCCACTATGCCTACCCACGCAAGTGAGGTACCATTTTTTTCGGGAGACCTGGGGGCACACTGGGTGGATGGAAATTTGTTGATCCACGCAGATTCCAGGACTTTCCACCACAGAAATGTGAGGAAAATGTGTTTTTTTGGTTAAATTGTTTTGTTTGAAAGGGATTCTGGGTAACAAAACCTGGGGGTAGGCAGACGAGTCACCCCATCCTGAATTGCCCTGGGTGTCTAGTTTTCAGAAATGTATAGGTTTGCTAGGTTTCCCTAGGTGCTGGCAGAGCTACGGCGCAAAAACAAAAGGTAGTCTTTTTGTCTGAATCGTGCTAAATTTCACTGGGAAATTGAGGTGCGACCATGCTGCGTTTTGCGCTGTTTCATGTCGCAGCCACTATGCCTACCCACGCAAGTGGGGTACCATTTTTTTCGGGAGACCTGGGGGCACGCTGGGTGGGTAGAAATTTGTTGATCCACGCAGATTCCAGAACTTTCCCCCACAGAAATGTGAGGAAAATGTGTTTTTTTGGTCAAATTATTTTGTTTGAAAGGGATTCTGGGTAACAAAACCTGGGGGTAGGCAGACGAGTCACCCCATCCTGAATTGCCCTGGTTGTCTAGTTTTCAAAAATGTATAGGGTTGCTAGGTTTCCCTAGGTGCTGGCAGAGCTACGGCGCAAAAACAAAAGGTAGTCTTTTTGTCCGAATCGTGCTAAATTTCACTGGGAAATTGAGATGCGACCATGCTGCGTTTTGCGCGGTTTCATGTCGCAGCCACTATGCCTACCCACGCAAGTGAGGTACCATTTTTTTCGGGAGACCTAGGGGCACGCTGGGTGGGTGCAAATTTGTTGATCCACGCAGATTCCAGAACTTTCCACCACAGAAATGTGAGGAAAATGTGTTTTTTTGGTCAAATATTTATGTTTGCAAGGGATTCTGGGTAACAAAACCTGGGGGTAGGCAGACGAGTCACCCCATCCTGAATTGCCCTGGGTGTCTAGTTTTCAAAAATGTATAGGTTTGCTAGGTTTCCCTAGGTGCTGGTTGAGCTACGGCTCAAAAACAAAAGGTAGTCTCTTTGTCCAAAGAGCTTAAGATTTCACTGGGAAATTGAGGAGCGACCACGTTGCATTTTGTGCCGTTTCCCGTGGTAGGCACAAGGCCGACCCACACAAGTGAGGTACCATTTTTTTCGGGAGACCTGGGGGCACGCTGGGTGGGTGGAAATTTGTTGATCCACGCAGATTCCAGAACTTTCCACCACAGAAATGTGAGGAAAATGTGTTTTTTTTTTCAAAATCTGAGCTTTGCAAGGGATTCTGGGTAACAAAACCTGGTGGTAGGCAGTCGAGTCATCCCATCCTGAATTCCCCTGGGTGTCTACTTTTCAAAAATGTATAGGTTTGCTAGGTTTCCCTAGGTGCCGGAAGAACTAGGGTGCAAAAACTACAGGTAGGCACTTTGCCAAAAAAGGGTCAATTTGTAACTGCAAAATTTAGGTGTGACCACGTTGCATTTTGCGCCGTTTCCTGTCGCAGGCACAAGGCCGACCCACACAAGTGAGGTACCGTTTTTATCGGGACACTTGGGGTAATTCAGATTTGTAAATCAACTGTTATTACCAATTGAGCTTTCTTGCATTTCTCCCTTTGAATGAAAGATATTGTGTAGAAAAAAAAACTTTATGAAAAATGACCAATAATTCTCATGCTAGTATGAGTATTCCCAACTTTGAAAATGTGCAATTATATACTGTTTCTGAACTCTATAATTTGTACCCAATTCATACATACATAGGTGTCTTTCATGCAGATTATTCCATGTGTACATTTTCCAAGACAAAGTGCACTATACCCAGTAAATGAAAAAATACCATTGCAAGTTGCTGCTCAGTTTTTGGATCTGGGTTCGTCGGGTTCTTGGTGAAACTACAAGTCCCATATATCCCCACAACCAGGAAGGTCTAACGGATGTAACGGTATATTGCTTTCCAAGAGCTGTCAAAATTAGAGAAAGTTATAGGTGAAAACGTTGAGACAAAAGGCCGTTGTTTTCAACAAATTTTCAAATATTCCAATATCTAACTGTTAGTTTCTATAACGAACCCTTCATGGATTTAGACAAATGACCCCTTTCTGAATTCAGAATTTTGTCTATTTTTCGGAAATGTAAAGCTTTCCAGGATCCATTATTGCTTTCAAACTCATTTCTACCATTAACTGGAAGGAGGTGGAAAGCTCTAAAAATAGCAAAAATAGGCTATGTCCCAGAAAAATGCCAAAACTGAGTGAAAAATTTCGGTTCTCTGACAAAACACTGTCATTCCCTAAAAGCTGAGAAAATGGAGAATTCAGCCCCACAAACCCTTTTTTGATACCATATTCAGGGAAAAAGCCAGAGGCTTTCATTTGCAGCCCGTTTTTCCCATTTTTCTGAAAAAAACAAAAAAAACACTATATTTTGGTTAATTTCTGGGACCCCTCCAAGGGAATCCACAAACCCTGGGCGCCTTTAGAATCCCCATGATGTTGGAAGAAAAGGACGCAAATTTGGCGCGGATCCCTTATGTGGTCAAAAAGTTACAAGGGCCTAAGCGCGCACTACCCCAAAACACCAAAAAAAGCCTTAGCACAGGAGGGGGAAAAGGCCTAGCAGCGAAGGGGTTAACGGCTGGGCTTTCTCAAGTGTAGCACTGGGGCTTTCTCGCACTGATTCATTACTGAGAATCAGGTCTCCAGGTTGCACTAGCTTCTGCAAGGTGACTAAATGATGAGTTTGTTTTTATAGTAATTTCTGTTTTTCCGTATGGTAATAACCCGGTATTTATAAAGCGCAAACTAATCACCTCTAAGGGTCTCAAGGCGCTGGGGCCGTCAGGAAGATTAAGCAAGCTATTGACCGGAGTCACATGGGGCTGGGCGAACCTGCGTCGGCAAGGGGGATCAAACGGTGAGCCCCGTGCTCCAATGTTAGCCACCCTGGCAGCTGCAGCACACCTGTTCCCCGGTAAGCTCATTGGTCTTATTGTTGGGACATGTCTTGCTTTGAAATGCAGATTGAAATAAAGCCATTCTAAGTTGGATCACGTTTCCATGCTGCCACTTTTTGATTGCAGCCAGATGTTAGTGAATTAAAGCTAGCAAGCTCATTTGTTTCAATAATTATTGGGTATGTACCATTGACAGATTCTACTTGAAATTAATTTCACCTGAATTTGATGACACTTAGCTACCTTAAAATGAGATGCAGGGTCAGCTGTGTCTATGATAAGAAAGTGTCACACTCAGATTTTCGCTGCCCATCCTTGACTTGCCTAAATACAGCTCCCGGGCGAAAACCTCCATAATGTGTCCTTATTGGAAAATGTAGTTTTTCTATGATTGATCAGAGCTATAGAACAAAAGACTACCTCTGCATTGTAGAGCTGTAAACTCATTTACAAGAGCCGCATAGTGATCTTCGCCATCTTCGCCATCTCCGCCACTGCCTCCCCAGGTTAGTGATACTGGAGGCCTCTGTAACTCTGTGGGGTATAGTTAGCAGGGAATTATAAATTATACCCTGATGGTAACCTTAACAATGAGGAGCAACCAGTGAATTGGTAATACAATTCCTGACTTCTGCGGTAAGGTCTACATTTTACTCAGTTTTTAACTTGTATAAAATACCCTCTATTAGCATGTGGAATGTCTTGCTGAAAGTGTCAAGATCTGCAGATGTACCATATACCTTGCAATTACAATGGGACCAGCAACTCCTGAATCAAAGGATACCTTATGATGAGGCACGTAGACTAGTTTGGGGTGGCTGATTCACGTTGGACTCAATTCAGTTTGTCCAAGCATACTTACAACTAAGATTTGCCATGATGTTCCAACTTTACAGATCTTAGTACCTGTAAATCACCACCATGATAAAGCTGAATTTTATCTGAAAATACATATATTAATCTTAATTTGATGGAAAATTCAATACCCCAGCGAGGATATGACTCAGGAAGACACAATAACAGGTAGAATAGGTATAACTTCTCCATCCACACTAGCAGTACCACCTTTCAATAGAGAAGCAACAGCACGGTATGCCCCATTAAAGGGCGTCTCATAGAGAGGCAGCTTTCAACTGGACTGCCTGGTCTACAGGAGGACTGGTAAGGGAGATCTGCAACCCCCTTAATTGAATGTTTACAAAACATATAGAGAACAGAGTAACAACAAAGTTAATGGATAAATGTCAGCAAAATATTTGGTTTTACAATTGTGCCCATCTATGGTTGTTATTATCTAATCTCAATGCTAATTTAATGAGGAGTTCCAGAAGCGGCAAAGATATCTATTAATTTAAATATTTTTAGCCAACCAATGAGGAAATAGTGTGTTATATATTTGCTTCTTATGTTCACTAATGTGAGGCTCCCCTCTTTACAGGGTGAAAGCGTGAGTGAAGAGTTGCTCTCCAATGACCATCTGTCACCATCTGGACAGTAACTAAAGACAATCTGGGCAAAAGATCACTTTTTGAGTTGGAAAATGTTTATTTGATTATAAAAGCAAAATCAACAATCACATCATGTCCAATTAGTACAGTAGCAGAATAATAGTAGATATAATTGTAATTTTCAAGATTATTAAAGTTGTGAATTTAAAACACAAATATATGCTATATTTTGAATAATATTACCGTAAGAAATTCCATTGGATTTATGGATGCATTTGTTATGGAAAGAAGTATTTCTTAATATAAGTTGTACACATCTGATAATAAGCTTAGCAGGCATGAGCTCTCATCACTAATTGCATCTATAATACAAATAAAACAGGAAAGGAGAGAAGGACAGAAGAAAAAGGCGATTGGGAACTATGTATAAGTAAGTAGAGTACTGTTACTATTGTTTAAAAACGAAATGTTAAAAATTAGTGAAATATAAATATTATGTTAATCTAAATGAACATATTACATAGGCCTATAAACATTCATGGAGGCTTGGGAATCTCACATTTAAATACATGTGAAACATTTTTCGTCTGGTGTTTGGAGAGACAATTTGTCAAAGAAAGTCACAGTCTATTTTAATATTTTCATTAATATAAAAACACAGGCTGAAGTTACCCTTTGTTTGAAACATGCACCATTCCATAGTGCCGTGCTGAAAAAGTTAGTGTTGTGGTCTCTTTACCAGGAATTGAAATTAATAAAACAATAATTTTACGCAATCCAAATCAGAAGAGACACTTACTGTGCCCAAAAAGATATTTGTAACTGAAACAATACCGTTGTATGAAAAAATTCATAAATCTTCCCCAATAATGATTTCCAAAACTGATGAACATTTTCTGAATAAAAGAGAATTTGTATTTAGGTACCTGTTTCAGAGTGACAAGACCAGCATTTTTCTTCAGATGTGGTGTCCCTTTTTTTGCAACTTAGAGGTAGTCGAGAGAACTACATTATATGCAAATAAGAAACTTTGGGTGATAGAAGCAGTTTTAAAGATTTTATATATTCCAAGCCCCATAACAATGCAGACTAACATATTTCTAAACCGTATTTCCTTTTTTTTTTTTTACAATCTTTATTGCAGATTTTTATTATAAGCTTTACAGTTGGCCCACCCCCCCACCCACCACCCCCCACGAGACCAGGCGACAATTTATACAATCAAACATAAGTAGATACAAATTACAGCTCAATCATTTTCTAAGATAAGGAAATAAATGCATATACAAAAACAACAAAAAATCAAAAAGAAAAAAAAAAAGGGGAGAGAGAGAAATGCATAAACGAAAAAGGAAAAAAGAGGAAAACCTCATAGAACTAACAACATATTCCTATGTCGAATATCTCCCATTATTCCTCCTAATCATTCTCTTCGATCCAGTCGAGTAGGGGACCCCATATCTTCATTCCTTTTCTACGAGTGTTATACCCTTTATTCCTATAGATGGCAACTTCAAGGCTACATGTAGCCAGCAATCTGGCCCTCCACTGTATATATGATGGTGGTATCGGATCAAGCCAAGCTGATGCAACACATAACCGGAGCACCCCCATCGCTACAAAAATTAACCCTTGTATCTGTTTTGGCCTATCACTGTTTGACACACCCAGCATGATTTCTGCTGTTGTAATGTTTACCTCATAGTGCGCTATCTCTGTAAGAAAGCTTGATATTTCGGCGACTAAATTAGTTAGCGAATCACAGGAGGCAAACATGTGGATGATATCTGCCGCTGGGAATGCACACCGTGTGCAAGTTGTACCTTTCCCAGTTCCCCATTTAGCTATTTTAGACGGGGTATAATAAAATGAGAAAAAGGTCTTGTAGTATTGTGCTTGAAGCCTAATGGACATAAGGCATGAAAGTGACATTTCATATGAATATGCCAAACTTCGGCTAGATAATCCAAGTTTGGTCTGCCATGCCACTATATGTTTGTTCATGTCATCTGGTAACAATGCATTCATAGCCCCATAAATCTAGGGGTATTTCCCTATGTAGGTTTCCTATGAATGAACACGATTGAAATTTGATCCTGCCACCCCCTTTCTTCAATAGAAAATCTCTCACTTGTAGAAATGTAAAAAAATCCATATTAGGAATATTAAATTCTAGCTTTAATTCGTCAAATGATTTAAATCCAAGCTGAGTAATCCCCAGATCATTCCATTTCTTTATACAGTTATCGTGAAGTATCTCCGGGAGATCTGAATTCTGATTCACGGGAGTGTAGTAGGAATAGCGACCTAGTCCTAATAGCTTTTTAACATTCCCCCAGACTTTGCTAACATTATTGATATTCTTAAATTTGACTTTTTTAAAATACCCATCATTAACATGTCGCCATAGACATCCAGCGGCCCCTTCTCCCAGAATAAGTTATTGTGGTGTTGGTACATTGCCGCTTCCAGGGTTACCAGTTATAAGACTCAAGCTATACCTTAATACTGTGGCCCAGTAATATAACTTGAAGTTGGGGAGAGCCCAACCTCCACGTTCTCTTGGGTTAGTGAGCCACCTCAATGCCCTGCGCGGTCGATTATATCCCCAAACAAACCTAGTAAATAATGTATCTATATTTTTAAATACCTGTGGAGAAAATTCTAGACAAATAGCCTGAAAAAAATACAGAAACTTAGGTAAAAACAACATCTTAACTACATTAGTTCGACCACCAATAGTTAGGTGTAAATTGTTCAGTCTGGTCAGTTCTTTCTTGGTACGTTGTATAAGCGGATCTATATTAATGCTGACAATAAGCTCTGTAACAGCACAGATGCTAACCCCCAGATATGTTGCTTTTTCAGTTACTCTAGAGTCGCTCATCATGATCTTTCTCTTCAGCACGATCTGTGTCTTACTAGCATTCAGTTTGTACCCAGAGGCTTTACCAAAGAGTAGTGCTTCGGCTTCTATCACACTTATAGCATTTATAGGGTCCCCTGTGACGATGGCAATGTCATCAGCATATCCTAAACATTTTGTATCTATATCACGCACTCGGATAGGAGGGATTAGTACATTATTTTCCAGCCTCCGAATAAAAGTATCTATATAAATAGCGAATAAGAGGGGTGAACAAGGACACCCTTGTCTTGTCCCCCTAGTAATATTGAAATTTTCTGACAGAATCCCATTGATCAAGACGCTGGCCCTGGGGTTTACATACAATTGTTGAATTGCAGTTATAAATTTTTTACCAATACCACAGTTTGCCATTGCCTCCCACAGGAACTTCCAGGAGACCCTATCAATAGCCATATTTCCACTGTAATTCAGCATAGTGTGGTGGCTTACGTATCATAGCATAAAGTATTGCAGCCTTGGGAGCACGCTCTTCCGACTGTTGGTCCTTATGCAATGAGGAATTGCCAAATTCTGATCATTAACATCAAAGAGAACATTAAGATGTGCAAAATGTTGAACCTTAGAATCACATATTTTATGAAACACTGACTAAGTATTGGGTGAGTAGGTTTGTAGGACATGGTAGGAAGTTCTATGCTTCTAATGATTGGAGCTAAGCAGACAATATTCTTATTATACCAGGATTTTCAATAAAAAGATATATTTTTTAATCATAATAGGATCACATTTTTGGAACAGAAATTCTAGGTAAACTGGATTTTTCATACCCCTCCCACAAACAGAACTAATTGTATGAAATCATGAAAGCAGCTGATTCAAGGAGTGCGTTAAATATTAGTTTCATGTCATCACTGTATACCTCTCTCTTATGTAATATATTAGATAAGAATACCTCTTTGTAAATATGAATTTCTCTGTGGGTCCAATCTGTCGCCAAATTCCAAAATGTCTCTTACCTCTCAACTAGTGGTTATTGGGGATCATTTAAAGACAGGTGTGGTGAAAACAGCTGACCCATACTGCATTAGGGAATAAGCAAAATAGGAGAGCCCTACCTACTCCTTAGGGTTTTGGTTCTTATCACTAGAAATATAAGAGAAATGTGTCAAATATTAATTTGCATTGAACAATATATGAACATTTTACACGACTTTCTGAAAGGAAACCATGGAGATATTGTGATACTTCCAGGTAAAAATATAGGATACATAGAAGGCAAATGTGTATTAACCATCACTGAAGGAGTGCCTGTTCCTTTGTGGCTGTTCCCCAAAAGAAACAAATGTAATTTCTGATTCAGATGCCAGTAGATATTATGCCAGTACTAAAGGCTGTTCCAGTATCTGTAATGTACATTATTGTTCCTACACCGTACACTGTTAAAATGTGAGACTGAAAATGAAATGCTATTTTATGTCAACATATGTCAGATTCAGTGTGTACCATGGTGTGTACCGTTTTTATTAACTGATGCCTAAACACTGTGTAGTGGTGACCAGGGGAGGGAGTCAAATATTTCATATGGTTGCTATTAGATTGATGCTGAAAGTGGTACCCTGCCCAGCTTTCCTTTCAAAAATATCTGTGCTCTGCTTAAGTTGCAGATTGCCAGTTTCCACAATCTGGTGCTAATATAACATCACTCTTGTTAGGAACACATCACCATGCCAGTTTGACAACACCATGATGATGTAGAGTTTGCCCTGCATGTAGCACAGTGTCTATCAATACCTGGTTTAGATACACATTACATCAGTATCAAAGAGTCCTCAGAATATCACACGGTTGCCAGAGTCCTCAATTCTCCGGTACCTTTGGTCCAACTTACCTTCATCACTCTAGATAGTGGTCTACTTCCACCCCAACAATCCTTAATTCTCGCTGTCATCCAGCCATGCCACCTCACAACAGGGACATGTTGCTTGGTGAGAATTATCCAAAGGGAAGGGATGCAGGGTATGGGGGAGAGAACAAGTAATAAGCCCAGTGTCCTGGTGCTGCACAAAGCAAGCCTCAACTTCCTCCACCTGGCCCTGCAACCCTCCATCTGTTACTATGAGCCTGACCTAGGGAGATGAACATAGAGATTGGGAACTAACTGCATCCTTCCTCGAGCTCCTTACCTTTTTCTTCAGCATATATCATACACAGGGCCTGGGTGAGACACCCTGTTCCTGATGATGCATTCTATCTGTACAGTTCTGCAGCCAGCCATCAAGATGCTTTAGATTAAATGCCCACCATATCTCCCCTATACGTTAAGCTGGCAACCAATCATAGGCTGCCTCAGTGAGACAAAGTGGGATGTCCTTCACAGTTGTCAAATCAGAATTCAGTTTCATGTAAGATACCTCTTGACATAAATTACGGACAAATGATATCTGTAATGGACTAAAAGTTATATAGGCAGAACACCTTCATAAAGGGAAACAGCCTTTATAAAGAAGCCAGAATCGTACATGCCTTTACCATGCAGGCTTTACTAAGCATGCAACACTACCATGCAAACCTTTACCATGCAAAGGTTTATGAGAATGCGTTCACCACGAATGCCATCACAACGAATTTTGCTGAAGAGGCATGATTGGTAAAGTCATATTTGTTGTTAAAGTTTTAAAGATAAGTATATGCAAATATTAATTGTTTTACGTAATTAGTGCCCGATTACAATGTTGAGCGCAACCCCACCAACAGGTTGTCGGTGGAAATCCACCGGAAATCAGCCTCACCAGTCTGACCTCAGCATTACAATGGAGTAGGTCAGACCACAGCGACCTGGAGGAAAGAGCGACGCCTTTGGTCAGACAGATAATCCCCAAATGGCGGCAGTGCCTGAGCAGGCACTGCTGTCGGGATTGTGATGTACGTTTCCCACACTCTTTCTATGTAGGCCTTTCCGACATGGAAAGGCTGTCAGAAAGTGACTCTGGGACAACCTAGCAGAGCCCCCTACCCCCTTGACTCTCTGCTATGGGCCCCCTTAAACAACCATGCATCATGTGGCAGGTACCGCATGGTGCCTGCCACACGTTACAGGGATGTTTGAAAACATCCATTATTCGATTGCAGCTGTGCTGCGGCCCTTTTCCCGCCGTTGACTTATGGCCGGGCGGTTTCATTCTGCAACGGTGTCGGTCGTAATTAGGCTTTAAGTGTTTTAAGCATTTTTTTACACACATACATATGTGTGTGTGTGTGTGTGTATATATATATATATATATATATATATATATATATATATATATATTACCTACTGGCGGTCGCCAGTAGGTAGTTATAGTTAGGATTGGCTACCATAGGAAATCCGCAACATTCTATTGGGAATAACTCTGGCGCCGGTTGAGGAATTTGTGTGTAATTTTCCAAAATTTTGGCCAGCTCCGCTCCTTCCCTGGAAGTTTCGGGGAGATTCGTGAAGTGGGGGCTGAGAAAAAAAGGGGGTCCCAAAACGTGTTTTCCCCATGTTAATTTCCATAGGACGGTCTGACAAGTCTACAGCCCGAACCGCTGAATGGAATTATGCCAAACTTGGCAAAATTGTAGGGACTGGTACGCAGATGTGCCTTTGCTATGTTTGGTGAAAATTGCTCCTGTGGTTTTTTTTAAAATTAACTTCAAAAACCCATATATATCTATAGGCGCGCTCCGAGCGCTCACCGGTACGGGTACCGGGGAGCGCACCCGGCGCGCTACGGGAGTGCGCGAGCTGAAAACTGATTGGCTCTCGGGTGTCTGTGAACATTCTAAACAGTCCGGAGAGTCCGCCATCTTGTGTCTCGGGAGAATCGAGACACAAGAGGTGAAAAAGAAAGGGGGAAATTATTAAAAGGGGGCAGGGTAGACACCCCCTGACCCCCTAGGTTTTGTGAGGGGGGCCTAGAAGGACACTGAAGGGCAAAAAAACTTCTTTTTTAAAAAAAAAATTCACGGGGTAAGCGCTGGGTGCGTTCCCCGGTACGCTCTCCGGTACGCGCACCCTGAGCGCACCACAGGGAAAAACAGTGTAAAGAAATAAAGTAGAGTGTTTAGAGGAAAGTGATGCATTGCTGGAGTGTGTCACAAAAATGACGCAACTCCAGCAATGCATCCTTTCACATGGAGCCAGCCCCATGTGAAAGGGCCTGCGTCAGTCTTACGCCTGCTGTGAGGCAGGCGCAAGATTTTGACGCAAAGGCGTCCTAAAAGTGACGCAGTGAAATCTCATAGATTTCACTGCGTCACTTCTACGACCCTTCCTTGCGTGAATACGCCCCCTTTGCATACATTACACCTGGCGCAGGTATAATGTGGTGCAGGGGTTTACAAAGTGACGCATCTACCTAGATGCGTCACTTTGTAAATATGACTCAACAAGGTGCATTTTTTACACCACTGGTGTGTCACAAAAAGTGACGCAACGGCGGCGTAAAAGTGACGTATGCCTCATAAATGAGGCCTTCAGTCTTCTACTCTCACTTTTTCTTTCACTTTCTCTGTCTCTTCACTCTCTTACTCACCTTGTCTCACACTCACTTGTCTTTATCCAGTCTCTCTCTCCACTCTCGCAAGGAGTTACAGATACGTCAGTATTTCTGACGTATCTGTAAGCGCAAAAGTGATGCATTGCTGGAGTGTGTCACAAAAGTGACGCAACTCCAGCAATGCATCCTTTCACATGGGGCCAGCCCCATGTGAAAGGGCCTGCGTCAGTCTTATGCCTGCTGTGAGGCAGGTGCAAGATTTTGACGCAATGGCGTCCTAAAAGTGACACAGTGAAATCTTATAGATTTCACTGCGTCACTTCTACGACCCTTCCTTGCGTCAATACACCCCCTTTGCATACTTTACACCTGGCGCAGGTATAATGTGGCGCAGGGGTTTACAAAGTGACGTATCTACCTAGATGCGTCACTTTGTAAATATGACTCAACAAGGTGCATTTTTTACACCACTGGTGTGTCACAAAAAGTGACGCACCGGCGGCGTAAAAGTGACGCATGGCCTCATAAATGAGGTCTTCAGTCTTCTATTCTTACTTTTTCTTTCACTTTCTCTGTCTCTTCACTGCCTTACTCACCTTGTCTCACACTCACTTGTCTTTATCCAGTCTGTATCTCCACTCTTTCCTAAACATCACTGCTCTTTTCTTACCCTTCCACACCCCCGTTCCTTTACTACATTTTCTTCACTTATCCTCATTCCCCATGTTCACTCTCCTTCTCCTCACTCTCCTTCCCCACACACGCATTCTTTCAGTCCCCCTACTTCACTTCCCTTCCCCTCTCGTCCCTTTCTTAGCTTTCTCACTCATTTTCCTCTCCTCTCTCACTGCACTCCACTTCAGTTACTCTTTTTCATTTTTTTAAGAATACAGCTCTTTGATGAGAATTGGAGGTAGTTCTGAAAAGAACTTTTTTTTTCTTCTTTTTTCCTTTTTTTTAACGAAAACAAAAACAGGGAATGGGAAACAGCTCAACAGGAGCAAAAAAATAAATCAAAATTAGGGCTGGGGACGGCAGCGGTGGTTCTCTATTGCTCGAACAATGAGCATAACACTTTGTTCCCCATAACAAAGTAGCTGATCACATTGTCTGCATTTAATTGTGGCTTCATTAAAAGCAGGCTGAATATTAGGGATCAGCTGTTCTGGTCGCCCCCTCACAGATACAGTTGGTCCTCCAGTTGAAGTAGAGGCACCATCTCTTGGAGCCTCTCGTGCCAGAGCCCTGACACTCTCCCGGGCATAGTTCTGGGGATGCCTTCTCTGGACGTGGCGAATCCTGGTAGAATTACCAAAACTGTACTTCCTTGTGGGGTCTCCTCTGGAAAGTACAGTATGGCAGATCTTACACTCCACCTTTGGAGCATTTACTTTCTTACGTCCCTCAGGTATATCAAAACAATTCCAAATGAAATGTTCTTTCACCTTCGGCTGAGGAGGCTCTTCATCTATGAATCCATCAGAGTCATCACTGCTGCTGGATGCTCTGGCAGCCATGATAATCCAACAAAGATTAAGCAGCAAAAAGACAGGTCTTGCAGTCACAAAAGTAAAAGAAGAAGTGAAGGAAATGGGTGGGGATTTCATTCTTTGTAAAAAAACTGTTAGCAACCAATGAAAAGTGTTATTTTAAGGTCACATGACTTGACACGCTTACCCTACGCGCACCGGAGCGCTTCCGGGGGCGCTTACGCGGCGCGAACGTAGGCGCTTCCGGGGGCGCTTACGCGGCGCACCTGAGTGACGTTTTGGTAGCTTTACGGAAATGCAAAATCATTTTCATTTCCTAAATCAAAAATACTGCTTTTATAAGTATGGTACTGAATGTCTTGCATTATTATTTACTTTTCATACATATTTTTTTTTACGAACGCAGAAATAGCGCTCTTGCTGCGCTCTCGGGAGGGCTTACCGGTGCGTGCACCCTGCGCGCTCCAAGACAAAATGATACGGGTAAGCTTACCAGTGCGCGCACCCTGAGCACACCAAGAAAAACTGCTGAAAAAAAATATACATTGAACAAATATTTAAAAAAATATATATATATATATAAAAAACAGCTAATAAAAAAAAATCGTAGGTTACAAAGTCGATATACAAAGGAATTAGCTTTTTAAAAGACAATGAAATTCACTGAAAAAACTATAGGTTTCACAATCGTTATAGTTAGGAATTAGCTTTTAAAAAACCTTTGAAATTCACTAAAAAAACATAGGTTTCACAATCGTTATAGTTAGGAATTAGCATTTAAAAAACCTTTGAAATTCACTGAAAAAAACATAGGTTTCACACTTGTTATAGTTAGGAATTAGCATTTAAAAAACCTTTCAAATTCACTGACTAAACCATAGGTTTCACACCAGTTACAGTTAGCTGAACATTTTACTCATACAAAACCATTAAAATTCCCACGTTATAGTTAGTTGGACTCACTATAACGATATACAAAGGAATTAGCTTTTTAAAAGACAATGAAATTCACTGAAAAAACTATAGGTTTCACAATCGTTATAGTTAGGAATTAGCTTTTAAAAAACCTTTGAAATTCACTAAAAAAACATAGGTTTCACAATCGTTATAGTTAGGAATTAGCATTTAAAAAACCTTTGAAATTCACTGAAAAAAACATAGGTTTCACACTCGTTATAGTTAGGAATTAGCATTTAAAAAACCTTTCAAATTCACTGACTAAACCATAGGTTTCACACCAGTTATAGTTAGCTGAACATTTTACTCATACAAAACCATTGAAATTCCCACGTTATAGTTAGTTGGACTCACTATAACTCGCGCGCCCGCAATCCACTGCTGATGATGTCACATATTACATCATTCATGACATGGTCAGTGACATCACTGATGACATCACTGATGACATCTCAAATGACATCACTGATGACATCTCAAATGACATCACTGATGACATCACTGATGACATCATCCATGTGATAATACGATGCACCTCCTCACACTCTAATCTAACCTTTGAAACACCCAGTGTTAAATACAAACTACCATTCCTGAAATTATTGACACATCAATACCAGTAACTACATACGCACTCACTGATTTCTAGGACTACACACACATCCACCCATTCACCCATACAATCACTCATACATACAGTCACTCATCAATAGAACATTATCATATCCACTCATATACCTATACAGACACTCACACGCTGACACTCATCCACAGAGTTACTCACACACCTAGTCAGTTATGCAAAGAATCAATCACACTCCCATTTCCTCAACTACACAGTTATACACACTAAACCTTACTTATTCAAACATTTACTAACACATACTTACTCTCTTTTACAATCACTGATACAAGTACACATTGATCCATATAGTCACTTACGCAATCACAGGCTCTCATGTATAGTCATTTATATATGCCAACTCTCACATGCACTGTGTTTTACATATGTACTTACTTGGACATGGAGCACTGAGATAGCTATTCACTCACCAACACACCCTTGCAGACAGTCAACCACCCATACAGCTCTTTCCACATGCACTGTTGAACCCATATACCAAGTGAATCAACTGCTCACACATATATGCACAGAGTCACACACCTCCCAGCCACCCACACACACACTCACCCTCACATGCAAATACTTGGACAGCCAATCAATAACCCATATAGCTACTCATATAGCTACTGATCAACACATGCAGCAGCTTACACAACAACAGACATAATGATGCACACATTCAGACAGTTTAGTCACTAACCAATGCATTTAGTAAGACACATTCAATCACTCACTCATACAGTCAGTCACGCACCTACTAAATCCTTCATCCAGACACTCATACATCCACTCATTCTTCAATATATAAAACATATATTTACTTTTCAGAAACACACATTCACTGGATGATGTCATCAGTGATGTCATCAGTGATGTCATTTGAGATGTCATTGGTGATGTCATCAGTGATGTCACTGACCATGTCATGAATGATGTAATATGTGACATCATCAGCAGTGGATTGCGGGCGCGCGAGTGATAGTGAGTCCAACTAACTATAACGTGGGAATTTCAATGGTTTTGTATGAGTAAAATGTTCAGCTAACTATAACTGGTGTGAAACCTATGGTTTGTTCAGTGAATATATATATATATATATATATGCTTTAGGGTGGGTAAGAGTATGAGGGTTTTTGGGTTTTATTTATTTTTTAGGGTTTTGGGTTTTGGATGGTAAAGGAATTTTTACGGTTTTGGGTGGGTATGAGTTTTTGGCTTGTAACAGAATTTTTAGGGTTTAGGGTGGGTTTGGGATTTTGGTTGGTAGGGGAATTTTAAGGTTTTTGGGTGGGTTTGGGGTTTTGGGTGGGAAAAACATTTTAAGGTTTTTGGTTGGGTTATAAGTGGTAAGGGTATTTTTAATGTTTAGAGTGGGTATGGGATTTTGGGTGGTAAGGGAATTTTAAGGTTTTAGGTTGGGTTTGGGGTTTTGGGTGGCAAGAGCATTTATAGGTTTTAGGGTGGGTTATGAGTGGTAAGTTGGTAGTAAAATAATTTTTATGGTTTAGGGTGGGTATAGTTTTTAGGTCGAGGACTCGTCGCACTGCTGTAAGCAGTGGGCGGAGCTCCGAAGATTTTATGTTTCTTGGTGTAGGGGGCTTGAACCCGCCCCTCTTCTCCATTGGCTGGCTTCCTAAACGGAGGCCAGCCATTGGAGGAGAGGGGCGTCACTCGGTTGAAGCCCCGTCTTTTTCGGATTCGGGGGCGTGTTGTTTGCGTTCTTTCTATCTGTGACATCATCCATCACTCAGAACGCAAATAACACGCCCCCGAATCGAAAAATGACCAGGTGTTTCTCCGAGGCATTTCTGCCTCGCCTCGGAGAAACGTGGTCATGTGGAGCGCTCCCCCACCCCACACATGTCCGCCTCCCCTCTCCTACCGTTGCTGCGCCTCGTCTCGAAAGACAAAGTGAAACGCTGGCTCTGTCCGAGAGTCGAGACGGGATGTTTGATCGCTTTGCCGACCTTGAGTGTACAACAATTGAGTCTCCCCTCAAGCGACTGAATTTGGGAAATTGCAAAGGAAGCCAGCGCCTGGATTTTTAACAGTTTGTCTTACCAGCTATGAGGTGACGCGCTGGTCTCAGACACCTCAATTCATCCTGCGACATCTGTTACGAAAGAGAAGAGTTACGCAAACATGAGGACATCGCCGCTGCCCTACCAGATCTGCCGAGTCAGCAGAAAATCAGCCCACTGCCCCTTCTAGGCTCCTCCCTGCATTGTTTACAAGATGCGACGGGTTCAAGCGGCAGCCCCCTTTCGAAAGAAGCGGATGTCAGTAAACAAGAGCTCTGCAGTGAACGAAGCAGGGGGCAGGTAGAGGCAGCGCAGCGTAGGGGGGTCAGTGGCGGGTTTCTGTGCGCTGCACAGTTTTACACCGAGCTGGGCAATATGCCGACTGTCGCCCAATATGCTGAGGAAGAACTGCCCGGGCAAGCAGCCTTCTGAGGACACGGAGGCCGGGGATAGCTTTTGAAACCAATTCTGTTTGCATACAGTTAAGTAGCGAGCTCATCCTAATGTACCCTAAACTTTTTCTGTTTGGCAGGCATGGAAATAGATCTGGGGAGGGGTCGTTGGGGCTCACGAAAGGATGGGATGAGTAGGTTAAGATGCGAAACATCAATTCAAGCAAAACGTCCACACTTCACCAAATTGTGTCAACGATGGCAGACCCATTCGGTCGCTGATCTCCCCGCATTTGTAGCGCTTTGAAGAAAGGACATCTGAAACTCTGGCTATAAGTTTCAAACTCAAGTTGTTCTTACACGCATGCCGTCCTGTACGTTCACCTGCGATTTCCCTAAAACCGTTTCTGTGCCATGTGCTGAGTATTTCCCTGCTGTGTGTTATCCCAGTAAATTGCCGTTCCCAACCCCCAAACGATTTCGATGAGCGCCGAATTTCTCATTAAAACTAGTAGCATACTGCCTTCAGGAGCAAACAAACAGCAAATCACATGTAGCGCATTGGCACCTTCAGTCAAGGAGCTGCACTGTATAAGAATATAAAAAAGTCCCGCTCCATGTATAAGAATATAAAAAAGTATGTAAGTTATGCCATAAGGTGACACCGTATAAAAGTGTGAAGTGTCACTCTGACCACTGATGCACATACCACACAGTAGCCTGTCTCCTAATTGTTCCAATATCACCAGCTAGTAATAGCCACTCGCAAGTGTTCTTATAGTACCAATATTTGGAGAGCGAAGCTTCGAATCACAAACTTGCACGTCTGAAACCTCGTGCTGTCGGCATATCTCTGCAGCAGGCGCTGAACTCACGGACCTGTCTGCAAGCCACGCTCAATGCCCCACAGGGGTAAGCCATCACGCCTCTAGCCTTTCTTACCACTTTCCCTTTCCCGGATCGTAACCCGCATCTGGCGTGAGAATACCACGAGCGAGGAGGAGGAGTCGGCTGGAGTCGCGCTGCAGGACCAGTTCTGCGCCACCAGGAGGTGCTCTGTATTGCCTCAATGTCGCCTTGTGTGTGTGCGATTGTTTGAGGTCACAGTGCACGTAAATCACCTGTGCCCCTTTACTACAGGTAAAATGATAGACTGTGTGACGTCATAGTGCAAGTCAGGGGCACCTGCATTGTTTCAAGGTCCCCTCCAGAGTGTGCGATTGTTTGATGTCATAGTGCCTGTAAATCACCTGTGCTCCTCTACATACAGGTAGAATGATGGATTGTGTGACGTCATAGTATAATTGAGGGACACCTGCAATGTCTCAGGGTCCCCTTGTGCTAGATTTTTTGACGTCATAGCATGCGTAAAGCACCTGTGTGTGTAGCTCTGTCTGTGTGTGTGTGTGTGTGTGTGTGTGTGGCTCTGTCTGTGTGTGGCTCTGTCTGTGTGTGGCTCTGTCTGTGTGTGTGTGGCTCTGTCTGTGTGTGTGTGGCTCTGTCTGTGTGTGTGTGGCTCTGTCTTTGTGTGTGGCTCTGTCTGTGTGTGTGTGGCTCTGTCTGTGTGTGTGTAGCTCTGTCTGTGTGTGTGGCTCTGTCTGTGTGTGTGTGTAGCTCTGTCTGTGTGTGGCTCTGTCTGTGTGTGTGGCTCTGTCTGTGTGTGTGTGGCTCTGTCTGTGTGTGTGTGGCACTCTGTCTGTGTGTGTGTGTGGCACTCTGTGTGGCGCTCTGTGTGTGTGTGTGTAGCGCTCTGTGTGTGTGTGTGTGGCGCTCTGTGTGTGTGTGTGTGTGTGGTGCTCTGTGTGTGTGGCGCTCTGTGTGTGTGTGTAGCGCTCTGTGGGTGTGTGGCTCTGTGTGGGTGTAGCTCTGTGTGTATGTGTGGCTGTGTGTGTGTGGCTCTGTGTGGATAGCTTTTTTTGTAGGTGACTCTATGTGTGGGTGGCTCTGTCTGTGTGAGAGTGGCTCTGTGTAGGTGGCTCTATGTGGGTGGCTCTGTATGTGTGTGTGGGTGGCTTGTGTGTGTGGCAATGTGTGGGTGTAAATGCAATAGGTCATGCATTTGCGAGCGATTAAGCTATTGGCATTGTAAATGACAATGCCATTTATTTAACGATTAAGCTATTGGCAATGTAAATGACAATGCCATTTATTTATGATTAAAAAAATATATATATATATTCATGAGCAATGCCAATAGCTCTACCTTTAATAATGCCGAGACCATTGCATTGTAAATGCTTGTTTGAGTTGCAAGGTTCATTTTGGGGTTTAGGGTGGTATGGGTTTTCAGGTGGCAATGGTATTTTTAGGGTTTAGGACAGGTATGCGTTTTTGGGTGCTATGGGGTTTTTAGGGTGAGTTTGGGTTTCGGGGGAGGCAAGGGTATTTCTTAGGATTTAGGGATTAGAGTGGGTATGGATTTTGGGTTGGGAAGGTTTTCTTACGGTTTATGGTGGGTATGGTTTTGTGGGCACTAAGGGGATTTTAGGATGGGTATGGGTTTTGGGGTGGCAAGAGGTATGCTTGTGTGCGCATATATATATATTTTTATATTTATACATATATATTTGATTATATGTGTGTGTGTGTGTGTATATATATATATATATATATACACATATATATATATATATATATATACACACACACACACACACACACACACACATTGGGGAAATACTTACCTGTTCATTTTTATCACGCATATGTATTTACCACACATGCATTTACAATGAATATTCATTGTAAAGGCATGCGTGGTTAAGGGACATACATGGTAAAAGTTTGCATGGTAAAGTCTTGCGTGGTAGTGTCGCGCCATGCATGGTAATGGCTTGTGTGGTTCTGTCATCAATTCATTCATAATGGACTGTTAATGAAAATACAGACCAGTGATCGATCTTTTTAGGTTGCTCTGACCAGTTGACCCGAATTCGTATATGTAAGAAGTGCAATTGCGTCTTGTATACATAACCATTATTAGTCTGTTGGGTGGCAGTGCATTGACTGAGGGGGTATAATAAGTGTCAGGATCGCCAAGGCAGTCCAAGAGAAGAGGTAAGACTACCTGGGAATGTTCATTGTCAGAGAGCAGTAAATGTGGCTGTGACTTCAGCCCTGTCAAGTGTCACGCATACACAGAGCTAGATTAATGCATTTTGCTTAATTTCCTTCATCACCACAAAGATGAGAGATGGTAACTCGGTCATCAGAGCAATCTAACTAAGCATGTTTCTTTGTACCTCGTTGCTCATGGGTAAGCTGGTGGGTGCTTACCATGACACAACGGAGTGGCCCACGACAACCAATCAATTATTATTTATTGGTACTCAACTTTCATTGGACAGTGCTGTTCACAGGAGGCTGGTGTTGGCACCATATTTTTATATAGTGCATCAGAAAAGATGCCCTGCTCTGTGTGGCATGCTCACTCCACACCACAGCACCTCCAATGGCTGTGAATTTCCATCTCATGAGGGTCATGGAATAAGCACCTGCCAGTCCAGAGCACCCGAGCTACAGACTGTGGTAGGAGTGTGTACTGCTGACCTACTGCCATAACTGAAGGACTAGGTACACCCAAAAGTAAGAAAAAGAGCCTAAATATTAGAGTTGATTACCAGGGCCTTGGACGACTTTGTGATAGGGCCCAGTGAGTGCTTGAAACTCAACGGGTGACGTGGCTTTGGTCGACCAGTAGGCATCTCCAAGTCTAACCACAGAACCTGACCAAGTCTTGCATTGCCCCAATCAAACTGAGGATCAGTGCCATTCAGCAGTGGCCCTTTGCAGGTAAGAGTGGTTGGGCGGTCGGGGCAGGCTGGGGGTATTTCGACAGACGATGAGGGAAAATGTATTACTTATTTAATTTTCCCTCGTGGCTGTTTGTCGAATCCTCCCCAGCCTGGCCTCACCCCTATTACCTGAGTGGGCCGCTACTGGTGCCACGGTGCCCTCATCCAAACACATGTGCTTGAACATGGGCACTGCAAGACCTGATGAAGTGAACTTGACTGCCACAATGAGGACCGGAACAATGGCACCATCTCCAGGCATTGTTGGTCAGTAAACTGATAGGGCCAAATAATTTATAGATGCAATCACAGTACCTTACAAATATATATCACTGCAGATAATAAAATTAAATTCCAGCATATTATTAAATGATCTACCACCAAATAGCATCTCATATTTAGACAACCATACTGAGCAAAAATCACAAACCTTAATGTTGGAATTAAGGCAATTTTAGAGTCAGACCGCTTTTCACAGTTGTGCTGTGCTGAGAATTAATTGAAAATGAAATGTGAGGCCAGACCCCAGTAGATCCCAGCTCAGTATACACTTGAAGTGAAAACTTCTCAAACAAAAATAATAAGCATATTAGTCTTGATTCTTCTGCTTCTAGTTTAACTTCGTTTCCAAATCGAGGTTATTGACGACCCAGATCATTTACGTGTAGCATCACTACTTGCATCATTGCAAGTACGCTATGTAACAATATGCCTTAGGTTGTATCCATGGCTTAGCAACATTCCTATTAAAATGAGTGGTCAAGAAGATCCGAACGTGTGATGCTGATGGCAATGCCTTTGAAACGATAGGAGCTGTTTTATTGCTATACAATACTGATTCCTTTTCTAGTATGCCTGTCCTATTCCTCCGATTTACTTAGTTCTTCACTCTCAGATGCATGGAGATGCAGTCTGCTCATAGGGAGTGTAAATAAAAGCCACTGAAGCAGGAGCAGAGGGCTGCCTTTAGGGCTCGAAGTCTGAGGTGCCCTAGGCGATGAGCACATATGCTCTCACTAGGAGTGGCCCACTTTTAGATGAAACAAAGAGCAAACAAATCCGACATGGAGGTGCTTATAATATATCAGATGCAAAAGTTATCGCCTATTACAGGTTTTGTCCTTTAAATGGAGCACAAAATGAAACTTTTGATATTTACTATATTAAAATCAGCATGCTCCTGACATTGATTTTTCCATCTAATGCAGGTTAGACCTTTAAAAACGTTACAGGAGAAACGCGTTTTCTTCAGACCCTGTGTCTACCAGGTGCGATAAACACATAATTCTCATATGTACAGTAATAGGAGTTACCACACAGATTGAACATTATTTGGCCACTCTTGATGAGGGTCACAGACCATTTATAGCGGCAGAGAGATTCATGGTATTCTGTCAAACCCACTACATTTCTTAGTAAGTTTCTCTTCAGAACTGCCTGTAAAACTACTGGTTTTCAGCCAAAAGATTTGAAAAATTGAGCTGTTAAATTAATTGCTTTGCTGACTTAAAAAAAAAACTGGTCTTAGGGGGACGAACCTTGCCCAAGACAACGAGTACCCCAGAAGGTGCCAGTCCTGTTTGCCAGGTTCATTAGTGCAATGTGGGTCTGGTATTGAACATTTTCCAGGGCTGCTTTTATCTCCAAATCCAATAAGCCATGAACAGATGCTCCTAGCATGATGGTTTGAAGAAACATTCAGATTTCTGCATTTTAGTAAAATAGAATCATACTTAACATTGAATAGGCCATTTTTCTATGATGTCAGAAGAAAACTGGAAACCAACACAAATAGTGTTGGCTACAAGCCTTTTGACTTTGCCATTGCTTGTTTGTCATTGCTTTTGTAAAACTGTATTGGTGAGGGAGCTTTTTGGCCTCCACCAAAACAAAAAACTTGCCTAAAAGCAAAAGCATATCTTTGGTCTCAAAAAGTATACTTTGCCAATGTGCCCTCCGGCATACACAAAAATACTTTGTGTGCAGATGTGCTCCTTGTGACAAACCACCACCGCATCCCTCACAGTGAAATTAACCAGTAGCTGAAATGGCCTGACCAATTGCCCCATTCTGTATGCAGCAGTGACTAGCAGAATTTGAATGACATGACAATAGGCACATCAAAACTGTTTTTTGAATAAGACAGTGGACTAGAGAGGTGACCATGTTGGACTTCAGGTATGAAGTTGGATACCAATTTCTGCACCACCATGTTCCCCTGCACTCACTCATCAAGTTACTTTTCTAGGAAGTAATAGGATGAAACCGAGGAATACTGTGCTAATAGAACTTTCAGCTGCACTGATGTGCTTTTTGAGGATATTATTTCAGATGTTGTGGCTTGTACCGGCTCAAGTTGCACTGAGGATGCTTTCTGTAGAGCCAATATTTGTATCCAGCTTTACACTGATCTTTACAGTAGTATTTGCACACCATAGAAGACCCTAATTGGGATTCACTCTCTTGTTGCCAATGTTAAGGTTTTGCATTCATCTCCCTTTTTATTTTTAATGCCATTTTTATTAGGATTTTGTGCATATTACCTCCACCCACAATAAAAACAAATGTTCAGCAGCAAAATTACATAAATACCATACATAATAATGCAATCAATCTTCGAATTTGAATAGGAATTAATCACATAAAGGAGGAAGACATTACCAGAAAGGATACTGGGCATAAAGTAGTGCCTATAACATTAGGCTCTTCGGTTAACCGGACACCTGACCCTACTTATTTTCCCTTCGATGTCAGAGATAAGACTTCGAATGCCGCGTTGATCCCCCAGTCCGATCCCCAAGGCTTTTAGCAAAACGTCAGAGGCGAGAATATATAAATCCCATAAATAGTAATAAAATCATCCAAAAAGTTTAAGCAAAAATTCCTCACAAAATGAGAGGGAGCATCCATAACTATAGGGTAAAAAAAGAAAGATTAGCATTGGGCTCTCATGTCGTTCGGGCCCTCTGCCTATCCAACTCTCCCCTTCACAGTCCCACCCACTTCTACTGATATATTGAGACCCAGGCGAGAGCGGCCCCCAGATTCGTTTCCCTTTCAGCTTCGCTTTCTTCCCCTTTCTCTCATAAAGTGCTATTTCAAAGTTATAAATGTGCAAAAAGTATCCCTTCCACTGCTGGAATGTCGGGGAGGGGGTCAAGCCAGGCAGAAGCCACACAAAGCCTAAGCACTGCCATTGCTATAAAAATCAGCTCAGCCCCCGCCCCGGAGATTGATTGAACAGCAAAAGTTGTGGTGATGGGATAATGTTCACTTTAAGGATTTCTCTTAGGAATGAGGCGATTTCTAAACTCAAAGTATTTAGGCGGAGACACAAACAAAACATATTGACCAAGTCTGCAGTAGCCTCTTGACACCGAGGGCATCGAGTCCCATCCACCCCGCCCCATCTAGCCGGTGTAATATATAGATGAAAGATTGTTTTATAATGTTGAGCTTGTAAATTAGATGAGCATAAAATTGCCCCTCCCAACTCTAAGGATCCCAACAAACTGGAATTATCCTTACCTTATCTTGCTCGCCATGTTTTCCCAGATCATCTAGTGCCTCTTCCATTAGACAGTCAAATGTTTGAGAAATAGAGTAGTTAGATCCTCTTGTTAAAATCTCCCACAGGGGTATCCTGGAGAAGCCTGCAAACCCCTGACCTTTCTTAAAAAGAAGTTGCTGAGTTGAAAATATTTTTAAAAATCTTGAGCCCCAACATTACATTTAGCCGAATCACATCAAATGAGGCTGTGTTATTCCCCAAGTGTAAATCTCCCAACCTCCCCAGGCCAGCATGCTCCCAGTTAAGTAAACACCTATCAGGAAATATATCAGGTAGTTGACTATTCCAATGAAGAGGAGTATACCAGCTGTACACTCCTACACCCATTCTTTCTGGATTTCTGACCAATTTCTGAACGCAGCAATCAATACCTTAAACCAAGTTTTTTTTATAATAGCTCGGCTCAAATGTTTTCAACAGGCACTCCTTAGCTGCCGTGCCAATGAATAGTTTAAACATTGATGGAACATATCCTGTATACTCTCATCACCTACCTTATTATCAAATAAAGGATGAAGATATTGCAAAACTGCCGCTAGATAATATGACTTAAAAGTGGGGAGTGCTCATCCGCCCTTTTCCCCGGTTAAACTCAAAGACCGGGTTGCCCCCTAGTCTTCCCATATGCCCAGATAAACCTGGCTACAGCTCACTCAATTGTCTTAAATAAGATGTTTTCAAACTCAAGTGGGATTGTGCCAAACAGATGTAATAGTTTTGGAAGGAGTATAATTTTTACCAAATTACATTTCCCCATTACAGAGAGGCTTAGATTATCCCATCTTGTAAAATCCTTCTTAGCTTTTTGAATAATAGGGGAGAGATTTGTCTCAACTAGTAGTTCCAAAGCAAACACAAAGAGAAGATCGACAGAGTGCTGAAATGTTTCAGACACTCATCCCCAGTCACAGATCTGGGTTGAATCCATCATCGTTCTTTAGCTCACTTCATCACCCCAGTTCAGACCCAGCTGTATGCAAATCAGTCTTAAACCTGTGCCTCATGGGAACAGTCCAGCCCGAACTGCCAATCCAGGTCTTCCCTGGACCGGAAACAAGCATCCTGGGGCCGGTTTTGGGGTAACACCCCTCATCAGCCAGGCTAGCTTGAATCCAGTGGCAAAGTGAGCAAGGGACCCATGTCTGGGCATACCCTGCCAACTTAGGGTGAACAAAGCAAACACAAAAAAATGATGGACGGAGTGCAGAAACTTTTCAGACACTCACCCCCAGTCAGAGATTTGGGTTGTATCTATAATCGTTCTTTAGCTCACTTCGCCACCCCAGTTCAGACCCAGCTGAATGCAAATCAGTTTTGACCCTGTGCCTCATTGGAACAGTCCAGCCCGAACTGCCAAGCCAGGTCTTCCCTAGACCGGCAACAAGCATCCTGGGACCGGTTTCGAGGTAACACCCCTCATCAGCCTGGCTAGCTTGAATCCAGTGGCAAAGTGAGCAAGGGACCCCCGTCTGGGCATACTCTGCCAAATATTGGCGAACAAAGCAAACACGAAGAGATGATGAACGGAGTGCAAAAACTTTTCAGACACTCACCCCCGTCACAGATTTGGGTTGCATCCATAATCGTTCTTTAGCTCACTTTGCCACCCCAGTTCAGACCCAGCTGTATGCAAATCAGTCTTAACCCTGTGCCTCATTGGAACAGTCCTGCCCGTACTGCCAAGCCAGGTCTTCCCTGGACCGGAAAAAAGCATCCTGGGACATGTTTCGGGGTAACACCCTTCATCAGCCAGGCTAGCTTGAATCCGGTGGCAAAGTGAGCATGAGACCCACGTTTGGGCATACCCTGCCAACTTAGGGCGAACAAAGCAAACACAAAGAGATGTAGTTTCACCTTAGTGGTAATAATAACCCCAAATAGGTAGCCTGTTCTACCAGCCGACAATCCTGGGAGTGCCAGAATGTCTATTTATCACTACATGTGATTTAGGTTTGTTAGATTTGGGGGTCTCTAGCTGGCACAGGTAGGTACGTGTGACAAATAGGGATACTCTCCTCTAGTCAGGATAAGGGGATTACACTCCTAAAATAACCCCTGCTCACCCCCTTGGTAGCTTGGCACGAGCAGAGGGGCTTTACTTCAGAGGCTTTGTAATTTAAGCAGTTCTGACCACATACAGTAACCCAGTGACAACAATACAAATGGACACCACACAGGTTTTATGTAAAAAATAAGTAGACTTTATATAGAGATACCACAAGACCATAAACGACAAAAATACACAATAAGATTACTTTAAGATGGTAGATTTAAGCTTAGTTCAGTTCAGTTCTTAGATGCGACACTCTGCGTCAATGTACCTTAGGTTGCGTTGCGCTTCTACGACAAGCAATGTCGCAGCAATGGGAACTGCGGCAAAGTTCAGATACAAAGAAATAAAGATGGGAAGATCTTCCAGATGTGGCACGCTTCTCGGGGATGCGAGAAGTCCTCAGCTCAATGCGTGGACTGCAGCGGCGACACCCTTATGATGTGATGACAACAGCTCCAGCGGCGACGCTCTTCTCCCACGATGCATGAAGCTTCCGCTTGATGTGACAACTACAGAGGCGACCTCCAAGATGCGAAGGCAGCAGCTCCGACGGTGGCGCACTTCTCGGGGATGCGAGGTGCTCTTGGTCGATGCGGTGCAATGCGACAATTCCAGTGGCGACACCCTCCTTCGGAGTTGCGACGGCAGGTACAGCATGGCGACACGCTCCGACCTCGCTGCAAGATTCTTCTCCTGATGCGGTGCAGTGCGACGACTACAGCGGCAACACCCTCCTTCGGGGTTGCGACGGCAGCAGCAGCGACGGCGACACGCTTCCTCTTCATTGCGGCACGCTTCTCTCCGATGAGGTGCAGTGCGACAGTTCCAGCGGCGACACCCTCCTTCGGAGTTGCGACGGCAGGCATAGCGACGGCGACACGCTTCTTCTCATTGAGTCGCGCTTCCAGCTCCTTGCGACTCGCAGTCCCTCAGAAGGCCCAAAACAGCAGCAGGCACTTCCAAAGAACTCTGGGGAGCTGGGGGTGAAGTCTGTTGTCCCTGAGACTTCAGCAGGAAGCAAGCTCTTTTCCAAGCCCTTGGAGATCCTTCACAAGTTGAAAGCAAAGTACACAAAGTTCCTTTCTCCTTCCTTTGGCAGTAAGGCAACCACTGCAGGCCAATCCCCCAAGCAGCACTTCAGCTTGGCAATAGTCTTTCCTCAGTTTCTTTAGGTTCCTCTCCTCAGTAAAGGTTTCTTTTTGTAGTCCAAAATGACCTAATGTCATGGGATAAGGGTCCCAATATTTATACTCCAAAATCCTTTGTTCTCTGAGGGGAGAGGGGCCTTTGCCCAGTTCAAACCAGTTCTGGAGCACTCTGTTTACCAAACTTCTCCTTTCCTTTCACAGTGCAGGGCATTCTCATCAGACGCCAGAAGGTGAAGACAGCATTGTGGAAGGCAAGTACAGTCTTGGAGCACTTTGTTTACAGAACTCCTTCTCTTCTTTCAGTGTGCAGGGCAGACACATCAGCAGCTCCCCAGGGGGTGGAGCCAGCATTGTGGAAGGCAAGAACAGCCCTTTTCAAGGTTCAGGTGCAACTCCTCCCTCCCATCTAGATGAAGATCTCTCTATTCATCACCAGGTGACTTAGCCTGTCTCCTGGAATTTCCCAGCCCTGTCACTCACAAAACCAGACATAGGAATACACAACCTAGCAGAGTCAGGTTTGAATGGTTAAACAAGCAAATACCTACTTTCTATAAGTGGTATTTGCAAACACAGAATATTAAAACCAACTTCACCGAAAGATGTATTTTATTATTCTGAGTTTAGGCATACTAAACTCGAATTTCTACCATGTTCTCTGAGACAGTTAGGATTATAACATGTAATAACTCTAACAACCCATTCTGGCCTATGGAGAACAGATAGCCTTGCAATAGTGAAAAACAAAAATGGCTGTAATTCACTATTAGGACATGCCACACACATCAGGACGTGTCCTACCTCATACTTACAATGCACCCTGCCCTTGGGCCTACCCTAGGGGTGACTGATATGAAGAAAAGGGAAGGTTTAGGGACTGGCAAGTGGGTGCACTAGCCCAGTCAGCATGACAGTACCAGACTGCACGCAGGCTCTGCAAGGGCAGACCTTAGACACATTTTACAAGGCTGCTTCTGTGGGTGGCACAACCAGTGCTGCAGGCCCACCAGCAGCATTTGGATTTACACGGCCTTGGCACACTCAGTGCACTAGACTAGGGTCTGACAAGTAAACCAAATAGCCAAACATGGAACCACTGATTAATACATCAATTTACAATAAGGAGCACTTGCACTGTGGTACTGGATAGCAGTGGCACAGTGCCCAAAGCATTTAACACCAGCAAAAATACATGAGGCAACAGCAAAAATGGAAGGGAGACCCACGCCAATGATGCCAGGTCTAACACGTGTCCCCTCCAGCTGAAAAGTTGGGAGAACTACCCTAACTCCTGGGAGTTCTCTTCACTAAGGTGGAAAAATCTGGACAGACCATCAGCGTTGGCCTGTTCTGTACCAGGGCGGTGTTCCACCGTAAAGTTCATACCGTGTAGGGAGATGGACCACCTCAACAGCTTTGGATTCTCACCCCTCATCTGCATCAACCATCTGAGGGACCTCTGGTCTGTCTGAATCCGGAAGTGAGCCCCAAACAGGTATGGACTCAACTTCTTCAGAGCCCAGACCACAGCAAATGCCTCACGCTTAATAGCACTCCACCTCTGTTCCCGTGGAAGTAACCTTCTACTGATAAAGGCTACAGGTTGATCTAGGCCCTCCTCATTCATCTGTGACAGAACAGCCCCCACACCATGCTCTGAAGCGTCTGTCTGAACGATAAACTCACTTTAGAAGTTGGGTGCCAGGAGCACGGGCGCCGTGCACATGGCAGCTTTCATGGCCTCAAAAGCTTTCTGACAGGTGTCAGTCCAGATCACCTTCTTGGGCTGCATCCTGGGAGTCAGCTCTGTCAAGGGTGCAACAATGTTGCCATACCCCTTGACAAACCTCCTGTAATACCCTGTGAGACCTAAGAAGGCTCTCACCTCTGTCTGGGTTTTGGGTGGCTCCCAGGCCAGGATGGTTTCAATCTTGGGTTGTAGGGGCGCCACCTGGCCGCTCCCAACTTGGTGTCCCAAGTACACCACGGAACCCTGCCCGATCTGGCACTTACTTGCCTTGATCGTGAAGCCTGCTTTCCGCAGCGCCATCAACACTTCCCCGAGGTGGCGCAGATGTTGCTCCCAACTGGCACTGAACACTGCGATGTCATCCAGGTAGGTGGCACTGAACTCATCCAGTCTAACCAACACCTGGTTGACCAACCTCTGAAAGGTGGCAGGGGCATTCTTCATCCCAAAGGGCATAACTCAGAACTGGAAATGCCCATCTGGTGTGGAGAATGCTGACCTCTCCTTTGCCCCATCAGTCAAGGCAATCTGCCAGTACCCAGACGTTAGGTCAAACGTGCTGAGGTACCGTACAGCCCCTAGCCGATCAATGAGCTCATCAGCTCGGGGAAGGGGTGCGCGTCAGTCTTCGTGACTGAAGTGAGCCCTCTGTAGTCCACACAGAATCAGAGTTCAGGTGTGGCACACGGCGCTGCAGCCTTCGGGACCAAGACCACTGGGCTGGCCCAAGGACTACTAGATGACTCAATCACCCCTAGTGCAAGCATCTTTGAGACTTCCTCTTTGATGCAAGCCCTTACCCTGTCAGTTACCCTGTAAGATTTGTGCTTCAAAGCTAAGCTATCTCCTGTGTCCACATCATGGACGCACCAATCTGTGACACCAGGAGCCAGGGAAAACAGATCAGAAAACTGTCCCAGCAACTGGCGTCAGTCATTCTGTTGCTCATGGGTCAGGGTGGAAGAGAGGTTAACACCATCCACTGACCCATCTTGCTCTGAGGCTGACAAGAGGTCAGGAAGAGGCTCAGTCTCCTCTTCCATCCTAGCATCTGTTGCCAAGTGGGGCTTATGGTGGTTGACATGTAGGACCCTCAAGGGGTTCCTAGGAGACCGTAAGTCCACCAAGTAGGTAACTGGACTCTTGTGCTCCACAACCTCAAATGGTCCGGTCCACTTATCTTGGAGAATGCAGGGCTCCACTGGGGCCATGACCCACACTTTCTGGTCAGGTTGAAGCCCTACCAGAGTGGCATTCTGGTCATACCAGCGCAGCATCTCCTCCTGGCTGGCTTCCAGATTCGCCTCAGTGAGTTGCCTGAAACACCTAATCTGGTTCCTGAAGGCCAGCATGTAGCTATATACATCCTGGGGAGGTTTCCTGGGAGATTGCTCCCAGCCTTCTTTAACCAAACTCAGAGGTCCTCTGACTGGGTATCCATAGAGAAGCTCAAAGGGACTGAACCCTAGAGATTTCTGTGGCACCTCACGGTATGCAAACAACAGGCATGGTAAGAGGACGTCCCACTTACGCCTCATGGGTTCCTCAAGACCAATTATCATGCCCTTCAGGGTCCGGTTGAACCTTTCAACCAGCCCATTTCCTTGGGGGTGGTAAGGAGTAGTGAACTTGTAGGTTACACCACACTCCTGCCACAGGGACTTCATATACTTGGAAATGAAGTTGGTACCCCTGTCTGACACTACCTCGCGAGGGAATCCGACTCTGGAGAAAATTCCCATGATTGCTCGTCCCACCACGGGGGCTGTCACTTTCCTCAGAGGTATGGCTTCGGGGTACCAGGTGGCATGGTCCACCAAGATCAGGATGAACCTGTTGCCCATGGCTGTCTTGGGATCCAGAGGCTCCAGAATGTCAATCCCCACACGCTCAAAGGGGGTGCTGACCACAGGGAATGGTTGGAGAGGAGCCTTGTGCTTCCTCCCACTCTTTCCACTTGCCTGGCAAGTCTAACAAGTCCTGCAATGAGCATCAGAACTCTTCCGCATTTGGGGCTAATGAAAGTGGGTGACAAGCCTTTCAAAGGTCTTGTCCTGCCCCAAATGTCCTGCTAATGGCACATCATGAGCCAGCCCCAGTAGGAAGGCTCTGAACTTCTGGGGTACCACCAGCACAAGGGCTGACCCAGGTTCAGCAACCTTAGGCTCACTATAAAGGAGACCATTCTCCCAGTAAATCAAGTGTGATCCTGACTGATCACTTGCTGCCTGGCTTGCAGCCTGTTGCCGCAAGCCCACAAGAGAAGGGCACTCTATCTGCTACTAGCAGAATTCTTCCCCGGAGGGGCCTCCTTCTTGCTGCCAATGAGTCAGCTCAGGCAGGTCCCCCAGTTCAGCTACTTGCTCCCCGATAGGCTCCAGGGCATCCCCCTCAGGGTCTACCTCCTCCTCGGCCCTGGGAACTTCGGGGCTCCGGATTCCCGCGCCCCTCGCCACTTCTTTCTTCCGCAGGTTCCTGGGCTTCCCTCTCAGGCTCCAGGTCTTCTTGCGAACCCCTACTGGCTGACAATGACCGGGTGGTCACGCACACCCAGTCAGGCAGTCCAACCACCTTCAAGTGAGTTGTTTTCTCCACCTTTTCCCAAGGGGAGCTCTCCAAATCATTTCCCAACAAACAGTCAACAGGCATGGCGGGCCTCACAGCTACTCAAGGCCCCCCCCACTCAAATGGAACGTGAGCCATTGGACAATGACTCTCTGTGTTGTCGGCGTTAACAACTCGGCAACATGCATGAGGGACAATCTGCTCTTGAGACACCAGGTGATGGTCACTCGCTGCCCATATTTCTCAGTGTTCCTGGGCAGCTGACCTTCTGAGACCATCTCACAGTCTCCTAAAGAGACTAAGGTCATCTGTGTAGGACCCCACCCCCCTTGGACATCAATCTCCTCCCCCAATGCTACACTAGCCATCTGCTGGGGCCGAGCACCAGTGGGTGCTTGTTTACCAAGCAGGCGGCACCTGGTATCATTCACCTTATGACCCAGGTCGCCACACTTGTAACTTTCTCTCAGGGGGAGGCTGGGAACCTTTCATGGGGTTCCCTTGGGGACTACTTTGGGGCCCTTTGCTGAACTCCTTCTGTTTACCCTTGTCCCCCCACTCTTCTGCTGAGGACCCTGCCCACGTTTGGCTGAGTCTCCCACATGACCCTTGTGGAACCGGGTGCTCACCCAGCGGTCCGCCTCCTCAGCAAGCTTCCTAGGGTGAGTCAGCTTGCTATCTATTGGATGCTGGCGCAGCTCTGGAAACCAATTATCAGACAAGTGCTCCCATGCAATCAAATCAAAGAGACCTTGAAAATCATTAACCTTGCTGCCCTTTACCCAACCATCCAATGCTCTGCAAAAAAAAAGTGACATATTCAACCCAAGTACTGTTTTCTAACTTTTTGCATTTCCTGAACCTCTGCCTATAGAGCTCAGGTGTCAAGCCATATCTAGACATCAATGAATCTTTCATGTGGCTGTATGAATTGTGGACTTCAGAAGGCAAGTCTAACAATGTGTCCCGCCCCTCACTAAGGAACCTTTCGCACAACCCCGCTCCCCAATCGCTCTCAGGGACCCGGTGGGAAGACATGGCTACCTCATAGGCTCTGAACCACTAACCAATATCATCATTTTTGTAAAACTCCTTCACCACATCTTTGGGAATATACACTACACTCTACTTTCTGTCTGTACTGGCGGTATGCTGCCACCAGAGGGAGTAACTGCTAAACTTTTGGTTTTAAACTCCAACTCCCTCAAAACGTTTTCAAGCTCAAACTGCATTTTATTTTCCTCAATATCTAATCTTCTATTTTCTAATTCCAGCTGCCTATTCACCTTGAACTTGGTCATCTCCATTTCATGCCTCCTTGATCTCTCTCTGTCCTCCAACTCCTCTGGAGACACTTTTGTTAGAACCAATGCTACCTGCAGGGGAAGGTACTTTCCTTCCTCTTGAGCCCAATGGCTCTTCCTGTTGTACTTCTGCATGGTCATCCCACTCCTCAATTTCAGGGGTTTTCCTTGCTTCTACCCAGGCCCTCAGCGCCTTGTAGAATTCTTCTTTCTAGATGCACCTAATAGTGTAAACCTTGAATTTCTTGCAAAAATACTTCAGCTCCTTTACTTTGTAGCTTTCTAGCCTTTCCTCTTTCCATTCACACTCAATGAAGGCTATGGATTCTGTATCTCCCATGATAACTGAATCAGGCATCTTTCAAAAATAGAACAAAAATCCAAAAAGGAATCTACCAAAAAGTATGTGATATCGTTATGGTCTGCACTCACTAAGTAGTGTTCACCAGTCACTGTACAGGAGTGACACATGCACATTCAGAATCCTCACCGCTGACCACCAATGATAGATTTGGGGGTCTCTAGCTGGCACAGGTAGGTACGTGTGACAAATAGGGACCCTCTCCTCTAGTCAGGATAAGGGGATTACACTCCTAAAATAACCCTTGCTCGCCACCTTGCTAGCTTGGCCCGAGCAGAAGGGCTTTACTTCAGAGGCTTTGTAAGTTAAGCAGTTGTGACCACATACAGTAACCCAGTGACAACACTACAAATGGACACCATACAGGTTTTAAATAAAAAATAAGTAGACTTTATATAGAAACTTCCAGGATGCCCTGCTGAATGCCTTCTGGGCATCCAACAGAACAATCTGCATGGGTTCTTTACATGTCTCGTTTGCGTCAGGCAATTTAATTGCCATTTGCGCATAATCCGAGGTCCCCCTCCCCAGGATAAACCCATGTTGTCTGACCGATACCAATTTATGAATAATATTGCCTATTCTACTAGCCAAAATCTTAGAATAGAGTTTAACATCGTTATTTAATAATGTGATCAGCCTATAAGTTCCCAGATTAGCCGGGTCCTTGCCTTTTTTAAAACAAATTATCATGTTGGCGGTAGCCTAAGAGTCTGGGGGATGACCCCGTTTTCTATCATGCCCAAATAACCCCAGCAGCTCCCCCAAAAGTTCAAATGCAGGCACTTTATAGAATTCCAGGGGTATCTGATCCATCCTAACTGCTTTCCAGAGGGGAGATCCTGGTGGGCAGATTGGACTTCCTCCAGAGAGAATTCTGTACCTAAAAGTGAACGCTCTTCCTGGGATGCTTCATTAAAAATTAAAGGGGCTAGGTATCGCTCTAGGTCCTCCTGCTCCTGTTTCTCTAATCTCGGCTGGATCGGTTACTGTTTTCTGTTCCCATTCCTGATCTCCTTAATAAGCCCTGCGGCTTGCTTTTGAGTCAGCCGTACAGCTAATAGCCACCCCATCCATTCATTATATTCGTAGCCTGAGTTCTGGTCACATACTTCCCTGCAATCTTCTTAGCCATGACTTTATTCAGGCAAGACTTACTTATGGCTGGATGACTCTGCAGGGGAGAAGGTTCTTGTCCAGATGAGATGGCAGTGACCAACTCTGCCTCTGCCTGTTCAAGCTTCTGATAAAGTTCTCTAATCTGATTCTGGGAGTACCTCTCGTAATACTAAATCTATGGGTTTCCCCTCTTATGCCGGATTTAGAGGTATCCCAAACTATCCCAGGGGAGGAGCTACCTTTAGGGCTTTAAAAAAAATCAGGTATCCTGCCCTACATGTGCCTTATATATTCTGAATCTGACAGAAGACTCCTCTCGAAGGTCCACCTTCTGGGCACCCTTACCAGCCCCTCAAGAGGAAGCTCTAAGACAATAGGGTTGTGATCCAACATTAATCTCAGAAAAAGTTCTACTTGAGCCCCTTTGACGGTATACAGACAGAATATCGAGTTGGAAATGTGGACTTACACAAATATCGACTTGGAAATATTGCGACACAGAAATATCGACAGCAAGAATATCGCGATCAAGAATATAGAATTTAAGGAAAGAAATATTGATTTCAAAAATATAGAAGTCATTACTATCGTTTGCAAAGATACAGTTGTTTAAAATATCGTTTCTTAATTAATTAGTGTTATGTTTTTTAATATATGTGTTACATTTTTAGTAGTTATCAATTTTATTTTAATTACATTTTCAGTTTTTTAGTTCCGTAGCCACTTGTGGGTTTATAGGGGAATAGGGTGGGAAGTAATTTAATTATAATAAAGTAATGATATTTTTTTATTTATTAATATTTATTTAATTGAGATTTTATAGAGTTAATTGTGGGAAGTAATTTATTTGTAATTAATTATTAATTGGCTGTTATTTAATATTATTTAATTGGTAATTAATTATGGTAATTGTGCATTTTTTAAAGTGTGGGTTGTGGGGTTTATAGGGGTAAGCAGAGGGAAGTCATTTTTGATTAATAATTAATTTGTTGTTAATTAGTTGTTAATTTATCTTAATTGATTGAAAATTAATTATGGTAACTGTGTAAATAATTTTAGGTCTGGGTTGTGGGGTTTATAGATGAAAAGGTATTTAATAATTAGTGGATCATTAATATTAATTAATTAATTCAAATTTAAATAGGGTATTTGTTTATATTTGTGTGGGGGTTTTACTTTTATAGGGGTAAAGTGTGGGGAGTAAATTCATTTTACTTACTTTATAATTAGTTGTTTAATACTATTAGTTTTTTAATTGAAAATACATTTTTATTGTGTAATCCATTTTTTTAAGAGTTTAATATTAGCCGTGGGTTGTGGGAATTATAGGGGTAAAGTGTGGGAAGTTAATTAATTTTTATGAGTTTTAATTTGGTTTTTAATTAATAATATTTGTTTAATTGGTAATTGATTATGTTAATTATGCAAGTACATTTAAAGATTTTTTTTAGATGCGGTTTCTGAATTGTGTGTTAGAGGATAGGGAATAAAAAAAGTAAACTTTAGTAATAATCAATGTTTTTGTTTCTGAATAATTTTTAATTAAAAATATTTATCTGTTTGAAAAGGTGTTTTTTAATATAATATTTGTAGGTATTTGTCATATGTATGTGTAATATGTATATGTATATGTAATATGGTTTTCCATTTTTTATAATAAATATTTAATAAAAGCTATTTCAGTATTTTAATTTTTAACATATTTATGTATTTTATTTATTTATTTTGTTTTTTAAATATTTCTGTTGTTGATATTTTGTTTGTTTTTTACTTTGAACAGACTGTTGTGAGAATTTTATTTGCTACCCCTCCCCAATCCAACACTTTCCCTACTGTTGCACTCATTGGAATGGGAATAGTAAATGTTATCCTGCCACTTTCCAACACTTTCCCTACTGTTGTACTTACTGGAGCGGGAATAACATTTTTTACCCCTTCGCTATCCAGCACTTTCTCTACTGTTGCACTCATTGAAGTGGGATTAGTAATTTTTACCCCTCTGCTATGCAACACTTTCCCTACTGTTACAACTATTGGAGTGAGAATAGTAATTGTTACCCCTTCTGCAATCCAACAATTTCTCCACTGTTGCACTGACTGGAGTGGGAATATTAATATTTACCCCTCCGGTGTCCAGCACTTTCCCTACTGTTGCACTGATTGGAGTGGGAATAGTACATTTTATCCCACCACTATCCAACACTTTCCCGACTGTTGAACTCACTGGAGTGGGATTAGTCATTTTTACCCCTCCACTATCCAACACTTTCCCTACTGTTACACTCACTGGAGTGAGAATAATAATTTTTACCTCTCCGCTATCCAGCAATTTCCCTACTGTTGGACTCACTGGAGTGAGAATAATAATTTTTACCTCTCCGCTATACAGCACTTTCCCTACTGTTGGACTCACTGGAGTGGGAATAGTCATTTTTACTCCTCTGCTATCCAAAACTTTCCCTACTGTTGCACTCACTGGAGTGGGAAATTTAAGTTAACATTTTTAAATAGTTTAATGTTTTAATTTATAATAGAATGTTTTTTAAATTAGATTTTATGTTATTGGTACATAGATTTTTTCTTACAGGAACATGTAACAAGTCTGAAATCAAGGGAGCCAGACCACCCAGGGTCTGTGTGATGACTAATGTGATCCCCCCTCTCGACTCCCCCCATCACCCAAAATAAAGATATCAAATCCTGGCCACTATCCAGTCCAAATGCCTGAAGGGAAAAAAAACAAAAAGAGAAAACCCAGCTCCAGGGAGCCCCAGGATCAGTGCTTAGAACAGATGATCTACCACTTAAACAGATTACTTAACAGCCATTGAGCCACACAAGTATGCCTTAGCTTGAATCTCGGAAGTAAAACACTTGATAGTCCCTTTTACAATTGTTTTTAATCACGCCGGGCTAACAAATAAGCTTCAAACCCTGCATCCTGAAAGGGTTTAATTTGCTGGTGAAGACACCATTTGCGCTCAACTGTCGAGTGGCAAAAATCGGGACGCATAAACAACGAGGCTTCCTTATATCTTCGTCTGGATTCGGGACAGGCCTCCTCAAAAATATCTTGCCTGAGCAAAAAGTTGCCAAAAAATACCAATGTTGCCCTTGGTTGCCTCCAAACTCTATTGCCCTGGCCAAACTGCTGCTGGATTAAAGGTAATCCATGCACCCTCTGTACTTCCAGCTCCCAATTCTAGCCTGTAAGCTCAGGAAGTGCACTTTTGAGCAAGTCCAGCATAAATGTTCTTATGCCGTCCCCTTCAAGCCCTTCCTCACTCCCAAGGAAGCAAAGGTTGTTCCATCTCTGCTGATTCTCAAAGTACTCGATCTTCCACATCACATCCGATAATTGTGCTCCTTGTGAGTTTGCTTGCTCTTTGATGGCTATAATGTCAGATTCCACAGCCATGGTCCTCTCCTCTATGCAACTAAGCTTCTCTCCGATCTCAGTTCAGGATTTGCCAGTCTTTCTGATGGCCCCTTCAGGTTTTTTTGTTTCCTACTTAGCTTTCTTCCCATCTGCGTGGGTCTCAGCACGGTGCTCTTTAATTGTTTCCAAAATCAGTCCAAGTGAGGGGTTCAGAGTCTCCCCCTCCTCCCCCTGTTGGGCTGATTCCTCCAAATTAGCAGGGGCATTCGATTCTCCCGAAATCATTGTGTCTGAGTAATCCAATTTCAAATCTGCCCCTGACAAAGTTTTGCCTCAAAGAGATCAGCATTGCCCTTATACCTCTGATAGGACTTTCTGCACTTGGATGCAGTGTCAGGCGCTTCTGGGGTGCTTGATTCAGCTGAGGAGGTCCTTTGCTCACTGACACGAAAGTTATAGATAGAAGCTTCAGAGTCATCCATCAGGTATTAAAAATGTGTCTAACCCCTTCTATTGTGACATGCAAAGTATCACAGGTCCCAGGCTCTGGGTTGCGCTTTGAGCCACCTAGTGCATCCTGATGCGTCCAACTGGGGCAGAGTCATATATCCCTTGTCCTGACTTTCTATGGTACTCCCATTTAGACCCTCCACAGGGTTGACTGCGCCAGCACATTATCGCTCTTGCCCCATAGGAGAGATGTTCTCGTGTGCGCCTGTTATGTCTGAAGGGTTCGCCGCTGGGACACCGTCCCGCTGCTCCAAGCAGCACAGATCCGCACTCCGCAGTGACAGGCTAAAGGCATAAACCACTTTCCCCTTTGCCCCAAACCTTCTGGGGGATCGGATTAATAGACACACCCTTTAACTGAAAAAAATCAGTAATTGCAGGTTGTTCTGTTGCCTGAAGGGAGCATGCCTCTCCTGCCTCAGGGACTGGCACCACCGGGACTTTCCTCGTGCAGCTGGCCAAACAGTCTGGCAAAATCCTCCTCCGCCCTTCCCCGATATGAGGACGTTTTTTGACAGGTCGCAGGTCTGTGGGGTTACCTGCACTGAGGCTTGTCGTCTCCTGCAGTGTCTCGTCTTGCCCCCAAACTAGTAGCCATGGGCCGTGCTGAAGCAGCATCTCCCTTCTCCTTTATTTATTTATTTATTTGCGGGTTTATAACGCGCTTGAATAAACTCCCGAAGGAGTATCTCCGCGCACTAGAAGCGACAGTGGCATAAAGATGGGGCAGTAAATCCTGAACAGGGATTCATGTATAATTAGATCTAAGCCAAGCCAATTAGACCTGAAACAAGAAAGTTTTCAGTTTTTTTCTGAAGATAAAGTGGTCAGAGCACTGTCTCAGCAAAAGAGGAAGTTTGTTCCATAGTGTTGGGCCCACCACTGACAGTGCTTTACCTCCCTGTCTGACCCTTTTAATCTTGGGCACCCTCAGAAGTAGCTGATTACTTGACCTTAGGGCACGAGTGGGAACATATGGGACGAACTTCTCCGCCAGATATGAAGGTCCTAGGTCATGTAGTCCCTTATGTACTATACAGCATGGGGGGGCATGATAAACGAAATACAGATCCAAACAACGCTTGGGCGTACTCCGACAAGCCCTCCAAGGAGATCCGCCCACTTGTGGAGTGCAGTGCTATTTCAGCCACACACGTTAGTCGGAGGAAAACTCGTCACTGTGGTCCTTCCTTTCAAGGTTCCGCCCTCATAGGGTGTCCACCTATTTCTCCACATGCTGTGCGTTGGCCTCCCCTACTTTAATCTTCTCCAACGTCCAGATTACATCGCTCAACCATCAGGTGAAGAGAGCCATAGAGGGAGTGCGATCCGCCTTGGAGCTACGCAGTTGCCATCTTGCTTTTCCCGCTGCATTCATCTCCCAATGCCTTCCTCCTTACGATTCACCGGGCTATAACCTCTACCCGGGATACATCATTCACAACAGGGCAAAGTTATTATCCATTCCGAGTTTCAGAGGTATTAGAGTCTGATTACCACAAATTGTCATCTTTCCGACCTCTTTTTCCTGTCCAATTTTAGCATATAATAGCTGGTGAAAATGGCATAAAGAGAAATCTCAGGAGTTCAGTATCACCACAAAAAATAGAAAACTGGGATCGGGTGCAAATACAATTTGCACCTGATGCCATCTCGTTATGAGAGTCACCAGGTTCTATCACAGGAATGTAGTACTGCAGGTGCTCATCTAATTTAAGACACAGTCTGCAACAGTTATAGGGAGACTGGTGACTAAAGTAGTTGAAGAGCTGGAGCACCAGTATCTTACCATATTAGACTATGGTAAATAGTTGTTTTTCACTGAACATTTAAAGGGATGTGGTGCTTTAGATTGGAAATGTAACAGTATTGACATTCCAAAGGTAAATAACAGAATAAAACTCCATGAAACAACATAGAAACTTAACAACATAATAAAAAATCAAACAAGCATCAGCGCAACAAAACAGAACTCAACACACAACGACCACAGTACAACACATCAAATTGCAATAATACAGCACAAAAACTAAGTAAGGAAAACAACACAAACCTCTCACAAACACAAGAAAATGCCACACAACAAATATCCACAAACATTATTGTCACACATTACCACGCAGAAACTTTCTTTCATAATAAAGAGGTAAAGGGTATTTTCATTAAGCACACCCTCAACTTAACACCAAGAACATGAAACAGTGGCAGTCAAAAACGTTTTTTATTATTCGGTCCTTAGTGTTTTGAATGCCTGAATTTGAAGAAAGTAAACGACCATTTAAGTTTTTATATCGGAATCCTGTCCATTGGACATAGTTGTCTTCTCTTTGAGAAAATATTTACCATGTGATATCAAATAGATTTCAGAAATATATAACTTTGGGACTGATTGCATATTGATAGGAACTGTTGATGTAGGTTCCTCCTAACAGCTGGTTTGACTTGTGGGAACTACTTTAACGAGGTACACATAACTATGCGGGAAACATCCTTTACAACGAAACTTTTACAACGCAGTGCTTTTACAACGCAGGTTTTACAACGAAAACCATTACAATGCTTTGCGCTGGGGGGCGTTCTAGGATAGGGAATAGATTTAATTTACTATCCAACACCTTCCCTAGTGTCCACGGGGACTGGAGTTGGAATAGTAAATTAAACTATTCACTATCCAGCACCCCAAAGCGCTATGCATTGTAAAGGTTTGCGATGTAAAAACTGCGTTGTAACAGCATGCGTGGTAAAAGCATGCGTTGTAACGTCATACATCGAACTATGCAGTAGTATTTTAGTGGCCTTCGGCGCTACTCATAAAAGAGAGACACTGGAGAGTAGAATCGTCTTGACTATGCAAAATTGCCTGTGTTGCTTGGATGCAATCTTAACACATTTTTAGGTCTCGCCCTGGAATTCGCATCCGAAGGATGCGTCCAGGGCTGGAGACTTAAAGCTGTCCGATGCCGGGGAATGAGGGACAAAAAACTGTCACGAGCTTTAGCAGGCGGATTTGGCTGCGCGAACGCGCACGTTCCGTCCTGCGCCGCCCTCCCAGCCTACCGCGCATGCATGCATGCACACAGACAGACACAGACACACACACACACGTCGCAGACAGACACTCGCTCACACACACACACCCCCTCCCCCACAGTCACACACACGCACTCCAAGACACATACATACACGCACGCACGCACGCACACACACACACACACATACACAGGCCGCCCCCGCACGCGCGCGCGCGTACATGCTCCCCCCCTCCCCCCGCCCGCCCGCCGCTCAGCAACGCACTCACCGGCTTCCTCTCCTCAGCTGCAAGGCCCGGCAGCAGGACTCTTCTTCCCTCCTTCGGCACCGGGGCGCAGGGTAGGCTCCTGCCTGCTCCGGTGCTCCCTGCTCCCAACACGGCTCCAATCGCGGCTCTTCCGTGGGAGGCGGGGTAGGCTCCCGCCCTCCTACTTCCTGTTTCCGGGTGTCGCGCCGGCCTGCCTGACTTCCTGGTCGCAGGCCGGCAGAGTAACGAGGATGTTTTGCGGTATGTATTTATTTAGTTAATTATGCATTTTTATATAGCGCAGACTTTACCCGAAGGCGGTATTTATTTATTTATGTATTTATGCATTTTTATATAGCGCGGACTTTACCCGAAGGCGGTATTTATTTATTCATGTATTTATGCATTTTTATATAGCGCGGTTTGAGTTAGTACTATCATTGTAGTCTAATTATTTTTTCCCACCATTAGTGTTATTTTTCACTGTTTAACTACTTATTCCCATCTCTGTACTCCGATGCACTTGGTAAAGCAAAAAAGACTTCCCTGTCTGGTAGTGGTATACAGCAAAGGAAACAAATTAAAGTGAACAGAATTCCGCAGGTTAACATCGCGGTTATCTGAGGGAGGTAAATGCTTGCCTTAGAAGAATTTGTTCAATGTAGAGGCGCTGAAACAAAAGATCAGCGTCACTTATACGGATCTGTCAAAATGTCAAGCTGAATAACTTCAGACGTTTCCACTGTGATGCTCAGTTTATAATAATTAGTGCAATTTTGTAGCAAGTATTTCAGATTGTGCAAATCTTCCCATCTGCACGCAGTGTGTGTTTTAACAGCGGTATTTCAATAATAGACTGCCAATTTATCATGATCAGTTAAAGCGCTTGCCTAGTTAATCTATCCATTTCCCTTCTTTGTACATAAATTAAACGGGGTAGATTGACATTCATTTAGCGATCAATGTTGACAAGATAGCTATTATTCCAGCAACAGTGCCCCAGCTTTAAGGAACCAAGGACACAAACTAGACACTTTGGTAATGAGGCGCTTGTTATTGGTATTAGCTATTTATAAAGGGCAGATCTTGTCTGAAGTAAGAGAGCTCCACGGGAGAGCGGAGGGAGAACAAGGCAGGGGTGCTATATTTGGGGATAGGAGAAGCACCGATAGCAGGTTGGCCACAGAGAATGGGGTTGACTATGAAGGAAAATATGGTAAATGGAGTGCCTTTTCAGCTTCTTTCTAAAGAGGAAGAGAGCAATCAGCAGCACTTGTACTTAAAAAAAAAACTAAATTGCAATTAGTGCGCAAATCACTAGCAAATGTAAATGGTAAAGAACTACTGAATAAGGTTTAATCATCCGTGAACAACAGGGAGAGAGAAATGGTCTTTATTCTGAATAATTCAAGACAACAACTTAGACTGGATCTGAAGTAGATGAAAAAAGCTCTCTCTGCGACCCCCACTGTCAATGTCAGTAGTGGTTTATTGCATTGTAGTAGCGTTTATAAAACGCTTTCCATGTAGTATCCACATTCAGCATGTCCCCATAGGAGCAATACAATGTAGGTCTTGAATGCTTTACTGTAGGTAAATTGTCACATTTTATCGCTTGCTTGTATTGTATATGCGATCTGCCATTTGAATGATGCAGGTTGGTGCACCCAATCATATGCACAGCAACAATCCATTCAGAGTGCAGTTCCATATGAGACATACCGTTAGGACCTTTTTAGGTCTCGCCCTGGAATTAGCATCCAAAGGATGCTTCCAGGGACGGAGACGTATAGTCAGCTGTCTCGAGGGAAGGACGGACGAGAAGGTGCACGAGCGCAGTCCAGGCTGGATTGCTGTGCGCGAACGCGCACGTTCCGTCCTGCGCCGCCCTCCCAGCCTACCGCGCATGCATGCATGCACACAGACAGACACAGACACACACACACACGTCGCAGACAGACACTCGCTCACACACACACACCCCCTCCCCCACAGTCACACACACGCACTCCAAGACACATACATACACGCACGCACGCACGCACACACACACACACACACATACACAGGCCTCCCCCGCACGCGCGCGCGCGTACATGCTCCCCCCCCTCCCCCCGCCCGCCGCTCAGCAACGCACTCACCGGCTTCCTCTCCTCAGCTGCAAGGCCCGGCAGCAGGACTCTTCTTCCCTCCTTCGGCACCGGGGCGCAGGGTAGGCTCCTGCCTGCTCCGGTGCTCCCTGCTCCCAACACGGCTCCAATCGCGGCTCTTCCGTGGGAGGCGGGGTAGGCTCCCGCCCTCCTACTTCCTGTTTCCGGGTGTCGCGCCGGCCTGCCTGACTTCCTGGTCGCAGGCCGGCAGAGTAACGAGGATGTTTTGCGGTATGTATTTATTTAGTTAATTATGCATTTTTATATAGCGCAGACTTTACCCGAAGGCGGTATTTATTTATTTATGTATTTATGCATTTTTATATAGCGCGGACTTTACCCGAAGGCGGTATTTATTTATTCATGTATTTATGCATTTTTATATAGCGCGGACTTTACCCGAAGGCGGTATTTATTTCTTCATGTATTTATGCATTTTTTAGCTTGTACTCCAACATCCACTCTCGCACCAGACAATTTATACTACCCTGTCTTGTAGTTGGGCTTGGGAATTCATATTCCGGACAAATCGAACTCTCTGGGAGACCCAAGCTGGGGCCTTCAGAGGCAAAGTAATTAAGTCGAGAGGTCCCACCTTTTTACTAGATGATAGATAGACACGTTTTAGCCAATTTGCAGCTTCCTTGAAAGTTCAAGACCCTTTTATTTGCTGAAAAGAGATTAATTAAATATTGCCGCGCTTTCTGAACATTCCCATGAGATGGCAGTCCAACGATCCCTTTCCAGGCAGTAGCTTCAGGTGTCACGGAAGCAGACAAGGAAGTGAGCCCCTTAATTGGCATTCCTCGCGGTTTTGACACAAACCTTAGTTGCCTCAGTGGAATTACTGGAGTGCGCATGTGTTTACACCAATAGCCCGCGCAGACCTACCAAGGACCTTTACAGTAAAGCCAGCATATTGGTACGTCCCTGGTAGCACCGTGGGCCCGTCTAGCCCCAATTAACCTCTTCTTTATTGGTTTCCAATAGGTTTACTCGATGTGATTAGCACCTTCAGGGGCAGAGCTACACAATCTTAGTGTCTCTAACAGGAAGGCAGCCAGGTTCACAACACATATTGCATTGCAAATGCTATAGGTGTCACATTTGTGAAAGTTAAAACTATTGGCATTGTAAATGACAAAGCTATTACTTTAGCTATTACTATAGCTAAATAAAAAAAATGTAATTCGCAATACCAATGGCTCAAACTTTCCTAATGCGAGACCTATTGCATTGCAAATGCTTGTTTTATATGTGTTTGATTATAGGGACAGTATTTATTATTTTATGTGTTACAATGGATATTAATTTCATATATGAATTGCTTTGTGTGCCGTTTGATGGGGATTTGCACTGAATAAAGGGAATACATTCAATTGAATTGAACTGTAAGTAGTATCAAGCAAGAGAACATCATAAATATTTGTTAATTTAGAATTAAAAAACTTCTGCTATACTAGTTGCTGGCTAGGTCAGGCATGCAGACAGGCATAGTAAAACTGTACCTTTCTGGTATTGCTGCCTGTAGCTGAATATATGAATCCAACCATTGTATTTCTGATGGCAGTTTCAAAATAAAATGTGTCTAAATGGATGCACATCATGCACCGTCGCCTTTATGCCCTTTGGAATAAGTCCAATACATTCTTTTTCTGTGGCTATAACCTCTATAAGAATGCAATTCCGATTTTTTAGCTGATTAACAAGTGATTCATGGCGATGAAACTGCTACTAAAATGCAATGCTTTGTTAAAAGAAAATAATTTACAGAGTTTTAAAATAAGTGCAACTAAGGAAATTTCCACCACTCAGGTCCAGCAGTTGGCGAGTAAAACATAGTCATAATTTGTGCGCATTAAGTCCCTAATGCCCCTGGGGCCAGTGCTACCGCATCTGCTGCATTATTGATAGCTATGCTGTCATGTGGTCACATTTGGCTCGGATAGAAACACCACCATTTTACATACTCAAGTTTGTAAGTTGCCTTCCTTTCTTAAACACGATGACATTTGACACATATTTGCTTGCATAACTGTACAGGATAATAGCCTCTGAAATGGCTTGTGCTTACATTTCCACTTCATAGGCATATTGTCAAATACCTTGAACATTCTATAGAAGGGCTAAGTACAATATGCAAAATGTTGTTGCTTGCTATTGTCTGCTCAGCGACAGAGATATCACAATAAAATCAACAATAGCGGCCTGACTGGGACTTCGGCATGACAACAAAAGTGATATTTAATATATAAACAACATCACTCCCTTACAAGAGCAAAAGGTGGTGGTAGTGTTCCCCTAGCTAAAGGGAAAGCGTCAGCACCTGAAGTAATATCCTTCAAAACATAAGTATTGAGACGTTAAATCTATGAAGAAATAATTGTTGTATAACACAAACACGGGTGCTCATATGGCTTGTTGTACATCCACCACCAAGGATGTCAATAAGGCTCCAAGGCCTATACAACATAAAAGGAACAAAACAAGCCACTATTGGCACTCCATTGAAGGTCCGATTAGTACAAAATATATGAGTTCATAAAACTACGCTCAGATCCGTAGTAAAGTCTGTCAATATTCACATCAATGTCCATTAGTTTTACTCCAAATTCAGAAATCTGACTCAGATATATTTTCCAAGATTTTCTTTTATTAAATATCCATATTTTATTCACAACTTCACAGCACACTCGCTGATACGTGTTTCGTCTCTATCTGAGACTTTTTCAAGGCCTAGAGTATATAGGGTACTCAAGGTTGTCCCACGTCCAGAGTAATAAGCAACCGTAAAGTTCATCCAAATATGTATCTTCAATGGTCATAGAGAGTAAAAACAGAGTTTGGCGGTCTTGACGAGGGTTTTCAGAGTCGGATTCATTTGGACATGGAGAGACTTACTATGGTCTGATGCTGCACAACAAAAACGACCTCACTTTGTAGATGGACCCTCCGTTTAGGATTCTACACTTGAGATAGACTAGTTGCTTAGTGACATATAACTATTAATGAACACTACAAGACCGAACATACGGCTACTTAAGTGCATAGAGAGGCATTGTGGACTTTGTTTTTGTTGTGAATAAAATATGGATATTTAATAAAAGAAAATCTTGGAAAACATCACTCCCTTATTTAGGAAGAGGAGCATTTCGCTGGCACGGAGATGTCGCCACATGCCGGATTTCCAGCCCAGCTGATTCCCATTTACCTCATGCAGGGATGATGACCTGGTCTCCGCCAAGACGGGCACCCTGGTGACACCCACAGGTAACATGGGAGTTAGATCACCCTACAGGGATTTGGCAAACTCATCCTAGGTACACTAGGATAGGTAGCGCTAATTAGGAATACTATATATTACAGTACTTATATGCACGCATATATTCTTTGTAACAGCAAAAGGGTTGAACTGTTTATCTTCTTCATGATTCTTGTATTGCTGATCACATTATTCTGTTCCCCTCTATTGATTATTTCCATGCATGCATTTTCCTGAAGAATCACAATGCTTCAATAAATATTGAAACACCATGTTATTTATTAGTTGTGTATCTCTTTGGGTATGCATGAGTACCCAAACGAAAACGTTCTAGTTCTGTTACCACGATTTCCATGGGGAGTCAGGGTTGTCATTTTCTGAGGTTGAATATTCCATTTGTTACCATGTCAGGTTTGGGGTACAGATGGTGCACTGTGAGCTAGTAGGACTAAGGCAAACATATCCTAATGGTGTTTGTGGAATCATTCTGGCACAGATTTGACGTTTATGTTGTCCAAACAAAAAAAACAGATTTACTGAGAAAGTATAAACTGTACGACATGCCACAGCCAACATTCTACCTTGGGTTCTTATTTAGTGGTTCGCCCAAGTAGTTTTCTTTTGTATACCTAAAGACCCCAATTCACCTCTTAACTGGAGACATCCGTGGTGTTAGGAAATAATCCTCCTCAGCTGAGTAGGTAAACTCTATGTGTTGGCTGTAGTTTGGTCAAGCATGAACATTTCAAAAGATCACCCCAAAGAGGTACCTGCCACGAATGCAGGGTGACTTACAGGATGCCACTAAATGTCAAGAGCCTCTTTCTGCTGCTAAAATCCCCCCTCCAAGCCCTTTCCTTGACTATGTCCATCGTTGTAAATATACCATGATCTCTTGCTGTATAAAGGAGTGTACCTGCACTCCATAAGAACCAAAGAAAGGAGCGTCAGTGATTATGGTGGAGATACCTCTGTGCTGGTATGTAGGGAAACACGCTTTGGCAGTGAATTTGCAGCCTATCTTTTTTTCTGCGTTTTCATGCTCTTAACCTGTCTTATTGGATGGATGTGTGATGTGGGTGGGTGCCTGCCACTGCCTTTTATGAAAACAGTTGGTACTAGCCCACATACACTCCTATCTATAGTTAACTGCTCATGCAGATCTCATATGATGAACGTTTCACAATAAAAGAGCGTTCATATTGAGGTACCTGTTTCAGACTGACAAGACCAGCATTTGTCTTCAGATGTAGAATTCATTTTTTGCAGTTTGGACGGAGTAAAGAGGAGTCTGTTAATTGCACAGAGATTGTATACATTCGAAGCCCAGTACCAATGCAGACTAACATATTTCCAAATCATATTTCCACTGTAGTTCAGCAATTATGTTTTCTAAAGAGTTTGATGGTTCACGTGTCATAGCATAAAGTACTGCAGAATAGCGAGCATGCCCTTCTAATTGTTGGTTCCTAAGGCAATGACAAATTACTAAGTTCTTATCATCAGCAGAAAGAGAAAATGTAGATGTGCAAAATTGTGTATCTTAGAAGCACATATTTTATGCAAAGGTGTCTATGTGGTAAGTAGATTGCACGTTTCCTAATGGTTATTAGCCTACAATAATTTGAGTTAATCAGACAATATTCTTATACCAGGATTTTCAATACATAGATCTGTTTTAATCATATTTTAGGGACAGAAATGTTAGGTAACCTGGATTTTATAGACACTACCCACAAACAGAAATATTCCTGTGAAATCATGCAAGTAGCTAATTAAACGACTTTGATTAATTTGAGTTTCATGGCATAGTAACCCTCTTTATTATGTAATACATTAGGTAAGAATACTTCTTTGTAAATATGAATTCCTCTGTGGGTTCTGTCTGTGGCCAAATCCCACAATGCCTCTTACTTCTCAACTAGTGGTAATTGGTGATCCTTTAAATACAGGTGTGGTGAAAACAGCTGAGCCGCACTGCAACTAGGGATTAAGAAGAATACGAGAACCCTACCTAGTCTGTCGGAGTTTGGTTCTTTCTATTACAAATACAAGAAAAATGGTACCAAAATGTTAATTTTTATTGAACAGTTATCCAATTATAGCAGCAATAATATGAAGGTTTTACACAAGTTTCTGCAAGAAAACCATTGAAATATTGTGATACTTCCATGGCTGCCGGAATACACAGGGGCATTATTTCACTATAATGGGAAGCAATTATGACCCCTCAGGAAATAGTGTGTTAGGTAGAAATATAGGATACATAGCAGGCAAATATTTATGAACCGTTACTGAAGCAGTGCCTGTTACGTTGTGGCTCTTCTCCACAAGAAAGACATGTCAGTTCTAGTTTACCTGCCAGTAGAAATTACACCGGTACTCAACATTGTGCCAGGATCTGTAATGTACATTTTTGTTCCTAAACCATTAATATCAATCAATCACACATTTATAGAGCGTGGCAAATCACCCGTGAGGGTCTCAAGGCGCTGTAAAAATGTGTGATTGAAAATGAAATGCCATCTGAATGCTATTTTATGTCAGCATTTGTCAGTTTCACTGTGTACTATGGCGCATACCATTTGTATCAACTGATGCCTAAACACTGTATGGTGGTGACCTGGGGATGGTCCTCAAATATTCCAGATGGTTGCTATTAGTATGGTGCTGAATGTGGCAGCCTGCCAGCTTTCCTTATCAAATATGTCTTGGCTCTGCAATATGTTGCATAGTGCCCACACCGCCAGCGCTCGCCCCGCATGCCAATTCCACTTACATACCAAAGAAACTCATGAGACATATTTGTGGGAAAGAACTGCTGCAGGTTTATTTCGTACAGCACAGGTATAGCGTTAAGGTGGGTCATCTTACAGGCGATCCAAAGCGGCAGCCCCTCGCTGGCCCGCATGCCTAAGGAGCCATCTTGCACGGCGAGACGATGCTCTAACGGTGCTTCATATTACCATTTCGTTATACTCCCGCCCCCCCTGTCAGGGCGGAGAGATGAGGCACACCCCCGGTCGGTTCAGGCCCCCCGACCGCCCGAAGGACTAACGGGGCGCCAACGCTGTTTCCTGGAACCTCCTCTCGGCTCCAGGTGCTTGGCTCAGGCACCCTTACTGTGCCAGGCAGAGATACCCTTACTGTACCCTTCTGCCGCAGAGATATCCTTACTGTACCCGTCTGCTTCCAGATCGCCCTGTGACTCCGCCTGCAACACAAAACATGACCATTACAAGTTCACAACTTATACACCGCCGCTCTGCAGCTGGGTAAGGGTTCAGGGTGGGAACAGCGCAGAGCCGAGGGAACGCCTGGCGGGAAAGAGAGGCCGAGCAAATTTGCTGCGCCGCTAAATACCTGGAGGCACGCCCCCTCTCCCAGGTGAGCCCTCCCTATTGGCCGCTTGATTAGGGATGTCGCTCAGGGGGAGGGGTGCCGCTCTGAGGGCTCTGCTCGCCCGTCGAGTGGGACTAGGGCGCTGCCCGCCCATGCTCCCCTGCGTGTCGCGCGGTCAGCGGCATAGTGCCCACACCGCCAGCGCTCGCCCCGCATGCCAATTCCACTTACATACCAAAGAAACTCATGAGACATATTTGTGGGAAAGAACTGCTGCAGGTTTATTTCGTACAGCACAGGTATAGCGTTAAGGTGGGTCATCTTACAGGCGATCCAAAGCGGCAGCCCCTCGCTGGCCTGCATGCCTAAGGAGCCATCTTGCACGGCGAGACGATGCTCTAACGGTGCTTCATATTACCATTTCGTTATACTCCCGCCCCCCCTGTCAGGGCGGAGAGATGAGGCACACCCCCGGTCGGTTCAGGCCCCCCGACCGCCCAAAGGACTAACGGGGCGCCGACGCTGTTTCCTGGAACCTCCTTCGGCTCCAGGTGCTTGGCTCAGGCACCCTTACTGTGCCAGGCACAGGTACCCTTACTGTACCCTTCTGCCGCAGAGGTATCCTTACTGTACCCGTCTGCTTCCAGATCGCCCTGTAATTCCGCCACAGCTCTGGAGGATTAGTTATAACAGGGAAGGCCCTGAAAACTCTCTGACCTGGGTCAGTTAAGCAAGTGCGTGTGAGGATGGTCAGAGACTATAGATTTTTGAAAACATCAAATGTCAAACATAAGCAAAACATAACTTAAATCATCATGGTTCATAGATCCAGTAGGTATTTTATTTTCGTACATAGGTAACTGGATATTCGGTCTAATTCGCTGAGTACCCAAAGACATTGGGTTGCAAAGTTGTACACACAAGCATATCCATTAATTTCATAAGTCAATTGATATTATGCACCTGAATGAGGAACAAAAAATATATTCACGATTCTTTCTAAGGATAGCTTGAATTTTGTAAATTAACATAGCATAGTATTCACATTTCGAAACAATGCGCTCAAAGTGAACAAGAAAGGAGGTAGTCAGAAGGGATGGGTGTGATGGAAAAAGGTGAGGACTGGGTAAGGGTGTTGTGATCCTGTTACAATCACAGTAAAATCAAGTGAAACCTTTACAGTCTAGTTTAGATCCTAAGTTCCATAAAGCTCTTAAACATAGGATCAGTATCGTTCCATATTTTATTCCTATATTCAGAGCGATGGCATGGTCTAGTCGTCTACGTTTCGACCCCTGGTTTAAGGGTTTGTTAGAAACCTCATGCTGGGGTCTTCATCAGGACAAGAGGAACAGGAGCGCCTATGGATAATGCAATTAAGATGAGTATCTCAAAATGGTAACTTAATTCATTAATATACTGGAGCTGAGCTAGGGAAAAGATACATACTTTACGTAAGGCCATCCAGTGGCTCTTAGGTTGGAATCATCAATGTTTCATGTGAGGAGAAGTACCTGTGAATGGTCAAAAGGATCAATTAAGAACTGAGGTGGAGGGTATACCTCCCCTGAAAATATGAAATAACTGAAGTTTGTAATGGGGGCAAAGAACTTACTGGGTCGGTGGGGCTTTCAAATCACTTTCATCTTGTAGTCCACTGGTAAGTTGTGTTCAGACAGTATCCAGGAGGGTGCGTTAAGCGTCACACTCTCTGTTTGTATCTGCGGATTAAAATGGGGTTCTTGTTAGGGCCTGATCGATAAAGCTGCTAACAAGATGCTAGCTTCACGAGGACGCAGTCTAGTTAGAAGAGACTCAATACACTAAGTAAAGTCAGAGCACTAGGTAAATAATATGACCGGGGTTGTGGTCTGGTTAGTATCGTGCCTGCAGAAACAGTGATTTATCTAGATACAATGACTGCTTTGATTGAATATAATTGAAAATTAATCAAGCCGGTCATGGCGGCATGTGTATCACAACTGTACCCAGATTTGACAGTATTAGGGTCGATAGAGCGAAGTCCCCACGCTGCTGCGTGGTGACGCTATCGTTATGAACAGAAAAATGTGGTTAGTGCCCCCAGTCGTGCCTTGGCGGATGGTGAAGTGCGCTTTGGTGGTGCTTGGTTCAAGTTTAATGAAACTGCAACCTCGCGGGTATGCAATGGGCCCTAGCGTGCCTTGGCTTGGCGGGTGGTTGTCTGCTCAGTGGAGGCGCTAAATTCGAGTTTAATGAAGCTGCATCCTCGCGGTGTGCGGGGTTAAGAGAAATGAGCCTAAGTTGCCGGCGTCCATATCCGCGCTGCCTGGGAGGATAAAAACATTGGGTGCTCGCATCCCAATGATCAAGCTGTTAAATTAATGTACTGGGGGTCGCGGTGCAGGCCCTGTATGTTGCCTTCGCTAAGGGAATAAACGCCTAAGTTCTATCTAGTGTAGCGTCAAGAAATCCGGGCGGGAGCTCACCTCATCTCTTGGGAAGCGTGCCTGTATCTGTCACCACCGGCTGCAGGAAACAGTCTGAGCTGCCTCGCGGTGCAGCAGCAAGATACTGCCTGGGGGCTCGCCGTCAGGCAGCCAATCAAGGAGCAGTGTCAGATCTTGAATAGGGATCATGGTAAAAGATGCTGACGTCAATTTCTTAAAGGCGTTATTACACTGTCACGGGGCCTCGTCTGACGTAAACTGACTGGGTGAGACTGGTCTGAGGACAGAACGGGGAGTGGTGTCATATTATTCATTTACCAAGGGGCAAGATAGTATTAACTATATAAGGCACCGGCATGATAATGGAGGGAGGCTTCCTGTCCAGTAGATCTCAATTCACCTATACATATATAGTATAAAATGGATAAAGGCCCCGAATCTAGCAATATCAATGGCCACACAGTATGCAAACAATAGAGACATTGTCCCGGGGTTAATATATTACAGAAAAAGTTATATAATCATACAACACATTTGAAGGTGGAACAAACAAGCATGTGGACGACGTCTACATGGGTGTGGTTGTACAAAGATACATGGGAGTACCAGATTTTGTCCGTATTTACACAGAACAATTATCTCTGAGTGGACCAAATCATAAGTGTCAGTCTGGATCGATTAATGCCATTTGTGCAAAAGTGGCATCCACTTCATTCAATCCATTGCGAACGAAGTCAAAGGACTGCATCCACTTGCATTCTCTTACATTCATGATAGAATTGAGGTCGCCACCCCGAGGGCCTAGCGTGATTTTCTCTATGACAACCCACTTCAAGGATTCAGGTGTATGGATATTTTCCCAGAAATGTTCAACCAGGGGAGCCCCTGACGTTTGGCATCTTATTCTGCTGCAATGTTCCAGTACCCTGTTTTTGATTTTTTGCTTAGTTTGTCCAATATAAATCAGGCCGCAGGGGCAGAAGATCGCATAAATCACTCCATTGCTATTGCAGTTCGTGAATGATTTCAAAGGGACCGTCAGGTTATTGTGTGTGATTGTTTTAGTTTCTATGCATAATGTACCTGCCTTGCAATTGCTGCATTTGTAATTGCCAAGTGTGATGGGTAGATTCAACATTGATTGGATGGTGGGGATCGGTGGGCTGTCCAACATGGATCCTACTACACAGTCTCTAACGCTTTTAGCCCTCTTAAAAGCGTGCATCGGTGGATTGGGTATTTCGATAGCATCAGACACAATGTGCCAGTGTTTGTTGACTATCTTCCTTATTGCGTGGCTCTTACTGCAAAAGGTAGTAACACAGATCATCCTCTCCTCTGAATTACTTTTGTTTTTGGGTATCAGCAAATCCTCCCTATTGTAGAACCAGGCCGTTTCCTTGCTCTCTTGACCAGCCTTTTGGGGTAGCCTCTTTCCAGAAGGCGAAGGATAAGTTCATCAGATTCCGCAAAGTAGTCATCCGGAGGAACTGGCCGAAGGGTAGGTTATCCCGTAGGGCCCGTGTGTGGTGGCTTGAGTATCTCAATAATGTATTCCGCTCGGTTGGTTTTTTGTAAAGAGTTGTGTATAATGTTCCATCTCTTTCTCTAATGTTAATGTCCAGAAAGTCAATTGTTTCATTGCTGTAGCTGGAAGTGAATCGGATGTCCTGTGATTGGGTATTGAGCCATTGAGTAAAAGATTCCAGTTCCTGTTGTTGCCCTGTCCAGATGATCAGGATGTCGTCTATGTATCGACGGTATTCAGAAATGTTATTGAGATAAGGATTGTGTGGAGAAAGGATGTGGTGTTGCTCAAAGTCACTCATATAAAGAATAGCCAGGTCAGGGGCAAAGGCTACCCCCATGACTACACCTTTGCATTGCATGAAGAATTTGTTTTGGAATACAAAAAAGTTTTTGGTCATGGCAATTTCCAATAGATCTATTAGGAATTCCGTAGGCACTCCCGTTGGTTGTGGTCTTCCAGCCAAGGCTCTTCGTATCGTAGTCAATGCCGGACCCTGGGGAATGCTCGTGTATAATGACACAATATCCATGGTGACAAGCAGTTGGTTATTTTTGTCAAAGGGTCGTTGGTCAACCAGGTTGATCACCTGCATAGTGTCCCTTAGGTATGTAGGAGTTGCTTCCGCTAGTGGCTTCAGAAAGACGTCTACATACTTGCAGAGCCATCCCCTTACGCCTCGAGAACTCCCTTGCTCATGGTGTTTTGGATTTTCCAAAACAATGTACTATTGTTATGGGAAGACAGGAGGGCAGTGGCCTGCAAGAGTGCTGCCGTCCTAGAGCATAATCCATGTTGGGATAAGGCATGACCGTTCCGTTAAAGAGTGGGCATTCTAGTCTAGTGCAGTATCGTATTGGGGTCACAAGATTACTGAAACCTTTTTGTGTGCCAAGGAACAAGATCGATCATGGTGATCCTTGGAGATGTACAAACGTCACCCACCTGGAGTGCCCATATTTCATGGAACAGCTGCACACACAACGTTATTACCATGGGACTGGAGCTGCATCTTGCTGACAAGAAAGCTGTTGTTAGTCAAATTAAATTAGGTGAAGCGGTCACTATAGCCTTCGCCTTGCAACTCTATCCCTACCTGAACTGAATCACCTTCCAAAAAGAGAGTTGTCCGGGCCTTCGCTTTGGAGTGTGTATGTCCTGCAGAATATTCGTGAATCACAATGTTCATGTATATTGGCACATTGGCCGAGTTGATTGTGTACCCTTGCACTAGCCGTGCTCCGCATGTCACTAGCGACTTACACTTAGCGCCGGGGTTGAGTTTCGTGAATGGTTTCCTCTTTCCCACATATGCGCACCTGCTTTTGCCCTATTACCAATGCATTATGTCCTGGACGACTTATAAAAGGTGTATTGGACGTTCGTCACTTTTGTTACAAACGAACCTGACTGGGTCTGCCTCTTACAGCCATCTGAGGTTGTAAATTACCAACTGCTACCTCAGGCCACACCTGAGCCATGTGAGTCGGGTGATTTCCCAGTGCGGTTCCTGCATTGGAGACAGCGGTTCCTGCATTGGAGACAGAAAACATTCATTAGAAACCCTGCCCCCCCTGCCCACCAATCATATTCTCTGCACGGAACAGGGATCAATAATGCCCCACTCGCGGCCCTGGCCAAGCCTGTTTGGAGCCAGGTGCAAGAATTGAGTTAACATAGAACGACTGTTAGCACTAAGCTAAACGATGCAAATGTATATGTTAATAGTACTAACAACATTAGGTATACTCATTTCGAATTGTGACTAGTGTACCTTAATGCAGAAAAGGATTTTCATGCATTTACTAAGCATCTATTCTACAATAAGTGATGAAAGCTATACCGCAGCAAGTGTAAGGCAAAGGCAAGTAGATAGCCCCACTCCTAAGGCAAAGCGAACCCTAGATTGAAGTCTTTCTGATCGGAGATCGCTAAAAGAACAAGATATATACACTTGTAACTACCATACAACACGGTGTTGCTCCCTATTTGCTACTTTTGTCATAAATCAAGCGGACAAAGTTTTTGACCAAACTGACTAAAGATACATTAACTGGCATACCTCAAGGGCATCCCACTAGACCCACCTCGTCGATTTATTCATACAACCATTGCCAAATCTACTCTCGCTGCACCAACTGCCGCCCCAATGTCTGCACATGAAACTCAGGTCGGTACCCACCTGGGAATTTCGGATCAACCCTGCCAGAACATTGACCTGCTTGATCCAGTTCTTGGATTGTGCATGTGTGAGCCAGCCATACATGCACATGGGCAGATGCCAGGAGCTGGCAGGCGCCCTCAAGCGCACTGGGGGGCGAATGCCATAGTAGTTTGTGCCAGCTATGACTGGTTCCTCTCCCCTACGGGCAGTCAGGCCTGGTTGCCCCCTTAAGCCCCTACCAGACACCCCAGTTATGCTCCCAGCACGGCGCCCGCCCTGGTTCTCCTGCTTGCGTTACCGCCTGACCTACTCAGATTCTTCAGGTTGGAACGTCACACTACTGCCCAGGGGCTACCTAATATTTCCCACCCGGTGACTGCCCGCGTATCACTATCATGCGTGTAACCTGTGCGCCCCACATCTGGAACTGGATGGCAACTGAGGAGGGGATGGGTCCCTGATCCTGGCAAACTGCCCCACGTGTTTTACGACCCTTATCCTGTTGCTAGCATGCGGTCTTCCCCTGTGGGCAGAGCGGTTCTCCAGCGCCGTTCCTGCATTTAGAGACAGAATAAAACATTCATTAAAAGCCCTTTCCCCCTCCACTACTGCCAATCGTGCTATTCTGGAGTAGGACATGGGCCAACGCTGTCCCCTACCTCCATGTATCTTATTTACATTTTCTTGTCAATAGTAGCTATTTTATGGTCATATGGGGACATAGGGGTAGTGTGCATCCTTAGAAACACTCTGACTTGTCCGCAATTGCTGCGCATCTTGGCCCACTTTGAGGATACTAACTCTTCATTAAGCTAAACTTAGCCACCCCGCTATTCTCCTTAACTATGCATGTGTCCTCCCAGTGTCTTCCTGTGGCTTGACAGTTTGCCCTATATGTAGTATTATTTTCCTTCAACCTGGTTTGGTACTTTGTACCATGCACACCTCACCTTTCTCTTGCAACCCACTGGTTGCTACCTCTTGCCTAGCGTTTGGTTCCGTACTGGCCCCAAGTGTCACCCTTGCCTACGTTACGTTTGTTCTTGTGTTTTGAGTGTCCCCTTCATGGTAGTATTATACCATCTGCGAGAGACGGGCTCCGTTGTGACAGACATGAAAAGGAGCCAGCATAAATCAGCCTCGTGCAGCGGCGCCTCGCTCGTGGGCATGCCAATTTAAAAAACAGCCCTACAGTTCAGCATCCCATTAAAATTCCGCCACATGCAGCCTAATTTGCACTTTTTAAACCCGACCTGTTATTCTCACACATGTGGCAGTGCATTGAAGCACTTTACTACAAGTAGTGCTCTACTGTGGAATCGCTAGCCCTTCCATAATCGGAGCTTCTTCTTTCCCTTTTGTTATAATGAAATTCTTAACGCAGTTACATGAATGCTACGCGTTATTACCGAGACTCGAACCCAGGTCCCCAGGTCCGCGGTCGAGCGCCCTAGCCAGTAATGTACCTCTACTTGTCCTGTGCCTCTTTTGTAACCTGCACACATATCACTTCCTCCCCCTGTCCCGGAGGTTTGCTACCTTTTGTCTTTCGGTCGCTCACAAGTGTCACCTTTACCTCGAGAAATTTAGCGTTTGCTATTGTAATTTGATCGCTTGATTCATACCCCCATCCTCGTGTATCATTACCGTACCTATTGTGAAAAGCTCTGACACCATAGGGTGGTGTCCGCGCTACAAAATTCGCATCAAGGAATAAATAAAATGTCCCCACAAGCACTAACAATATGTCGCCCATGACTAAGCTAGGCTACGCGCGTGGAAGCTGGCGATGTGCCTACATGCAAGGAAGGCCGGACGCACAAACGCACTATGACCCGCGCGTGTCACCGTGCACAGCTGCTCGGAGAAACGGAACGCCACGAAAGGATAGCACTTCTATTGCAATTTGTTCGCTTGATTCTTAGCCCCATCCTCATGTATCATTACCGTACCTACTATACTAAAATTGCTTTACATAGATTAATATCCAAACCTAAATCCTTATTTATTGCAATGGTTCTTTCGTAAAGCGCTCAACCCCCCTCGGGTCATGTTCGCGCTATATAAAATCGCATTAAATACTTAGTATAGAAACCTGCATTGTATCATAGTCTGCTAAACATCCTCGTCTGTCTCCTCTGTTGAGTGAAAGCGCGCTTTACGAACGTATCGCTTAAGGAACGCACGAGTCACAAAGCCTGCCAAGCGCTCTGAAGAAGTTTTGAGGCTCCCTTCAAGAAAAGCCACGTAATGTATGGCGCGTTTATTGACCTATGAGCCCGCCGAACATCCTCGACTGTCTCCTCTTTTGACTGAAAGAGCGCTTTACGAGCCCGCCGAGTTCTCCTAATCTTGTAGCCACTATTTCTACCCTTGCATACGAGAATCTATTCAATGAGGAAGAAACTAGGTCCATAGCCCTGCCTTGCTCCCGAGGGGCGCGCGAGTTCCAATGGATAGGCGCAGCACTAATGTCAACCTAGAACCTTATGCATTGCCACTGGTTCTTTTGTAAAGCGCCCTGACACCTTCGGGTAATGTTCGCGCTCTATAACATATCGTATTATACCCTGCTATAACCCTCGACTGTCTCCTCATTTGCGAGCAGGAGCGCTTCCGATCGTATAAATTAAGGCCCGCTCGAGTGAAGGAGCGCTTCCGATCGTATCAATTAAGGCCCGCACGAGTGAAGGAGCGCTTTTGCACGTATAAATTAAGGCCCGCCGGATAACCACGACCCGGTACTGCCGCGTGGCCGGCAATGACGGCCGGATATGGCGAACGCGTGGCCGGCAATGGCGGCCTGATATAGCCAACGCATGGCCAGCAATGGCGGCGGGATCCGACCCCAACCCCGACCTGGCCTCGCGTACTTCGTATTATACCCTGCTATCACAACCTCGACCTCATTTGCGAGAAGGGGCACGGCGGGATCCGGCCCCAACCCCGACCGGCCTCGCGTACTTGGTTGTCTAGTGCATCTGGACAAATGCGGGCCCCACCTGTTCCCAGCCTTTCGGTCTAGGCCCAAGCGCCCGAGAGTGCACGTTTCCGCTGACCGTTGTTACCCTCCGCTTACATGTTGGTGACCCGGACATGCTAATCTTGCGTTTCTTCCCAAGGATTGAGAGGAACACATGTGATGTGCACTCTCCATATAATGTATCATGTTTGCTCCTATTATAAAGCGCTCTGACCCCTTATACCAAATACCTGACTAATTAAATACACACATGCTGTCTTCCTGCTATCAGAAATCAAAGTCTGCACATTATCTCGCTGCGCCCCCTCTCTTATTACACGGAGCTCCGCCATTGTCCCAGAGCTCCCCCTCATAACTGGAGCCACGCACATAACCTCAGTGCTCGCTCACCTGGGTACATTTCTGGCTGTACATTTCTTACCCGCGATCCTCGTAACTGAAGCCACGCACATAACGTCAGTGCTCGTTTGCCTGGGTACATTTCTGGCTGTACATTTCTTACCCGCGGTCACCCACGTCCGAGTGGAATAAAGGCGAAGCCCCAGCGCGCAGTTCTACAGCATTTGTGCCTCATTTAAAATAACTTTGCCCTTGTATTTTGCTCGCTTTGATTGTGGAGCGCTCTGGCCCCTTCGGGTAGAGTCCATGCTATATAACATGCACAAATCACTAAGTAAATACATGTTCGCTTCCTGCCATTGTCCCGGGGCCCCCCCGTAACTGAAACCACGCATAAAACCCCAGTGCTCGCTCGCACTGGCCTCTAAACCAAACGGTTTTGCTGGAGGCCGTTTCTGAAACCCGATCTTCTCCCGGCTGACGATCCCGACCCCGCTAACGTTTGCCCTTGTATTCTGCTCGCTTTTATTATGGAGCGCTCTGACCCCTTCGGGTAGAGCGCTCAGCCTATCCGGCGACCAGCAACCACCAGCCCCCCCCCCCCCCCGTGGTCGATACCACAGGGCCCCATCAACCTGCTCATGTCCAGGGACTGGGCCGGGGGGAGGCTAATTGGAAGCCACGTACCTTAGAATCCGACGAAGTAACAGCGCAGAGCCGAGGGAACGCCTGGCGGGAAAGAGAGGCCGAGCAAATTTGCTGCGCCGCTAAATACCTGGAGGCACGCCCCCTCTCCCAGGTGAGCCCTCCCTATTGGCCGCTTGATTAGGGATGTCGCTCAGGGGGAGGGGTGCCGCTCTGAGGGCTCTGCTCGCCCGTCGAGTGGGACTAGGGCGCTGCCCGCCCATGCTCCCCTGCGTGTCGCGCGGTCAGAGGCAGATTGTCAGTTTCCACATTCCGGTGCTAATATCACATCACTCTTCTTAGGAACATCATCACCATGCTATTTTGACAACGCCATTATTAAGTACAGTTTGCCCTGCATGTAGCATAGTGTCTATCAATACCTAGTTTAGATACACATTACATCAGTATCAAAGAGTCCTCAGAAAATCACACGGTTGCCAGCGTCCTCAACTCTCTGGTACCTTTGGTCCAACTTACCTTAATCACTCTTGATAGTGGTCGACTTGCACTTCAACAATATTTATTTCTTAAAGTCATCCAGCCATGATATCACACAACAGGGACATGTTCCTTGCTGATCCTATCCAAAGGGAAGGCATGCAGGGCATGGGTTAGAGAACAGGCTGTAAGGCCAGTGTCCTGGTGCTGGTATGCAAGTCCCATCTTCCTCCACCTGGTCCTGGAACCCTCCATCTTTTACTAGGAGGCTGATTTAGAGATATGGACTTAGAAACTGGAAACTAACTGCATCCTTCCTCAAGTTTCTTATCTCTTTCTTCAGCATACATCTTACATAGGGCCCAGATGAGACACCCTGTTCCTGACAGTTCCTTCCATCTGTACAGTTCTGCAGCTGGTCGTCAAGATGTTTTGGTATAGATGAAATTATCTCATTGGGCAGCTGGAAAGCATGTGCCCATCATAGCTCCAACTGCAATTCAAGCTGGAAACCAATCGTTGGTTGCCTAAGTGAGACATGTTGGGATGTCCTTCACAGTTGTCAAATCAGACTTCAATTTCATGTAAGACATCTCTTGACATAAATTACAGACAAATGATATCAGTAACGGATTAAAGGTTATATGGGCTGTACATGCAAATACAGACCGGTGATCTATCTCCTTAGCTTGCTCTGACTAGTTAACCCACATTGGTACATTTAAGAAGTGTAATTGTGTCTTGTATACCTAATAATTCTTGGCCTCTTAGGCGGCAGTGCATTGACTGAGGTTTACTAACTGTCAGGATCGCCAAGGCAGTCCGAGAGCAGAGGTCAGACTACCTGGGAATGTCGATTGTCAGAGAGCAGTGCGTGTGAACGTGATTTCCAGCCCTGTCAAGTGTCCCACATACAGAGCTAGATTAATGTATTTTGCTTAATTCCCCTCATCACAACAAAGATGAGAGATGGTCACACAGTCACCCGACCAATCTAACTAAGCATGTCTCTTTGTGCCTCGTTGCTCATGGCTAAACTGGTGGGTGCTGATCACGACACAACAGGCTGGCCCCTGGCAATCAATCAATTATTATTTATTGGTACTCAACTTTTATTGAACATTGACGTTTCAAGGATACTGGGGATGTCACCTAATTTTTAACTAATGGATCCGAACTGATGTCCTCCACTGTGCGGCTCACTCCACACCACAGCACCCACAATGGCTGTGCATTTCCATCTCTTGAGGGTCATGGAAGAAGCAACTGACGGTCCAGAGCACCCAAGTCACAGACTGTGGCAGGAGTGAGGACTGCTAACCTACTGCCATAAACGAAGGACTAGGTACACCCACAAGTAAGAAAAGGAGCATTAATATTAGGGTTGATTACCAGGGCTTGGACGACTGTTTGATTGGGCCCAGTGAGTGCTTGATACTCACTGTGTGAAGTGGTTTTGGTTGACCAGGAGGCATATCCAAGGCTAACTACAGCACCTGACCCAGTCTTCCACTGCCCCAATCAAACTAAGGATCAGTGCCGAAGCACCATCATCCACACACAAGTGTTTGAACATGGGCACTTCAATGCCTGATGACGTGAATGATGACGGCACAATGAGGACCAGGACAATGCCACCATCTCCAGGCACTGGTCGGATGGAGCAAGGTTTCACACATAAAGTGACTTGCTGGTACTCAACCCTCTCGATAATAATATTAATGTACTAACTAACATGTTTTGTCTTATTAATATTGCATTACACAACATATTAGGCATCTAGGGGAAGCTTGCCAATGTGATTTTACTAACTATAATCCGCTTACACTAAAATGGCTGCTGCTACTCTGGATTTTCTACTGCGCATGCGTCCGTCATGCCCACGTGACATGCTTGGTGGGAAAACTTCTGCTTCTGCGCAATAGAACTAAGATGGCAGTTATGTGTCCTTACGTGCAAGAAGCTTGCATCGCTGCTTTGTTAAGCTGTTTGTTTTCGCTTAATATTTAATGCAAAAGTTAAAATATAATAATGCGAATAGAGTAGAAAGAAGTGGTATACAGTGCATTCATTCTGTATCTCTAAAACTGTTTCTTTTCTATTTTTACATGTTATAAAACAGGCCTAAATGCTTTGCTGAACTCCATCTTTGGAGAAAGTGCGCCTGTGCGACAAATGTCCTGAAGCCACAGAAGCTGTAGCCTTGAATCATGGCCAAGACGGACATGGAAGGCGGAGAAAAGGGAACTACTTGCCTTGCCAGAGGAAGCTGAATTGATTAAATTGTTTAAAAATGATTATTGATACATTTCAGTACCGGGAGGAATAAAGAACATGGGTAGATAAAGTTATGGGAGGGAACGACTTGAATACATGATTGCCAAGTTGCTTCTAGAAAAGTATGGTGTGATGGCTACACCTCGTTCTTTGTCCAATAAAATAGTGGGATTCACAAATTTGCAACATTTGGGGGTGGTACACTGACCTCAAAAATAGTATAACTAGAGTAGGCTTAGCTAGTTAGTTTGTCTGACTTGTCCGAATAGCTGACCTGTCACTGACCCAACGCACTCAATAGGTGATCAAGAGCAGAGTTGCTGGCGGAGCACTCTGTCAGAAGATTCGATAACCCAATTGGGGTTCTGGGAAGGAGATCGAAGACCCAATCAGGGTTCAACTGTTAGCTGCATAGAGGGTTTACAACGCTGGCGTTTTGAACTTTAACTGTGGTGCTGGTCTTAGCCTGTGGTGGTCCTATCCTGATCCAATTTGGTCTGTAACCTGTCCTGATTCTGGCTTGCACCTGTTCTTTCCTGCTGGCACCTATACTTTGGGATTCTTATTCTTTGACTCAGCCTATGACCAGGGTTGGTCATCACACCATTCTAGGTAACTATAAAGTGTGGGTTTGTCATTGTACTGTTTTCCCTTTTTCTTACCCACCCTCTGTTTAAATGTTTAACGTCATTTTCTCTCCAAATCATTTGAAATGCTTATGTTTTAAAATTCTGCATTAGTCTAAACAGAATAGGAAATTCATTTGAGTTTCATGTTTTATGAGTTTTCCAAAGATTTACTTAGATAAAGATTTTAAACCTTTCCCGAGTTTGTGGGTATTTATGAAATGCTAAATGTTATTATTGCTACCTATTTTCTCTCTAACTCCCTTGATCCTTTAGGACTTTAGGTATCGGTGACTTGGATTGGTGAGATAAATGGTATAAAAATCCAAATGGTAAAAACCCCAATTGATTGAGTGTAGGTTTACCTGTTTAATGTATACATAGATATATGGGCCCAGGTGAGTATGTTGAGCAGGTGAACCCGTGCTCTATCAGGTCGGTAACCTGATAGGGACAACTTCTTTATAGATGTGATCACAGTATCTCACAAATATATATCACTGCAAAAAATAAAATTAGATACTAACATATTATTACATGATCTATCACCAAATAGAATCTCACATTTAGATAACCAAACTGAACAAATTATTTAGAGACTGCAAAATCACAAACCTGAATGTTAGAACGAAAGCGGTTTTAGAGTCCGGCAGGTTTGCACAGTTATGCATCGTGGGGATTGAAAATGAATGTGAGGCCAGACCCTAGCTCAAAATACACTTGAAGTTACAAAGCTCAAAGTTTATTTTTTTCATATTCGATTAATTAAAATCATTACATGCACGGATCCATACGGTGCAGTTACATATCGATTATAAATAAGAGATTATCAGAAAGGTATCAAATACAGTTAATAATATTTCTAAAAGTAGCGCAGTGCCCTATGAGTAGTATTTAAAATTATTTAGGAGTAAAAGGAAATACATGAGTCCAAAGGGTTTTGGCAGGTTTGTGCTGTAGAGGTAGCATCCGAGGTACAGTGAGTGAGCAGTTAAATTAATTTTCTTTTGCACTAGTACTTAAAATCATTGCGATCATTACAAAGGGGAATTTTAGAAATAGTAATGTGTGGCAAAAAAATACAAAATTACTCATAAATACCTCATCAATAAAAGCTCAGCCTAACATTGCCTGCAAGGAATTACAATCTAATGATGGCAGATGTTTTTGGGTCTGTGTCTCTTAATGATGGTCAGTCTCCAACAAGGCTGCTACAGCTTTCATAAATTTCATTAAGCGAGCTGCCAATTGTACGGAATCTCCTCTCAAGCAAGCCTCTAGTGCTCCTTGGCAGGTCCAGACATTTAAAATGCGCCAAATTGGGCATAGCCAGAACTTTGTTAACAGGTTTAATGCCTTCCAGATACAGAGCACGTGGGTCAGCATTTCCTCACCGTTGAAGCAGAGGCGACATTGCTTGTACTTCTCTAGATTTCTCCGTCCGCACCAATATGGCTTCAACTGGACGAATCCAAAGCACAGGCTCATCAACTGACGCTTCATTATCAAGTTAAGGGGTGAAGAAAGGTAGGGTGGCAGAGACCGGGAATCATAGCGTTTTGCAGCCCAACTCCAGTGCCCCAGGTTTTTCACTGATTGCGCATCACATTCGGCCGATATAACCTTCACTTCTTTTGTCAGTAGCTTGGCCACCACAGGAGTAGGCAACCAGCTTTTACATATTGACTGTGCATCCAGGGCCTCCATGGAGGGCATAACAAATTGTTACAGTTTATTACAGGATTGCTTATTAATGCCTAGAGATGGATTTTTAAGGTACAATCCTGGGCCTGATTAGCTTTCAGATGGTAAGCTACAAAGCTAGCTTTAAATAACCATTGCTTTGATGTCGACCTGAAGTCTGAACAAATTCGAGAATGGGAAGTACAATTCCGCAGCAGGAACACTCTACGATAGCAAGATGATTGCACTCTATCTAGCCAGGTTGCCATTTTGGCTCTGAATATCATCGCCCCGTAAGCCACTGTAGGAAGGAATTTGCTGCTTATTACAAGAAGGGGAAGTAAATCTGGTGTGCTCCTTGATTTTTTCACCTTGCTAAAAGACCCTACTAAGGAATTTGCTACCCCCTGTTGGGAGGTGATGTGTGCGGATAAGCGTCCCCTATGGTCAAGCCAGACCCCAAAGTATTTATATGTCGTCACCACTTCAATGGCTTTTCCCTCGATGAACCAGGAACCTTTCATGCATTTTGCAGAGTGACTATATTCACCTTTGTTTTTCTTATATTTAAATTCAAGAGATTTGCACTTCAGTAACTGGTCACTGGCGTGAAAAGTCTCTGCAGTCCCAACGGTGTTTGGTTTAACAGTACTGTGTCATCTGCATACTGTAATGATTAGATTTTGAAACCTGCAAATTCGGGTGGAAATGCCCTCTCGCACGTTAGATACTCTGGGAGATCTGCAAAATGCACCCTTGTTTTAGTCCTTTGTTAGTTTCAATTTTACTTGTGGTGGCCTATTCGGAGTTGACTGTTATTTTCACCCAAGTCTCTGAGTAGAGGGCAATGATTGGTTTTAGAAGATTTTCGGGGATGCCCCAATTAATTTGTTTTTCCACAGCCTCGGGAATGAAACACAGTCAAGGTGGTATGAAAGTCAATGTATCCTCAGAACAGAGCCCTTCTCTTTCCTGATAGTGTATTTTCCATCAATTGTGCAATACAAATAAGATTATCTTCAATATGGCAGCTCCTTTGGAACCGGTTTGAGTTGTGGGGATCAGCTTTCTTTATTCTAACCAGCCTAATAGCTCTTGGTGTAATGTGCTGGCATAACACTTCCCTTCCACATCTAGCAGAGCGATCATTCAATAGTTCGCGGGACATGCTTGAGAGCCTTATTTGTGAATTTGGACCAAGAGTGAGCCTCTCCATATCTCCTGAATGATTCTCCTAGTCGGCACACGTGGAACAAAGTCGCCATCACTGACGCCCATCTCGGTGTTGCCCATTTATATTCTGCTGTCGGAATGCCGTTTGGGCCGGGTTTGCCGCCTACTCACATTGGATTAATAATTCGCTCTTCTTGGGCTTTCTGTGTCGTCTAGTGCCACTGGCCTATTGTCACCATTGTGTTCCATCTGTTTCATTGGCTCATTATTTCTTGTCTCTTCACTTCTACGAAGACAGCCAATGATCGTGGGATCCATATAGAGAGCCTGGATATGTGTTTCCCAATCATTAGGTGCAATGTTTCTGGTGGTTGTCTGATGGTTTGACTTAAAGCTTTTATTCACCCAGATCCAGAATGTTCTCTTATCCTTTGATTTTAAGGCTTGATATGTGTTTTTCCACCTCCAGTCTTCCTCCTCCTGCTTGTGAGCATGTTGGGCTTTGCTATATTCTTGTCGGATTGCACTGACCTGTATGCGTAATTGTGCATTTTCGCCTTTGTCCTAGCTAGTCCTGAACATTACATTGTTTAAGCAATGCTTTAGGGTTGCAATTTGCTGGTACTTTCGGCTGTGGTTGGGGTTTTGACAGTGTCTTGTCTGTTCCTGACTTTGCCACAATGTTTGAAGCGAAAACGTCTCAGACAAAGACAATAAGCAGTTTTGTCCAGATTCTCTGGCCTCTAGCATAACTTAATTTCTAAATTGAGGGCATAGACGGCTCTTGATCATTTGAGTGTAGCATCACTAGTTGCAACTTTGTAGGTACGCCATGTAACTATATGCCTCAGGTTGTATCCATGGCCTATCAAGATTCCTATTGGAACAGGTGGTCAAGAAGTTCTGAACCAGAGATGCTGATGGCAATTTCTTTGAAACGATAGAAGCAGTTCTTATTGCTATACAATATTGATTCCTTTCCTAGTATGTCTGTCCTATTCCAATGATTTACTTACTTCTTAACTCTAGGATAGTTGGAGGTGCATTCTGGCCCGAGGGTGCAGATAAATGCCACTATAGCATGAGCAGCGGACTGCCTTTAGGGCTTAAAGTCTGAGGTTCTCTCAGACATCAAAACAGCACTAGGCGTTGGACACATAGGCTCTCATTAGGAGTGGCCCAGTTTTAGATGAACAATGTACAGTTTTAAGGCAACCTTTAAACAAGCAATAAATACGTTCTAATAAATGGACAATAAAGATCAGAAAGAACCAAAGACCACAGATTATTCATCAAAAATACAAAAATGGGCATTTATTAAGTATTTTAACAATAGAGACAAATTTAAACGACTGGTGCTATTTGAATACCACCAGTCATTTGAATTTGTGCCACTCAGTTCTCAACTGAATCTGTTTTATATATTGTCAATTTACCATTGTTGAGCAAAATGTCACCATTCTAACAATGTTTTTAAATTTGCATTCAGTTTGCATGCGAGTCTGTATGATAGATACGAAAGGGAGTGTATGATTATTACAATGTTCTTTATTGTTAAAATACTTAATAAATGCCCATTTTTGTATTTTTAATAAATAATCTGTGATCTTTGGTTCTTTCTGATCTTTATTGTCAATTTATTAGTAATTATGTATTGCTTATTGGAAGGTTGCCTTAAAACTGTACATTGATTACTTTTTCCCTACTGTAAGGAATCTCATCTGAATTGTAGCGGGCATCTTCTTTTGCGCCAGTTTCAGATGAAACAATGATCAATAAAATCCAACACAGAGGTGCTTGTAATATATTGGATGCAAACGGTATTGCCTATTACAGGTTCTGTCCTTGAAATAGGGCACAAATGCAACTTTTGATATTTACCACATTCAAATCAGCATGCTCCTGACCTTGTTCTCTCTTTTGATTCTGGCAGGTTAGACCTTTCAAATTTTAAACGGGGATGCGTTTTTGGCAGACCCTGTATCTACCAGGTGCGATAAACTCATAATACTGATATGTGCAGCAACAGGAGTTATTGCACAGTTAGAAAATTATTTGGACACTCTTAATGAGGGTCACAGACAATTGATAGTAGCAGAGAAATACATGGTATTAAGACAGACACTCCACATTACTTCATGAGTTTCTTATCAGAACTGCCTGCAAAGATATTGGTTTTCAGCCAAAAGACTAGAAGAATTGAGCTGTAAAATGAATTGCTTTACTGATTTAAAAAAATATAAACCTGTTCTTAGGGTGATGAACCATGCCCCAGACAACAAGTACCCCGGACGGGGCCAGTCCTGATTGCCGGCTTCACTTAGTGCATTGAGGGTCTGGTATTCAGCATTTTCCAGAGCTGCCTTTATCTCCAAATCCAATAAGCCATGAACAGATGCTCTTAGTATAATGGTTTGAAGAAACATTTAGATTTCTACATTTGAGCCACAATGGCCAAAAGCATGATAGCACTGGCAATAAAATAGAGTCATACTTAACGTTGAATGGACATTGTAAAATTATGCACAAACACCACAAAGCACAAATAGAATGTGTGTTCATGTGAACTCTTTCAGAAACGTGGTGAAGCTAGCACCATTTTCATAGTTTACACCTGGGGTTAATATCTCCCTATGCCCAAGGAGTGAACGAAAGAATGAGAGTAAGCTGTCTTTCTATGAGGTGAGAAGAGAACTGGAAACAGACACAAATAGTGTTGGCTTCCAACCAGTCTTTTGCCTTTGCCATTGCTTGTTTGTCATTGCTTTTGTAAAACTTTATTGATGAATGAGCTTTTTGGCCTTCACCAAAACAAAAAACCTGGCTAGAAGCAAAAACATATTTTTGGTCTCAAAAAGCATACATTGCCATTGTAGCCTCCGGCATAAGCAAAACTACTTTGTGTGTGGATGTGCTCCTTGTGAAAAACTGAGTCACTCACAGTGAATTTTACCAATTGCTGAAGTGGCCTGACTAATTGCCCCATGCTGTATGCAGCTGTAACTGGAAGAAAAATGTGAATGACACGACAACAGGCACATCAAAACTGTTTTTCAAGCAAATGTTGGACAGGAGAGGTGACCATGTTAGACTTTAGGTATGAAGTTGGATCCACCTCCCTGCTCCACCACATTCCCCTGCCCTCTCTCATCAATTTTCTTTTCCAGGAAGGAAATGGGATGGAATTGAGGAATACTGTGCTAATGGAACTTTCAGCTTCACTTCCTCAGTCTGATTCCTGGTATGAACTGCTGTTCTTTTTGAGGCTATTATTTCTGAGTTTGTGGCCTGCTCAAGTTGCCCCTAGGGGGCTTTCTGTCGAGACACTATTTGTATCCAGCTTTACCTTGATCTTTACAGTGGTATTTGGACACCACAGAAGGCCATAATTGGGATTCACTCTAATGTTGCCAATGTTAAGGTTTTTGCATTCATCTCTCAAAGGCATCCTCCTTAGGATTTATCAGGCTATAACCTCTACTTGGGATACTTAATTCACAATAAGGCAACATTTCTATCCATTCTGAGTTTCAGAGGTACTGGAGTTTATGAATCTGATTACCACAAATTGTCATCTTTCTGACTTCTTTTCACGCCTACTTTTAGCATATATTAGCTGGTGAAATTGGGATGTATGACGTTACAACGCAGGCTATTACAACGCCTGCCTTTACAACGCGGTTTTTACATCGCAAACCATTACAACGCATAGCGGTTGGAGAGTAAAACATAGTCATAATTTGGGTGCATTAAGCCCCTAATGCCCCTGGGGCCAGTGCTACCGCATTTGCTGCATTACTGATAGCTATGCTGTCATGTGGTCACATTTGATTCCGGTAGAAACACCACCTTTTTACATGCTCATGTTTTTGTAAGTTGCCTTTCTTTCTCAAACCCAATGACATTTGACACACATTTGCTTGCATGCCTCTCCAGGATAATAGTCTCTGAAATGGCTTTTGCCTAAATTTACACTTCATAGGCATGTTGTCAAATACCTTGAACATTCTGTGCAAGGGCGAAGTTCACTGTGCTAAATGTTGTTTACTATTGTCTGCTCAGTGACAGAGCTATCACAATAGCATCAACATTAGCGGCCTGACTGGGACTTCGGCAGGACAACAACAGCGATATTTGTTATACAAACAACATCACTCCCTTGTATAGGAAGAGGAGTATTTTGCTGGCAATCAGACATTACAACATGTCCGAATTCCAGCCCAGCTGATTCCCATTTACTTCATGCAAGGGATGAAGACCAGCTCTCCACCAAGAAGGGTACCCTGGTGACACTTATTCACCCATCCTAGGCACACTAGGATAGGTAGCGCTAGTTAGTAGTACTATATAGTACAGGACTTATATGCAAGGATATATTCGCTGTAACAGCAAAATGGCTGATTGTTTATCTTCTTCACCATTTTTGTATTGCTGATCACACTATTCTGTTTCCTTCTATTGAATATTGTACCGCATGTATTTTACTCAAGAATCACAATGCTTCAATGTTATGTTGTGTATTTCTTGGTATCTCTTTCAGTATGAACGAGTATCCAAAGGAAAAGGTTCTAGATCTGTTAGCACAATTTCCTTCGGGAGTCATTTGTTACCTTGTCTGGTTTGGGGTACAGGTGGTGCACTGTGAACTAGCAGGACTAAGGCTAACATATCCTGATGGTGTGCATAGAATTAGTCTTGCACAGTTTTGACAATTATGTTGTCCAACTAAAGCACAGTTTATACTGAGAAAGTATAAGTTGTACGACATGGCATTGCCAAAGTTCTAGCATGGGTTCTTATTTAATGGCTCGCCCAAGTAGTTTTCATTTGTATACCCAAAGACCCCTACTCACCTCTTAACTGTAGACATCTGTGGTGTTAGGGAACAATCCTCCTCAGTTGAGTAGGTAAACCCTATGTATTTGCTGTAGGTTGTTCAAGCTTGAACCTTTCAAAGGATCACCCCAAAGAGGTACTTGCCCCAAAATACAGGGAAGACTTCCAGGATGCCACAAAATGCCAAGAGCCTCTTTCTGCTGCTGAACTCCCCCCAACAGCCCTTTCCTTGAATATATCCATCACTGAAAATCTACCATGATCCCTTGCTGTATAAGGGAGCGTACCTGCACTCCATAAGAACCAAATAAAGGAGCATCAATGATTATCACAGAGGTACCTCTGTGCTGGTATGTAGGGAAACACCCTTTGGCAGTGAGACTTGAGGCCTATTTTTTCTGCGTTTTCATGCTCTTAACCTGTTGTAGTGGATGGATGTGTGATGCGGCTGCAGCAGCCTTCTATGAGAACAGTTGGTACTATTTACACTCCCTCCTGTCTATAGTTAACTGCTACTGCAGAACTCAAGGATGAACATTTTCACAATAAAAGAGTCCTCTCCATCCTCCGGGGCGTGGGACAGAGATGCAACCAAGCAATTCGACGGGACGGTAGACGACAAGGACAAGCAGGACTTGAAAGACTGGCAATCGGACTAGCTGAATGAGACTGGAAGCTAAACAGCTAAACCCCCCCCTCCCCCACCCCCCCCTGGCGTTTTTCTTCTCCTTTCCTTTTCCATCTTCCTCCACCCATGTATATACCATGCTCCATATAAATATATATCTTTTTCTATATACAATAAAAAATTACTGAAATAATAAAAGAGCGCTTGTATTGAGGTACCTGTTTCAGAGTGACAAGACCAGCATTTTCCTTCAGATGTAGAATACATTTTTTTGTAACTTAGAGGAAGTCAAAGTCAAAGTCAAAGTCAAAAAGTACTTTATTCGGCTAAAAGGTATAACCATAAAAGCAACAGCAGTCATATTTCATTTACAGTTCACAGTATTACATCAATGTAGGAGGATATTAAAACAATACATAGTATTTACACTGTTACAGTTCGTTCAAGCGAAGCGACTTCCTAAATTTAAAAACCAGTTTAAAATACTCAATTAATGAAGCCACAGTAAAAACATTGTCCATTTTTTGCAGTTCTAGATATGCTAGGCGACATCTGTTCACATTCATTTCCTTTAAAATGGGGACAATCAATTTTCTACGAGGCAGCGTATAGAATTTACAAAAAAATAGAACATGTATATTCGATTGCATAGATATTTCATCACAGGGACATAAAGGGAGTTCTTTGGACCATGAATTCATTACAGGGAAGGTAAATAGTCTAAAAACAATGTTAGCTCTAAAACGTGTCAAAAGTAATCTCTCAAAATTGCGCATATATAAACTTAAGTATGGCTGTAATTTGTCACTTATTAAAATTAATTGATGAGAAGTGACAGTATTTTTATTCGATTCATCAAGCTGTCTTCTATTTCTGAGGAATTCCATACATAGTATCTTCAGATCTTTTCTAGAAATATTTACCATGGAAGGCGGATCATTGTAATAAAGTGAACGGTCTATTTCATTAAGAAACGTTTTGATGTAATTTAGCCATTCAACAATATTTGCTCTCCCCAATTTTAAGACATCCTGTATTATGGCTCGGTTTAATACACATTCGTTCACTGTCCATACTCTGTGCCATAGTAAAATGGGTTGTACTCTAATTGTGTCCGTAATATAGGGCATCCCCAACTCATCATGGCATATAGAGTTCGCTGTACTCTCTGGAAGTGATAGGATGTTCTTTAAAAATTTATTTTCGGCTATCTGAAGTGACTTTATATTGGTATAACCCCAGAGGCCAGCTCCATACAGTGCCACAGATACACACGTCGCATTGTACACAGTTAAAATTTCCCTGATTGGTTTCATTCCCAATTTACGTGTAAAACTTTTTAATGCCATGATTGTTTTAGAGAACAAGAGCGTTCGTACCTTCACCGCACTTGACCACGTACCAGTTTCGTGAAACAAAATTCCAAGATATGGGAAGGTAGATGTTCTTTCTAAGGGGGCATTATTTATGTACATTGTTTTCATTTGTTTTTTGGTGCGCATGCCACAGTTCATTGAAAAAGTCTTACTACAGTTTATTTTTAAATTAAGATCAAGCATAAACTGGTTAAAGGATGTTAACATTTTTTGTAGGGCAATGGGGGTGCGTGCCATCAAAACAGCATCATCTGCGTACAAGAGTGTAGGAATAAATCTCTTGCCGATCTTAGGCATGTCCACACACTCTTGCAGCAGGCCCTTTTCCAGACCATTTATATAGATAAGAAATAGGAAGGGCGCCAGTACGCACCCCTGGCGCACTCCACGACCTATTCCGAAAGATCTGGTACATTCCCCCTTCTTGCCAAAACGTACAACAGCTGATGCTCCTGCATATAGGTCCCTTAAGAATTGGATTATCGACTTTTCCACGCCCAATTGTGACATCACGTCCCATAATTTACTATGGGACACACAATCGAAAGCTGATGTAAGATCAACAAATGCACAATATAGGCGCTCCCTTTTTATCACAGTATGTTTCTGCTGAATCAGGAACAAATTTAATCCCTGCTCTATTGTTCCTATGCCTTTTTGAAATCCAAATTGTAAATCACTAATTACCCCCGCCTCCTCCGCCCAGTTTTGCAGTTTAACTAAAATCACTCTACCGAGGATCTTTATTGACGAATCCAGAAGGGAAATTGGCCTATAGCAGGCACAATCTTGTCTGTTTCCCTTCTTGTAAATGGGTACAATAATTGACGTGAACCAGGAAGGGTTCAATCCCCTTACGAGGGCCGCATTAAAAAGTTGTACAAGTATCGGGCCCCATAGTTCGATATTTGACTTGTACAAATCAGCCGGGATTCCATCTGGGCCCGCCGCTTTTCCGCCCTTGGTCGCTCCCAGGCTTTCAACAATCTCTGGTAGTGTTACTTTGAGTTCACTTTCCTCCTCAACTGATTCGCCTTCTATGTTTACCCCAGTATTTCCTAACTCATCTACTGACGTATACAAGGTGGAAAAATGCGTGACCCAACTATCCTCATTGATCGCAATTTCCAACCGTGCTTTGGTATTTTCGTATGGTAGGGGGGCGTTTACCACCCTCCAGAAGGCGGATACATCCCTTGTTTGTGAGGCTGTGCAAAGTTCTTCCCATACACCTTTTTTAATTGCATCTCTTCTATTTTTTAGGGCCTTATTATAATCCTTCCTTAGGGTTCTTATCTCTACAGCATCACGCGGATCCTTATGTAATGCATGTTTAAGATCTGTTAGAGCCTTAGTACAGGTTCTATCAAACCATCTTGTACCCTTCGTTAAACCATTTTTTAATACTAAAAGTAGGTTCTCTTTGATAGTGGAAGCAATGATATTAAAATTAGCTAATATACTTTCACTATCGGACTCCTCATCTAGACAGATCTCAAAATTTTCGGGGCAGCTAATTAACAATTTTTTAAGAAAGTCATCAGGTACCACCTTACTCCACTTGAGGGTATACCCATTCTGTCTACCTAATATAATGTCTGGGACAACCTGTATTTGCTCATTATAGGAGGCCAAGAAAAGGTTCTCAATCTCAATTTTTTGCGGTAGGTGGTCACTGAGTGGTGCATCCATTATTTTATAACTAACCAGTTTATGACCATAGCCATTAGACCAGAGGCTAAAGTCTATCGTAGTGGATGCTCCCCTCCCAATAAAAGTTGGTTGAAAGGGTATTGACTGCTCGGTTAATTCATTAGCAAATCCCAGATCGTGATCAAATAATAATTCGTTCAACAGATCCCCGGTCTCTGTGTGTTTAAAATGTGGTAAATTAACATCCTGCTCCAACATTATACCACAGATTCCTTTAGAACCTTTTGTACATAATGGACAGTTAAAATCACCCCCCCACAAAATCATTACCTCCTTTCCATTGCTGTCAGACTCACACTGTAGGTCGATCGCTAACATTTTCAAAATGTCACGTGAAATATTAACTGGAATATTATTATAAAAGTTTATAATTACAAAACGCAATCCAGTTTTAGTGTCTATTGCTAATTTATGGTAAAACTCACACTTACAATAAAAGCGTACCCTCTCATATACTAAGCTATTCGACAGGTACGTTATCAGGCCACCCTTTGGTCTCCCATGTCTAGCCCCAATCGCTGGTGTACAAAACGTTCTATAACCATTCAAATGTATCTGGTCAGTGGCCCATGTTTCCTGGAGGGCCATAATTTCTATGTCTTTTATCACGCCCTCCCAATCCGGGTTGGTGATTTTTGTTTTAAGTCCTGCCACATTCCAGAACATTAAGGAACATGTATCTTTTTTCCGGTGCGTACTTTCAACACTTCTGGTGTCCATTTCTTTGGAATTTTCGACCTCATTTCCCAAGATATTGGCCACATTTAATACATCATTTGCAGGTATTAAGTTCTTTCCAGATTCCTGCCTTGGGGTCACAGCAAGTGGAAGAGTCAGCCCGGGGCTATCCAATGGGTTACTTAGGGTGGGTAAAAACACAGGGGATTTTACTGCCTGGATGTCTAACTGTCAATCTACAGCCTCCAAGTTGCTGAATCGATTGAAACAGGGAATAGGGAATGGAGCTTGTTGGAAGTCCCTCCATTCATTATGTCGGTATTGGTCTGAATAGTTTATTCCCCCTCTCCTTCGTTTAACTATAGACCAACCATCATTTACCTCTTCCCCCCAAGCATTGCGAACTGAGTCATGTCGTGTTTTGTTTCCCCATCCTCCCTGTGCAGAGTTAGAGCCCCTCATCCAGCTCCATCTATTATCCATATGCTGCACAGGCATGTAAAAGAAAGAGAGCGGCCTTGCCACAATTTTTGCCCCATTTTGACCCTTAGACCTTTCACAAATATATTCCACTGATCTCGGGTTGTCAAACGTTATCACCACACAGTCCCCTTGTAGTCTTTTTGTACTTTTCCCCACCCAAGGGGCACGCTCCACCATCTTTAAGTTACTATGCAAGTTAGGTGGGAGGGGGTGGTTTGAATTCAACCAGTGAAACACTTTATTTTTAAGTGCCCAGAATGATTCTTTCATTTGGGTTGCTAATTCAGGGACACCCGTTAGAATGACTACATATGGGCAGGCATCTGGTGGTAAATCAATCACTCTGCGTTTCTCCTGTCTGTCTTGGATGGGTTTTTCGACTGAACTAGTTGGAATAGCTGATTTATTTTTATTTACCTCTACAGCTGGAGTAGGTTTAATAGAATTTTTACTAATCACTGGAATACACGGTTTTAGTGCAGGTGCTTTTGAAGTAGGATTAGTTACTTCTGCTATAGTTATAGTTGTTATTGGTAAGTTAGTTTGAGGAAGGGTTGGCTGTATGGGATTTTTAGTTATAGTCGAGCACATGGCTGTTATATCTGTGTGCATTGCTTTTAATTGTAATTCCATAGCCTGGAGCTTAATTTCCAAAGGGCACAACAGGGCTTTAATTAAGGTTTTTAATGTTATTATAAAGGCGTCTTCCCTTTCTTTATTAAGATCTTCCCTGTCTAAATTAGCGACAGTGCCATTTGAAGACGAACTGTTATTAAATATATCCGCCAGTGTGTCATCTAGGGTAGAGTCCATGATGGTCATAGGCATTATTAGTGGACCAACTACTCCTTCCCTAGAGACCTCTCCAGAAATTCCACTTAATCGTTCTGTACTTTGTACAGGTCCTGTTCTATGTGCAGATGGCACAGTTGTCTTATTTTGATTAGGAATTTGTTGAATATGCCTTTTTTTTGGGATTGCTCCCTCCCTTGCCCCTTGTAAATCAACAATCGTCTTTTCTGCCTGGGTATCTATTTGTGGGGAAATCAAAATATTACCAGAAGGTGCCAGTTGCTGAGAATCAATTTGAACAGAGTCCCCACGTTCGGGTTGAGTAATCATATTATTGTGGACCTCAACATGAGTCAGCTCAGAAGTAGTCTGGGCCGCGGCACGTCCTGGGGTACGTGCCTGCGCAATGTGGCCCATAGAGGACCTCTTTGCGAACGCCAGATCCTGGGACACCCTCCTCTCCATTAGGACTATTCCCTGATCTATCAGCGTATTTGTACGGACAATAAAATCATCAAGTGTGCCAATCAACTTGGCCCCGCCCGCCGCTGCCTTACTTCTAGTTTCACTAGGCATGATTGTGACAGACCAGAAACAATAATCCAATAATCAGGCACTTACTTAACGGTCAAAATAAGTTAGTACAGAAAGTCAAGGTGCCTACCAATCTGAAAATCCACATGGGTTACAGCAAATAGGCCAGATTTTCGGGCCCTGCCCGGCCTCCTCCGGCCTCGGACGGCCCCACCCTTGTCCCGGGCTTCTCCCGCGCGCGTCCCGCGGGGCGGGAGGCGCTCTGGTGCTTTGTAGCGCCTCCGGTCGCAGGTGGTGGCGTCGGAAGTGCGACGCGGGTCCCGGGGCACCTGGGGGTTGTAGTGCACGTGGCCGTTTCCCTCACGGCGCGAAAATGGAGCCGCTGGACGCGCCCGTCCCACAGCAGCAAGGAGAGAGTACTGTCCGCAAAGCCGTTGCCCTCACGGCTGGATTCAGCTTACTGGAACTCAGGTATGTCCCCCACACGGAGCTCCTGCCGCTCCGGCGCTTTGTAGCGCCTCCGGTCGCAGGTGGTGGCGTCGGAAGTGCGACGCGGGTCCCGGGGCACCTGGGGGTTGTAGTGCACGTGGCCGTTTCCCTCACGGCGCGAAAAAGGAGCCGCTGGACGCGCCCGTCCCACAGCAGCAAGGAGAGAGTACTGTCCGCAAAGCCGTTGCCCTCACGGCTGGATTCAGCTTACTGGAACTCAGGTATGTCCCCCAAGAATAAAGTAAGAGTAACAGAAGCAGTTTTAGAGTTTTTATATATTCCAAACCCTAACATATATGTGGCACCCCTGGCTAACATCATGAGAAGATACGGATTCATCCCAATATCTTACGCGGATGATACGCAACTCCTCTTTCCTTTTAAGATCTTTACACCTGAGGTCAGAAACTCCTTCTCCCAGGGCATGAAAGCAGTGGCACGATGGATGTCTTCCAACTACTTGCAGTGCAACGTTGGGAAGACAGAAGTCATGTTGTTTGGTGAGGCAAAACTGCTCTGGACCCCAGACTGGTGGCCACAAGATCTCGGCCCAGTGCCCAAGCCTAAACAAACTGTTAAAAACCTGGGAGTCCGATTAGATCAGTAGCTCACTCTCAAACAACATGGCAACCAGGTGGTGGGAGCCAGCTTTCATGTAATTGGTATGCTGCGAAAAATCTTCCCATTACTACCTGATACAACTAGGAAGACGCTGGTCCAGGCGCTAGTCCTTAGTCGTCTGGACTATTGCAATGGCTTGCAATGGCTTGCTCCTGTCTGTCAATGAGGGAGTTATGAATAGACTTCAGGTGGCCCAGAACACGGCTGCTCGACTGGTTCTGAACGCCCCTCCGCGTACGCCTTCCAAACCTCTGCTGACAAAACTACATTGGCTATCTGTCAGACAGAGGGCCAAGTTCAAGGTATGCTGTACCATACACAAAAGCCTGAATGAAATGGGCCCTGCATACCTGACCACCAAATTCATACCTTACATACCTTCTCGGACACTTAGATCAAGTGAACAAGGCCTTCTGTGTGTACCCAGAGCAAAGAAGGCCAGACATGGAGGAAAAACACTATCAATAACCGGACCCTCTCTCTGGAATAGTCTCCCAACATCCCTCAGATTATGTGTAGATCATCTTCCTTTTAGGAAAATGCTGAAGACCTTCCTGTTTAAACTGTAAACTAGAACAGCTCAAAAGCCCTTCTCCTTAATTCTCAGGAGAAGCCAAAGGCGCGGAGATACTCCTTCGGGAGTGAAGCCAGCGCGGTACAAACCTGCAAATAAATAAAATAAATAAATAAATACCAATGCAGACTAACGTATTTCCAAATTATATGTCCACTGTAATTCAGCAAAAATATTTTCTTTAAACCTAGATGGTTCACGTGTCATAGCATAAAGTATTGCAGACTTGGGAGCATGCCCTTCCAACTGTTGGTTCTGAAGGCAGTGGGGGATTACCAATTTCTTATCATTAGCAGCAAGGAGAAAATTTGGATGTGCAAAATTGTGTCTTAGAAGCACATATTTTGTGTAAAGCTGTAGATTGCAGGTCTCATAATAGTTATTTGCCTCCAATAATTTGAGTTAACAAGACAATATTCTTATCATACCAGGATTTTCAATAAATAGATCTGTTTTAATCATATAATATTACATTTTAGGGACATAAATTCTAGGTAACCTGTGGATTTTACTGACAACACCCACAAACAGAACTAATACTGTGAAAATATGAAAGCACCTGATTCAAGGACTTGGGTAAATATGAACTTAATGGCATAGTTGTAACCCTCTTTCTTATGTAATACATTAGATAAGAATACTTCTTTGTAAATAAGAATTCCTCTGTGAGTCTATTATAAGGCTAAATCCCACAATGCCTGTTACATCTCAACTAGTGGTAATAGGTGATCATTGAAAGACAGGGTGGTGTAAACTGCTGACCTGCACTGTAACTAGGGAATAAGAAGCATAGGAGAGCCCTACCTACTAAATAGAAGTTTGGTTCTTCCTATTACAAATATAAGAAAAATTGTGCCAACATGTACATTTTCATTGAACAGTTATCCAATTGTAGCAGTCATAATATGCAGGTTTCAAACAAGTTTCTGAAAGGAACTCTGTCGGTTGATGTGTGGTTAGTGTATAGTGGAGTACACACTAGGGGCAGGAGTTGGTTTCCTCCTTTCAGAAAGGGACCCTCACACCCCCCATCAGTGGAGTGTCTTGCTTCATCATCGGGTCTGTTCTTTATTGGGTTGGTGCTGCAATACCTGATCAGCACCCTTAACGGGCCTTTTGGTGGAGATTTCTTTTTTATGTCGTAAGGTGATGTGCGTGTGAGGGCCCTAGTGAGTGTAGATGTAGTTTGTAAGGAACTGAGATTAAAACAGGAGGCAGTGGTCCACCCAGAACTATTTTAATGATTGTGGTCACTCTCCTGGTTAAAACACGCGAATGTTGCGCACCCCTGTTATTAAGGTCACGGGGATGTGCGAACTCGGGGTCAACATGTTTCTTGCCATTATTTCTATTTGAAGGCAATTTGTTCAGGACCAATGCAAGATCTATCCACGCTTTTTGGTAGTGGTACACAATCAATTAATTAAGTGACCACCCATACAGCACCCTAAAAAGTGGTACCTGTAGATCTAGGACATCAACCCTATTAGGGTCAGAATTATGTTTCGTCGGTGGCCGGCGAGTTCCAACACTTAGTAGTGCAGTGTCTTGGGGATTCATGCGGATCGCGGGAAGACCTATCCCTGCTCTGCCGGTCCAGCATATGCATATGCTATACACACAGCATTAAATACACACAGCAATGATTCAACACTAGGCACTTCTATATCAATCTTCAGGCAATGCGTTGAAAATCGACTGAACGGCCCCCTAGACACAGTGCACTTACCTGGGGTAATCCCAGAGCAAAGAGAGACATTAAATGTGCCAATCTCTCCTGACAAAATTTGTGATGCGATAGCGGCGCTGGCAACAGGGACAACCATTTCTGGCTGAGCATTAGAAAGAATATGCCATATCATTGCTCCCATGCCTGCATACACTTTATACCAAGGCCATCACTGAGCAGAAACCCTCCCTGTCCATGCATGAGGCGAGCCTGGTGTCTTACCTAAACCCGATAGGAATCCACAGACCTGGGCTCATACAGGCTACTAGCCCTCCTTAATGTGGACTATAAGATATTGGTGCAGATACTGGCTGACCTTCTAATGCCGGTGGTCCTGACTCTGCTTCACGTGGATCAAAATGGGTACATGCCCTCATGAAGCACCTTTCTCAATCTGTGACGTGTTTATAGAGTAGCAACATACTCTGTGCACCGTTAGCCAAATTCCGGGTGTCTATACTAGACCTCGAGAAAGCCTATGACTCCCTGGAATTTTCCTTTTTCCTGCACTAGCACGTTACGCTCTAGGTAGCATATTCATACGCATGGTACTACTACTGTACACTGAGCCAACAGTGCGGGTGAGAGTAGGCCCATATATATCATACCGAATCTTGGTGCAAAGAGGGACTAGGCAGGGGTGCCCGCTATCCCCTCTCCTCTTCTTGCTAGACATAGAACCACTAGCAGAGGCTGTCTGCATCGAGGCGGCGGGGGTATTCCACTTGGGGATGGCACACACATGAGATCACTGTACGTAGATGATCCCCGGGAATACACCAGAGACTTACGCACGATTCCTCTGAAATTGACACATATTTTAGGAGACTATGCCTCCTTATCGTGGCTGAAAGTCAACGCTGCCAAATTGAGTTTATATCACTTTAACAAGGGGTACCAAGACCTGGCATTTGTCCTTAATGGGGAGCCCTTGAAGTAGCAAGTAGAGGCCTTCTGTTACCTGGGTAAAAGAATTTACAGGCAACAGACGAACCTGCTAGATGGGAACCTGGGAAGAGCACTGACCGCCGTCCGCTCCCAAATTACATTCTGGGGAACACTTCCACTGTCGGTGACAGGCTGGGTGGCCCTCACCAAAATGGTGATCCTTCCACGGTTTCTATATTGTTTTGCAAACTTACCACTATACATCCCTCCCTCCATTTTCTCCCTCTAAGGAGGTTGATTAAAGACTTTATATGAGGCAGCTCTTGACACCGATAAGGAAGCTCTACTTGCCCATGGACCAGGGAGGCCTTGCTGGCCCAAACCTGGAACAGTATTACCTAACGGCACAGCTGCAATGGGTGGCAAGATAGCTGGCTGATCACCAAGTTTCTAACACGTTGACTATACAACCACCCTGCTCTTTAACTGCCCTGGGAGGGAGACTTACACCATCCGCTCATGGATCCCAAATGGGCCTCAGTGCTCGAGAGCCCTGTGCATATCCCCAAGAATGTACGCCTACGCCAAATACAGTATTACATCACACAAAGAGCATATCTAAAACCTGCAAAAATTAACCAATACTTTGGCTGTGTGGATGTCGCTTGTCCACATTGCTGCCTCACTGACGCAGATCTACTGTATATGTTGGGGATGCCCCAAACTGCATAGGTACTGGATTGAGGTAGCAGATACTCTTACCCAATGCACTGACCGTTCCCTTCCATTTGAATGGAGAATCTACTGTCCCTACTGTAGAAGCCGGGTGCACACAAAAGGACTTCTATGTTTCTCAATCTGGGATTCGCAGTAGCTAAGAGATGGAAGGCTCCTGATCCCTCTCATATCTTAGCGTGGAGATGCTCCATGCTGGCATGGACTAAGGTGGAGGGTATTGCACTACATCAAGAGGACACCCTGGATATCTGCAGGACCCCACTTGCCGCAAGTCGGGACATGGTGTTAGTCGAGTTACAAAACATACACAATACCAACACAGAGGCTTCACCTTCGACTAATGCCCCTGCATCGGGGCACACATCAGAGGCTGCAAAAGAGCAGATTTGAGTAAATAGGAGGTGGACATCAATGTGCATTACCCAATACTGCCCATCAGACACATATCAGACTCCACTTTATGTATGACAGTGCAGAGGACACACCAGGCAGGGGGACCAGGGAACGCTCTGGTTTATTATCACACAATCAATTGTTATGTTTTATGTTGTCCCTGTTATATTATTACTCGCCTCCCCAGTTTGCAAAACACTACACCGAGAGAGCTAACGGAGGCGACATGCATCATTCACTCAGGCACCACGGAGCCTCAATGAACACCAGCAAATAATGTTCAAGACACAAATAAACACACCAGCCATATATGTACGCTGCAGTCGGAAATGTGGATCTATTCTGATTAAATCTGCTTCGATGTATATTCAATCAGTGTAACCACCAAATGGACTATATAATGTGTATGTATGTCCTGTTTATGAAAATCTAATAAAACTAATTAAAAATAAAGGAGGGTCATGGAAGATGTAACTGCTAGCCCAGTCAGGAGCACCCAAGGCACAGACTGTGGCAGTAGTGAGGACTGTTGACCTACTGCCATGACAGAAGGACTAGGTACACCCAAATGTAAGGAAACAAGCCTGAATCTTAGGGTTGACCACCAGAGCTTGGACAACTGTGTGACTGGGCCCAGGGAGTGCTTATAACTCATTGTGTGACCTGGCTTTGGTCGACCAGTAGGCAGCTCCGAGTCTGACCGTGGTATCTGACCCTGTCTTGCATTGCCCCAATCAAACTGAGGATCTTTGCCATGGCACCCTCGTCCACATACATGCGGTTATCATGGGTATTCCGAGGCCTGATGACATGAACTATGACTGCCACAATGAGGACCAGGACAATGCTTCCATCTCCAGTCACTGGTCAGTAACCTGATGGGGACAACTAATTTACAGATGCTATCACAGTTACCTCTCTAAAATATTCCACTGCAGAAAACATAATTAGATAGAAACGTATTATTACTTGATCTGCCACCAAATAGTATCTAATATTTAGACAACTAACCTGAATGAATTGTTTAGGTACTGCAAAAATCACAAACCTTAATGTTGGGTGTGAGAAGTTAGCCTGGCATATGATGTCCACTATTCTAGTGGGCACCTTGCACCAGTCTAATCGACCCTTATTGATGGTGGTTGTAAAGTCAACCTTATACACAAGCTATCCTAGTGGTAGCATGTACCAGCAGTCTTAGGCTAAGAATTCAGAGAGCATGTGAGGCAAGCTGTTTTACCAATTATAATCCCTTGAATGCAAATGAAAGGACACCACACAAGGTATATATCAAATATATATGTATTTATTTCTATCACAACCCCTCTGCACTCTTTATGAGGTCAGAGGTCAAAGTACATCACAAGTTACTCAATTAGCATACGATAAATTGCACAAACACAGTTATGCCCTAGCGGCCTCACAAACCATATACTAAGGAAGTGGTATAAGAACCACGTGAGAGTTATACAGCAGTCCTAGGGCCTGTAGAATCACTGGAGCTACACTAAACAACCAAAGGTTAGGAAGTAGGAGACCCACGGGAGACGCGTGCAGTGTCTAAACACAGTCGCGAGTTACTATTGACTTATAATGGGAAACAAAGAAGTTACAAAGTTACTGTTTAAGGACACTTCCGGGTGGACTAGGATGAAACCCTTTTAAACTAGGACACTTCGAGAGTCAAGACCCACCGGAGCACCGGAGTACTCGTGTTACCTTAAGGTGAAGAAGGTGAGTTTGTCTCTTCAGCCACGAGGTCCAGGAGGCATCGATGATGACCAGGAGCTGGATATGAGCTGTCCCACGATGGATCTAGTTGACTGCAGAGTCGGTATCCGGATTGGGCCCAACAATACTTGGCAACCGCAACCCATGCAGGATGACAAGATTGGCTCTGTTGCAGATCAGCAAAGTCTGTGGCGCTTCGCCTTTGAATGGAAGCTGGAGCAAGCCTGCTGCAACCAGGAAAACAGTTTAGTTCAAAAAGAAAGTCTTCAGGGGGCTCACTAGCCAACGGGCAAGGAACCGGAAAGACGCATCGAGCTGAAATGCAAGAGCAGGCCCCACGTGGCACTCGTGGAGTGTGGAGGGCTAAGCTTCAGTGCAAATGGTGCCTCGGGTCCGGGGCTTCTCGTATCCCAATGCACAACTGCGAGGGTACCTCGGTAGTTGAGCATTTAGCAAAATGCAGGATGTCCAGGGTGTCTGGTCCCACATCTCTCGTGTCCGCCACAGGTCTCAGCTTTGCTGTGGATGTGGGTCAGATTTGGTGAAGTCTGAGAGTCCAGTTCCTGTGTCACTGAGTCTTCTGGTTCTGATGGGAGCGTCGACAAAGCAGACCGTCAAGTTACTGGTGGTGCCTGTTTGCACAGGGTGGTCACTCCTTGACCACAAGGGAGATGTCTTCCATCTTCTAGTCAGGATAGAATGTCGAAGGTCCAAGAGTTCTGTATCAAAGTTTCTTTCCAGGATAATCTAAAGTCCTGGGGACACAGCTCCTATACTTATACTAAGCCTATGGGCTGGATTACCTGTGTAAGTCCCTCCGATGGGTGGACCTGAGAAGGGGGTGGTTACACCCCTTTCCCTTTGTCTAGTTTCGCACCCGAGCTGGGGCTGGAGTGCCCCAGCAACTGGTTTGAACCGGGCTATGCATGGAGCACCTTGTGTGCCCCAGGCAATGTCTAGATGCATTTACTGAATGCAGCCCTCCCTGCCCCAATACACAGAACCCCTGTCTGGGGAAGTGCTGGCACCTCCCTGGACAGGAAACCTATTGTCCAGGCCACCCTTGCCAGAGTTTCCCCCAACATCAGGTGGTCAGACTCGTGTCTGTGGCAGCAGCATCCATTTTGTGATGCTGAGGCTCTGTTTAACTTTAACCGGGTAAAGCAGTAACATACATGTCTTTTGCCTCTAGAAGGGTGGAATGCTACCCCCGTACGCAGCCAGAATTGGCAGGGGGGGTAGTATTCCAAAGTGTTTGACACCTTGCACGACATGTTTTGATAAAGCCAAACCAAAATTAGCATTAACCGCAAGGAATATAATGCACTTAAGAGTATATGGTATGGCTATATCATAGAACAGCTATAAGGAGATGGTTCAGAAAGCTGCAGAGGGGCTCAGCTCAGGCTAGGGCACCCTCTCACATAAAACCAAGCACTCTGCCTCCAGGATTATCGAGGCCTACCATAGGAGTGACTTAAAGGTGCATAAGTGTCTATATATAAAGGTAGATATAGGTATACTATATCTAAGTAAGGGGTGATTACACCACCTCACCCAAGCTGAGTGATCAGCCTGTGGTATCACGTTGGAGGGCCAGCCAGGGGTGGTATAATACATGCTGCAGCCCCTGGTAGGCGTTGTATGCACCTATGCCCTGGGTACCTATGGTACACTATACAGGGACTCACAGAGATGACAAATAGGATTGTCACGCTGCTGCTGCTATTGTAAAACTTGTGCAGCTTTAAAATCGTTTTTAGGAGGATTTGCTCATTTTTTAACAAATTTGAAAATTGTTTGTGTTGTGGTGCTACATTAGTGATACTGACCTCGTGGCTATTTACAATTATATTCCATGCTCCCCCTATGTCCACATTGCCTAAAAAGTAAGAAAGACCCCACAGGACTCACCAATCGGGTGAATTTAGTGCTGCCTCACTCCCAACCGCCATTTTGGGTGTGGGCTTAGAAACGCTCCAGGGGCTAGCGCTCTAGTGTTTGTGAGTGCCCTTTGACAAACACTATTTAGGGGACCAGTCGGCTTCGCGCGGACAAACAAATAGGATTGTCACGCTGCTGCTGCTATTGTAAAACTTGTGCAGTTTTAAAATCGTTTTTTGGAGGATTTGCTTGTTTTTTAACAAATTTGAAAATTGTTTGTGTTGTGGTGCTACATTGGTGATACTGACCTCGTGGCTATTTACAATTATATTCCACGCTCCCCCTATGTCCACATTGCCTAAAAAGTAAGAAAGACCCCACAGGACTCACCAATCGGGTGAATTTAGTGCTGCCTCACTTCCGACCGCCATTTTGGGTGTGGGCTTAGAAACGCTCCAGGGGCTAGCGCTCTAGTGTTTGTGAGTGCCCTTTGACAAACACTATTTAGGGGACCAGTCGGCTTCGCGCGGACAAACAAATAGGATTGTCACGCTGCTGCTGCTATTGTAAAACTTGTGCAGTTTTAAAATCGTTTTTAGGAGGATTTGCTCGTTTTTTAACAAATTTGAAAATTGTTTGTGTTGTGGTGCTACATTAGTGATACTGACCTCGTGGCTATTTACAATTATATTCCACGTGTTCCCTATGTCCACATTGCCTAAAAAGTAAGAAAGACCCCACAGGACTCACCAATCGGGTGAATTTAGTGCTGCCTCACTCCCGACCGCCATTTTGGGTGTGGGCTTAAAAACGCTCCAGGGGCTAGCGCTCTAGTGTTTGTGAGTGCCCTTTGACAAACACTATTTAGGGGACCAGTCGGCTTCGCGTGGACAAACAAATAGGATTGTCACGCTGCTGCTGCTATTGTAAAACTTGTGCAGTTTTAAAATCGTTTTTAGGAGGATTTGCTCGTTTTTTAACAAATTTGAAAATTGTTTGTGTTGTGGTGCTACATTAGTGATACTGACCTCGTGGCTATTTACAATTATATTCCACGCTCCCCCTATGTCCACATTGCCTAAAAAGTAAGAAAGACCCCACAGGACTCACCAATCGGGTGAATTTAGTGCTGCCTCACTCCCGACCGCCATTTTGGGTGTGGGCTTAGAAACGCTCCAGGGGCTAGCGCTTTAGTGTTTGTGAGTGCCCTTTGACAAACACTATTTAGGGGACCAGTCGGCTTCGCGCGGACAAACAAATAGGATTGTCACGCTGCTGCTGCTATTGTAAAACTTGTGCAGTTTTAAAATCGTTTTTAGGAGGATTTGCTCGTTTTTTAACAAATTTGAAAATTGTTTGTGTTGTGGTGCTACATTAGTGATACTGACCTTGTGGCTATTTACAATTATATTCCACGCTCCCCCTATGTCCACATTGCCTAAAAAGTAAGAAAGACCCCACAGGACTCACCAATCGGGTGAATTTAGTGCTGCCTCACTCCCGACCGCCATTTTGGGTGTGGGCTTAGAAACGCTCCAGGGGCTAGCGCTCTAGTGTTTGTGAGTGCCCTTTGACAAACACTATTTAGGGGACCAGTCGGCTTCGCGCGGACAAACAAATAGGATTGTCACGCTGCTGCTGCTATTGTAAAACTTGTGCAGTTTTAAAATCGTTTTTAGGAGGATTTGCTCGTTTTTTAACAAATTTGAAAATTGTTTGTGTTGTGGTGCTACATTAGTGATACTGACCTCGTGGCTATTTACAATTATATTCCACGCTCCCCCTATGTCCACATTGCCTAATAAGTAAGAAAGACCCCACAGGACTCACCAATCGGGTGAATTTAGTGCTGCCTCACTCCCGACCGCCATTTTGGGTGTGGGCTTAGAAACGCTCCAGGGGCTAGCGCTCTAGTGTTTGTGAGTACCCTTTGCCACACCTCACTTAATGATCAGTATGTCAGCGCGCAGCGCACGCGCGCAGTGTCGCGCCGGAGGAGCGCCAGAGGAAAGCCCGTCTGTGCCCGTCCGTGCTCCGGACGGGCTTAGGGCCAAGACCGCTGCCGAATTTAGGTACTCCAAGGATGAGCTATTGGCCATGGGTAGGAGTGTGGAGGGAATCTCTCAAAATGCTTTACCACAGTCCTCTGTAATGCTGGATTGTGGGCTGATCAATAGTAGATCCCTGGTAAAACATCATCAGGAGGTGTCAGACTTGCTAAATGACATGGACCTAGATGCCCTATTCATCACGGAGACGTGGACCAGTGTGGACACCTCTGTTGAGTTGGGCCTGTCGTGCCCGGAAGGGTACAAGATATTCCATAAACCTAGGCCACTGGGTAGAGGAGGGGGACTTGGAATGATTTATAAAGACAAGTGGGACTTTTCCCCTCTGCAGATTGACAGGGTGGCGGGGGTGGAGCTACTGGGGTTCTCCCTGCAAGAACCAAAAGGTAGGATCCTGACTGGATTGTTATGCTATAGACCACCTGGTGCAGATACACAATACCAGGCGCTGTTTGACACTATTGCTGCCCTAGCCCTGTCTCACTCCAGAATGCTGATTCTGGGAGACTTTAATCTATGGGGCAATGGGTCCTTGGGGAGTCATCTAAGGAATTTGAAGGACATTTGTGGTAACTGGGGTCTTGATCAGCTGGTACAAAAACCAACCCACTCAGGGGGACATATCCTAGATATGGTCTTTGCCAACCAGACTGAGACTATGGTGACTGATATCCTACCTCAGTGCTGGACCGACCACTCCCTAATCCATCTACAGATCTCCATACTCACTGAGGGGAACGGAAGTGAGTGTCCGGTGACTTATAGGAGGGGACGGAATTGGTCTAAATTACCAAAGGACAAAACAAAGCCTATTTTTATAAGTAACATAACCTATGATCCAGAGGAATCGGTAGACCTGAACTATCAAAAGTACTGTAATCACATCATAAATACCCTGGATACATTTGCCCCTCTGAAAAATATACAAAATAAGAGGAAACCATCTGCTCCCTGGTTTAATGAGGAGCTGAAATCCCTACGCAATGCACGCCGACAGGCAGAAAAGAAATGGCGTAGATGCTATTCGGAACCGGATAAAAAACTGCTGAAAATAGAACAGGCAAAATATAAAGGAGCTATTGCCAAAGCTAAGGCACTCTTCTATGCCACTACTATTCTCCAGTCCCCTAACAGTATTAAAACCCTTTTTAATATCATAAGGGATCTCTCACACCCCACTTGTATAAGTAATAAGGTGGTTGCTACCCAAGAACTATGTGATGAGATCGCATTCCACTTTGAGGAAAAGATTGCTAAAATTGTAGGGGGACTGAAGGAGGAAAGGACTAGCTGCAAAGAGGTGCAGATAGAAGAAGAGGAACCTAAACCAATATCGTCATCATTGGAAAATGTCTTCCCTCTTACAGAGGAGCTCTTTTTTACCTTGGCCCATAATGTGTCATCAGGGTCGCCTCTAGACCCCCTTCCGCATAGGATCTGGAAGGAATATGGGCCACAGCTGTTCCCTTGGATGCATCAGATTTGTCGCCAATCCCTTGAGGAAGGCACAGTGCCGGAAGCATGGAAACAGGCAGTGGTTACTCCCCTGCTAAAAAAGCCTTCGCTGGACCCTACTATTCCGGCACACTTCAGGCCCATATCCCTCCTGCCCAACCCGATAAAAATCGTGGAAAGGCTGGTCAGCAGATCCCTGTCAGGATATTTGGAAGACAATTGTCTACTGGACAAGGACCAATTTGGCTTCCGCCCAGGCCACGGAACAGAAACTGCACTGGCAACCATGTTGGACAATCTTCGAATGCGAGCCGACATTGGCAATTCCTCAGTCTTGGTGCTGTTGGATATGTCGGCCGCATTCGATACGGTTAGCCATGCAGTTCTGCTAAGTAGGCTGGAAAAACTGGGCGTGAAGGGCAAGGCCCTGAGGTGGATACAATCCTACCTGACAGGCAGACAACAGATGGTGACCCTAGCCCCCTTTTCATCTTCCAAGTCCCCAGTCAGTCATGGAGTACCTCAGGGCTCCTCGATCAGCCCTATTCTTTTTAATCTCTATCTGCAGCCTTTGATCCCCATGATCAAATCTTATGGAATAGATTTGATAAATTACGCTGACGACACCTAACTGGTGTTCTCCTTTAGAGGGACGACAGGCGGTGACCATGGAGACCTTTCAGAACTGCATGAGCAGGGTCTCCAGATGGCTGAAAATAAACTCCCTCCAATTTAACGAGGGTAAGACAGAGGTAGTCTATTGCTCGTCAGCCAAACTGAGTCAGCAACCTTCCTATGAGATCAGGATTGCACCGGGAGCTGATCCTTGCATCCCAGTCAAGACCGTGCGTAATTTAGGGGTAATGTTTGACGCGGATCTCCAAATGACCTCTCAGACCAATAAAACCATTAGTGTCTGCTTTGGATTGCTTAAAGCGCTCAGACAGATTTTGCCCCGTCTGCCTGATGAGTCTAGACCGCTAGTGGTCAGGAGTGTGATCCTGGCCAGACTGGACTATTGTAACTCCCTATATCTAGGGCCCCCCTCATACATCTTACAGGGGCTCCAGAGAGTCCAGTCCATAGCGGCCAAGCTGGCACTTAAAAGACCTCGCAGCTCTTCCACTACGCTGGCGCTCAGAGATCTACACTGGTTGCCAATCGGGAGTAGAGTCGCTTTTAAGTCCCTATGTATTGTGTATAGAGCCCTGCACAACACGGGTCCTATTCCTTTACAGGAAAGGCTCAACTGGTATAAGCCTACCAGGTCCCTGCGCTCCTCTAGCCTAGGTTTGGCTACAACCACCAGGATCAGGAGATCGAGGATGGGAGGCAGAGCCTTCTGCACTTCCGCGTCTAGGATGTGGAACGAGCTTCCCCAGAACATCAGGCAAATTGACACCCTGCTTGGATTTAGAAAGAGTCTGAAAACATGGCTGTTTGCCAAAGTTTAATCCCCTTGACACCATTTAATAGAACTGGCGGCTGTTTTACATGTTATGACAGCCAGTGTATTGTTGTTCCATCTGACTACTTCCTGTTTGGGTGCCAGGATACCCGTAGGGTGACAGTTGCGCAATACAAATAATAAATACAATACAATACAATACAATACCCAATACCCAATCTGGTATGTACCTAAAGTACATGGTATCAATTTAGAGAGAGAACAGCTGGGCTGTGGGTCTGATTAGCAGGCCCACAGCCACATTCAAGTCGAAAAAACAGAGAATCACAGCAAAAAGTGGGGGTGAACATAGGAAGCAGACCCTACTCTCCTACACAACTCCCCCCCCTCCAAATGCAGGGACATTACACTAACCTTGACCAGTTGAGGCTTCATGTTCTAAGTGGAAATATCTGGAGAGTCCATCTGCATTGGCATGGTCAGTCCCAGGTCTATGCTTCACTGTAAAGTCCATCCCTGTAGGGAAATGGACCACCTAAGCAGTTTGGGATTTTCACCCTTCATCTGATTTAGCTGCAAGAGGGGCTTATGGTCTGTCTGAATCCTGAAGTGAGTACCAAACAAGTATGGCCTCAGCTTCTTCAATGCCCAAACCACAGCAAAGGCCTCCCTCTCAATAGCTGACCAACGTTTCTCTCTAGGGGTCAGCCTTCTGCTAATAAAAGCTTCTGGCAGGTCTTGACCATCTTTATTCAGTTGTGAAAGAACAGCGCCTACACCCAACCCAGAAGCATCTGTTTGAACAATGAATTCTTTGCAGTAGTCTGGACTTTGCAGAATAGGGGCAGTGCACATGGCCTGGTTCTGGTTATCAAATGCCTTTTGACAGCTTACTGTCCACTGAACTTTCTTTGGCATTTTCTTGGAAGTTAAGTTATTAAGGGGTGTCACTATGGAATCATACCCCTTGACAAATTTCCTGTAGTACCCAGTCAGGCCCAAGAAACTCTGAACAGTGTCTGGGTGGTGGGAGCAGTCCAGTCCTTTATGGTCTGGATCTTGCTCTCCAATGGTTGAACCTGACCTCCACCTACAAGGTGGCCGAGGTATACAACCTTGCTCTGCTCTATCTGGTACTTGGTAGCCTTGATAGTTAGGCCTGCCTTTTGCAGGGCCTCCAAAACATTCTTCAGGTGGATCAGGTGATCTTCCCAAGTGGAGCTAAAGACAGCAATATCATCTAGATAAGCTGCACAGTAGTCATCCAGACCTGAGAGGACTTGGTTCACCAACCTTTGGAATGTGGCAGGTGCATTCTTCAAGCCAAAGGGCATTACCACAAATTGATAATGTCCTCCTGGGGATGAAAATGCTGTTTTGGCTTTTGCATCATCAGCTAGTCTGATCTGCCAGTAGCCAGCTGTCAAGTCAAATGTACTCAAAAACTTGGCAGATGCCAACCTGTCAATGAGTTCATCTGCCCTTGGTATTGGGTGGGCATCTGTCCTAGTGACAGCATTGAGGCCTCTGTAATCCACGCAAAACCTCATCTCTCGCTTACCATCTTGGGTGTGAGGTTTAGGCACCAGGACTACTGGACTGTCCCAAGGGCTCTCTGAGGGCTCAATGACTCCCAACTCCAGCATCTTTTGGACCTCTGTCCTGATACAGTCCCTGACATGATCAGGTTGCATGTAGATTTTACTCTTGACAGGCAGACTGTCCCCAGTGTCCACTTCATGAGTGCACCAGGTAGTCTGACTTGGAGTCAGAGAAAACATATGTCTGTAGGACTGTAGAACTTGTCTACAGTCCTGCTGCTGTTGGTCAGTGAGGCTGCCTGCCAAGGCTACACCTTCAACTGAACCATCAACAGGGTTCTGAGAAAGCAGGTCTGGGAGAGGGTCACTCCCCTCCTCCTGTCCCTCATCTGTAGCCATGAGCAAGCCCATGTCTACCCTGTCAACATATGGTTTCAATCTGTTGACATGAAGCACCCTGTGGGGGCTCCTGGGAGTTCCAAGATCAACCAAAGAGGTTACTTCTCCCTTTTGCTCAACAATAGTGTGGGGTCCAGACCATTTGCCTTGGAGAGCTGCTGGGGCCACTGGCTCCAACACCCACACTTTCTGTCCTGGCTGGCAAACAGTCAGCACAGCCTTTTGGTCATGCCAGGCCTTTTTCAATTCCTGGCTAGCCTCAGGGTTTTTGGATGCCTTTTTCATGTACTCAGCCATCCTGGAGCGGAGACCAAGTTCATAGTCCACAATGTCTTGTTTGGGAGGTTTGAGAGGTAACTCCCATCCCTCCTTCACCAGACAAAGGGGTCCTCTCACAGGATGCCCAAACAGAAGTTCAAAAGGGCTGTTGCCAATCCCCTTCAGTAGGACCTCTCTGTAAGCAAACAAAAGGCAGGGCAGTAGGATGTGCCATCTTCGCCTAAGCTTTTCAGGAAAACCCTTAATCATGCCCTTTAAGGTCTTGTTGAATCTCTCCACCAGACCATTGCACTGTGGATGATAGGGTGTGGTGAACTTGTAGTTCACTCCACACTTCTTCAACATAGACGTCAAATATCCAGACATAAAGTTTGCACCTCTGTATGAGACAACCTCCTTCCGAAAACCCACTCTTGAGAAAACTCCCAAGAGGGCTCTTGCCACAGCAGGTGCTGTTGTAGTCCTTAGGGGAATAGCTTCTGGGTATCTGGTGGCATGATCCACTACCACCAGAATAAACCTGTGCCCAGAGGCTGTTTGGGGATCCATTGGTCCAACATCCACAGGTAGTGGTATTATGGGGGCCTTTGTGGTGCCACCTGATTTGCCACTGGCTTGGCAGGTGACACAGGAGCGACAAAACTCCTTGGTGTCTTCTGACATGTGAGGCCAGTGAAAGTGAGGGACAAGCCTGTCCCAAGTCTTGTTCTGACCAAGATGTGAATATCATGGACTAGTGTGAGAAGGAAGCCCCTAAATGCCAAAAGTATGACCAACCTCCTGGAAGCACCAGGCTTGGGGTCTCTAGCCTCTGAATACAGGAGCCCATCATCCCAATAGACTTTGTGGGTCCCACTAGCATTCCCAGCAGCCTTAGCAGCAGCTTGCTGTCCGAGGGGTTCAAGAGAAGGGCAGTCTAACTTAGCCTGCCTCAGATCTGCCCTCGAGGGTCCCCCTGTCCCAAGAAACTCAACCTGATCAGGCTCAAGCTCTTCTAGGACAGATGCTCGCCTGGTTTAACCTACACCCACATCCCCCTTTTCTTAAAATTAATTTTTAGTCCTCATATTGCGAAAATTCTATGTGTATGGAATTTCAGGTCTCTGCCTCTGAACTTTTGTACCATCACTGCCCCTTGGTCTCTCTTAGTTGGGGAGTTTCCCTTATTTCATTGTATCAGAGGAGTCCCTTTAAGCCATTACATATTGACATTTCTGTTGTCAGGAGGAGGGGAGCTAGCCACCTTGGCTACTCTATGAGTATTGTACTCATCAACCAGATGATGCTTTCGCATTAATCATAGGACAGTATGTTCTGCCCTTGCATTGGAGGTCAGGTGATTTTCCATGATTTCCCAGTATTTATATCTCTTGCTAGCTTTCCCTCTTCTATCTAGTCTGTTTATTTTGAGAGCTGAGTTCATCCACTCTCCATGTGTTGGAGGCACTGGCCCAATCCACTTAATACAAATCTCCCTTCTTGCTATCACCATTAATACAAAGAGTAAATTTGCCTCACTTACTGTTAATTTATGCCCTTCTGCTGTGTTACCAATCCCAAAGAGAATAAGACCTGTACTTACGTTTAGTTGTCTTTGGAAAATCGAGCTTAGAGTCTTACCAACTTCTTCCCAAAACTTTTCCCGGGATGGGCAATTCCAGAACATGTGGACATCGTCTGCCCTCTCTTCTCCACATTTAGGGCATTTTTTCACTCCTGCATTTTTAAATTTGGATAGTCTTTTCGGTGTCCAGTATGCCCTGTGTAGTGTGTACAGATGATTTCTTTTCAAGGCTGCTGATTTTAGTGTTGACCAACATTCCTTTAGAGACTCTTCCCATATTCTGTCTAGGTCTACCATAGGCAGGTCTTTTCCCCAGATTTGATCTTCAGTCTGAATACTTTCGTCTCCTGCCATTATAAAGGTCCAGTACCACTTTGCAATTTCCTTATTTATGGGTAAAATTGTTATCATTTCTTTTTCAAGAGTTTTACTGTCTTTGTCATATGCCAGAATTGTTTTTGCCCAACTGTTTAGTTGATAAAACTTAAATTTGGAGACTTTCCCGTTGGAAATCGTGTGCAGTTCTTCCCAGGAGATTAGTGTTGATCAGTTTAGAAGTTGGCCCCAGTGTTTAATGTCAGCTTGTTTCAAAGGTTTAGCCATGGCGTCTTTTAAGCAGTCCGGTGTTCCTGGTGAGTCCCATACCGGTGCCATTGAGCTGTAATAGGGAATATTTAGGATTGTTCTAATTTGAAGCCATAATTTGGCTGCCTCCTTTAGTATCTTTAGTTTGATTTTTTTAAAGTACTTTTGGTGACCAAACTTGAAAAGAAAGTGATCCTCAGCTTCTGTCATTGCCTGTAAGTGTTCCGGGTAATATTGGTGAATTTTTAAAAGGGTTCGCATGTTTTTAAAGTGAAATGCCCTGTGATATTCTGCCAGGTCTGGGCGTGCTATCCCTCCGTTCTCTTTTTTCCTCCTGAGCTTTCTCCATGATATTCTTGTTCCTTTGGAGGCCCATATGAAACTAGTGATTTCCCCCTGCAATTTTTTTAGAGCAGCTTTTTTAAATTCTAGCGGAATGGTTTTAAAGAGGTATGTATATTTGGGTAGCACAGTCATTTTTATGATGGTAGATCTCCCTATGAAACTTAAGGGTAGGCTGGACCACACTTTGAGTAGTTTCCTTACCTCGCGTGCCACTCTGTTTAGATTATTCTGTGGAATTTTGTCTAGGTCCTGACTCACTAAAATACCCAGGTATTTTATCTCTTGTCTGACATTTGGGCTGTTAAAGTGTGTGTTCCATGTCATGATTTCTGTTTTGGTGTGGTTAACTAAATATCCAGAGACCTCTCCAAAGTTGCTTAAAATATTTTCAATGGCTAGATTAGAGCTGGCATAGTGATCTGTGAATAGCATCAGATCATCTGCGTAAAGTGCAATCTTTTTTTCCCATCCCTGATGTTTAAAGGGGGTTATTTCCTTGCTGTTTCTAAGTTTGTTTGCTAATGGCTCGATGTATAGATTAAAAAGCAGGGGAGAAAGGGGACATCCCTGTCTGGTGCCTCTTTCTATTCTGATATCATTTGTAAGATTGCCATTAGCCAGAATTTTGGATCTTGGAGTTTTATAAATTTCTCCTACGGCATGTAAAAAAGAGTTACCTAGATTATTTTTGATCATTATTTTATTCAGAAATGCCCAGTTTACTCTGTCAAATGCCTTAGCGGCATCGACAGTCAGTATCGTAAGAGGGATCTTCTTTAATATGGCAATATCTATAGCACTCAGAAGTTCGTGTGTGAGTTCGTGTAGTTGTCTCCCTTTTGTGAAGCCTTTCTGGTCTGAGTGTATAATCTGAGGCATGAGTCTTCCCAGTCTAGCTGCCATTATTTTTGTAAATATTTTATTATCTGCGTTGAGCAGAGATATCGGGCGATAGGATTCGCATTTTGTAGGGTCTTTCCCTGGTTTTAGGATGATAGTTATTACCGCGTCGTTCCAGGAATCAGGTATCTTGTCATGTTGTTTGAAAGACAGATTTACCAGCTCCGTTATATATGGGGATAGAGTCTCTATTAAAGTCATGTAAAGCTCATTTGGCAAAGCATCTGGACCTGCGGCTTTACCTTTCTTCAGGTTTCTTATTACATCCTTTACCTCGGTGATTGTGATTTCTTTATTAAACTCACATTTCTCATCTTCAGATAAGGCTAAAAAAGACATGTCTCCTAAGTAGTCCTCTATCTGTTCCTCAGATGGGCTGATGTCTTCGGTGTATAATTCGGAGAAAAAAGTCTCAAAGTCTCTTCGGATTGCCTCTTCCTCTGTGGTCAAACTTGGTTGACCGTGTTGCTTTAGGGCCCTTACTTTATTTCTTGCCATGTCAGTCTTTAACTTCCATGCAAGCCATTTTCCGCAGCCTTCTCCGTATTCGTGATTTGCCAGCTTGCTTGCTTCCCATTTTACTCGTACTCTATCCTCGAGAATATTACTTAGGGAGTCTTTCTGTTTTTGTCTGTCCTTTTGTAAATTGTCTTTCTTGTCTAGTTCTCTTTCCGCTAATATTTGGGTATCTAGGGTGTTTATACTTTTTTCCAGGTCTGTTATCTCTTGCCTCATTTTCCTAGATTTATATGTTCCTAGGCTAAGTAACTTGCCCCTTATCACGGCCTTATATGTATCCCAGGTAACCTGTTTTGTTGTACCTATTTCGTTGTTTTCAAAAAAGTTTTCTGTCTCTGCTCTGAGTTCCTGTATGATTTGTTGGTCTAATAACATAGCCCTTTCTACTGTAAATCTTTTTTGCGTTTGGACTGTGTTTAATTGAACAGTTAACTGTATAGCGGAATGGTCTGATAGGTGGGCTGGTATGTGGATTAAGTTTGTTACGCTTTCCAGTAGGCTTCTATCTATCAAGAAGTAGTCTATTCTTGACCTATGTCCTAGCTTTTTGTTATGTAGTGTGTAAGGCTGACTCTTGTCTCCTTTTTCCCTCCATACATCTATCCGATCTAAGTCCCTTCTATATATTCCAATCCACTCCCTCATTTTCGGTAAATTTGGTTGCCTTCCTGGGGGGGACCTGTCTACTCTGGGATCTAATATAAGGTTGAAGTCTCCTCCCAGGATTACCGGGGTAGTGGCTAACAATAGGTGTGTGTAAAGATTTTGAAGGGGCTCGGGGTCATCAAGATTGGGTCCGTAGTAGCCTGCTATTGTATATGAGGTGTTTCCTGTTGTTATTCTAGCTAGTGCCCACCTACCCTTACTATCGACTTCCGAGGATTCCATAGTTGCTTTTAGTGAATTTTTGATAATAATGGCTACTCCTTTGATGTTACACCCTTGATTTGTACAGACGTACGTATCGACCCATCTTAGGTTTTTCATTGCCTGATCCCATTCCTCCTTTAGGAGATGCGTCTCTTGTAAGATAATGATCTCGCTTTCAGTCGTCTTGAGGTATTCTAGAATTTTATTCCTTCTGCTTTTTGTTCTCATGCCATTTACGTTCCAGCAAAGTATTTTAATTCTTTTAATTCTTTTACTGATTTCTCCCATCTGTCATGTTTGTTGTTAGAGCATTTTGGTTGCAGATTCTAGATATTTTGGCAGAGGTCTCGATTTTCCGTTCTTTCCATTTTTTCCGATAATTGAGGATTCTTTTTTTGTTTTTTTTCCCCATTTTGCTCCCCACCCATTTTTTATTTTCTGAGTTTTTTTTGGTTTTTCGTTCTTGCACTTTGTCGTTACCCTCCCTGGGGAAGCCTCCTTCTTCTTTTCTTGGGGTTTCCATTTTGACCCCTTTGTAGCTCCTTGACTCTTGACTTGACTTGTGTGTGGTGTTTTTGCTTATAGCGCCCTACACCGACCTATTCTATGTATTCTTGTAAGCGTTTTTTTTTAGTTTTTTTTTAATATTTAGTTTCATCTTGAAATCCTTTTAGCTTGTGGGATTTTCCGACCGAATATTATCTCGCATTAGCCCGAGAAGATTTTTCACCTCTTCAGGATCTTTAATGTTCCTCATTTTATTACGCCACATGATTCTTAATGAGGGTGGGAACTTCATTTGTACAGTGGCACCCAATGATTGTAGTTCTGGCATGAGTTTCCCCAACTCCCATTGCCTGTCTTGTGATGCTTTTGACATGTCGGACCTGATCCTGAAGGACCATGAGCCTTTACTGAAGTTACCTTTTTTCAGGGCCTCACCGAGAATTTTCTCTTTTAATGTGTAAGTTTTAAAGTTAATGAGTATTTTCCTAGGTGTTTTCCTTTCTTTATTTTTTCCAAATCGATCTCTGTGGACTCTTTGCATGTCTTCCTCTAGCTGCTCTGCATCAATCCAGGGAAAATGTTCCACCAGGAGTTCTACAATGAATTTCTTGATGTCGGTCCCCTCTTCATTTTCTGGCACATTTAGGATTCGTATGTGTTAGACCTGGCATCTTTGGCGTGGTTTCCCCTATCTTTTTGCCTCTACCTCCTGTATTTTTGATGCTGTGCTGGATTTCGTTTTTGCTGGTTTAGATGCTTTGGACACTCTGCCACTGCTGATCAGTGCCAGAGTGTAAGTGCTCCCTGTGTAAATTGTTATTCTGATTGAATATACATGTTTGGCATATTTGTATCACCATGAAGTCCCTAGTAAAGTGCACTGGGTGTGCCAGGGCTGGTGATGAAAAATGCTACTAGTGGGCCTGCCGCACTGATTGTGCCACCCACAGGAGTAGCTCTAAAATGGTGTCTCAGGCCTGCGACTGCAGTGCCTATGGGCAGTTTAGAACTGCCATGTCCTCCTGGTCAGTGTCCCCACTGACCAGGCCTAACCCTTCCCTTTTTGTGCACATCAGTCACCCCTATGGAAGGCCCAAGGTACCCCCCTGGGCAGGGTGCAGTGTATGTAAAAGGTAGAGCATGTACTAGTGCAGGTTACATGCTCTGGTAGTGAATGGCAGCCATTTTCGTTTTTCACTACTGTAAGGCTATCTTGCTCCATAGGTTAACATGGGGGATGCTGGCTACAGTGGTTAACAGCATTTCTTCCCATAGGAACAAGATAGGACATAAGTATCTAGTATCCCTGAACTCAGAATTTAATAACACCTCTTTTAGGAAAGGTTGGTTTTAAATCCTGTGTTTGAGAACAGCACTTTTAGAAAGTTGCTGTTCTCTTATCTGACCCTTCTGTGTGCCTGGGCCTGTTTGTGTATTGACTGTCTGGTTTGAGAGTGACAGGGGCTGGGGAATTTCCCAGGAGGCTGGATGAGTCAGCACTAGGCTGAATGACTGCATTTGCAACTGGAGTGGTGGGAGGAGCTAGCACCTGGGCTGAATAGGGCTGTGCCTGCCTTCCACAATGCTGGCTCCACCCTCCTGCTGGGCGGCTGAGGACCCTGCCCCTCACTCTGAAAGGAAAGATGCAGCCAGCAAAACAAAGTACTCAGGACCCACCCAGAACTGGTTCAGACCGGGCTCAGGGCCCACATGCACCAAGAGAACAAAGACTTTAGGGGTATAAGTACAGGACCCCTGACAACAGAAAATTAGATCATCCTGGAAATCAAGAAGGAACCTCTGCCAAGGAGAAAGCTGAAATTGAAGAAGGAAGATTGTCCTGCTGTTGCTCTGCTGGACTGACCTGCTGTTGCTTTGCTGCCAAGGAGAGGGGAAGGACTTTGCTGTGTGCTGTGTCCCCTGTCTTGAAGGAATCTCCAAGGGCCTAAGAAGAGCTGGCTCCCTGTTTTGAAGTCCCAGGAACAAAAGGACTTCACCCCCAGCTTCCCTGAACTCTGCTGAGAGAGTTCTGTCCCTCCTAGAGTGCTTGATCCAGTTGTGGGGCCTCTGGAGGTTGGACCTGTGCTGGGAAGCTTGAAACTAAGCTTGAGTGACTTTTAAAACTGAAAAGTGTTGCATCGCTCGCTTGCGGAGCGCATCCCCGACAGTGCGAGAAGTTTCCCGCCGCTACGGAGGTCGAGATCGTCGCAGCGCCTGACGCCGCTGCCAGAGACGTCGCATCCTTCGTTTGCGGGACGCACCAGACCGGTGCGGGGGAATCGAACATCGCTGCGAGTATCGTCGCAGAGCCTGTCGTCGCTGGGTGAGAACGCCGCACCGCTTGCTTGCGGACCGCATCACGTCGCTGCGAGCATAGTCGCAGAACCATCGCATCGAGGAGCTGGGAGAGAGAGGATCACCGCTGGACCGCGCATCGTCGCCCCGGAGATCGTCGTAGCCCCTTCGAGATCGTCGCATCGTGCCTTTGCGAGAACAGACTTCCTATGGAACTTACGCACCGGAATCCATACAAGTGGCCTTCCTCCCCATACAGACCGGATTCGTCGCAACACGCCCGCTTCTGCTGCGGGGCTGTCGCATCGCCTCCCCAGGGTCTCAGGAGCAACGCATTGCTTGTTTTCCACCGCACCAGCTTCTGCTTTTGGAACTTTGTTGCAACTAAAAGGTACTGTGAGTAAACGTGATGCAACTGTGAACTTTTCACGCATCTGTAGAGAATTCTATCGCAACGTAGAGAATTCTATCGCAACCTAAAGAATTTTAACGCAACCTTAAGAACTCTTTTTGAAACCATATTCTTGAACTGTGTATGTTGGATTTTTGTCGTTTTGGTCTTGTGTAGTTTAGATTAAAAATACCGTTATTTTTCTAAACTGTTTTGGAGTCAGTTTGTGGTGTTTTCACTGTGTTACTGTGAGTGTTGGTACAAATACTTTACGCATTGCCTCTGGTTAGCTTAGACTGCTCGTGCCAAGCTACCTAGAGGGTGAGCAGGGGTTATCTCAGAGGGTTATCTCCTTGCCCTGACTAGAAGCAAGGGTCCCTATTTGGACAGTGGTACCTACCACTGCCAACTAGAGACCCCCAGATCTAACAGTATGTTGTTTTTCCTGGCTTGATTCTCAAGTAATTCCAGCTTCTCGCTCATATGTTTCCCCTCCTGTTTTAATGTGCTTAACTCTTTCCGGTTGCTTTCCACCCTTTTGTTCAAGACACTTACTTCTTCTTCCACAGCTGTTACTCTCTCTCCTAGTGCGTTTAGTTTACAGTCCAACTTCTCGCATACTTCTTGAATTTTGTCTTGTTTGGCCTCTGATATGGTGAACTTGTCCCTCATCTCAGTCCATATTCTCTCCAGAAACTCGTTCGTCTGATTTTTAGGACTTGCATTTTCAGTCTCCCGTGTCTTCTGTATGACCACAGTTTCGGTTTCCTCGTTCATCGCCAAATCTTCGTTGTTTTTGTCCCGAGTACTTTCTGCTGCGGCTGCCTCTGCCTCTGACATGTCTTGAGATATAGGGATAGTTTCTGATTTCTCTATGAGCTGCGTATGAGTATGAATGTTATCTTTTGTTTTCTTAGGCGCTGCTCTGTTAGTGTTTGGTGCCTTCTGAAGTATTTTAGGGCTCTCTTTTTGAAATGTAAGAACAGTTGCTGTTGTGGGGAATTGGTTATTTTGTAACTGAGTTAGTACAAGCTCGGGGCTTTCTGATAATGGTTCAAGCTGATTCGCCTTGTCCCTTACCGTGTGTAAATGCTGTTGCTTTTGAACTTTAAAAAAAGTTCTCAGAGAGGGGGTAATCTTGAGCTTATTTTTCAAGGCTGAGTCAGTTTTATCTCCTGCAGTTTGTTTCCCACAGTCAGTGTTGTTTTTGGCGATTTCTTGGGGCGTTTTTTTAGTTTTTCTTTTAGTTACTTCCCTTGGGGTAATGTTCTTTGGATACTGCTCCTGTTTGAGAAAGCTTCTGTTTCTGAGGCTATAACTTGATACTACACTCAGCGATCCCCTTTTTCCTTCTGCGCCTCTTTGATTCCCTGAAATTGGAGCCCCCAAGCTCTTGTTCCCAGTAGTTGTATCCTTATTCTGCACTCCTTCTCTGCTTTGTCTGCTTTCCCCTTCTTCACCCCCCCCACTCTCTCTCCCAGTATTTCGCTCATGTGCTGTGGCAAAATGTGATCCTCCTCGTTGTTTGGGTCTTTTGTTAGGGGAGGATGGCGGCGGGGTAGGACGCCCGGTCGGAGAGCTCCGTGACTCCGGCTTGAGGACCTCGAGAAAAAACTGCGCCAGACTGCACCGCCACCGTCAAAGGAAATGACTGAGTACAATAGACGGTAGGGCGGTAGAAATATAGACTTATCAGAGTACAGACCGAGTAAAACATGTCAAAGGAAATGACTGAGTACAATAGACGGTAGGGCGGTAGAAATATAGACTTATCAGAGTACAGACCGAGTAAAACATGTATACCGGCATATTTTCCGAGGAGTACGGAACTGTGATTTAAAAAGAAATGGTTGTTTACCTGGTACCTGGCGGACTCCTGCCACGGAGGGAGTTTGAGATCTCCTGTGCGCGGAGCGAGAGGAGCAGCACGGCTGATCGCACGGGAGTCTGGGCAGCAGCAGGGAGAGCTAGAGCGACCTGCAGGAAGGCTTCCGGGAGGCACGGCTTTCAGTTCCGGGGCATAAGCGGCAGAGACAAGCCGGAGTCGGTTTCACTTTTGCGCAAGGAACACGGGAAGGGGAGTACAAGCTGGGAGGCTCCAGCTTCAGGTTTGGGCAGCGCGGCTAATGCAAGAAAGCGTATTGCTGACCCCCTTGTCACTTACTCTTTAAAACAAAGCGCAACACCACATCCCCCTTTTACCCCCTCCCATGATTGTTTGATCATCTCCTAGCCAGAATCCCCTTGTTTACCACCTCCCTTGATTGTTTGTTCATCTCCTAGCCAAAATCCCCTTGTTCTACCAACTACCTGAATCGCCTATCTGCACATTATTGTATATGTTGTGAAGCTTGTTCTACCAACAACCTGTATCGCCTACCTGCACATTATTGTATATGTTGTGAAGCACTCTGATACCCTCGGGTCCAGCCAGCGCTTAAAACTCCAAAAATAAAATAAAATAAAAAATAATGTTTCCTCCTGGGTCTCATAATCAGCTTCCTGTGAAGGCTGACTCTCTTCCTGAAGCAAGGGGGAAGGCACTGCCTTAACCCTACTGCTTCTCCTCCTGGTAGGCAACTGGTCCATTATTTCAGGATCCAGGGCCTGTTCAGTGTTGCAATTTTTGACCTGTGACCTGGTCACAGCAAGGACATGTGCTGATATTCCTGTATCCCTGCATGAGTCCTATTCTCCATTTCTGACCCGACTGAAGATTCTAGATCATTGCCAAGCAAACATTCTACAGGGAGGTCTGAACTAACAACAACTCTTTTGAGACCAGTTACCCCTCCCCAGGAGAAATTAACAATTGCCATACTATGGGCGGTAGTGACATTGCTTGCATTGGTCACTAGGTAATTGTCACCTAGTATTATCTGTCCAGGGTCCACAAAGCTGGGTGTCACCACTGTGACACTAGCACATGTGTCCCTGTAGGCCTGAGCCACTTTGTTATTAATCAAAGGAGTCTGTCTGTACTTGCCCAAGTTACTGGGGCTCACAGTAGAGGACATAGTCATGTCCACATCACAGACAAGAACAGCTTGAGTTGGTATTCTGACTAGGCCAGAATCCATCTCAGTTCCCAGGGTTAACCCTACTACACCCTTCTGTTGAGAACCACCACTATTAGCTGTACTAGGAGAACAGTTGCCTTAGGGGCAATGGTGGCTGGAGCTGCCTCCTTCTTGGTGCATTCACTGGTCCAGTGAGTATTTACATAACATACTTTGCACCATGGTTTCTTAGGACCTTCTTTCTTTTTTGCAGGTTGGGAACCCCCACCATTAGTAGCTTTTTGGGGACCTTGAGAAGACTTCTGGTCTTTTGCTTTCTCCCCACCCTTTAGGTCTCGCTTCTTCTGATCAACACCTTGGTTCTGTACCTTCTGCTTCACCCTGGTTCTGACCCATTTGTCTGCCTTCTTACCCAATTCTTGGGGAGAGGTCAGATCAGAGTCAACCAGGTGCTGTTGCAATAACTGGTTCTGACAGTTGTTAAGAATATGTTCTCTCATGATCAAATTATACAATCCTGTATAGTCATTAACCTTACTGCCCAGTAACTAGCCTTACAGAGCCTTAGTAGCACAATCTACAAAGTCAGTCCAGTTCTGAGTCTGTGTCTTCTGGGTATCTCTGAACAGCAACCTGTACTGCTCAGTGGTTAAGCCAACCCCATCTATCAGAGCACTCTCCAGGACATTGCAGTTGTCAACATCCTGTTCACTAACTGTCAGGAGCTTATCTCTGCCTTTGTCTGCAAAGGAGAGCCACACGATTGCTGCCCACTGCTCCATGGGGACCTTTTGCACTTTGCAGGCCCTTTCCAAAGCAGTTCTCCATTTGTGGATGTAATCCCCAACCTGATAGGGAGGTACAATCTTGTTCCGGTTTCTATGGTCATGAGACCTTTCCCTATCTCTAGGTACTATGCTGCCACGGATATATGATGTTAGCACGCATACTTTTAGCACGCAGACCATTACCACACAATTTTTACAACGCATGACCCTTTACCATGAATACCTTTACAACGCAATACACTACAACGCAGGTACTATTACAACGCATACCATTACAACGTAAGTATAGGTAAGTAAATAATATGTTAAAATAATATAATTATTAGTAATATTTTTTTTAATTAATAAATTATTATTTTAATATTAAATATTGTAATTCATTATATTCAATTTTATTTATTAATTTGTAAATATATATGTTAAAAATACCCCTGTACCCCAAAACCCAAACCCATCCCTAAAACCTAAAAATACCCCTGTACCCCAAAACCCAAACCCAGCCCTGAAACCTAAAAATACCCCTGTACCCCAAAACCCAAACCCAGCCCTGAAACCTAAAAATACCCCTGTACCCCAAAACCCAAACCCAACCCTGAAACCTAAAAATAACCCTGTACCCCAAAACCCAAACCCAACCCTGAAACCTAAAAACACCCCTGTACCCCAAAACCCAAACCCAACCCTGAAACCTAAAAATACCCCTGTACCCCAAAGCCCAAACCCAGCCCTGAAACCTAAAAATACCCCTGTACCCGAAAACCCAAACCCAACCCTGAAACCTAAAAATACCCCTGTACCCCAAAACTCTAACCCAGCCCTGAAACCTAAAAATACCCCTGTATCCCAAAACACAAACCCAGCCCTGAAACCTAAAAATACCCCTGTACCCCAAAACCCAAACCCAGCCCTGAAACCTAAAAATACCCCTGTATCCCAAAACCCAAACCCAACCCGGAAACCTAAAAATACCCCTGTACCCCAAAACCCAAACCCAACCCTGAAACCTAAAAATACCCCTGTATCCCAAAACCCAAACCCAACCCTGAAACCTAAAAATACCCCTGTACCCCAAAACCCAAACCCAGCCCTGAAACCTAAAAATACCCCTGTACCCCAAAACACAAACCCAACCCTGAAACCTAAAAATAACCCTGTACCCCAAAACCCAAACCCAGCCCTGAAACCTAAAAATACCCCTGTACCCCAAAACCCAAACCCAACCCTGAAACCTAAAAATACCCCTGTACCCCAAAACCCAAACCCAATACCCCTAATAAATGTTTTAAAAAAAAAAACTTACCTATACTTACGTTGTAATGGTATACGTTGTAATAGTAGCTGCGTTGTAGTGTAATGCGTTGTAAATACATGCGTTGTAAATACCCTTGCGTTGTAATGGTTTTGTTGTAACAGTACTTCGTGGTAAAAGATGCGTGGTAACGGTTGTATACCTGCTGCCACCAGTGGGCTCTAACCCACACAACTTTTTCTCTCTTTCAAGAGCCAGGGTCTCTTTTGCGAGGGCAATTTCTTGCCTCTTGATCCTAAGCTTGACTTTCTTCATTCTAGCTTTGTGCTCTCTCCTCCGAGGGGAAGTCATCCTCCTCACAGCAGAGGCACTGGACCCTACTGAGGAATCAGAATGATCAGAACCACTGGAGTGGGATCTGTGCCTTCTGTTTCCTGTATTAGGCCTACTGGGGTGAGTGGAGGGGGCCTCCCTTGGCCCTCTCCACCTCCAGATTGTTCTAGGTTGCCCAGGGAGCTTCATCAGCTGCATCCTGGTCATCATCCTCATCAGAGACCAATGGATCATCTCCGGTGGTATTCTCCTCTGCTGAAAGATGGCCCCCTTCTCTATTACCATGGTTTCCTGGGTCTGATGCACTAAGATATCTACCAGGTGGTTAAAGGTTGGACTCGCTCCTTGTCTCAACTTTCGACTGCACACAGGCTTCCCAACTCATGAAAAGTGAATGAGTCATACTTAGAAGGTATCCTCTGGGTTTCTTCTTGAAGAGGTCCACTAGGGCCTGCTTCCAAGGACATTTTCTAGTGAGGTGTGGTGTGTGCACCTACCTACACTAAATGGTTTCCTACTAGAACCTCTCCAGTAGTTGTAGTCAGGGTGTGCTAGGCCCTTACCACCTACAACTGCTAAGTTCAGTAGAACTTATGTATTATAAGAACTTGATTTATATGTACCTACAGGTACCTTGATGTGATCTTTCAAATGATATCTAAAGATTATATGGTGAAACAACAGCAAGCTCTTATCCCATCCGCTGCACACCAATTTGAGAAGTTAGCCTGGCATATGATGTCCACTATTCTAGTGGGCACCTTGCACCAGTCTGATCGACCCTTATTGATGGTGGTTGTAAAGTCAAGTTTATAGACAAGCTATCCTAGTGGTAGCATGGACCAGCAGTCTTAGGCTAAGACTTCAGAGAGCATGTGAAGCAAGCTGTTTTACCAATTATAATCCCTTGAATACCAAATGACTGGATACCACACAAGGTATATATCAAATATATATGTATTTATTTCTAACCCAACCCCTCTGCTCTCTTTATGAGGTCAGAGGTCGAAGTACATCACAAGTTACTCAATTTGCATACGATAAGTTGCACAAATACAGTTATGCCCTAGGGGCCTCACAAACCATATACTAAGGAAATAGTATAAGAACCACGTGAGAGTTATACAGCAGGACTAGTGCCTGTAGAATTGCTGGGGCTACACTAAAAAACCAAAGGTTAGGAAGTAGGAGACCCACGGGAGACGCATGCAGTGTCTAAACACCGTCGTGAGTTACCATTGACTTATAATGGGAAACGAAGAAGTTACAAAGTTACTGTTTAAGGACACTTCAGGATGGACTAGGATGAAACCCTTTTAAACTAGGACACTTCGAGAGTCAAGACCCATGGGAGCACCGGAGTACTCGTGTTAACTCACCCAGGGAAGCCGGGTGCATAGGTGCCTTTTGGTGTCAGGTTTCGTCGTCGTTTTCTATGGAGATCTGCAAAGAAGTGCTGCAGGCGACCAGAGGAAAAGTGTCTGGGTGGATCCGAGGGTGGATCGGTGATGTGAAGAACCTGAAAGCAGAGGGGACAGAGTCTGGGTCACTAGCCAGTGACCAGGAAGGAACCAGGCGTTGTCGCGTGCTTGAAGGTGAAGAAGGTGAGTTTGTCTCTTCAGCCACGAGGCATCAACGATGACCAAGAGCTGCATACGAGCTGTCCCATAATGGATCTAGTTGACTGTGGAGTCGGTATCCGGATTGGACCCAACAAGCCTTGGCAACCGCAACCCACGCAATATGACAAGATTGGCTCTGTTGCAGACCAGCAAGATCTGTGGCACTTCTCCTTTGAAGGGAAGCAGGAGCAAGCCTGAAGCAACCAGGAAAGCAGTTTAGTTTAAAAAGAAAGTCTTCAGGGGACTCACTGGCCAACAGGCAAGGAACTGAGAAGACTCGTCAAGCTGAAATGCAAGAGCAGGCCCCACACGACACTCGTGGAGTGTGGAGGGCTGAGCTTCAGTTGAAATGGCGCTTTGGTCTGGGGCTTCTCGTACCCCAATGCACAACTGCAAGAGTACCTCGGTAGTTGAGCAATTAGCAAAATGCAGGATATCCAGGGTGTCTGGTCCCACGTCTCTCGTGTCCGCCATGGGTCTCAGCTTTGCTGTGGAAGTAGGTCAGAGTTGAGGAAGTCTGAGAGTCTAGTTCCTGTGTCACTGAGTCTTCAGGTTCTGGCGGGAGTGTCGACAAAGCAGACTGGCAAGTTACTGGTGGTGCCTGTTTGCACAGGGTGGTCACTCCTAGACGACAAGGGAGATGTCTTCCGTCTTCTAGTCAGGATAGAATGTGGAAGGTCCAAGAATTCTGTATCAAAGTTTCTTTCCAGGATAATCTAAAGTCCTGGGGACATAGCTCCTATACTTATACTACGCTAAGGGGCTGGATTACCTGCCTAGGTCCCTCCTAAGGGTGGAACTGAGAAGGGGGTGGTTACACCCCTTTCCCTTTGTCCAGTTTCGCACCAGAGCTGGGGCTGGAGTGCCCCAGCAACTGGTTTGAACCGGGCTATGCATGGAGCACCTTGTGTGCCCCAGGCAATGTCTAGATGCATTCACTGAATGCAGCCCTCCCTGCCCCAATACACAGAACCCCTGTCTGGGGAAGTGCTGGCACCTCCCTGGACAGGAAACCTATTGTCCAGGCCACCCTTGCCAGAGTTTCCCCCAACATCAGGTGGTCAGACTCGTGTCTGTGGCAGCAGCATCCATTTTGTGATGCTGAGGCTCTGTTTAACTTTAACCGGGTAAAGCAGTAATATACATGTCTTTTCCCTCTAGAAGGGTGGAATGCTACCCCCGCTGCCAGAATTGGCAGGGGGATAGTATTCCAAAGTGTTTGACACCTTACACAACATGTTTTGATAAAGCCAAACCAAAGTTAGCATTAACCGCGAGGATTATAATGCACTTAAGAGTATATGGTATGGCTATATCATAGAACAGCTATAAGGAGATGGTTCCGAAAGCTGCAGAGGGGCTCAGCTCATGCTAGGGCACCCTCTCACATAAAAGCAAGCACTCTGCCTCCAGGATTGTCGAGGCCTACCATAGGAGTGACTTATAGGTGCATATGTGTCTAAATATAAAGGTAGATATAGGTATACTATATCTAAGTAAGGGGTGATTACACCACCTTACCCAAGCTGAGTGATCAGCCTGTGGTGTCAGTTTGGAGGGCCAGCCATGGGTGGCATAATACATGCTGCAGCCCCAGGTAAGCCTTGGATGCACCTATGCCCTGGGTACCTATGGCACACTATACAGGGACTTCCTAGGAAAGGTGGAGGGTTCCACCTTTAGCGGGGTTGTGCACAATTATTCTTCGACCATCTGGTCTTCCTCAATTTTTCTATATTCAGTGAATTATTCATACGAGAATTTCATTTCAAACATATAAGTGTTTGTTTCATTTCTTTTCCAATTTCATTCTTCATCAATATCAGTCTATTCATTTCTAATTGATATCACTTCATAATTCCACATATACCCTATGCATTTCGGGTCATATGGGACCCTTCCTCAGGGGTCTGTGTGCAAGATAAAAACAGAAAAAACAAGGATATTTGAGCCTGCCACTTTTGCATCCTTATATACATAAAAAACATATAATATCCATTATGTTTATACTGGTAGTTACATGTTGAGTACTAATAATCCATGAGTAAATACATGTGCCCATGTAAACTGAGTGCTTAACAAGTCAAGACTTTAAGCGGTCAGTTAATATATTAACCGACACATTCCGAAATCTATGCCCCTTATCCCTACAATGACTAAAGGCTTGGAGGGAAACAACACTAGCGTATCTTCTAGATACTTATCTCTCTCCTGTCCAAAAATAATCAAAAACGCTAATCCAACCAGAAGTCTCAAACTTGTTAAAACGCCAAACACCGTCCCCGTAAACACTTACGGTATGGAAGTTGAAGTGTGACTCGATCTTTCGCCAATCAGGATCTTGCTAAGAGACTAAGGGCCAGATGTAGGTAGGATTGATTTACCGAATCTTAATTACCGAATTTTACCGATTCGGTAATTAAGAATCGGTAAATCAGAGGGGTTGGTATGTAGGTATTCCAGATGTGCTGGAATACCGAATCGGAGAAATTCGGTATTTACCGATTCGGTAAATACCGATCAGTAATGCCCATTCATTCCTATGGGCTTTGAGCCCATAGGAATGAATGGGCATTACCGATTCGGTATTTACCGAATCGGTAAATACCGAATTTCACAAGGGTGCAGGGGGTGTCACTTTGACACCCTCCGGCCCCCCCAAAACAGGCTTGGGTGCCATGTGGCAGGCATACATGCCCCAAGGGCAGGTCTGACTGTCATATGGCAGAGGTGTGCATGCACACATGTGCATGCACACCGGAATTGGTATTTTACCATCAAATTGGATTTGATGGTAAAATACCGATTTTGTAAGGCTTGTGGGACTCATAAGAGTCCCACCTACATCTCAAATTTACCGAATCGGTAAAAATACCGATTCGGTATTTTACAGAATCGGTAAATTTACCGATCGGTAAATTTACCGATTCTGTAAAATTAAGGGCCCTACATACCATTTCTGAAATACCGGTCGGTAACGGCCGAAAATACCGATTTTCGGCCGTTACCGACCGACCTACATCTGGCCCTAAGCCATTTACTAGCTTATATCCTAAACTCTAATTGGATCACTGCATTACCACGTGATCGCGTTCATGCGGAAGTGATATGATTTAGAAATGAATAGACTGATGAATGAAATTGGAAAAGAAATGAAATAAACACTTATATGTTTGAAATTAAATTCTCGTATGAATAATTCACTGAATATAGAAAAAAAATTGAGGAAGACCAGATGGTCGAAGAATAATTGTGCACACCACCGCTAAAGGTGGAACCCTCCACCTTTCCTAGGAAGTAATTACGTATAGTGTTTCCAGACAAAACACTTGGCAGTAGTTGCACAGAAATTACAACGGATTTAACACTTTGAAATAGTGAATATGGAGTGCACTGACGGATCTTCTAAACAGTTACACTATACAGGGACTCACAGAAGTGACCCAATACCCAATCTGGTATGTACCTAAAGTACATGGTATGAATTTAGAGAGAGACCAGCTGGGCTGTGGGTCTGAATAGCAGGCCCACAGCCAGGGCCGGACTGGCTACCGGGCAGTTGTGTGTGCTGCCGAGCTGGGGGCTAATTTCTCTGTGGTGGGGGCTTATTTCATTGATGGGGACCTGCGTGCGCATTGAAATAAAAAAAGCAAAACGACTTTCGTTTTTCACACGCAGGTCCCTATCAACGAAATCAGCCCCCAACTCGGCAGCACACACAACTGCCCGGTAGCCAGTCCGGCCCTGCCCACAGCCACATTAAATTCGAAAAACCAGAGAATCACAGCAAAAAGTGGGGGTGACCATAGGAAGCAGACCTTGCTCTCCTACATTGGGACTAAGGTGCTTTTTGAGTCAGGCAGATTTGCACAGCTGTGCTATGCTGGGAATTGAAGATAAAATATGAGGCCAGACCCCAGTAGATCCGAGCTCAGAATACACTTGAAGTCAAAACTTCTCAAACAAAGATAATAAACAGTTTTTTTCTGATTCTCTGGCCTCTAGCTTAACTTCATTGTGAAATTGAGGGCATTGACGGCCCCTTAGTATTTAGGTGTACCATCACTAGTTGAGCTATTGCAGGTGCGCCAGTTAACGATATGCCCCATGAGGAACATATTTTACAGGCCTTTTAGAATAAGAGCAAGAAAGGAAATGGCTCACCATCTCAGGTCCAGTGGCTGGAGAGTAAAATGTAGTTATTGTTTGGGTGCATTAGGCCCCTAATGCCCATGGGGTTAGTGCTATTGCTTCTTCTGCATTACTGATAGCTATGTCACTGCTACAAAATGCAGAGAAGACTTCCAGGATGCCACAAGATGCCATGATGAAGATGAACACAAATTTGGTTTAATTTATTGCGACATTTGAAGAACTTGTTTAAGAAACTCGTTTGTTTCATTAAGGTTGTGCTCGAAGAGTTGACACCTATCCTAGGTGTCACAAACCATAATTGATTTCCACACCTTCTTTTGTCAGGGGGTGATATCTTTGAAGCACACCACAACCAGTTGACCTCATATACAGAGAGGAGTGCGTGACCCATACCCCTGTACAAGATGCCAAGAGCCACTTTCTGCTGCTGATCATCCCCCGACAGTCCTTTGCCAATGAGTTTTGCAGCCTGTCTTTTCTACATTTTCATGCTCTTAACCCGTTGTAGTGGATAGTTGTGTTGATGTGTGTACCTGCAGCCTCCTTTTATGAGAACAGTTGTTAATAGTCCACACAATCCTGCCTCTAGTTAACTGCTGTTGCAGAGCTCAAAATACACGCAGAACCCCTTACTGCTGCAGTGATATATCTCACATTCCTGAGTGATTCCTTGCTACCAGGAAGCATGCTGCCAGAGAATTGTGTCCTGCATAGTGTGATAGAAAATCTGCAGCCAATGATATTTTTGTAAACAATACTTAGGACAAATACATATGTCAGACAATATTTTTGAGGATGATATTTGGACAATGAGCTGCACTTAAGAATGAGATGCAACCCAGCTGATGGGTGCTGCCCAGCCAACTGTCCATCTAAAGAAGTGAACTGCAGATGCTGCTGTGCCAGCCTCCTTTCATCAAAAGCAGTGTGTGGCTGCGGTACCTTCCCTGGCTTCCATCAACCCTTTGCAGTGCATACCTTTTGTTGTTCTGCCACACTCCTATTCACACATAGCACTGTGCTCCTGGAGGTCAGTGGTCTCCATCCTCTCCATCAAATGCGGTGTGCTGTTAGTGCCAGGTGGTCACATGTCATGTTTGTGTAGTCACTCCATGTGGCCTGTAAACCATGTCTAAGATCAGGGCTTTTATTTTGTTTTTAAATACATTATTGTCAGGATTGTTAGTCCTTTTCCTGTCCAATTGAAGCTAATTAGAACTGCAACTCTCAGGAAGCACTGATTTGTTAAATGAAAGCAGTGGAAGTGCAACATGGTGTTCATCATACAAGCGTCTATCACAAGGGTCTACCTTTCATCCTTTCTGTGGCACTTGAATGCTGGCTCTGGATGTCCATATGAATTTTAGGAAAAGAAACACTACATGGCTCAGAGAGCAAAGTGATGGTAGCTAAAGAGCCACGGCATAATTATGCCGTCTGAGATATGGGGCCACATGCCAGTAAACTGGAAGCTTGATGCCCTTCTGTGTCTTCGGTACGATGTGGTAGATTCTAAAGAGCGGTAAGGTGGATTTAACTTCAGGTGGTATATTTTTATCTTACCTGCCCGGCAAGCAAATATATTATCTATATGTTACAGAACTGAAAGGAATCAAAACCCAAATTTAGCTTTAGGCCTTAATCATTCTGTTCATCATTCTGTTTTACCTGTCTCCCACCCAGAAACTGTGAAGCATTATTATTGTGTAATGAATGAATGAATGTTGTATGAGGCTGTTTAAATGTATGGTTAAAATGCATTTATAACTTGCACATTTATCTGGTAGTAATCTACAGCCTGCATTGAAAAAAAGGCTTAAATGTGGTCTGACTTTTAAGTGTTTTTTTCCTCCTATTGTATGTTTCTGGGAACCTTTGGGATTTGAATATGTTGCAGGAAATTCAGAGCCGCAGAGAATGTTCCAAACTTAGGGGCAGATTTACAAGCCCCTAGTGACACTTTTACGCCGCCGTTGCGTCACTTTTGTGACGCAGCGGCGGCGTAAACCATGCGCCACGCTGTGACTTATTTACAACGTAACGCATCTAGGCAGATGCGTCACGTTGTAAAGCCCTGCGCCACATGAAACCTGCGTCAGGTTTCATGTGGGCGTTCTGTCGCAGGGTGGGCGTTCCCTCGCAGGAAAGACCCGTAAAACTGACGCAGTGAAATCTGAGTCAGTTTTACAACGCTGCTGCGTCAAATCCTTACGCCTGCTTGAAGCAGGCGTAAGGAGTGAGGCACCATGTTCAGTATGGGCAGCCCTTGTGCATTGAAGGAGTTGCGTCGCGCTTGCGATGTGACTCCAGCAATGCGCCGTCCGTGCGCCTCAAGATGCGCCACGCATCTGCCCCTCCTTGCACCATGGTGCGCCGCATTGTAAATGCGACGCATCTGTGGTGGCGTAAGGGGGAGGATTACGTGACGCATCTTTTCTGGAGCATCCCTGCTGATTTGCAGAGATGCGCCAGAGGATGTAAATATGCCCCTTAGAGTTGTATGGGTAGTGTGATGTTAGAGTCATGAAAACAGGAAAGCTGCGCTTTGAGGAAATGTGTGCCGATTGGGGGGTGGAGGGACAGAACAGAAACGCAGGAAGGTTTTTCTATTATTAATATTGTATTGAAGTTATGACTGTTTGCCAAAAATAGTATTGTAAGAATTGACTTGCAGCTTGTGTAATTTGAGACTGACTTGTGCTTCTCTTATGGTGTGGTCACTCTTTCAGCTGTCTTGTTCTGTGCATATGCAATAAACCTGCTTCTCCTCCCTTTGTTGTGGATGTGGTGATTAAATGATTTTAGCTACTTAAATGATTTGTTCCCGAGATCGTGGCAGAGCCTGCCAGGAGATCCCCTTTGATCCGCCCTACCACTGGGGAGGTTCCCCTTCAGGGACGCTTCAAACAACTAATTTAGTCATGCACAGTGCGAAGAGAATGACAGACGCCCGTTGAGATGAAAGCTCTGATTTTTTGGACGACAGGGGTACCGGTCTGGGAGACATCTGCAGCAGCCAGATAAGATAGAAAACAAGCATTTACAATGCAATGGTCTCGGCAATATTATAGGTAGAGCTATTGGCATTGCTCATAATTTTTGTATTTTTTTTTTATCCCTAAATAAATGGCATTGGTTTTTCTATGTGACACCTTTGCACTTTGGGCCCATGATGTGGTGTTTGGGGGGCCAGGCTGGAGTGCTTTACCCATGGCTAACCCACCTTCTCGGTCGGTTGTCTGCAGCCCACACTCGGCTACCTGTCCTCATATGAAGCTGATTTCAAGGAGGAGGTCACAACCTGAGGATATGGCTTAACTGCTAGACCTGTTGACTTGGACGCGGGGGAAGCAGTTCGAGTCTCGGCAGCGACGTTCATCATACTCTGATTCTGAGCAAATCGCTTAATCCTCCCCGTACTAAACTTCCAATTCCCTCGATGATGCAACTGATGCTCGTGTAAAGTGCCCTGATGCCTTCGGGCCAAGTTGGCGCTGTTGAAAACTTCCCCCACATAAAGAAGCTATTTTGTAGAAGTCCGATTCGAAGACGGAAATCATCGCACCCACCGGAAGTCAGGCAATGTCGCCTGTGACGGGGGCGGGGCTGCGTCCGGACCGGAAGAGGAGGCAAGCGTATCGCGGCCCGGGGCTCCTGTGAGCGGTGGAGAGCCCCGCGGCCGCCAGCAGGAGGTTAGGCGAGTGTTGCGGGGCTCCCTTGACCAAGAGGGAGCCCCGTGAAAGGAGCTGGCAAGAGCTGCAGCGGCGGAGTCCCCCGAGATTGGCCCGGTAAGTTAAAAAGGGCTGGGGGGGTCTTGGTGACCTTGTATGTGTGTCTGTGTGCGACCGGGGGGGCAGCACCCATGTGTCTGTGTGCGTGCGCGTGTGTATGTGTGTGGGGGGGGCTGTATGTGCGTGCGTGCATGGGCGCTTGTGTGTGTGTCTGAGAGAATGCGCGACAGCAGCTGCCCACAGCGAGCGCGTTTGCGTGCGCGTGTGCGTTTCAAATCGCCTCCAAGGCGATGCACGCGGCCAGTATTGTCTCCTGGAAAGGAGACACGGCAACAATAGGTTCTCGGCGGAGACGCGCTTCCGCGCCCTTAGCCGAGACCTAAAAAGGGCGCTCATCGATTCCTTGTGTATTGATCCACAACTGTTCCAAACGGAGATGTGTACTTAGTTAATCCTGGGAGACCTTTATTTAGGAGTCGTCAGAGAGGGAGAGAGAAAAGTAAATGTGTTTTGTTGATGCTGGAAGACCTTTATTTAGGAATCGTCATAGCAATTGATGTGCATTTAGTTAAACTTGGCAGACTGTTTTTTCCCCTGTGGAATTATTAGAGAAATAGAAATTATATAAGAAGTTTATCCTGACCATTTGAATTAGGAAAACACCAGTGAAAGAGAGAATAGGTTGACATTTTGTATAAGTATGTTATGTGAGTTGTTTTAAAAAAATATATATATATTTATATATATGGTAGATTTGTGATTATTATAGCATGTGTAATAGATCATGAGTTCTTTTGCATTATCAGAGGAATCAACACTTTTTTTAGTGTTAACTCCATTAGGACAGGAGCCTTTAAGAATAATAAGAGTTGGGTCTACTAGGATACCAGGTAGAATTATTCTGTGTAATATAGATCCAAGTCTAAACTCCATCCTCATCTCGCTGTCTACATTCTGCTTTCAACCATGTGTCTTTCTCCTCATCATCAGCTTCATTTTGCAAATCTCTGATTTCCTGCCATGTCTCTACAACAGATGTTAGCATCAATGAACTTGAACCAAAATCTTTGTTTTTCCCCCGATTGAGTGCATAATTATTCCTTGTGCAATACTTTGCAATTTCATCCGCATAAGCATTGCCTCTGGTGATAAAATCTTCACCTTTTCTGTGAGCTGCACACTTCACTACAGCAATTTATTTTGGCAACTGTATGCCATCAATTAGTCTCTTAATGAATACTGCATTTTTGATTGGTGAACCTGCTGATGTCATGTAGCCTCTCTGAGACCAGAGCTGTCCATAATCATGCACAACTCCGTATCCATACTGGCTATCCGTAATTATGGTAACTCTCAAATCTTTTCCTACTTCACATGCACGAATTAAAGCAATCAATTCAGCCACTTGTGCTGAACGAATTCCTTCAAGACATGATGCTTTTTCAACATCTGCTACTGTGCAGACTGAGTATGCTGCTCTCAAAACACCTCCTTCTGATCTTAGACTGGAACCATCTACAAAGTAGACGAAATCTGACTCAGGCAATGGTACATCTTTAATGTCTTGCCTTGGCTTGGTACAGTATTCCATGACATCTAAGCACTCATGCTCCACGTCATTTTCATCAAAATTTTCAGTGTCAGGTAACAGTGTAGAAGAATTTAAATTCACACATCTTGCTATTGACACATTATCTGATCCCAAAATTATTTTCTCGTACTTTGTCAACCTGTTGCTTGTCAGGTGCTGCGTTCTACTCCTTGTAAGGAGAATTTCAACTGAGTGGGGAACATAAACTTTTACAGGAAATCCCATGATGATTCCTTCACTCTGCTCAAGGCTAACACTTGTTGCTGCAACTGCTTTTAAGCAACCTGGTAAGGCTTTTGCAACTGGATCAAGAACTGCTGAGAAGTAAGCAATAGGCTTTCTCAGGTTTCCATGTCTCTGAATTAACACAGACAAGGCACATCCCTCTCTTTCACTGCAATACAGTTCAAAACCCTTTTCATAATCTGGCATGCCCAGAGCTGGAACTTCACACAGGCTTCTTTTTAGTTTTTCAAAAGCTTCCAACTCAATATCAGTAAGTACAATTGGATCTTTTACATCTGATTTTGTCAATCTTTGCAGTGGTTTCGTAATTACTGAAAATCCACTAATCCATTGACGACAATAACTAACCATTCCTAGAAACATTCTAACCTGTCTCTGTGTTTTTGGTGGAAGCATTCCCTGAATCATTTTAATTCTCTCAATTGTCACTTGTCTCATTCCTTTTGCAATTCTATGACCAAGGTATTTTACTTCCCTTTTACAAAACTGCAACTTTGCAGGAGACACTTTATGTCCCTCATCTGCCAGACGATTCAAAAGAGTTATTGTGCCTGTTACACAGTTTTCTCTTGTTTTTGCTGCAACTAACAGATCGTCAATGTATTGGACTAATGTCGATCTGCCTGGCAAATTCAAATCTTCCAAAGATCTCTTTAACAATTCATTAAAGATAGAAGGACTCTCTGTATACCCTTGAGGGATTCACCATGCAAGGGTCCTACTCTGGAACCGGAAAGCAAAGATTTCCTGGCTCTCTGGATGCAATGGAACAGTAAAGAACGCATTGCATAGATCAATGACAGTATACCATTCTGCATCATGTGGAATCTGATAAAGAACGACAGCTGGATTTGGAACAACTGGACAACAAGGAACAACTATCTGGTTAATTTTTCTCAAATCTTGAACAATCCTATATGTTCCGTTTGACTTTTTGATCCCCATAATCGGTGAGTTACAAGGACTACTCACAATTTCTTTTAAAACACCTTGCTTCAATTTTCAATTACAGGAATAACACCCTCAATTGTTTCTGCTTTCATTTTATACTGAGGAATGTTTGGAAATTCTATTCCCTGCTTCACTACAATTTTGACTGGATCGACATGTTTCATCAGACCCATTTCGTTTCCAGTCAAATCCCAAATTTCAGTTTTGACTGTCTTTTTAAGTTCCTCTGGTAAATTTTCTTTGTCAAAGGAAGGAAACAATTTCCCTTCTTCTGCCTCAACCAATAACATAGTCAGTCTATACAACCCATCTTCCTCCATGGTTTGTAATTCAATTCCATCAGGTGAGCAATATATTCTATAATTCATTTTACACAATATATCTCTCCCTAGCAAATTAACAGGACTGCTGTTGCAAACTACAAATCTGTGTTTGTCTTTAAAACCGCCAATTTCCACATTCACAGGCTCTGTAAGGTCAGTTCTCATTTGTTGATTACTTACTCCGACTACTTGGATGGTATCCCCAGAGAGAGGTAGGTTTTCAATTTCCACTGATCTAACAGTAGAACGGGTAGCACCAGTGTCCACAAGAAAAGTGATCTCTACATCATTCACCTTTCCATTTACAAATGGACCTGACTGGTCAACCTCAAGAGTGGCTCCAATTACGCACTCTTCCCCCTCTCTCGGGCACCGTCAGAAGCAGTTATCAGAATCACTTTCTTGTTTTCCTGTTAACAAAAATTGTCCTGTTGCATTTTGCAAATGTTGCCTTTGTGCTCTTATTACCTGATCACCTCCGCTGAATCCAATATCTGGATTGAATTTCTGACTTCCCCCACAATTTGGAAATGGGGGCAGTGGAATCTGATTCTGCTGTTGTGTTAATTGCTGCTGTAGCTGTCGCTGAAGACTCAGGTCATTTAGCTGACGCTGCAACTGTAGCTGTTGCTGCAGATCAACGTCATTCTGCATCTGTGGGTTTAATGATGTATTTTTAAATTTTCGGGGTGGATTTTTACACTCGTTCCTCCAATGGCCTATCTCGCCGCAATTAAAACAAGGTAATTTCTGTTTTAACTCTTCAATTTGTGGATTAAACTTTGGCTTAAAATTATTAAATTTATTTTTAAAATTTCCCTGACTCTGATTCTGGTTTTGTGCGAAATTTCCATTTTTATTATCAAGGCTTGCAATCTGTTGCTCAGCCACTTTCACCTGTGCCCACATTGCCTTCTCTTTTAAATTCTTTTTCTTGACTTCTAATTCATCACTACAATATTTTGCCTTTCTCAAAATATCATCAACTGAATTTGATTGCCATCCGACAATATTATTCCTGATCATTTCTACAATTTCTGGTCTAAGACCGTAAACAAACCTGTAAATAAAATGTCTCATGTCCTTCTCATCCAATTTCTCATAACCACTGTATTGTTTAAATACCAATAATAACCTTTCATAAAATGAATGAACTGATTCTTTTGGTTCCTGATTTGTTCTGTCTATTTTAACCCAATCAACTTCCTTTGGGGCAATTTTCTGTTTTAACCAGTAAATCATTTTTTCATAATATTCTATGACCTCCGGTGCTGGAGCACCTGTTTCTTTAATTCGATCTGGTTCAGCTTTTGGCCAACTCACAGCAATTTTGCATTCTGTCCAAAGATCTGATGGGACGACAATGTCGAAAAATCCATCCAAATCAATCCACAAAACTTTCGACACCTGTCTACCTGTCGATACCATTCCACAGGCTTTTCTCTCAGATGAGGAAAGTCATTAGTAAAGAGCAAAATATCCTGTCTTGACCATGGGACATATACGTACCCTCCACCTGCAATTTCTCTCATTGGAAACTGTTTAGACAGTTGATCCAACTTATCCAACCTTTCATCTTCCCTCTTCTTGGTCCATTTTACTCTCCATTTACTTAAATCACCCAATTTTCTGATGTAAACAATGAATTCTTTTATGTGTGTAATTCTCCCTCCTGTATTTAAGTTCCCAATGTCTTTCTCAGTAAAGTCTAATCTGTAGTGCTTCCCCAGGTTTTTCTGTTTACTCAAATCAATTTCTAATTCTGCTGCCAGTTCTTCTAATTGATCGTATTTATTCTTTGTTTTCCATTGAATGCTTTTACTGATGAACAGGAGTTCATCATCACGATAAAATTTTAAACTGTCAGGACCAATTGTGCCAATTATTAATTCTTCCAAGTCTGCTTTTAATTTTGCAATATCAAGTTTTGGATTCGATTCTCTTTTCTCAGGAGTTTCAGCATCTGACTCAGCACCCATTGGTGTTTGGTTAAAAGAACCTTGATTAAAAGTCAAGTCAGGCATTCTTGATTTCCCATTATTAATTTCAGATAAATCTGAATAAAATTTTTCAGCTACTTTTTGAATTTCTGCATTTAATGGAATTGTTAAACCTGGCTGTTTAATTTCCTTTTGATCGAATACAGGCTGAACAGGACCAATCGTTACTGGAACTGTCACTGCTTCCATACTTTTAGTTATCTGTCGAATTAATTCTTCTTTTGATCGCAGGTATTCTTAAGTATTTGCAACTTCCTCATTTCTGTCAGTTCTCATTAAGTTTCTAGGGGCTTCCCTTTCCATTGGAAAACTTCTATTTTCAATAAAAGCACTGGAATTCGTTCTTATATCAAACTGTTCTGGAGTTCCAAAAGATTTAGAATTATTTGGGTACAATTTTGGGGAATCATTTATTGGAGGTGCACTAGGAGTGGTTCCGGTAGAAACCATCGGAGTAGACCATGAACGAGGCTGTCTTAATGGAGCATTTTTATTATTTGTCGTATAAATTTCTTCTAAAACTGCATCTTCAGATTCGTTTTCCACAATAGTGTTATTTTTCTTTTCAGTTCTCTTTTCACCTGGAGACCCTAAAACCATCTCTCTAATTAAATAGAGACCATCGCACATGTCTCCCTGTCTCCACATACGCATTCTATCTTCATGCGTTTCTCGTCTGTAACTCGGAGTTTTTGGAGGTCTTTTTATTCCACTTGCTTCTCTCTGAAGTTGAAACATCTCATCCTCCCATTCCACTAAAGCTTCAAATTGTGTTGGTCTGGGCTTCTGTACAAGAGCCAACATCTTTTCTCTTAAATTTCTTAAAACCTTTACATTAAATGAACCATCTTCCGGCCAAGCCAATACGCCGTCATCTTTAGTATAATACTTCCAAGTATCAAACCAAAGAACAGTATGATAACCATATTCACCTTCCATATATGCTGCTGGTGTTTTGTACTTATGAAGTAATTTACCACCTCGCGTTTTGATTTTCTTGTCAGGTGAAATAAAAAAATTTAATTTCTGAAATATCGAAATCTTTTTCTCAACATGTTTATAATAATAAGTCATTTTTAAATCAAATCTGCTTAATCAGAAATGATCGTAAATATTTCCTCGTTGTTCCGTAACACCAACCAATCCGTGCGCGAAACACACCAACAAGCCAATCAGGTTCGAGCTACGTCACTACCTTGCTCGACCAATAGAAACAGAGCTTCCCACAAAAGCCAATCAGCGTTCAGCTCGACAAAGTTACGTGAGCCAATCAGAGTACAGCTTGTGACGTATAGTACCCAATCACTGCGCAGACCGTGTGACGTACACAGCCGCTGCGGTTTCTCGCGTCTCACTCTCAGCGCTCACCCCTCCTTCACAAAAACTTTTCACAGCGCCATTTTAAAGACACTTTTTCAATTAATTTCGATTAACGACAACAAGAAGAACAAATCATTTGTCTGTTTCTCTAAATAAGGTGATAGTTTTTACAGACACACAAGAAATTCTTTGCGTGGAATAGACAACGCTATTCACACAGAATATACATTCGCTGATAAAGTAAACTTTTACTCTACCCTTCAAACAGGTAATAGCGAACGCGCTTCCCTCTGAATGTACCTAAAATAGTAATTCAAAGATTGACTCGAACGAAATTACAGAATCATTTACGCACTTTCAATTGGAAAGTATCCCTAACCATACACACATGAAATCTTGACGGGACTTTAATCCACCATTGACAACATGAATCGTCAGTAAAATAAACGACGTTATCTTACCCTTCACTCAAGCTCGAATAAATTCTATTACTTTCCCACAGAGAGTTTTAGAACGGGCACATTGTCCCTATACGCAAAGCTTCGATTTCATAGACAATCCTCACTATGCATATACTCCATTTAACACACGTATATCCCTAACACGTGCTGCACGACGACAACACTTGTGATACACGACGATACCACAATTCTGAAACAGATCAAATGCACTGTGTGACTTCACACTTGCCACACTACTCTGTACCGGTACAACTAGGATTTTTCACACTGCAGGAAAAATACCTTTCGACTACATATAACGTAATTGAACGAACTCAACATATGTTAATAATCGATCCTATGCAACTACCATATATAGCATGTCAGTTACCATAGCAACCATCAACTCTGCTACCAGGAAATTGATCCAGCGGGCTATAGGAAATATGTCATGAGCTACGCTACCCAATTCCACAATATACACTATAAATCACTAATCAATAACAAGGCCCATAAATCCAACATGACATATTTTGACTAACTGGACCATGTGGCCTAATTAACCAATTCACAAATTATATACATTTATATACAACCGCAGTAAATGAATTCATCATACTTTACAAACCCTACAAATTAATTAAGCCACTGTGGCGATAAATCTAGCTAAAGGTAACCTAAACATTTGAAATGACAAGACCAGCGTGTTTCCAAAGTAAGATTTTTATTAGCTACTTATTTGGAAATTGTATTAGAAATTTTATTAAAGCAATTTTATTTGAATCATTGCAAATGGTTATGACAATTTTATTATGAATCAAATTATTTTTGTAAAATGAAATTTATCAGTTTGGCATTTTTAAAACCTAAGTCCCTAACTAATGTTAACTATAAAGAAAAATTAGAGAATAAAGTCTTTGAGGGCTCTTTCGTGTTCCAAGAGAAGTCCAACAGCATAACGCCCTCATCAAAAGGTCCGCAAGGAGAAGCATAACTCTTCCACGGGGCAAGAGTTTTTATACCTTTCTACGCAAAGCTAATCTAAGAAACTGTGTTTTTCTCTGCTGAAATCGGAGTCCCATTGGTCCAAAAGTGACAGGCGACATGTCACCACATTTTAGAATCACAGTTCCGTCACGTTCTTAGAGACCATTGTCTTTAGTTTTCGAACAACACAGCTTCCTCCAGTTTGCAACAATCGCTACAAAGAAAGTTTTTGGCTTCCTCGGATACGTAATTTGTTTCAGACCTTTTTGCCGGTTCCTGGCCTTGGCCTTGTTTAACCAAGAGACTGTCAGCTCAGCACGACAAATTTGCATCAGGACAGGAGGAAAATGCTGCCAACATGGACTCACTTTAGCTCCAAGCAGATTTTTGCAAGCACGGAAATTCACTAGGCCCAAAGCCTTTTAAATTAACTATCATATAAACAAACACAAAAGAATAATTAATGCGAGTAGTATTGTTTGTTCTGTTGCCACCCTCCATTACTAAATATTAACCCATTAGTCTAAATTACCTAGCTAAAAATGCACAATTAAAGCAGCATTTTATATCTACCATTCTTCATTTAATCCAGCAGGGTTCTTTATGCACCTATAGAGAATAGAATGACACCACATAGACAGGGAAGCAAAATAAGCACATGCCATTTATTCTAAACACCTGCAGTTAATTTTTGACATGACAATAGACACGATTAATTAATTATTTTTCACGAACAAGGAAATGCAACATAATGCACGATTATGAGCACACATGTTAGTTTCCCCATATGTATTCATGTGTATGTAATTTAAAACTAGGTTGGATTAATACACATACAGCACAATTGTTAGCCTTATTATTTTTATTTATGGAGTGTGACTTCACGAGTTGAAATGAAAAACATTTCTGAATCTCGCTCCATCAACTCCCTCATCTGGTGATTCCCAAATCACCACACCACACCCAAAATTTAGCAAATTTTATTTTAAAAGAAATTGGTTCAATTTCACTGTGTTAGTATTTTCTAAAGACTTGTTTCAGCAAAATCCTTACAACTGTCATATTGAGCTCTGCGTAACTCCTCAAGCTCCACCCCCCTCTCCTGTTCCTTTTTGATTTTATAAATTCTCTTCTTTTCCCTCATGTGCTTCTTTCTCTTGTGTAACATGCAACTGATCTTTGTCATAACTATCACAAAAATTATCACAAACAAAGGTGTTAGAATCTTGCCAAGAACTGAACCACCAATTTCTTGAAACCAGGTTTTAATAGCTTGGAATCTTTTTGAAAGACGTTCTGAAAATTCATTTTCTTCTAAGGGGACTATTTCTGAGTGCATCTCTGTGATGTTTCTAATGTACATTTCAATATTCTTACTCTCGTCTGGAATGTAGGTACAGCAGTGCTGTACATGTAAAATGCCACAGACTCCTCCCTCTTTTGCCAGGAGTATGTCTAAAGCAAGGCGATTTTGCATCACCATCGATCTGACCGCAATGACTTCAACATCCACTAACTGAAAACCACCCGCCGTGTCAGTGGACAATCTGTCAACAATCGTGGACAATTTTCTGATCCTTCCTGCATTCAAGGTTATACCTCTTAAAGGTATTACTGCCTCAAAAATGTCTCCCAAAATTTCTGAGAAACTTTCTCTTTTACACCTGTTTGCATGATTACTAATTTCAAATGAACCTTCTGCATTTCTGTCAACATGAAAAATGTCCTGATGCAAATTTGTCGTGCTGAGCTGACAGTCTCTTGGTTAAACAAGGCCAAGGCCAGGAACCGGCAAAAAGGTCTGAAACAAATTACGTATCCGAGGAAGCCAAAAACTTTCTTTGTAGCGATTGTTGCAAACTGGAGGAAGCTGCGTTGTTCAAAAACTAAAGACAATGGTCTCTAAGAACGTGACGGAACTGTGATTCTAAAATGTGGTGACATGTCGCCTGTCACTTTTGGACCAATGGAACTCCGATTTCAGCAGAGAAAAATACATTTTCTTAGATTAGCTTAGCGTAGAAAGGTATAAAAACTCTTGCCCCGTGGAAGAGTTATGCTTCTCCTTGCGGACCTTTTGATGAGTGCGTTATGCTGTTGGACTTCTCTTGGAACACGTAAGAGCCCTCAAAGACTTTATTCTTTAATTTTTCTTTATAGTTAACATTAGTTAGGGACTTAGGTTTTAAAAATGCCAAACTGATAAATTTTATTTTACAAAAATAATTTGATTCATAATAAAATTGTCATAACCATTTGCAATGATTCAAATAAAATTGCTTTAATAAAATTTCTAATACAATTTCCAAATAAGTAGCTAATAAAAATCTTACTTTGGAAACAGGCTGGTCTTGTCATTTCAAATGTTTAGGTTACCTTTAGCTAGATTTATCGCCACAGTGGCTTAATTAATTTGTAGGGTTTGTAAAGTATGATGAATTCATTTACCGCGGTTGTATATAAATGTATATAATTTGTGAATTGGTTAATTAGGCCACATGGTCCAGTTAGTCAAAATATGTCATGTTGGATTTATGGGCCTTGTTATTGATTAGTGATTTATAGTGTATATTGTGGAATTGGGTAGCGTAGCTCATGACATATTTCCTATAGCCCGCTGGATCACTGTGAAACTCTTTTAAGTCTCCCACAACTTGCTTATTTAGGGTTAACTGAAGATGAGGCTAAACAAAAGGGAGTACTCTGTCTTATAGTCCACGAGTATTTTCCCCTCGAGCAGGAATAGTGAAAGTTTCTGGTACATTAAATGAAAAATTGTGAGGTCATGCCTTTCTTTAAGAAATCTTTCCCGAGGAGGCAGGGAGAGAAAGGGACTCCCTTAGGCCACATGATTTCCACATTACCAGGAGACTCTGATAGGATAAAAATACATTGTCAGGAATGTGCAGAAGGTACAAAGACTTCCCTGCTTCTATGGCCCTTAGATGGCTCTTTTGATAATAATACAGTAATAACCCATGTAATATTGTATATCTTAGGACCATATAAAAGAGATAAAAGAACAAAAGGATTAGCGTCATTAGACATGTGGAAGATATTCAGTCAGGATTCCCATGTAGAATCTACAGCACCACCCCAGCATATTCTGAGATAGTTAAAGGGCCCTTATGCCATCAGGATATGTGTCCATCATTGTCAGTGGAGGATAAGGAATCTGCTCCCTCAATACACTCAGTGGACACTGATGTTCTAGCTGTAGGCTACAAAGACTCAAAATTAACACCCCTGACTGACATAAACAAAATAACACCAAAGGTTGACGACTTGTTAAATATGGGGGAGGTTGATCTTGCTAAAACAATTAATAAAGATTCTCTTAAACCTGAAAAAGTATATGAGGGAACAGTGTTCCTAACAGGAGATATTTCAGTAAAATTAAGACAAGACAATAATGGACAATTGATGGAACAAAAGTAAAAAAACTTATTAGAATGGGCTAGCAGATTCCCTAAACCTCAAGTGAAGGAAAAGAATACTATACTAGTACCCCACAGGTGAAGTTTGATTTAGGGGCACGGTTAAAGATGTATCAGGGAGAGGATAAGGGTTATCATGACATGACCACCAGTGTGAAGGGAATACAGAACACAATTAAGAGAGAAAGCCATCTTGCTGATGACTGTTCAAATATATGTCAATCTATATTATATGAGACAGATAAAAAGCCAGTTGGCTAGTATTTTGTGATTCCTCTTAAGGTCCCTTCGCGATCCCTGGTCTGTTGGCCTGTGGGTCCATGTGAAGGCAACTTTAACTTTCAGTGGGCTTTCCTGGTTGCCCTAGAAGTTTCCTGACTCTCCATTGCTTGGAGAGTCCCCAGGACCTTGTTGGTACTCACCGAAGCATATTTCCTCTGACTGCGTGGGTTGCAATTGCCAAGGCTTATTGGTGTTCAATCCGGACAATGACCCCCCAGCACTCGACATTCTTTGTGGGACAGCTCACCTGCGGACTTTGGTCACTTTCGAAATCTCCTGGTCCCCATGGCTGCAAAGTCAAGCTTCACCTCTTCTCACCTGAAGCAACCGACATCGGTGGGCATTTGTCTACCGAGCCCCTGGTCACTGGCAAGTGACCCAGACTCTGTCCCCTCTGCTTTCAGGTTCTTCTCAGCTTCGATCCAGGTTTGTATTACACCTGACACTTTTCCTCTTCACAGCAGCAGCACTTTGCAGCATCACACCATTGAAAACAACGAAGATCCCCAACACCATTTGCACCTATGTACCCGGCTTCCCTGGGTTAGGTAACACGAGTACTCTGGTGCTTACATGGGCGCTGGCCTTAGAAATTTTCAAAGTTTGAAAGGGTTTGATCAAAGTCCTCTCCTAAGTGTCTTTAAACTTTAAAATTCCAACCGTGACTTTCCTATAGAGTTGTACGAGATAGCGCCTGTTTCCTCACAATGCACGCGTCCCCCGTGGGTCCCCTGTGTCACTACATTGGGTGGTTACTTGGGGTCCCAGCAATTCTACGTGCTCTAGGCACTGTGTCAAGTCAAGTCGTGGTTGTTATACCACTTTCTTAGTATATGGTTTGGTCTCCCCCTAGGGCCCACGCTGTATTGTGCTTCTTACTGTCGTTCTAGTGGATTAATATTGTGTGCTTTGTTCTCTAATCTCATAAAGAGGTTAGTAGAGAGTGTTTAGAAATAAATACATATATTTTATATATTCCTTGTGTGTTTCTCCTTTCGTTTGGTCTTTCAGGAGGTTATAGACTGGTAAAATAAGCTGTTTTACATTCCTTTGAGACTTAGCCTGAAGGCTGCTCTCCACAGCTACCACTAGGATAGCTTTCTTTAAAGGTTGTCTTTAACCTAATCATCAATAAGGGTTGTTTGGAATGGTACAAGGTGCCCACTATAACTAGTGGTCAGCATATACCAGGCCAACTACTCACATATTACTTGATGTATTCCTAGCTACCTGCCATGTGTGTTATCAGTACTCTAATAAGAGATCACCAAAAATGCCTTCATCCTCCATTCCAAGACCAATAAGTCCTTTCATAGAGTTACACATAGACTTTGTAGATATGATACAAAAATGTAATGGATATAGGTACTTGTTAGTGGTGGTGTTTCCATTTTCAGGATGGATTGAAGCGGGACCCTGCTCCAGGTGTGATGCTGACCAGGCAGCTAAATTCCTGGTGAGAGAGGTCATACGGAGGTGGGGTTCCAGCTGCAATATGCAGCGATAATGGCAAATACTTCGCTAATACAGTATTTCAGCAAATTAATAAACTATTAGGAGTGGAACACCAGTTTACCTCAGTTTACCGCCCCGAAAGTAATGGAATAGTCAAGAGGATGAACAGCTTATTAAAAAGTAAGGTATAAACTATTTGTGAGAAACAAAAAAATTGGCTTTACGGCCTTCCCCTTGCTCTGTATACATTGAGAAGTGCAAGTCCAAGTAGTAACAGGTAAGCATTCTAATTTTTCCTTTAAACAAAATCAAATGATTTGTTCTGATACTATGTCTGCATCAGAAAGTGTTTGGCAAGAAATGACATACATGTCTGCCCTAACATAAGCTGTACAGGTTTATTTTAAAGAGGTTCAGCTGCCACAGGCCGACAATGCTGCACCACCTTTGCCTTTGTCCACAGCAATAGGCATTGGTTCCTGGGTCTTCATGCACAACTTTGTGAGGGCATGGAAGGACCCTAAGTTTTTAGGCCCCTACCAAGTAACACAGAGGATGCCAACATCAGGAGAAGTGGATGGGATGTATAACTGGGTGCACTTAACGGACCTTATTGCACTTTTGGCCTCACTCAGAGAGGGGAGGAGGCAATGGTCCAAGAATAAATGACACAATGAAGAGACAGTTAAAGGATATTTTTCGTATTATAATAATCAATTCAGTGGTTATGATTATTACTCTGATAATTTGCCATTGTATTATGTGTTGTTATATAGATAGAAAAGACCCCACCCATAGAGAAGAAATATTATGCTTCGGCAGAGCTGTTTTTAATTAAACAAATATACATCCTTTGCATGATTCTTTACTTGATAATTTGTGCAATAAAAGTATGCATGATATAGGTACTAATACACAAAATGATATTTGTTATGTATGTACTCTTATTCCCCATGCCATAGAAATGCCACCTTTAGTGTATCCTAAATAAGTGAATGTTTATATAACTAACTGTTTATTGCATCTTTACTTGTGTAGCATAAAAGCACAGTTACGTTACAGCCAACGGATGTTAGTCTTGTGACTGCCCAAGTTAAGACAACTAGATTTGATACAACCCCTGAAATTTGACAAATTCTGATAGCTAAAACAGGGATAATGAAAGAGATATCCAGAATGAAGGGAGCAGGGCAGAAATATAATTATGTAAATTGGAAGGAAGCGGTATTGGAACGAGGTATTCTAGGAAGATCTAACCCATCATCCACCTGTAGAAATTATTCTGCCAAACCACTGCCCCCAGATTGTGCAGCCAGCCCAGTAGTAAGTATTGAAGCATCAGTATTTGCCAATAATAAATGGTTTACTGGAGCTAGGTTCACATGTAGGGCCATATCTTTATGGAACGGCACAGAATCAAATACTTCTTTGAGATTTGATGATATAAAAGGATTATGTCAGCAAGTATGGGATGAAAACATACAGCGATGTACATGGACTTGAACTAAACGTCATTTTAAACTGGCTCTGGCTGTAAAACAAAATGGGAAATGGGATTGTTAAAGTGGAACAGAATCTCAATTATAGTTCAACTATTTACAATGCCGTTATGCAGAGCGATACCTCCAGCCTTATGATTATTTCTGGCAGTCTGGCATACGAATATACACTCAACTACCTCCCGACTGGGGTGGAATCTGTTCTTTGGTGACTCTGCATACCCCATCTATGGTAATAACAGCAATAGAAAAACATTATTTGCATTTGCATTCTATGAGTAAAGCATCAACTTTGCTGCATCAACACAGAAGACAAAGGATGTCTGAGTACTTTGGAACTTCAGTGTGGCAGGATGTGCCCAAAGAGTATAGGCTGTTCAATAACGGCCAAACATTTTTTGGGAGTCTGCTAATCATGTTTTAAGCAAAATCAACTGCTCGCTGGGTCCAAATTACCCATTGGGTGTTGATGAAAACTAAAAATGCAACTGAAGATGGCTTTAATGCCATTAAAGAGGAATTGCGTTCAATCAGACTTATGGTAATGTAGCGTTATTATATTTTGGACTTGATGACAGCAATCGAAGGAGGGGTATGTAAAAAGATGAATTCCGTATGCTGCACTTTTATGCCTCTAATGTATCCATGGGATAACGACAAGACTTTTCTTTGATGGAAACAATCAATGGTAAGCAAAGGAAAAAGGGAAAAAGCACACAGAGAAGTAATTTTATCTGAAAAAATATTGTATTGAATTGATCAAATAAATATCTGTACCGGGATATAATAGACAAATCAAGTTCAAGCAAAAAAAATGTATGAACAGAAGTATACACAAATCAACAAATCAGTTCATAACAATACATCAGCTCCTGTAAATTATAAGCAATAACCAAGTCAGACAATGAACAATGGTTATTTCTTGGTGCAGATGAATTGTTTATGGAGATGATGAAGGGGTCGACGTTTCGGTCTTAGTTGCAGGTGTCTATAAGACCATCACTAGGACAGAAATGTTTTTTGCCAAGAATGCCCCCTAAGTAAGAACAATATGTTGTAATTACTTATTGTGCCAACAGAGTGAAATAACTGAATGGACAAACACAATATGAGGAAAAATTCAACAGAACAACCGTGTGCTACACACCCTAGTGATGTGACCTATAGTATTTACATTCCCATTAAATAAAAAAATTCGAAATCATTTATTTAATGGGAATGTAAATACTATAGGTCACATCACTAGGTTGTGTAGCACACGGTTGTTCTGTTGAATTTTTCCTCATATTGTGTTTGTCCATACAGTTATTTCACTCTGTTGGCACAATACGTATTTACAACATATTGTTCTTACTTAGGGGGCATTCTTTGCAAAAAACATTTCTGTCCTAGTGATGGTCTTATAGACACCTGCAACCAAGACCGAAACGTCGACCTCTTCATCATCTCCATATACAATTCGTCTGCACCAAGAATTAACCATCGTTCATTGTCTGACTTGGTTATTGCTTATAATTTACAGGAGCTGATGTATTGTTATGAACTGATTTGTTGATTTGTGTATACTTCTGTTCATAAAATGTTTTTGCTTGAACTTGATTTGTCTATTATATCCCCGTACAGATATTTATTTGATCAATTCAATACAATATTTTTTCAGATAAAATTACTTCTCCGTGTGCTTTTTCCCTTTTTCCTTTGCTTACCATTGATTGTTTCCATCAAAGAAAAGTCTTGTTGTTATCCCATGGATACATTAGAGTTAAATTTTTGCTAACTAACTCAAAATTTGATTATAAGTTAATAGACAAACCAAATCCCTTGTAGCCACCTTTTACTTTAATTACTTATCGCCCAAGCCTACAAGGGTCTATTGGGTTACACAGTTCCTTTCACGTTTTTTGCACTTTTATACCAGCAAATGGTGAAGATTAAGGAAACCTGATTCAGGCCATATTGACTTTTCATAATTTGCGTACACAGATGAAGAAAGACAGGGGTGCACCAGATGATTGGTTCACTGGCTGGTTCGACTGAGGGCCTTCCTGGATGTCGGGGTTGTCTAAGGCCTTGTTGCCTATAATAGTTCTGTTGCTATTGATGTGCCTAGTTTTTCAGAATATTTTAGTATGTTGCAAGAGGGTTACAGCTAAAGTGGGAGGTATGTTCCTATAATAAGAAATAAAGAGATGCAACATTCCGAACTGGGATAAATGTACAGGGGTAGTAAAGAAGCAGTCGAAGAATCGATTAGAGGGGAATGAACTGAATCAAAACCCAATTTTAGCTTTAGACCCTAATCATTCTGTTCATTATTCTGTTTTACCTGTCTCTTACCCTGAAACTGTGAAGCATTATTATTGTGTAAAGAAGGATATTTTGTATGAGGCTGTTTAAATGTATGGTTAAAATGCATGTATAAGCTGCACATTTATCTGGTAATAATCTACAGTGTTCTTTGAAAAAAAGGCTTAAATGCAGTCTGCCTTTTAAGTGTTTCTTTCCTTCTATTGTGTGTTTCTGGGAAACTGTGACTCGAATATCTTGCAGGAAATTCAGAGCAGCAAAGAATACTCCAAACTTAGAATTGTATAGGTAGCGTATCTGTTAGAGTCACGAAAACAGGAAAGCCGCTCTTTGAGGAAAGTGTGCAGACTGGGTGGGACAGAGCGGAAAAGTAGGAAGCTTTTTCTATTGCTATTATCGTATTGAAGTTATGGCTCTTTGCCAAAAATAGTATTATAAGAATTGATTTGCAGCATGTGTGATTTGAGACTGACTTGTGCCTCTCTTATGGTGCGGTCACTCTCCCAGCTGTCTTATTCTATGCATATGCAATAAACCTGCTTGTTCTCCCTTTGTTGCAGATGTGGTGATTAAATAAATTTAGCTACTTAAATAATTTGTTCCTGACAGAACTAATTGATAGGGCTCCTTCTGTATGTGCTACAATGTTTGGAGCCAACACTTTTTATTAAAGGGGACAACTCGGTAATTTTTTTTCTTTCTGCGCAGGCTGATAGACTAACCCTGGTTTACCATAATCGGGATTACTCAGAGTGTTGGTGCTCCTCATCAGAGTCCTAACAAACCTGAGTTTGCCTGATTGATTAAAAATGATGTGGGTACCCTATCCTAAACTAAAAACGACTACTTTATCCTGGACACTGGCTTACACTCACTCTCCAAGCTAATGCCTAAATGGAGGGACTAGCCTTACTAACTTCCTGAAATACCAACCGAACCACAGTTCCTTTAATCACCTCTTATGGGCAGGGAACAGGAGGACTGGGTTGAGGAAGACAAGAACTAAAGATTTCCAGAAAGCACCCAGGCCATTACTTCCTCATTCATCTTCCTCTTCCAGGTCCCAACATATTGAAGATATGCCCAGGCTGAAATCACTGTCCATTAGACGTGTAATAAAATACTCAAAGCGATAGTGAACAATTTATTTTTCAGTAATATTAGTTAAGAGCATACAAAGGCTAACACACTAGAACAAAATGTAGCCAAAACTCCCCCACCCACTTGTAATCTTAAATGATTCAAACGGTAGTGAGAGAAAGCTGAGGTGGTAGCATTGCAAATATCCTTCGGTGAGCTCTACTGAAGATAGGCCAGGAGGTATGCATCTCTTTGGCAGGTTGTACCATGGTTGTCATTTAGGAGTAGCAGTTCCCCTTGGCCTGTCCTTTCCTACCCCTGACAGAGTCACTTGCGACGCCTAGCACAGTAATATCAGCAGGATCACTCAATTGGTTTTGCTGAGCAGGTGCGAATACAGCCCCTCTCAGTCCCCATGGTGAAGGTGTGGGTGGGCTGCCTTCCTGGTTAGGGGGCAACTCGGCCACTTCTCCAAGGTAGTCTCAGATCTGTCAGCAGGCTGCAGCCTGCAGCCTGCCATGTTCTTCTGTGAGTAGACAGCGAGGCTGGTGCTGCTCTGCAGAAACAAAAGTAACGGATTGATACATTTTCTGCAACATTTTAGAAGCATTTTTCTTTTTCCTTAGGATGGTTATTCAGGGTTAATAAGGGGTCGTGGGTTGCTCCTTTTAGAAGTGAGTGTGAGCGCCTTCAGATGGGCTGGCGGGTGGGTAGATTAATGTAGGTAGCCAGTGAGAGTGCCCTCATACCAGTGCCACAGTATTAGCCTGCAGAAATGGCAAGAGGTGCTGGGTTTTGATGTTGTGTCCTGCTCCCTCTGTTTATGGTGATCTGAGCCTGCAGCAGCATTTTCTTTGGCAATCCGTGAGACTTCATTTGGTAAACAAGTGAGCACAGTAGACCAACTCTTGCTTACAAACGGGGAAGGAATGTGAAAGATTTTGTTGTCAGTTCCCTCCTAAAAGCCCCACGGGCTCTAGACATAAAAGCACAACTGAACCTACCGCCACTTGTGGGATACTATATGTGTGGTCATTGTAAAGCCTGTGAGCTAAAAGTTGAAGTAAAATAATTCACACACTTAGACTGGAAAAATTAACAAAAACATCACACTAACTGCAACAGCTCCGAGGTTATTTATGCGATAAAGTGTCCTTGTGATAAAATATATGTGAGACAAACAAGACAAAAAGTAAAGGCAAGAATCCTCCAGCACTGTAGCAGAATCAGATGCAGAGGTCAGGGAGCAACCCTAGTTGAACTTTTTCTGACCATGGGACACCAGTTGGAGTGTCTTAAGTGGTGGGTACTGGAGAAGGTAACCTGTAACCCCAGAAGGGTAGACATGGCATCCATTTTGACCTTAAGGGAATGTAAATGAATTCATATTCTGGACACAGTAAATCAAGGCCTCAACAAATTTGAGGATATTAACAAACAAGCAGGGTTACTTAAGAATGGGTAATCGGGATATCTGCTTTCATTAGATCTGTATTGCAACTCTGCTGAATAATAGAAACCATGATACAGTGGGTCCATCGCCTCATGCATGCCGCATGTGCACATCAGTGTCTAAATGTACAAATCTCGTACTCTTACTTTGATGCTTTAGACTCGTGATTGTTATTCTACGTGAACATGTGTCTAGTCAAAAGAGAACACTGCGATAACCTTGATGCATTGGTCCTACTGTGATTCTGCATGTATATGTGCCCACTGAAAATACAAGAATGTGAAGTATATACATTGTAAACATCTGATTTAAAATGTGCAAATGGGCCAATCACATATGGTGTTTTTAGAATATGCAATTTCTACTGAACACGTAATGTGTTTTTTGAATATGCAATGTACTATTTTGACCCATTGGTCTTGACGCTTTGCAATGAGTGTAAAATGGTTGCATACCTTTAATTGCTTATAATGATTGGACTTATGAGAGCATAAGGGTGCTAGGACCCTACCGTATTAAATATATATATTGTGCCAATGTCTGTACACGCTTAGTGCTCATTAGACGTGCACAATTCCACCGCCCGTCACACTATTTCTTCTTGCGCGTCAGTCATCATTCAGAAATGTACACACTGCTCGTGTTTGTGATTGTTTTTGAAAAAACATGGGCACAGAGCTGGCATTTAAATTGTGTCATCTTATGTATGCGCAATAATTTTTAGATGAGCACATTCCACAGAGAGATGTGCACGCTTCTCTAAGAGGCCGTCTGTTTATGTGTATAACTGTGTGGGAGAGTTTTTGAAGAAATGAAGTGGTTTTCCTAGAATAAACATGTACTGCTTCAGATCGGTTCAGTAAGGGACACGTTTCCTTAGCAAATCAGCGAGCATATATTTAGATGGCATATCATCCATTTTATGCTTGCACGGGCATCTTTGCCAGATGAGCAAACACTTCCACAGTTAGACGTCCCCGTGTCTGCAAGTGGCTGTCTTTTTGTTTACAATTAAAGATGTTTCATTTGGGCTGACAGAAACGTGGTTGACGTCGACGCATTCCACGCATTGCTTTGGGGCCCATCGGGAGACGGGGAGGGGAAGAACCGACCGGACACAGGTATAAGGTGTGTTAAAGGCCGCTTTTATTGGAAACAGGTGCATCCTGAACATACCCCAACCTTGGCCTTTGCCGTACAAAACTAGGCCTAACTAAATATACACATACCTGCCAATCCCCCCACCCCCACCCCTAAACATTTCCCCGACAACATCATAAACCTCCTTATCATTTACCCAAACGCCTAGCTCAACTGTTTTAACCTCTGCCCTATGTACACTCCCTCCCTTTCAACCAGTAAAGCTCCTTCCTCCTATCCTACCCCCCCCATTATAACTAGGGAAAAGCGCCACTCGAAAGCCTTTACCGCTTTCGACCCCCCCCCTAGGACCTCTGTACCTTCGGATACCGTTTTACCCCTATCGCCCTGTCCAACGCCTCCTTCAACTGTACAACATAAAGTTCCATCCCGTATCTGGACAAATGTACCCCATCCTCCAAGAAAAAATATACCGCTCCATACGTCAGTTCCGGGTGCTCCATTCTGCCCACCCCTTCTTTATCACAAAAGGCCCTCATCTCCCTGTTGATCTTCCTCCTAGTTCTGTCAATCGCCCCTGGCCTCACTGCCCCCCTCCAGCATCTCCTTGGTATAAACTCCGACCAGATAATGTGACACCCTGCCCACTGCCTCTTGATCTCCAATAAATCCCTCCGCATTTGCTTTACCAGAGCCAATCCCTTACATTGCACCAGGTCGTTTTCACCCAGATGAACCACCAAAACATCCGGGCACACCCCTCCCCGTACAACGTTATTCAAAACCGGCACCAACGCATACCCCCTTTGCCTCTCCAATGACACCGAAACAACTGTTCATCTAATTCAAGGTTAAGGTTCTTGCATTTTTCCCATTCGGCCTTTTCTGCTCTTTTTACAAAAGAATGTCCCACCACATAAATGGACACTGCTGCCGCCGTCGGCCCCGCCACCGCACCTGTAAAGAGACACATGTAAGCAGCAAGTCCACACACCCACTCAGTCCACCACTACCCCTCGCAGCCTGACGTACGTCTTATAACAATCCGATTTCCAGCGCCCCAACCGTTTTATGTCCTCCTTCCCCCAACCCCGTCGCGCTGCCTCCGTCGCCGCCCCGATGCGGAATGAATGCGTCCCGAAGTCTTTTGGATCCTCACCCATAGACCGCAGGGCGTGCCGCAGGACCCATAACAACTGCGCGGCCGTCACACGTCCCGCCTCTCCCCTGTCAAAAACCTCCGCACCAGCCTGCGCTCCTCCGGCCGCCAACCGCCTCCCCCACTCCATCGGACACACCGCCTCCTTTCCCCCCGGACCCAGTAACACCCACGTGCCCCTCTCCCGCTGATCGGTCTTGGAACGTCGTAGCCGCACGGCGACCTCCCTTCCCCGAAACTCCACGTCCCCCCACGTCAACCCCGCCTGCCCTTTCAAACCCACCAGCTCTGACACCCGATAGGCCCCAAAATACATCCACGACATCAATGTGGAAAACCGCACAGCCTCTTCCTGATCTCTACACACCACCGGCAACCGACTCAACAACCCCTCCAACATTGTCTCCGTAATGGGCCGTCTCTGTCGCACCCGGGCCCCCTTCTCTCTCTCCCAACCCTCCAGAAGACGCCCTCCCAATTCCCCCGCCGAGGGAGCATAGCCCCACCAAAGCTTGCCCATAAACGCCACACCCGCCAGTTTACCCGCAATGGTCACTCTCGCCAGACCTCTGTCCATCAACCCCAGCATGAATTGCACCACCTGCTCCTCCCGACGCCACTTGTCCCGCTGCCTTACCGCTCCAAAACGCAGAAACTCCAGCCAGGCCTGTTCGTAACTCTTCCACGTGGACACTGCCATGGACGACCTCACCAATCGAACGACCCGCGCTCTCCCACTAACCACATCTCCTCCGGCACCTTCGTCTTGACCGCCGCCGCCTCCGTGGCTAGCCCATGGAATCTCTGCCACTGTTGACGAGACAAAGCATCCGCAATGTCATTGTCCACTCCCGGCACATGCTGCGCCCGAAACAAGATATTGTTTTCCAGGCACCTCAACACGAACACGCGCATCAGCTTCAGCACCTGAGGCTCCCTCGCAGACTGCCGGTTCACCACCTGCACCACCGACATATTGTCCACCTTGAACAACACGCGCCTGTGCGCCAACTCACGCGCCCACACTGTCACAGCCACCACCAGCGGGAACAACTCCAAAAAAGCAATGCTTCTCCCCCCCGCCTGCCACTGCTCCGGCCACTGCTCCGCGCACCACCGGCCCGCCCAGTAGAGTCCGAAACCGCCGACTCCCGCCGCATCCGATGACATCGTCACGTCCCACTCCCACTCTTCCGGCGGCGCCATGGGAACACCGTTGAATCGCTCCAAAAAGGCCAACTACATGCACAGATCTTCTCTCGCGCCCGCCGGCAGCCGTACGTGATGATGAGGCATCGACAACCCGGACAAAGCCATTCCCAACCGTCGACAAAAAGTCCGCCCCGCCCGCACCACGCGGCACGCAAAATTCAAATGCCCCAGCAACACCTGTACCTCACGTACCAACACCTTCCTCTTGGCCAACATGTCCCTCACCAAAACCACCATCGCCGACCGCTTGTCTTCCGGCAGGCGTGCTTCCATGGCCGCTGAGTCGAGCTCTATACCGAGGAACGACAGCACCGTGCTGGGCCCTTGTGTCTTCTCTGGCGCCAAAGGCACCCCCAGGTAATTCATCAGGTCCATAAAACTACTCAGCTGCTGCTGGCAGTCCGTTGCACCGGGGCTACCCACCAGGAAGAAGTAGTCCAGATAATGCGTAATCGCCTCAGAGCCTGTGCGCCAGGAAAAAGCCCACTGCAAGAAAGAACTGAATCGTTCGAACAAGGCACACGACACGGAGCACCCCATCGGCAGCGCTCTGTCCACAAAAATGAACCCGTCTAGCTGTATCCCCAGCAACTGATGATCAGCTGGGTGAACCGGCAGCAACCTGAATGCCGATTTTACATCGCATTTTGCCATGAGCGCCCCCCGCCCCGCCGTCGTCACCAATTTTCTCGCGACGTCCATGGACGAGTAGGACACCGACGCCAACTCTGCTGAGATAAAATCGTTCACCGACGCGCCCTCCGGCCATGAGAGATGTTGAATCAGGCAAAATTGACCCTGCTCTTTCTTTGGGACCACTCCAATGGGTGAAATGATCAGGTCCTCCAATGGCGCTACCTCGAAAGGTCCCACCATCCTCCCCTCTTTCACTTCCTTGAAGAGCTTCTCCCGGACGATGCCCTTGTGTGCGTTCACAGACTTCAGGTTCTCCGCCCATCGAGCGATCCGCGGACCCTCGTACCCCAACCGGAAACCCTCCCTGAAACCCCGACGCAGCACCGCCGCATCATCCGCCCGCGGATAAACTTCCAAGAGGGGTTCCAACCGGTCCAGCCTAACCGGTGTATGAGCCTTTTCCCAAGGTACTCGCACCCCCCTTCCCCCTCCCCTCCCCCTGCCGGGCACGGGAGCCGGGAATTGGCCCTGCGTGGGGCCTCCCCACAGCCCCCAACATCGTGATTATGGATGGCGTTTTCCACAAGAGGAGCACTCGTGCCTAAATTTGCACGTCTGCCGGAGACAGGAACCCCTGTTAAAATCCCAGCAGGCCCCTCCGCTTTGGTAGCTCCCGGCTCCCCCCGGACCCAACCCCCACGGGTGGGGCGAGCCGAAAAGGGTGAGGGAGCCAGGGGCAAACCACTGGCCGTGTAGATAGTGCGGCCAAATTTTGCCCCACTCATCGTCTGCTGATAAAGGTCCACATCCAACTCCCCCCACTTAGCCTCCGGGTCCGACGCCATGCGCGCCCTAAACTCCTCGTCGTAATGCGACCAAGCATTGCCCCCGTAAGTCACTTGCGCCCGCCGCACCACGTCCATGTACTTGAAAAGCGCGACTGCCCTGTCAGGATACTTTTCACAGTATACGCTCGCATAGATTAAGAATGCCGCCGACCAATTCTCAATAGTAACCGGCACTCTCGGCCGCCTCGCCAATTCCTGTTCCTCCTCTTTCGACCCCTCCTTGGCCGTCAATTCCCGGTGCAGCAACTTCAAGATCTCGACATACTCCCCCTTCCATATTTTCTCCCTGGTCGCCATCGACAAATGAGCCCCCAACGGCTTCGCCACCCCCATGTACGGCAGCTTTTTAACCGGTACGTCGCAGCTCTCCTTCGCCCCGGCACTCGACGCCGCCGACCCGCCGGACGCCACGTCCGTCCCAGCAGTCCCCAACGCTGCGCTCGCGACCGGTCCCTCGCCGCTCCCTTTCGCCCCGGCGCACGGCGCCACTAATTCACCAGACGCCGAGCTTGACCCCGCACTCCCCGACGCCCCGCTGACCACTTCTGTACACACACCGGCATCCATCACATACCTACCCTTCACCAGTCTCACCTCATCCCCTCCCACCGCATCAGTCCCCACCGACACGTGGTGACCTCCGACACCACTTCCCCCCGCCTTGCCTCCCTGAGGCGTGCCCAAGCCACTCCCAGACCCCGTACTGGTCTTACCTGGCGTCAAGGCTGGCGTCCTCACCGGATCCCGCCGCCTAACCAGATCTGCTGGGGGGGCCGTCACTCGCGGCACCACTTGCCGGGCGCATTCCTGTAAAACACTGCCAACAACGTTACAAACCTCCTCCCCGGCCTCCCTCAGCTCCCCTTCTTCCTCCGACTCCAGCTCAACACTCCCTGTCCCCTCCACCAAAATCCTACCAGTGGAGACCCTGCTCAACCCTGCTCTGGCCCTACACTCCGTCATCAATGCACCTAAGTCCACGCTCACTCTCCGTCTACCCCCTTGTTGGTAATCAGAAGAAACCGTTGCATCGTTGCTCCATCCCCGTCCCCCGGCGGCCGGCTCGACCCATCGGGAGGGGGGCGTTGGAGAGCTGCATCCTGTCCATCTTCTTTCCGACCACCCCAGGTCCCTCATTGGAGCGCGACCGCCCGTACTAGGCAGAGCCGGCCCATCCACTCGGCGGGGTGGAGCCGCATGCTGCTCACCCGAGCCCCTACCCCACTGCTCCTGCCAAGAGAAAAACGGGGAAGTCCAGCAAGCCGGGGCAAAACCGTCACCACTACCTCCCCAACCGCCTCTCCCCCCTGCCGCAGAATGCCCTCCCCGCCACGCCGGACGACCTCCCCACCCGCTCTCCCCCCACCCCCAGCTCCCCACCCCGCCCGAACCGCCCCACGGGCCCCCCCCCCATACCCCCCCACCCACCCCAACCACGCATCTCCCCCCCGCTACTCCCCCCCGCACCCTCAAAACCGGACCCTCCCCCGCTGGGCCCCCCCAAAAACCTCCCCCCTCCTCCATCCGCCCCCACCCCCTGGCGCAACCCCCACCCCCCGCCTGCTCCCGTCTGCCACCCTTCGTACCCCCTCCCCCCTGCACCCCCAGCCCCGCGGTGAACCCCTACTGCTGGGCGGAATGATATGCTCATCTTCAGCCTCCTCCCCATCCAGCCCGCTCTCGCCCCCCACCTCCTCCTCATCATCCTCCTCAGTGTCCTCAATTAGCAATGGGGATTCCCCCCCTGCCCCCTCCAGCCCTCCCTGCTCCTCCCCCCCCGGGCCCCCACCCGCTCCCTCCAAAAGCCCCACACTCCCCTCTCCCTCCAGGCCCCCCCCACCGGTTCCTCCGCCTGTCCCTGCCCCCCGGCCCCTCCCCCCTCATGTCCTCCCCCCACCCCCCCACTCGCGTCCCCGGGTACCGTCACACCTGCCTCCACGACCATGCCCGAACCTCCTGGGCCATTCTCCCCCGCCCCCCCGCCACTCCGAGTCCCCCCCAGCTCCTCAGCATTCACTACAAAAACTAAAGGAGCCTTCTTTCTCGCACCGCGCCCCCTCCCCGGGCCCTTACCTCTCTTCGCCGCACCAGCCGCATGCAGGCCGCCACCGCGCGCCGCCCTCTTCACCGCTCCCGCCCCCTCCCCCTTCCGTGCACGTGACCGCGGCGGGTCACACGCTGCAACAGCCGCCGCGGCGCCATCAGCAGCGCGCCGCGGAGGCCTTACCCGCACATCGCTGCGGAGGAGATCCGTCCTGCCCGCCTCCCCAAGAAGTCGCAACGCTTCCTGCACTCAGGGATCCGCCATGCCGTCCGCCGCCATCTTCTCCGCACTTCGCGTCGTCTGCGCGCCCCGCCTGACACCTCGCGCCTCACCCGACCAGCGAGCCTGTCCACAAGTAAGGAAACACAATCTACCTAACACGTAATAAGCGCGCCAACGCCCTCTGACCACCGAAATGCTTACTACAACAAAAAAAACCTTAACCTCCCCGGCTGCTGGGTCACTGTCCCATAAAATGGTGCACAGTGACCCAAAATGGCCGTTTAAGTACCCTCCCAGCCCAAAAGGAGCCCAAAAACCGCCGCCCAGCCCAACCAGCCCAAAGTCCCTTCCTGTGTCCTCTTTATTTACTTCCCCTCCCCTTCCTCCCGGAGCCCCAAAATCCCCGGGGGGGCGAGCCTCCCTCCGGTCGGCCACCCCCGCAAAGCCCCATTGGGAAGTCGTGCATGCGTACGTAGCGCCTCTCATTTCTGCAAATCAAGTGAATCTCCCAGGCTACGTTTGGATGCCACGCGCCACTGGAAGATCACATTTGGAGAAAAGAGTCATCTCTGGTAGCCCATTTTTTTTTTTTTTTTAATTGTCTGAAGGCTCTGTGAAGTTGAATATAATTCACTACATGCTACACAGTGGATTTTGATTTTCGCGACAGACCGGTGAGCTTGTTGTTTTCCTGCACTGAAATATAGGTGCAGCTTCTCATGTTTGAAGTGACCTTGGTATTAATACAGATATGTCTTTGACCCATAGGTATTTTTGGGAATTTAAGCCCTTCCTTGAAGATAATAGTGTGGATGCTTGGCGATCCTAGCAGCGGGCCCCATCCTGAGCTGGAGGAGTTCCTTTTTTTCTCCCCTCACTCAGTGGACATTGACACATAGAGGTGAGCGTTTCATGTCCCACTAGGTCTCAGGCGCATTTCTTTGTGCATTTTAAACCAGGTATTCATGATATTACATTTTATCCCACGGGGATCACTCATTGTTTTTGTAGAATAATTTCCCTCATTGGAAGATATTTGTGTGGATACTGGTTGATCCCTTGCTGTGGGCTCCATCCTGTCTTGGAGGAGTCTTGTTCCCAAATAATCGTGTTACAGCTTGGTGAGTCACTTTGGCGTCCTCCTTATCCTTTTAAATGTTATTGGACAACACAAACCATTCTTACATGAGGCTTTGTTTTCCCCATGCAGGCTGTCCTTAATTTATTAGACCTGAGGAAGACTTGCCATGATGTGTCTCCACTAACACAAGTTTTGAAACGTCAAAGACAATCTTATCGGTCCATGTTCTTGGTCAACCATCCTGTAATGAAATGAATGCTGATAGGGTGTATGTTGAACCAGTTAACACAAAAAGGACGGACATCTCTTTATTTGTTCCATGTACATATTTTGTATTGTGTTGTGCTAAGCAATTTTGCACTTTCTGTCATCTTTTCACCAAATCACATTGTTCTATATTTGTGTGTTCGTGGCAGCCATATGAGAAGAAAATTGTGTATAGTGTTTGGGTATATGATTTTGAATATACAAAATAATTAATGGTTATGTTGTGTGTTGTCTATTCTTAAGTTGACTGTACCATTGGGTGTTTAATATTGGTCAAACATAGGACCATACTCCATCTTTGTTATGTATATTGTTTAATTAATGTTTCAGACCAGTCATTGATCTCCATACATTGGTGATATATTTTAGACACCATTTTTTCATGAAAGCAACTGTGACACCCGACAGAACACTTTGTAGCCCATATCAACATTCTGATCTAATCGGCAACAGCAGATGAACATCATCTACAGGCAGCTCTAAAGTGTCTGTGTGTACACAGGATCACTCTCCATTGGAAGAAGTTCCCTTTGTTACAAAATAACACTGAATTATCTGGCTATGTATTCCCTTAGGAGGGAGAACAAGTGAACCCAAGAAAAATGAACGCCATCAGACAAGCACCAACACCATGCAATGCCTCGGAGGTGTGCAGTTTCCTAGGGAAGGCCACTTATTGTGACTGGTACATCCCCAGTCTAGTGACCATTATGGAGCCCATGAGGGTGTTGACGAAAGTGGACACTCACTGGGAGTGGAGCCTGGCAAAGAGGAGGCATTCCAGTGGGTGAAGTCAGCACTCCTAAGCAAAACAATGATGTCATACTTCGATTCCAAAGAAGAGAACGCAGTTAGTGGTGGATGCAAGTCCAGTAGGACTTGGGGCGGTGTTCACACAAGAAGTGGAGCCAGGGAGATGGGCACCCCTGGTGTTCGCAAGCAGAGCATTGGCGGCAACGCAGGCTAGATACACACAAGTTGAAAGGGAGGCACTAGCCATAAAATGGACCTTTGAACACTTTCATTTGTATTTGGGTGGACGATCATTCAGGGTGATCACTGATCATCATACACAGGTACCATTGTTCAGGGGAACAGTGCTCCATCCACCACCCCTGATTGAATGATGGGCAATACAGCTACAAGAGGTGCTGTACAGCCCAGGGGCCAAAAACCCTGCTGACATTTTATCACAACACTCGCCTCAGTTCAAAGGTGAGACAGAGCAGGAGGTTGGCCAAACTGAAGAATACATCTGCCTGGTAAGCCAAGGAGCCTGTCCGAGGGCACTTAGTTTGCTGGAGATACGTGAAGTGACCGCTGGTGTGCAGTGCTTATGAGAGTGCTGGAAAATCTACAACAACAGAGCTGGTGATCTTTTCTGCCGGATGCCAACGACTTAAGTGGACAGACAAGGAGCGTCTCATGCAGTTCTTAAGGATTCTGCATGAGTTCAGTGCCACACAAGATGGTCTTGTACTGGGTGGACAGAGGTTGGCCATTCCTGAGAGTCTGACATGGCAGGTGGCCATGCTTGCCCATTGTGGGCATCAGAGGACAGCAAAAACAGTCTCGTCTTTGGGGGAAACTGTGGCTTCCTGGGTTGAAGGTAGTAGTGAATGCATTAGTACAGCAATGTGCTGCATTTCAGATTACCAGCAGCCCAGAACTGCTGGCTCTGATTATAACCAAGGAATGTTGTGATGATCCATGGGTAAAGGTCAGCATGGATTTTGGTGGTTTTCTGGGTGGAAGGACCACCATGGGCCTCATGGACAGCCATTTAAAATATCCTATTGTAGTGCTCATTGAATCAACAGCTTTCATGAATGTGTTACCAACATTGGAAAAAAAAGTATTAGCACTATTCAACCTCCACGAATAAATCAAAGCAGATAATGGGCCACCTTTTCAAGGATATGAGTTCAAGGATCTGCTCAGTCGCCTAGGTATATAGCACCGTTGGATCACATCGCATTGGCCTCAGGCCAATGTGGAGGTCGAGAGGTTCATGTGGACACTAAACAAGTCATTGCACATTGTCACACATGAAGGAGAGAATGCAGAGGTTAACATTCATCTTTTCCTGCAAGAATATCAAGATACCCCGCACTGCACCACCTGGTGCCTGGTGACTCCCATGGACACTTAGGTTGAAGGGCCACAGACGCGACACAATTCCTGTACACCCTGAATGGAGACAACCAGTTAATGACCCGGAAGGTACCCAGCACAGGCGGATGCAGAACAATCTGAAAGCCAGCATTTAGAGGAAAGCCGCCCACCGTCAGCTGGGTCCGTATAATCAGTTACTACTCAAGGATTGGAATCTTGGGTGGAAATTTAGTACGCCGTTTGAACCAGGCGTATGGGCAATGGTGAAGGCAGGGGCACCATGGTGACTTCCTAAAAGGCAGAGTAGATAGTAAGTCAGAACATTTTATGTCTCAAGAGGGTAGCCGTGTCTGGTCAGGAGAGAATTGAGGATGTGGAAATTCTAGAGACTGACAACTCCATAATGACAGACAAGCCCAAGGTTAGCAACAGTGTGGAGAACCATCTAGCGTGCAAGTAACCATGGAAGGATGTCCAATGGAGCCATCGGGAGAGAGGGGAGCCAGGGCGGTGGCTCGGACAGACCCCACAGTTAGCGGTATGAACTGCAGCCTAATCCCAATGCAGATCAGAGGCTCAAGCACTTTGTACATAATGTTCAGGTACAAGTTTTAGAGCAAAGCGGGAAAGGCTACCTGGCCACTGCAGGGGCTCACCCCAGCCCCGGATGTCATGCACCACACCCTCTGGCCGGGCAGGGTCGTGGCAATAAATAAAATGGTCCAAGACCGCACATGGTCTTTCACCCGTAATGTCTCCTGTGTATGTTTACCCTCATTATCTAATGCAAGGTCCTATACCCACTGTGCATATAGGGCAGCCCCTGCACTGTCACAGCATGAACAGGTTATTTTATGAATCTAGTGGGGCATTGGGGTGTCAGAAAACAGGAATATATTGTCTGGGTATGTATGTGTTTTGGTTACCTGTTGGTTGTATTGTTTATCAAACCAAAAACTAAATAAAAAGAATAAAGAAAAACAAGCACTGGCGTTGCCAATAGGTCTCGCAGTAGGAAAGTTGGAGCTATTACAATTGCAAATAACAATGCCTTTTATTTGTATTTTTATTTTAAAAACATAAAGGGCTTTGTCATTTACAAAACCAATAGCTCCAACTTTCCTACTGCGAGACCTATTGGCAACGCCAGTGCTTGTTAATTTATGACAATTATGTATTGTTTGTAGTAAATAAACATGTTTTATGTAAATCTACGTTGTACTCGTAGTATTGTAAGGAAAGAATAAATATGGGGCATGCGGAAGCAAAATCGCATCCTAAGGAGGTTAGATGGACTGCTGACTTTCTAAATACCCTGCTTCTGTGCAGCATTTCCATGCACTCATTTTGACTTCGACTCCGGTTTGAATAAGGAGGCAATAAAACTCCTTTGATAAGGAGTTTCTAACAGTGTTCTGTGGAAAGAAGCAAATGTGGCTGCACACAGAAAGATGCCAGCCTACATAATTAAAGGAGTAGAGACGCCGAAGTTTGTTTTAATTTGTTCTTAGAGAGAAACAGACTAAGACTTCATTAAAAGAAAGCGAGAGCTAAGTAATAACCGGCTCTGTGTTTGTTGAATACTTTCTCAAGCACTTTTTAGCAACTGGTTTAATGAGCTTCGCAGCACATACTTTTAACACAGTGACCCGAAAGAAAATGTTTTGCACGGTTTACATTCCTTCAAGTGGCTCCGCTGGAAGGTTAGGTAGGTTTATTAGCATTGTGAGTCAAGGAACACATAATTTATGGGGTATACATGCGTTAACATTAGAAAAAGGCTACGGAACTGGAGTTAGTCCGGGAAGCATGGAGATCCAGCCTCCGGTTACCTGTTTTGTTTGGTATGTACCTGCTGCTGACTGCACTGTCCGCGTGCGATAGGAGTGGAGGATCAGCCATCTGTGGGATGAACAGGGCAGTGATGCCGGAACGGGGTTGTTGGGGCTGCATCACGGGGCAAGCCCAAGACTTAAGGCTTGATGTGCTCCAGCAATTCGGAAGCACAGAGAAGTAGCCTCCGGTTACCTGTTTTACTTAGCAGGCGGCTATAGCGAAGTGACTGGAGAAGTAAACCAAGCAGCGATAGGAAGTTATGGTGTGGGGAGAGCATCGCAAGGCTTGAGCTGATCTGCAAGAACGGGCTGAAAGCGACAAAGTGTTGGTGTGGGGAGGGTAGAGCGAGACATTAGCTGGTCTGCTGTGATCGTCAGAGAGCAAAGAAAAAATGAAGACAAGACACACGGCCGAAACAACAAGCATGACACGGCCATGAAAGTGAAACTAATTTCCCGCGTGGCCGTTAAACTGGAGCGGACAAAGAGGGAGGGAGAGAAGGGAGGGGGTAGGTGCCTGCGAGTGGTATAGGAAAGCCATAAACTAAGGAAAGACAGATGGCGCCTGATAGGAAACTGAAGCGGGAAAGTAATCATGCTCCAGATGGCGCCTCGGTGAAAGCAAAGTGAGGGCGCGTCAAGAGAGTTCGCCTTCGAAGCTGCGGAACAGGGTTCGAGTAGTCTGGAGAGGGTCAAACATCTTGTTATTTTGAGAAAATCAATTAATCTTAAATAAGGCTGATGACTGCAGGCTCGCTCACTCACCAAAATGAAAGTCCCAACAAGCATGACACGGCCGTGAAAGTGAAACTAATATCCCGCGTGGCTGTTAAACTGGAGCGGATGATGGCGGGGAAGTCTGAATGGCGGGGGGGGGGGGGCAGCTTGGGAGGCATTCCAATGTTCGAAAAAAGAATGGAAACCGGTGGAGAGGAGGTTTAAAAGACCAGAGGAGCGGGGATTTCAGGGGTGAAGGAGATTGAGAGCAGAGGCATGCACTTTCTAAAAGTGTGTGCTGAAGAGTAAAACAAGAGCACTTACAGGGGGCGGAGCAGGGAGAGCGGGCTTTGAAGTGCACTTTACACGGCCGGCCGGCAGTGAAACTGAAAGCACGGCCGGCCGGCCGTGAAAGCCTTTGATGACGCAGCAGGGGGAACAGACGGCGAGAGGGTGTGAAAGCAGCAGGGGCAGGCAGGCGGCTGGGGGCATGTGCACGCGCTTTTAAGCGCATGCGCATTAAGCTTGTATTTCACGGGCACTGCAAGGAATCGCCACGATTCCTTGCAAGTTGTTTAAAGACTGTTTAAGCCCCAATAGTCTCGCAAGCTCGATGCGCATGCGCATCGACAGGCGAGACCTAAAAAATGAATATTGATATAAAAATTCCCCAAATCAGTTTCAGGGTAGGCACTTGCCCCTCATTCACAATATTAATTTGAAGCTGACTGATATACAGATTATTAGATCATTTTTGTGGTGTAGCTGCAGCCATAAACCATTAAAGCAGACCTATTGTTTGTGGAATCCCTCATTATAGACTTTTGCCTCATGCCACACAGCAGGTAATGGCTCAGATGCCAGAGTTAAGCTAGCTATCAGGTGATAGAATTGATCAAACTCAGACAACAGTGGTATCTTCCAAACTTCACTACTCCATTGCTTGGTTGGTTAAAACATAACATAGCTCTAACCAGTATGATGCCCAAAGAGCACAGTCACATTGAAACTCTGCTGATAGCAGGGAACTCTTCGATTGAAGGTCAGTCCTGAGGTTTTTTTTTTTGTCACTCTCCACCATAACAGATCTCTGATGGGAGTTCCAACATGGACTTTTTGGAAAATATACTAACATTTTGTGCCTGACATGTTTTTCAATCGTGAATGCAAACCTGGCACAAAATATTCTGTTGGTATTTACTTTACCTATATATGCTAACATTTGTAGATGGGGATTTGCTCCCAAAATTATGCCTCCTAAAGACAGGGATAATAGTGGACCAAGTTTTAAAAGTCTTCACACCTTTCCAAATATGCAAGTGTGTTGAAGTGCACAGCACACATACAAAGTGAAAACCTATTAAACTATGTGAAAGCATAGTTTTTATAGTGGAAATATACCCTTTCAGAACAAAACCTGTGCCAGACATCACACACAAGCACATTTGCTAGGGTGCAAGAGTGTGTGCGTGTGATGGAAGAAGGCCGCCTAAATTGTGCCAGCAGAGGGCGGGAGAAAAACAACACACACATCTTAGTAGAGATGGCACTGTTTTCTCTCTCACATTATTGGCTGCTGCTCTCTTTTCCACCAAAACTTACTAAATATGACGCTGGGTCGTTTGAAAGAGTACATTTGGGGGTTAATACTAGTATTTTTTTTTTTTTTTTTTTTAAAACCTTTATTGTGCATCAAAAAAGAACAAATACGGGCCCATAACCAACCGGCCGGCCACGGATACAATCGAAGCACCAACGCATGCAACATGGCGACACAGTAACATCCTGTCACGAAAGGCAAATATTCGAAAGTTACACCGTAGAACATGTTGTTACCACGTCTCAGGATTAATAAAGGTTTGTTTTATATTTTCTGGCAGCTAGGAAGGTCGACATTCGCCATTTTAGCGTAAACAAAGAAATCAAAAGAGCAGAGTCCGTGCAGGCACGACGTAATAGTAACCACAATATTATCATGCAATCATGAAACCCAGAAGTAAATCTATACAGGCGGAAGAGCGGCTCTGAAATTGTACAGCAGGATTATAAAAGTCAACGTCATAAACAGTGCCCATCACCACCCACCCACCAACTATCCCAAACACGGACCCGAGAGAAAGTAAAGAAAAGGAAACGAAGACAAAAAGAAAGAAAGCAAAAACAAGGCACCATAGAAACCGAAACCAAACTCAAAACCCATCCCCCAACCCCCACCCTACACGCATGCAGAGGCTACGGCCTACCCCCCCCCCCCCAGCAGTGTGTCTGTCACCCAATAAACCCGAAATATAGAATAAGAAGAGAGAAGAAAAGGAAAGAATATAGATGACTTCTAAGATATAGGGAGTAAGAAAAGAGCAATCTAATCAATAACTCCCAGTAAAGAAGAAAAGAGGGGGGAGGAGCCCACCGGATACTAAGTCTCTCGGACACCCCAACCATACAACCTCTCCTACCCTATACACCGTAACAAGAATAGAGAATATACAGCACAAAGTAAAGTAGGTAGAGCACACGTGTCATATCAGTACGAACTTAAGAGGCGTCCCCTCCCGAATCCCCACCCGTCAATCAAACCCAAGTAGTCATATCCCCTCATGTGTACCAGCAAAAACAGTGAGCTACGAGCATCATACAAAGCAAGAAGAGTCACATTAGCACACTTTAAAGAAGCGCTTCAGTCCGAGACCTCGCCAGCCAGGAATGTACCATCCACCAAGGGAATTCCGCTAACCCTGGCCAGTCCGCACACGTCTCCCCGGCCAGAACCCTCGTGGGGCAACCCCCACCAGCAGAACAAAGGAACAAGATGGCCGCTCTCTGCAGGGAGTTGTTGTTCCGAGACAAAATGGACGGGTCCATTCCCGACCAGATCCATGAACCCCATGGAATAGTGCCAACAGGTGCCCCCAATGCTGCAAAATAACAAGAGTCAGAAGCGGGGCCAACTGAGCGTGGGCAGGCAAGCTAAGTAGATGCTGCGCCTGCGGCGCCATTCCCAAAGGCAGCATAGCCACGGCAGAGATCATGAGCTCTGATGGAGGTAAAAACAGTGTAGCGCTGGTGAAGAAAGCGGGCATCAAACCGCGGTCGCCAACACTGCCGGAGAGCTGAAGTGGAGAGCACTCATGCGGCAACAATGTAGCCCGGTCACGAATCAGGATAGGCAAAGCATCACAGTGAGAAAAGCAAGCCAGTGGTGTACGATCCACCCCGGGCGCAACAGCCTCAAGTCTCTCGCACAGCGACAGAAAGCCTTCACGCATTTCTGCCCGCAAGTCGTCGATGGCATCGAGAAGAGAGCCACAAGTTAGAGCGGCCGGGGGTTTCATCTTTTCCACAATCACAGGCGCGGCTCCCAAGACAGTACAGTGCCCAGGGTCCCGCAGCACAGTACAGTTGTTATCCGGGGCAACGGTGGTAATCAGTGCAGCCGGACCAGCCATCTTAGCCGCCCCACCGGGGGAAACACAGGGGCGCGTGGGCGCAAATACCTCGAAACAACAGGGAATCAGGTCGTAATAGAAGCCGCACGCAGATCAAGATGGAACAGGAGCAGGCTTGTGGGGGAGCTACGGTATTCAGACGTCCGCCATCATGGAGGAGGCTCGGCGCCCCTCACCTGTAGATCCCAGCAGCAGAGGCACCGGCGAGAACCCTCGGTCGGCAGGCACACAGTTCAGGGCAGGCGCAGACCCTTAGCAGACAGCAGCGTCAATCAGGGCGCCAGGTTCGCTCTGCCTCCATAACCCCTCGTAGCTCCGGCAGTCGCCATGTCTGCATCCCAGCCTGGGTCTCGGTAACGGGGGCATAAACGAACGCCGCAAATCACTCGACAATAAATCGGGTTCTGAGGCAGGCAGGGACATCGGGGGAGCAGCAATCAATGCAGCGCTCTTTCGCCGTCCTCCCGCTATCACGCCATGGCAGGAGAAAGATCAGGATATCGTCGCGAGGGACAAAGGATCGAGGAGCCGAGAGACTACACGTCCGTTCCCATCGCCATCTTGGCTCCTCCCTCGTTAATACTAGTATTAATTTAAATTTTGCAACAACTTTGGTTCTTGTAATTTCGTTAATACTAAAGCCCTCATTTATAGGCCACTGGGCTTAATAAAATGTTTTGATAAATGTGCCGCAAATAGATACGTTCATAAAACACACTTATGAAAGAAAAATTATGTTAACAGATTAAGAAATGCAGCAATACCTGTCTTGGCATAAGAAAGTTGTGCTCTGGAGACCGTGGCTGCCATCCAAGTGCACGGGCAACATGAGGGGTTGTGATTTTACTGAAGTACAGCAGGCTAAAGCCTACACAAAGTGTTGTGGCAAGCTACTTAGGAGGTCAGGAAGGGCTGATGGGCGGTAGCCTGGATTCCCCTCTGGGGAAAGGAGGCATAGTTAGCACTGGTGGCTTGCCTGCTCATGTGCAAGCTTGCAGGCAGGATTCCAGCACCAGAGTCAGTCAGCCACTTCAAGGACACCAGGAACTCAGTGGAAAGAACAAAACTCGAGAAATCAAAGCCTCCCCCTAGAGGATACTCCTTCTAAAGGTAGCCGAGCAAATGTTTCTACTGAGGGTGTGGCACGGCAAAGAATCCGCTATACACTAAGGAACTTAACAACAAAAAAAAACTTTTGGATACCACTATCCAGGCTGACGAACCAGTTAAATCACTCAGGTAGAAATCAGCTGTAGAGGAAGAGCAAAACAAACTAGGTGGATGAGGCAAGGACCCTCTACGTCCCTCACTCTAGATTCTGATCTAAGTGTAAAATAGGCCCCCGTAAAGTTAGGGGGCAATTGCAGAGAACAGTGCAACTGAAAGTGTCGCCTTCCTTAAGAACCTTTTTTAGGGTTCTACCCAGATCTGATAACAAAGTGAGGATGCTGAGGGACACAGAAAGCCCCCCAATAGTTACGTCCACTACACCTTCTCTCGTCCCCACTCCCTAGGCGTCCTGCTAGGAGTGGAGTCTTGAATCCTGTATTTGAGATTCCGAATATAGATAGGTTTTTTCATAAAAACAGGTTCCATCCTCCAAGCAATGGCTTTGGAGGATGGAACCTCTATAGAAACAATGGGGGAGACACAAGCTGGGAGCCAAACTGGAGCTCTGGTAGGGGAGTGGCCGGCACAAGTTAATGCGAGAGAGGCTTTGGGTGACGATAACCAAGCGTCAGATCAAACCTCAGTGGAGAGAATGTTGCAGGCCCTGGCAGAGGGAGTGAGAAATGGCCTTGCCACTTTGCCATAAATCAGAAAGACATCCATTGAATCTCTCACCCAAAAACTAGATTTACTAGCTGTAGGAACGCAGGCTTGTGACGATAAGGAAGCTGATTTGAAGGCGGCAGTGGACAGGGAAGAGATTAGGGGAAGAAATACAGAGAGAAAGAGCTCCCAGATAAATGTGAGTCCCTGGACAACAGCGCTAGGAGGAACAATATTATAAATCTGAATGTTTCTGAAGGGGCAGAAAGTGAGATAAAGAAGTTTTTACTATTGCCTTGCTTGAAACAATGGGCGTGGTAGGCACCCCGGAGGACGCTTTCACCACAGACATGCATAGAACTCATAGGGACCTATTTAGGAGACCCCCTGGCAGGCCCAAGGTTAGGAAGATTCTGGTGAATTTCTTAATATTGTCCACAAAAGAGCAAATTTTAGCTAGGGCTCTGAAGCAAAAATCCCTGAAAGGCAACAGTTTCTTTTTCCACATTAGATTAGATATCTCTCGCACTACTTTGGACAAACAGTGCGAGATAGGAAAACGGTTTAAGGAGTTTAAAAGATTAGGCGCCACATCACATATGAAAATTACTGCCACCCTGAAAGTAATGTATAAGAATAAAATGCATAGTTTGGAGATTACAAAAAGGCAGATAGGCTGATTGTGACAATTAAAGGGACCAATTCATTTCACGAAGACTAATATGCGCGGAAGGGTTTGAAAACGAATTTTTCCGATAACGTTCCACCCCTTTCCTTTCTTAGTTTTCTTATTCTCTTTGTACACATTAGTGACCTAGCAAAGTCCCATCTCAGACACCCACAGGGCTCGTAGAAGGGATAAAGAAGCAGGGGATGGTTCTCCAGGAAGGACAAATAGGGGTGGAAGCACTGGGTGGGGAGCATGTGGAGACAAAATAAAAAATACAAAACAGTCCTCAAAAACCTATTTAGACTTTTGCTGCTAACAGTGCCCAATTATTTTACTAATGAGGACTGTCAACCTCCTGTACTGAGAAAATGGGAGTGACACATCAAATTTTGTCATGGAATGGTCTCAAAACGGTCAGACGGTGCAACAATTTACTCCAATATCTGAGAGATTCTGCAGCTCAAATTATAATTTTACAAGAGACCCATTTAACTAGGAAGGAGTGTTTAAACCTAATTTGTACACAGAATTGGGTCCAAGAGGTTATTGTACTGATCAAAACTGTAATGTGAGAGGGGTGTCAATTTTAATCAAACAGAATCTGCAGGTAATCTTAAAAGGGAGTGAGACAGATAATCGGACAGGTGGGCGATTGCTAATCTGTGTTTTTATGGTAAAGGGTATACTATGGTGGGATACCATGGTCCTAATGTAGAAGATATAGAGTTGTTAAACATTGTTGCCCAAAAACTACTCTCCTTCTCTGATCCAACCATTATGGCTGGTGATTTTGATACCATAATGGATAATAATCTAGAAAAATCAAATTATAGTAGATCTGATCCCAAAATGCAGGTTTTAAAAAACAATATGGTGAAGCAGTGGGGTCTCTGTGACATCTGGAGGAGTAGATCAGGGAACCACAGAGGGTACACTTTGCACAACAAAAAATATGGTCACTCCTCAAGGACACATTTTTTTCTACTTGATCAGACCTCATGCAATGTGATCAAAGATGTGTACCATGTTACAGCTTACTTCTCTGACTATGCGATAATTCTTTTAGAAATGGAACTAAATTTGTCACATATAGGTAGGAGGTAGACATTCGATAGTACATTGTTCTTAGGTCCTGAGGTGGTGGAGCAGTTAAGAACAGAGACGACCAAATATTTTAGTTCATATATCAGTTCTGCCTCATTGCCGGTAGCCTTGGATGCCTATAAGGCTGCCATGAGAGGGAGATTAATTAGTATCTCTGCCTAGAAGAATAGAGAATACAGAACAGAGGTGGAGAGGCTGGAAAAGGAACTTTGCCAGTTGGAAAACAATATTTAGCACATCAGTTGATGTCAAAAGAAAAAAAGGAACTGATGAGGATAATGTTGGTAAAAAGAGACCTATTGATAATCTTGGAGCCACAGGTTAAGGCAAGATGGGAGGCAAGCAAGTTGGCCCATTTTGAGTATAAGCAATTCGCAGGGAACTTGTTGGCTTGGAAAACCAGGACAGCCCAAGCCAGGAATGCAGTGCATGAAATAAAAGATGAGAGTAGTGGGCTAAGGGTTCCAAGCACTTAGGGCATTGAGAAGACTTTCCTTAACATCCACACTGATCTCTACTCGGAGAACGTGATGGTGGATCAGTGGGTGACTAGCTAGCGGGGGACACCCTTAACAAACTGACCGAAGATCAGAGGGCAACGTTAGATCAAGAGATAGGACAACAAGAGGTTAGCCATATAGTCAACTTAAGTAAGAAAGGCAAAGCTGCTGACGCGGGCAGCTTACCAAAATGTTTTTATAGGTCCCTATGAAAAACACTAACCCCTTTCCTGACAAGATCGTTTTCTGAGATTTTGGTGGATGGGTTGCCTCTTCCACAGACTTGGGGGGAGGCTATGGCTACCTTAATTATAAAACTGGGATAAAACCCAAAACACTGTGAGTCATACAGACACATATCCCTTTTAAACAGCGACTATACAATATTTGCTAACATTGAGGCTAAGAGGTTGAGCTTGGAGGCTTTAGGCTCTGGTGCACAGTGATCAGAAAGGTTTTATGACAGGCAGACTTCTTCATGAATTATCACATGAGCTCATTTGTGCAATAGATCTAGCCTCAATGCATTGTATCCTACTAGTAGTTATCCCATTAGACACCACTAAGTCATTCAACAGGGAGAATTGGTGCTACTTGAGCTCAGTTCTAAAACCTAATATCCTGGGGGAGAACTTTCGAAGGGTGATCCACAAAATCTATTCTAACCCCTAGGCAAAAATTCTTATAAATGGGCACACAACTTCAAAATGTAAAATTCTGAGAGGTACCAGGCAGGGGTGCCCGCAGTCGCCCCTGCTTTTCAACTTGTATATCGAACATTTAGCGAGGAAGCTCAGAGAGGAAAAGAAGATAGCTCCCTTTAAATTTGATGAGTTGGAGAAAAAGATCTCCTTGTACGCAGGTGATTTGATTATATGTACCAAAGACCTTTCAAGTAGCATTACCAGCAGTAGAACAATTTGTTCTGGACTCCAGAAAAATATTGAGATATGTGTGGCAAATTCCTCTAAAAAAGAGTTTATGGCTTGGGACATGACGAAGGCCCACCATTCATTTAAAACAGAGATGAGGTATCTGGGCTTTAAAATGGCACAGGAAATAGGTAAGATCCCTCAGGTAAACTTTAAAATGCAGTGAAAGAAGTCCATGCCAGACTAGCCAGCTAGTCTCACTTTCCATTAACAATCTACGGAAGGGGAATTTGATCTAGATGATCATTTTGCCGAAATATACTTTTTTGTTTAACTCAATCCCCTTACACTTTCCAGGGCACAATTTGCTTCTTCAACTGCGTATCAAACAGCCCGCGTACCTCTTGGAAGAAGTTCTGAAGGAGGCACAAGACGGTACTAATAGCTTTGCTAGACTTCCAGTTGAATGCCTGGGCCATTTAGATGAAGAACAGTAGTCTTTACTCAAGGAAACAGTGCAAAGGTGATTGCTTTCAAGGACATGTTGAGGGATCATAGGGATGGCGAATCGCACTTTTAATATAGGTTTGTGGATGTAAACTTTTACATGAAAATGAGGCTGAAGGTTTTAAAAGCTATGGCCCTTTTCCAGGCACAGATACAAAAAGCAATAAAATTACAATACTACAGCAGGTATGCACCAATGTGGGATTCCCCATGTACAACAGAGTGTCTCTCTGCTAGACTGGCAGCCCCCTTCAGAGAAGAGGGAATTCATCTATGGGGCAAGCCGTTCCAAGATGGAGAGTTAATTTCAAGGGAGGACTTAATACAGGCAACTCAAGGTAGAATCACAGGCTTTTAACTTTGGTAGCTAAAGAGCTGAGTACGATATCCGTGAGCTGTAGAAAGGTGTTGGAATGACTTTGAAGAATTGCTGCAATCGGGGGGAAATGGAAGAAAGAGGTCTCCTGTTGGTATGGGGAGATGTTGGATACTGTGTGGTAACAATGAGAGTCTCCAATTGGCAGAGGTATGCACCTTTGTCCAAGTAGGGAGCCTTGCTTCTAGTCAGGGTAAGGCAGATACACACTTTAGATAACCCCCACTCACCCCCTTGGTAGCTTGGGGCAAGCAGACAGGCTTATACCAAAGGCAATGTGTAAAGTATTTGTACTCAAAACACACAGTAACACAGTGAAAACACCACAAATCGGCACCACACCAATTTAGAAAAATAAAGCATCTCTATATAAACCAAACAAGACCAAAACGACAAAATGCTATATGTTCATATATAAAAATAGCACTTAAAAACAGGTACTTGCAGAAATAGCACTTGTAGAAACAAATAGCTTCACCTTCAGCTATTACGACGTCATGACAGGCATAAATCTAAAACACGGTATCGACTTAGAAGTGCGCAGCATTGGGCATAGAGTCACACGGACCCCCAGACAAAAGTAACTTGGAAAAAGAAGTTGATGCACGTTGTCATGGATGTGAGGCATCAGCGCAGATGTCGAGTCTGGTTCCCTGGTTGCCACAGGGGAGACGAGGCGTCGTACCCGTGAGGATGCAATGTGTTGAGTTCAGGACAGGGGAAGTCGTTGGTGAGGCATCAGTTCCAGTGAGGCAATGCAAAGGTGAAGAGTTTGTGGAGTCACCCTCGTTGGTTATTGGCTCAGTGATAACGGGATGCTGGCGCTGGCTGTGATAGCGTCAGTGTGAGTTCTGGCGTTGGGAAGGCCAATAACTGCAGGCGTCGGCAGGCATTGAAGGGTATCAGATCTCTTGTGTAGGTGGGGCAGTCCATAGTGCACTTCACAAGTGGTGCTCCCGGTCTTGATGCAGGTCACGGTATCACTGGCGGCATTGATGACGGCATCAGAGTTGTTTTTCTTGCTTTCTTTTTTAAGTTTCTTCCAGCTATCAACAGCAGGAACAATCTCCAGAGGCCCAAAACTGGAACAGGCACCTCCTGGCAGGATAGAACTCCCAGCTGGCAGTGCAAGCTCTCTGGGGTCAGAGAACTTGCACTCCATCAGGTGTTGGCATTGCTATGGAAAACAGGGAATGAACATATGCTCTCCAGTGATTGAATCATACAACCCCAAACAAGTGTAAACCAAGCTACTCTTCACCTCACCATCCAGTGCCTCACACAAATACCTCAGATCACCCCCCTGACACTGGTAAGACAGTGTCTTACTGTTTCTTTCACTCACCCCACACACTGAGAGGTCTCCACACACATGTACCAGGAATTCTACCAGGGGGAAACCCTCTCCCTGCACCTCTCATCTAAAGTCAGTAGAGTCTCCCTCCCACCATTAGGAATATGATCCCCTGTGCCAGAACACCAATCCACCTCTGGGGCATTGTGCACCACTGGAAGTACCTCATAAACTTGAACCCCCTGGTGTATGTCAACCCCCTCATTCAAATCAGGTGCCACATCTCTGGGTGTGTGTACTTCAACCTCAGAACTAGACATCACATTTTTGCTGCCACCCTCTGAGCTGGACTCTGCACTCATGGCTTCCAGCTCAATTTCCATTTGCTTTATCTGGAGCCTAATAACCTCCAACTCATGATACCTGGCCCTCTGTCACTCCTCCATCTTTTCTGGAGACAGATATCTAGAAGACACACTGCTGCTAAGACTGGACCGGCACTCTCAATACATTCAGATCCTAGGACGTAAAGCTCCCTTCTGGCACCCTCATATCCACACTTGTATCTGCTGTCTCCCCACTTTCTCTGGGCTCACACCAGGCCCTCAAGGCCTTCTGCAGCTCCTCTTTCTTAGAGGTTCAACTCATGGGGCATCCAAAGCTTTTGCAAAATTGTCTGAGTTGAAACACTTTGTAAGTATGCAACATTAAATATCAAACTCCAATTCTGCAAGATCACTTGCTGGGTTACCATTTAGAGACATGGTGCGTGGATACTCCAAGGGTCAATAAAGCACAGAACCAGAAAACTCAGTGTGTGATTGCATAGGGGTCTGCACTAAACTAATGATGTACACCGATCACTGTGGGTCAAGGACAAATACAAGTTCAATCCCACCACTGCCACCAATGTTAGAAATGGGGGCCTCTAATTGGCTAAGTGATGCACCTTTCTTCATTAAGGGACTCCTCCTGCAGGGTAAGGGGGATACACACTTTAGATAACCCCTGCTCACTCCCTTGGCATGAGCAGACAGGCTTAACTCCAAGGCAGTGTGTTAGAAATGGCCCTTTTGCAGGGATATCCCCAAACCTTCTGTTTCTTCCTCCTATTTTACCCTGACCTATTTGTGTTGGTTTTTGGACTCTGGGTACTTTACCATTGCTAATCAGTAATAAAGTGCATATGCTCTCTGTGTAAATTGTGTTATGGATTGGTGTTTCCATGATTGGATATTTGGCTTACTTGTTAGTCCCTAATAACGTGCACTGAGTGTGCCAGGGCCTGTAAATCAAATGCTACTAGTGGGCCTGCAGATCTGATTGTGCCACCTACGTGAGTAGCCTTAAAAAGGTAACTCAGACCTGCCATTGCTGAGTCTGCATGCAGTTGGTAACTGCCATGTCGACTTGGCCAATGCACACACTTGCCAGTCCCTAACCTCCCATTTTCTTACATGCCAGGCACCCCTAAGGTAGGCCCAAAGTACCCCTGTGGGCAGGGTGCAGTGTATGTGAAAGGTAGGACATGCCCTGGTGTGTGTGTCATGCCCTGATAGTGAATTACAACCAATTTCGTTTTTCACTATTGCAAGGCTAAGTGTTCCCCATAGGACAGAATGGGAAGTTTGTTTATAACATCTTATCTGGCCCTGGGAACTAGGTAGTAAAATAACATTTAGTATGTCTGAACTCAGAATCTAAAGATGCATCTTTTAGTGAAGGTGATTTTTACGTTCTGTGTTTGAAAGTACCACTTTTAGAAAGTAGGAATTTGTTTGCTCAGTCATCCTGTGTGCCTCTGCTGGAATGTGGATTGCCTGTCTGGGTTTTGGATGACAGAAGGCTGGGGGAGCATGAGGGGATCCAGATAGTCTAGGTGGGTCAGGAAAGGGCTGAATAGACCTGGGCTGTGGTGGGGGAAGGGGGAGGAGATTTCCTTACACCTCAATGGGCCTGGTCTGCCTCTGACTATGCCGTCTCTACCCCCTGCCAGGAAATCACACCAGAGAAGGCAGAACTGGTTCTGGCTGGGCACAGACACCCTCTACTAAGAGAAGCAAAGGATTTTTGGCTACAAATTCTGGCGGCCCGACCCCTGAACTTTAGAACTCATCTGGATCAAGAAGACTGCCAAGAAGAAGAGCCGGAGAAACTGTGAGGAGGAACAACCGCCTTGCTGGGTGCTTTGCTGGGCTGACCTGCAGTGGCTGTTTCTGTCTTGGGCAGTGAAAGGCCTGGACTGGACTTTCTGCAACCTAATTTGTGAGTTTCTCTAAGGTCTTGAGGTAGAGCTTGCCCCCTGTTCACAAAGTCTCAGGAACAGCAAAGACTTCAAGCTCTTCTGTCCGCAGCACGGGGGACTGCATGTTTTGTGCTATAACAGAGGAAAAAGCAACTCGACGATGTCCACGATGCTGCTGCTGACTCCGTGTCCTGATGGCACCGCAGAGGGCACCGCCGCAACGCCGCACCGCGACTTCGGTCTCACCGACGTCGCCTGCTGACGCCTCCACAGAGCCGTTGCTCGCACTGGGACCTGTGGGCACCGCACTCCGCACCGCCTCGCTGCACGCCGAAGCCTGGGCACCGTAGAGAGCACTGCCGCAATGCCACACCATGACCCTGGTCCCACCGATGCCACTTGCTGACACCACCACCTAACCGTTGCTCGCACCGTGACCTGTGGGCACTGCACTTTGCACCGCCTCGCTTCACAACAACACCTTGGCTTCCCCGATGACGCCGCCCCACGCCAAAATTTATGCCGCTGCTTGCTCCATGGTTTGATGGCACAGCTCTTAAAGTTACACGATGCACCGCCCTCATCCCGCACCGCAGCCTTGGCCTACGAAAGCCGACTACATCGACTGCTGCTGCTGCTCGCACCGGGACCTAAGGGCACCGCACCCCAGACCGCCGCACTTCGCACTGCAGCACCCGACGCCTGCCAGCGCTCCTGATCCCAACAGAGAGGAGATCGACCTGCAACGCGTGTGACTTCGAGGGCCCGACGACTTCTGCACAGACCTCCAGGTCCGACGCCTGCGGATGCCCTGTTTTACGGAAGCTCAACCTGCATTTCTAAAAGGTACTGTTTGCGGGTCTTCCCAACATCGTATCTGGCCCACGACGCCACAGTCAGCCAGAACTGTTTGGATTTGTTTGCTCACAATGCTGTGATAGCCCCGGACAGAGCTATCGACATCAAGGAACTGTCTTTAAAGCGTATTTTGATAAGTGAAGATTTTGAAGTACTGTATTGTGGATATTTATCATTTTTGGTCTAGTCTTAAGTATATAAAAATATTGTATATTTTCCCTAAACTGGTGTGGTGTCCTTTTGTAGTGCTTACACTGTATTACTGTTGGTTATGTGCAAATGCTTTACACACTGCCTCTAAGATAAGCCTGACTGCTCGTGCCAAGATAACAAGGGGGTGAGCAGGGGTTATTTTAGGAGTGTAACTCCCTTATCCTGACTAGAGTGGTGGTTTCTGCCTGGCTTTGGCACATGCCCTAGCCTGCCAAAAATTCCATTTCTAATACAGTGTGTAACGGATTTTTACTCAAAACACACAGTAACACAGTGAAAACACCACAAATGGACACAATGCCAGTTTAGAAAAATAAGATATCTTTATCTAAACAAAATAAGACTAAAACAACAAAAATCCAAAATACCTGTATCAAAATATCACTTAAAAACAGTTACTTGAGGAAATAGCACTTGTAGAAACAAATGGCTCAACCTGGGTCTAGTACAACATTGTGACTGCCATAAATCCAAAGTACTGCACTGACTGCAAGGTGTATGGCATCAGGAATGTAGTCACACCAATCCCCAAACAACAGTACCTTGGAAAACGAAGTCTATGGACAATGCAACGCGTTGTGGAGGTGAGGCGTTGGTGCCAAGTTTGAGGCCGGCTCCCTGGTTACAATGGGGGAGGCGAGGCATCGTGTCTACGAGGAGGCGATATGTCAAGTCTAGGACAGGGGAAGTCGGTGTTGTCGACGGTGAGGTGCCTGTTCCGGTGAGGAGATGTGAAGTGTGTTAAGTCACGCTTGTCAGTTATCAGTCTGTGATAATGGGATGCTGGTGCTGACAGCGTCAGTGCGAGAGCTGGCATCGGGAAGGCCGATAACTGCAGGCGTTGAAGGTTGCCGGAGCTGCAGTGCAGGAGGGGCGGTGCATCGTGCACTTCACGAGTGGTGCCCCTGCCCTCGGTGCAGGTTGCAGCCTCACGGATGGCGGTGATGACAGCGGCAGACTTGTTTTTCTTTCTTTCTTTAAGTTTCTTCCAGCTCACAACAGCAGGAACGACCTTCAGAGGCTCAAAAGTAGTACAGGCACCTCCTGGCAGGTCAGAACTCCCAGTAGTGGAGTTCAGGGGAGCTGGTGGTGAAGTCTTTGTGTCCCTAAGACTTCAGAACAGGAAGCCGGCACACACATGCCCTTGGAGGTTCGTCTTCAAGCAGGTTCTCAGCAAAGTTCCAGTCTTTGTCCTTTTCCTTGGCAGAAGCAGCAACTGCAGGCCAGCCCAGCAAAGCGCACAGAAATGGGGCAGTACTCCTCCTTACAGCTTCTCCTGGGCAAATGGTTCCACTTGAGCCAGAAGTGATTTAGGGCCATATGTAGGTAAATTCCATTTACCGATTCATAAATACCGACTCATACCGAATCGGTATTTCAGAATCGGTAAATGGAATGTAGGTAAAAAATCGGTAAAAGTTACCGATTCGGAATGACTCGGTAACCCAATTCGGTAATTACCGAATCGGAAAATTCTGAGTCGGTAAATTCCGAGTCGGTGAAACCCAAGCTTTCCTATGGGCCACCTGGCCCATAGGAATGAATGGGATTTACCGAATCGGATAAATCCGAATCGGAATATACAGATTCGGTAATTACCGAATCGGTATTTACCGAGTCGTGAGTTTGAAAACAGCCATGTGAGCCTGCCAACCAATCAGGGACCCCCTCCATACCCCACAACCAAGGCCCTGAGAATCCATCCAATCAGATTGAAGCACTCCACCCCAGTACCTGGGAGTGGCCACACCCATGCAGGTGCAAAGCCAACAGAACAAACATTTCAGCAGAGGTGAGAGGAGCAGAGCATCCACAGGCAAGCAGTGCAACAGGATGGAGTCAACTGAAGGCCAAAAGGATGGTGGAGAGAGAAAAAGGAAAATCAAGTTCAGCCCAGAGGAACTACAGGTGGCTATAGAGGAAATTGTAAGCCACTACAGCCAAATTTTCGGGAGGCAGTCTCTGCATGTTGCAGAGAGTGTGAAGAGGAACATTTGGATTTCCATACAGGGCAAAGTGAATGCCATAGGTGTGACCCACCGGGAGATTGAGGACATAAAAAAGTGGTGGTATGACATGCGCATCGTGACAAAATAGAAGATTGCGGCCCAGAAAAAGGATGCTGGGGAGACTGGAGGTGGCAGGAGCAAAGCCCCTTAGCTGACAGCGATTGAGGAGCTAGTGGAAACCACCATGGAGCCAGAATGCATCCATGGAATAGGAGACATGGACAGCACAGCAAAAGCTACAAAAAAACAAGGTAAGAGGCATGTACCCTTATCCACACCCATCAACCTGACCCCGTACCCCACTGTGTAGACCCATCATACTGCATAACAACTCATACTCGGTGTTAGCAATGCATCATGGTAGACGTAGTCATGAATACATAGATGCAAAGCATCCACCACATGACTCTGCAAGGCAAGCCACACACATCACCAAACACACAATGTGCACAGGGCAAAGATGTGTAGACTATTTATTTAGGAACTACACACAGGTGGACAACAACATTGACCCTATGTCAATTTCATTCCACAGGAGAGTCCTCACGCAGTTCAGCACCACCAAGGGAGGAGAGGGCAGCAGCACCTAAGAGAGGGGAGAAAGAGAAGAGACAATCTGGTCACAGCGCGGTAGAAGGAGGCAACGACAACACCCAGGCAGCCTCATCACCAGACCGACCTGTCCCACTTTCCCCTCTGTTGTTCGGATTTCCTGAACTGACAAACACACCCATTGCAATGTCCAGGGTGTCCATGCCGGGAGGGGAAAGTAGGCATGAGGAGCCCCCTCAGAGGATCCTGCAAACCTCTGAATCGGAGGATGAGGATGACATCCCCCACAAGAATGCACCTGTGGCTGACAGGGCAAGACCACCGACAGCAGCAGGCGCTGCGCGCACCATTGTGCTTGGCAGGAGGGCACGTGAGGGTGGGGAGGGGCAGGAAGGGGAGAGCGTCTTCTGTGGCCTGGAGGGCACAATGGTGAAGGTACAGTGCCAGGAGGCCAAAGCACTGTTAGCCATGCATAGGCAGGTCCGCTGCATGAACAGTAAAATGTCCAACATGGACAAGGGCATTGGCCACATTGCCTCAAGTCTGGACCAAATTGCAAAGGGGATTACAGACATCTCCACATACATGGGAGTACTGTCAGATAAGCTGGACAGGGATCATCTGCAGCGTGCCAGGGATCGACAGTACATGCGCCAACAAACTAAGGCACTGAGTCGATTTGCAACTAGTACCTCACTGCTTTGCAGATGCTCTATTTCCATGCAGGATGCAGTAGTGCACTGCTGCACAGACTTGACACGGGGCATGGGGAGAGTGACGTCTGCGATGGAGCAGATGCTCAGCACCAACACTGGCAATGCTGGTGACACCGGTGTGGAGGAGACAGAGGGGTCAAGCAGCAGGAGTGGCTCTAGCACACCAGTCCCGGAGGTGCGCAGGAGCGGCAGGCACAGCCATGCAGAGTCAGGCCCCAGCAGGGGATCTGAAAGCCAGGAACAACAATCGCGCAATGTGGTGCGTGGACGTAAGCACTGACCTATGGTGCTGATTTACTGAACTGCGCACAGTGACGGCAACTGAGCAGGAGCAGCCTGAGACATTGACTTTGAGTAACAAAGCCTTTTCTGTGTGACAATGATGATGTAGTGCAGATTAAACTACACTTGTCAAACACTACACCTGTCTATGTGTCATACATTACCTAGAAATATCGACGCGTAATTTCTGTCCGTCTCAATCTACCATCTAGTGCTGCTGGTCCTGTTGCCTGGGGCTCTGCATGTTCTTGGTCCTCATCGATGTCCTTGTGATGTGTCAACTCCACCTCTGTGCCTTCCTTGGTAGCAAGATTGTGAAAAATGGCACAGGTCACAATTATCTTGCAACACAGGATGGGGGTGTACTGTCGAGCACCTCCACTCTTGTGGAGGCAGCGGAACCTGCTCTTGAAGAGTCCAAATGTTCGCTCCACTACGTTGCGAGTAGACCTGTGTGCCACATTGTATCGCCTTTCGGCTCTGTTGGTTGGGTTGAGGTACGGTGTGAGCACAAAGGAACGCAGGGCATATGCACTATCACCTGGGAGGGAATGAGAGGTACATGAGTTACAAACACATTGCACATTCAGCTGCCATTCATTACAGGGTGTGTTACACGTATTTACCTAGCAGATATCCATCTCCAAAATCTCCAGCAACTAGCCGTGTGTATATTCCACTGTTCTGGAAAATGTAGGAGTCGTGCGTGCTCCCAGGAAATTTGGCCACTATGTCGGTGATGATGTTGCCTGCATTGCATATCACCTGCACATTGATGGAGTGCGTAGACTTGCGGTTTCTGTATATGTGTTCGGTGGCTGCAGGTGGGCATAGGGGAATGTGGGTGCCATCTATGCAGCCTATCACATGCGGGAAGTGTGCCAGTCCATAGAAATCTGTTTTTGTTTTTGCTAGTTCCGCAGGTGTGTCAGGGAACCGGATGTAATGTCCCATTCTCTGCGTCATGGCATCCAGAAACTTCCTGAAAAAACGGGACAGACAGCTCTGGGATACACCTCCTACTGCAGCTATCACGCTCTGGTAGCTCCCAGAAGCCAGCAGGTGTAAGCTACACAGCACCTGGACATGGGGTGGGATGGCGTGGGCCCTGGGTGTTGGGTGATCCAGGTATGGCTGGAGGTCCCTTATGAGGTCCATGATGGTCCTGGGGTGCAGCCTGTACCTCTGGAGTATCTCAGGCTCAGTCAATTGGAACAGTTTGATCCTCTGCCTGTATACCTGCTCCTCCCTTTGCCATACCCTCAGACCTGCAGCCTGTAGCCTTCGCCTCCTCGCAATCACATAGAGTGCCGCCATTTTTGCAACACTGTTGCATTTTGGGCCCATTTTTATAGGCTGCACATGGTTACCACCTGCTTTCAGTCCATGGTAAATACCGACTCTTAAATACCGATTTTCATTGAATTCGGTATTTTTGGCCTTTCCTACATCTCGATGGGCTTTTTTTCCGATTTCTTATTTACCGATTCGGTGAATAAGGACTCGGTAAATAAGGAATCGGTAAATACCGATTCGGTAAATATGTATTCGGTAAATAAAGATTCGGTATTTTCCCGATTCATATTTACCGATTCGGTATATTTTTGACTCCTACATCTCTTTTTCTCAATACCGGTCGGTAACGGCCGATTTTACCGATTTTGGCCCGTTACCGACCGGTAAAGGGCTACCTACATCGGGCCCTTAATTTCTCTGGGGTTTAAGGTCCACAACTTATACCCCATTTTATCTTTATTCTCTTTGTGGCAGGGGTCTCTGAGCCCAGCCCAAACCAGTTTTGTCCTCTCTAGTGTAGCATCACTACAGGAAGTGGAGATCGCTTTGTGCAGATGAGACACTGTCTAGTCAGTTGTAAGTGAAACTCCCCACACCACTATAAATGCAACCAAGTCTGTTCATCTCAGCTCTGACTCATCAAGGAAAGGCAGGACACACCCCAACCTCCCTGTGGCTGTCTACAGTGAATGCACATCCCCAGCCCCTGTCACTCCGAAAGCAGGCAGTCAAAACACAAACCATCAGAGGCACGCAGACTGGTTAAATAAGAAAATGCCCATTTTCTAAAAGTTTGTAAGAGTGGGGGGTTGGGCACATTCCTTGCACCCAGACTAGGCATCTATTAAAGTAATATCAATAATTTCAGTATCTAGGTGCTCAAATCAAATTATTCTGTTTTGCTATAAAAACACATTTACAAATATAGTGGCCTTTGTGATTTATTTCACACTTATTTCTCTAATTAGAAAACAATTTCAAACATTCATCGTATTTTTTAGAAGGGCAACTTTTTCTCAATTTTTTTTTCATATCTACATTTCATAGTAATAATTAAACATACAAAAACATTCGTTTTTAAATAAAAAGACAAAACAATTGTGAAGTGGACCAGTCCTCGAATATAAGAACAAGACACCTGGCAGAATTCTCATTTATAAATCAATCACGCTATACATTCTGCCGGTGTAAGCTGGTAGGGATTTTCTAGGAACACGCATGTTGCCGTATTTCCTAACTTCTACTAGTCTGTTCAAAAATGATTTTCCCCAACCAGCTGGGTCAACGCGTTTCGAACCCTTCGCAATTTCTGGGTTTCTCCTCAGGACCGGGACTGGGTCAGTGCTTTCTAATTAGTGTTCACTACTGGAGCCTGCAGTGATTTCTGTTCTCAACGGTTTCTTCAAAAGTCATACTATTCAGTTTGTGTTGAAGCAGATTTCTGCTCTTTGTACCAGTCCATGTATTTCAATCGTTGGACGTACACGGAATGACTCATAAGGTTTCGCTGACCGGTCTGTCTTTTAGAGTGAATCCCATCAATTCTCTTTTACGGTGTGGCTTCTATGGTTTTTCAGACTGGCATGTCTTTCTGAATGAATCACATTAATTTCTTTCTCCTCCTCTGACGTCCAGTAGCATTAAAAAAACACTGAAGTAGATAAACGTCCGTGTTCCTTTAATGCTACCGGTACGTCCAACAATTGAAATACACGGACTGTTACTAAGAGCAGAAATCCCTACCAGCTTACACCGACAGGATGTATAGCGTGATTGATTAATAAATGAGAATTTCACCAGGTGTCTTTTCTTATATTGAAGGACTGGTCTACTTCACAATTGTTTTGTCTTTTTATTTAAATGCGAATGTTTTTGTATGTTTAATTATCACTGTTAAATGTATAAATGAAAAAAAGGAAAAAAAGTTGCTCTTATAAAAAAGACATGCGATGAATGTTTGAAATCATTTTCCAATTAGAGAAATAAGTGTGAAATAAATCACAAACGCCACTATATTTGTAAATGCGGTTTTTATAGCAAAACAGAATAATTTGATTTGAGCACCTAGACACTGAAAGTATTGATATTATTTTCTAAAAGTGACATATTCAAACGCATAATTTAAAAATCATCTCCCTAAAAAGAAGTATTATTACATTCTGAGTTCAGAGAGCCTAAACTCCCATCTCCATCTTGCCCCAATGGAAAGTTATACTTGTAAGATGTTACAAAGTAACTCCCATGTTAGCCTATAGGACAGATAGCCTTTCGATAGTGAAAAACCGAAATTGGCAACATTTCACATCAGGACATGTAAAACACACCAGTTCATGTCCTACCTTTCACATATACTGAGCCCTGCCTATCGGGGTACCTTGGGCCTACCAGAGGGTTGCCTTACATGTAAGACAAAGGAAGGTTAGTGTCCCGACCCCACTCACCTGATAACACAGGCACTACAGGAGCGAAGATGGTCCGAGTCACCCCCTACAGTGGCTAAACCCCTCGAGTGACAATAATTTATTATCACCCGAGTGGGCAACACACCCGGGGAAGAACCGGTTAACGTTCATTATTCAAGGTGATACAGGCATTCATCTGGCCATCCTCTAGACTGCAGGCATACCACTGCTCCATACCAGGAACATACTGCAGCAAGAAGAAAACAAAAGAGGTAACAGGTTTAGAAATAAGGGATAGACCCACTGGAGTAAACAATGATACCACCCTGTATACCCCTTCCTCTCTGATAACTTCACATACCCAAAACAAAATGTGGCATTGCTCCAAAGGCAATCTCGAGGTGTCTTGAGGAGTGAAACAAAAATAGGAATGGGGAAGGGAATCCACAAAGGACAGTTCCAAAAACACCAGGTTCTTCCAGATTGCGGGGAAAAAAGGAACACCTCCAAACACAAGTGACCAAAAAACCCGCTAGCAAAATCCCTTCTCAGTGCATTGAGATAATAAAATCAATAACTGAAAAATATGGACACTATAACTCGCCTAGAGTCCACAGAAATCCACTGTTTGTTTTTAAGGCCCTCCAAGATGATTCCAGGAATATCCAAGTAAAAATTGTAGAGGAAATGAAGTCCCACGAAGAGTGTGCTCCAGCCGGATAACAGAACAAATCCTTTACAGCAAAGAGAATCCAATGATGGGCCAAAAAACAGGAGTCCAAAAGTAGAAAATCACCATGGAACAGGGAACACAAGATCCAAACAACAGGACGCCAGGATAACAAAGGCCAAAGCACTTCCGGGGCCGAAAAACCGGAAGAGAACCCAAGCAAGGAAAGGAGGGAGCAGAGGCCTTAAATAGTGACCAAGGCCCTTCCCACCCACCTATCGCTAGGCAGAACACAGGGGGAGATACCTGCCCGCCTACCCAGCGTCAGAATGGAATTCCCGCCAGAAGACGTGCCACCTCCTAATCCCGCCCGCAAGTTTCTGTCCAATCATTTCACCCGCATGTGTCCCGCTGACTTGAACCCGCCCGCAGCGTCACCGCCCGCCGGGTCCTACCCGCAATGGCTATCTGCAACGTACCCTGCCGCAACCCCGCCCACAATGCTTCCTGCCGTACCCGCCCGCAGTGTATTCCCGCCCACACCCGCGCCCGTAAAGTAAGAGGGGAAGGAAAGGAAAGGGATCGCAAGCACTCAGACCGCAACAGTTAGAGCCTGACAAGTGGGTGTACTTGCCAGGTTGACATGGCTGTTTACAACTGCGCACTTAAACACCACAGTGGTAGATCTGAGACACATTTACAGGGCTACTCATGTGAGTGGCACAACCAGTGTTGCAAGCCCACTTGTCGTATTTGATATACAGACCCTGGGCAGACACAGTGCGCTGTACTAGGGACTTACCAGTAAATCAAATATGCCAATCATGGATAATTAATTATAATCATAATTTACACAGAGAGCATATGGTTAGCAGTGGTAAAAAGTCCAGAGTCCCAAAGCCAACCAAAAACAGGTCAGGAAAAATAGGAGGAAGAAGCAAAAGGTTTTGAGATAACCCTGCAAAATGAGTCATTTCCAACACAGTTGACGGGGATTAGTACTGCCAGAGGATCTGTGGGGGATAAGCTTGCCATTGCCGCAGTGTTACGACTTCTGGCAAGTATCAATGCAACTTCTTTATCTGATGGTAAAACCTGCATACCTGAGAAGGAGCCATCTCTCTTTCCTCTACAGAGTCTTTTGGTCTCCGAATAAGCTAGCAAAGCTGGGAAGAACTATCCCAGCAGGCTGTAAGAAGAGCAGTCTCAAAATGTCCGATGATATTCATCTTTTTGTGGAGGGCCCAGAGATTCTGGGAGGAGGTCTGTGGAAATATAAGTCAGATCCTTTTTGTGCAAATTAAGGTAAGCCTTTAATTAATAATATTTGGTAATGCAAAATAGCCTGCATCCCTAAATAGTAAAGACTCCAAGTTGCTGCTGGTGAGGATGAAGATCTGCAGGAAGTGAGTTTCAAAAGACTACCCTACCAGGGTGGAGTGGTTGGCTTATGTGATGTTTATTTTTAAACTGGATAGGTCACCCAGGTCGATTACGGGTTCACAAATTTGGGGGCCATTGGTAATGTAGCTGGAGGGAAAGCAGTAAAATCTATGGTCCTGTGATTACACCAGATCTTGGAACTTAGGATCAGGTTCGGACAAGATTGCACATGCCTTCCTTGGTTTGTGAGCCTAGGTCCCCATATGGAAAACAGGGTACTAGAGTGGGGCCAAAGGCTTTTCTTGAGACCGGAAGTCAAATAGGTGAATGAGGACAAAAAATGAAAGCTGTGCTCATAACCAACAGTTCTGCATGTTGGAAAACATACAGATGCACAGTTGCCACATGATTCCCCCATTTAAATCTAGGTTTGCTATATTATCACAGCTACTGATTGTGGTAATTACCAGAATTGCCATGTTACCAGAAATGTTCCTTCTAATGATCTCTGAAAGATGACTGTTTCTCTTTTATTCTCATATCTCTTTTTTTCTTTTTTGCTCTCTTTTTCATTCTCAAATTCTCTTTGATATTTCTCAATATCACGAATAGTGAGACAGACTAAAGAGAATTTGAGAGAGAACATGGTTGTTCTAACAGGCTTATCAAGATCCTGTTGCAAATCCCATTTTGAGAACACATGTAGTTTGTGCCACAAATAGGTTTATTCTGTTTGGGAAATCATGTGTGGTTGCTCCTATGATGTTCAGTTTGAAAAATCTTGCATAAATAGTGGGGGTAAATAGCGCAAACTGCTTTTTGCACATGCTCTAATGAGGTGCAACATATGCCATTCATGCGTCATTGCTCATAACTGCGTAAATGTTTCAAATTGGGCACACACTACTTTGAGAACCCCAAAAATTGTAAATTTACAGGCAAGTAATTCACACCCATTTTTAGTGGCCCAATCAGGTCATTAAAGATGGAGACAGAAGTGGAGGAGACAGATAGAGATTAAGAGAATTTTTCAGGCTACTAGATTCAATCCATGCATTTTCATATAACATGCCCCTGACCACAGAGTTACAGGTATAGGAGAGAGTCTTTATCGGGCTAGGAGGCACTTTAAAATCCAGACATAACAAGGAAATTTGAAATTAAAAGAAAGTACAAAGGGCCATATTTATTACCCGGTTTGCGTCGAGTGACGCAAAACTTAAGTCATATTTATTAAGCCACGCAAAGCCACTTTGTGTTGCTTTGAATTGCTTCAAGAATAAGTAGTAATACAATTGAAGCACAAATCACTGCATTGCATTACTCAGTGCCAGGGAGGCATTCCATGGGTGTTTCCACGCAAATCACATGGTTATAGATGCATTCCCAGATTTATCAAATCTGGTAAACCTGTGACTGCGCCAAAAAGATATGCATCCCCAGCCAAGGTGTAAGGCAGAGAAATATCTTTACTTCTCCTCGTTTTTTTCTTCTTTCTCTGTGTGGTGCATTCTGCAGCACCCATAGAAACAGGAAAACGCCTCTCAGGATTGTTTTGGTGTGGGAAGGTGTCCCTTCCTGCACACAAATAATCTTGCCTACAATACAGCCACCCTTGCACCATGGTGCAAGGGTGCCTGCATTGGAGCTAGGCTGCCAAAACGGCACCAGCGCAAGGGAAGAGGACAGGTATGTGCTGTATTGCATAAATACAGCAAATACAAGGAGATGATGGACGGAGAACTGATACTTTTCAGACACTCACCCCCAGTCACAGCTCTGGATTGAATCCATCATCATTCTTTAGCTCACTTCACTACCCCAGTTCAGACCCAGCTATATGCAAATCAGTCTCGATCCTGTGCCTCATGGGAACAGTACAGCCTTAACTGCCAAACCAGGTCTTCACTGGACCGTAAACAAGCATCCTGGGAACCGGTTTCAGGGTAACACCCCTCATCAGCCAGTCTAGCTTGAATCCAGAGGCAAAGTGAGCAAGGGACCCATGTCTGGGCATACCCTGCCAACTTAGGGCAAACAAAGCATCCGCAAGGAGATGATGGACGGAGCAATGAAACTTTTCAGACACTCACCCCCAGTCACAGATTTGGATTGAATCCATAATTGTTCTTTAGCTCACTTCCCCACCCCAGTGCAGACCCAGCTGTACTCAAATCAGACTTGACCTTGTGCCTCATGGGAACAGTCCAGCCCGAACTGCCAAGCCAGGTCTTCCCTGGAACGGAAACAAGCATCCTGCAACCGGTTTCGGGGTAACACCCCTCATCAGCCAGGCTATTTTGAATCCAGAGGCAAAGTGAGCAAGGATGTCACGTCTGGGCATGCCCTGCCAACTTACGGCAAACAAAGCAAACACAAGGAGAAGATCGACGGAGCACTGAAACTTTTCAGGCACTCCCTCCCAGTCACAGATCTGGGTTATATCCATTATCGCTCTTTATCTCAATTCGCCACCCCATTGCATTAATACGGCACATTCTTGTGTGGCAATAAGTATTAGCACCAGCACTTACCAGAATATGAGAAGCTCTAAAAATGTTTGGCCTTAACGTCAAACTGGAGTTAGAGCTCGACGGAATGGCTGGGCTGTTTTTCCTGTGAGAAGAAGTGAGTAAATTATCCTTCCTGGTACACCTATGGACTACATCTTATCCCTACGATTCTACTATTTAACACTGGCAACGACTTAGGGCAGGAAGGACAGCTCAACTTCGTGATTTGTGTTTGCAAGCTCACCTCTTTGATTGTGGAAAATCTGCCTCAGTTATATGTTTTCTTTCTCTCTGACTTTGTGTAGGTATGTGCTTACATTGCTTCCCTGGATTTGCTTTTACTTTGGAAAACTTTGATTGATATTTTTATTGGTGGCAGAAGTATTTTTCTTGTTCAGTATTACAAGCTGGATGAAAGACATTTTGTGCAAACTACCGCCTATTGTCTACAGTGCGAGGGCAGTCAGTGCCTTCTCTGGAGTTTGCTTAAATCAGTGCTGGCTGAGGGGCAACAATGTAAGATTTCAGGTTTTCTTACCTGCCCATGCATTAGTTGAAAGGAGCAGGAAATTCTTCTTTTTTGACCTTTGCTGACACTCCTGTTCTAGATGACTCACCTGACATCAGTGGCTGAACAGAGGTCTCAAAGTTCTTTTTTGGAAGAAGCCCAGTGACGTTCACAGCAATTTTGAATGTGAAGCAGGAAGACCGGTGTGTACGTCAGCTGCTGGCCCTTCTCATTGGTTGATGAAGGAGTTGGTCCCGGCATGTCACTGACACGCACAGCAAGTTCCCTGTGGAGCTGGAAGAAGGTTGTTGAAGACGCCTGTATCTTTGGGAAATTCGGTGTGTCTCTGATGGGCACAGCAATGTATCTGCCTCCTCTTTGGTTCCATGCGAAGTGGAAAGGATATCAGAGAGTATTAAAAAAATACCAGTGCGTCGCTAATGCGCACAACATTATAATTTTGTTTCTTGCTCTCGCACTCCATTAGTTCTTGGGACCAGGAGGCAAGCTGGTGAATTTTAATGAAACATTTTATATTTGCTCTTCATTTCTGTACATTGTTTAATTTAGAGGGTTTGTTATTCTATTCCTCTTAAACATTTGTGCATCCCTGATGCCCACAACTGTTCAATATTCAGCTCACTATTCAACGCAAAGGGTTTATTTATTATATTTCTCTAGAAGATTTGTGCATCGCTGATGCATTTAGATGTAGTATTTTATTTCTCTCATGTGTGTTACCAGTGTTTCATAGTATGTTTTCAATGTGTACAATTTGTATTCATGTCATAAGTGCATTTCTCAACCAATATTGTGTTTAGGTCTCTATATTTATATATATATATATATATTTATGTAAATGTATATATATGTGTATTTGTCAGCTTCATCCACATGTTACACTTTTATGGTGTATAACAATCAAATTATTTGTTTTCTTGAAGTTATATTGTTATGTTAGGATAATGCAAAATGTCACGGTGTTGGGCGTGCTCTAGTCCGAACGTCTCAGTCGGGAGCAGCCACTTTAATGGGTAGAGCGTGCAGCCCTTAAGACTGCGTGCTGGACCATGAACGACTGCTCGTTGTTCTATATTCCTGTCTGTCTTACCCGCTGCTGGCTTTCACGACTTTTCCTGCAACTCCTCCATCTTTTCCTGTTCTTCGGCTCTTCTGTGTCCCGGCATGTCCGTGTTGGAGCGTCGGGCCCGTCCTTTTGCATCATGTTCTTGTGGATTCTTTCAAAATTTTCCCTGGTAAAGCTCCACCTGAAATTCCGATTAGAGAGAGAATTAAAAGAGGAAATTTCTTCTGCTGGGTAAATCACTGGGGCACCTGAACATATAAAAAGCTTTTATACTTTTCTGAACACTTGTTGACAGCGCTTGAAGTGTAAATGTCTAAAAGAGAAGAAAGCAATTATTAGTACTATGAACATTGCGATTTCAATATATGCACATATTGTGAACATTCTAGTTGTTAGTATCAACATACATATGTGAGGTGTTTATCACATGATCGTTTGGGTTGACATGAGTCTATGACTGATTTAATTTAATGGTAAACAGTCATAATATTGATTCCAAAATATAGAATGGACATAATATCGAAGTAAAAATATAGAATGGACAAAATATCGAATGGACACAATATAGTGGTTAAAAATATCGAATTTAAGGTAAGTAATATCAATTTTCAAAATATAGAAGTCAAAATATCGAAGTATACAATATAGGCATTAAATATATCGATTTTTTAATAATATCAATTTTTTTAAAGTGTTTTGTATGTTAGTATATGTGTGAAAAGTGTATATTTTTTTTTAATGTATGTTTAATGTATTTTAAGTAATGAATTTTATGTTATTTAATTTTTGCGTTATTTAATTCAGTAGCGGGTTGTGGGTTTATAGGGGAATAGGGTGGGAAGTAATTTAATTATATTAAATTAAAAATTAATTTTTAGCAATTATTATTAATTTTTAATTAAATTTTGCTTTCTACTTCTGTAGCGGGTTGTGGGTTTATAGGGGAATAGGGTGGGAAGTAATTTAATTGTAATTACTTAAATATTTTTATTTATTTATTGGTATTCATTTTGAATTTATTGTTATTTTTTAATTGGTAATTAATTTTTATTAATTGCCAATTAATTTGTATTAATTGATTAATTGTTAATTATGTTAATTTTCTAAATTTATTTTCTGTAGCGGGTTGTGGGTTTATAGGGGAATAGAGTGGGAAGTAATTTAATTGTAATTAAGTAAATAATTTTTTTCATTTATTGGTATTGATTTTAAATTTATTGTTAATTAATTTTTATTTGGTAATTAATTTCTATTAATTGCCAATTAATTTTTATTAATTGGTAATTATTTTGTATTAATTCAATATTTGATAATTATTATAATTGTATCAATGTATTTTCTGTAGTGGGATGTGGGTTTATAGGGGAATAGGGTGGGAAGTAATGTAATTGTAATTAATTACATATTAAAATACTTTTTGTGTATTGATAATTAATTTACTGGTAATTTTTAATTGGTATTAATTTTTATTGATAATTCGTTTTTGTTATTGAAAATTAATTAGTTGTTAAATAATTATGAATAGGTTATTAATTTTTAATAACAAATATGTAGTTGTATTTCTAATTAATTATTACATAATATTAAATTATTATTAATTTCAATTAATGTTTTATTGGTATTGATATTTAATTAATTTTTAATAATATATTAAATCATTACTTTCCCTACTGTTAACCTCACTGGAGTGGGAATAGTAATTTTCACCCTCCCGCTATCCAACGCTTTCCCTACTGTTGCACTCTCTGGAGTGGCAATAGTATTTTTTACCCCTACGCTATCCAACGCTTTCCCTACTGTTACACTCTCTGGAGTGGGAATAGTAATTTTTACCCCTACGCTATCCAAAGCTTTACCTACTGTTGCACTATCTGGAGTGGGAATAGTAATTTTCACACTCCCGCTATCCAACGCTTTCCCTACTGTTGCACTCTCTGGAGTGGGAATAGTATTTTTTACCCCTACGCTATCCAACGCTTTCCCTACTGTTGCACTCTCTGGAGTGGGAATAGTAATTTTTACCCCTACGCTATCCAATGCTTTCCCTACTGTTGTACTCTCTGGAGTGGAAATAGTAATTTTTACCCTTCCAATATCCAACGCTTTCCCTACTGTTGCACTCTCTGGAGTGGGAATAGTAATTTTTACCCCTACGCTATCCAACGCTTTCCCTACTGTTGCACGCTCTGGAGTTGGAATAGTAATTTTTACCCTACCGCTATCCAACGCTTTCCCTACTGTTGCACTCTCTGGAGTGGGAATAGTAATTTTTACCCTTATGCTATCCAACGTTTTCCCTACTGTTGCACTCACTGGAGTGGGAATAGTAATTTTTACCCCTATGCTATCCAACGCTTTCCCTACTGTTGCACTCTCTGGAGTGGGAATAGTAATTTTTATCCCTACGCTATCCAACGCTTTCCCTACTGTTGCACTCACTGGAGTGGGAATAGTATTTTTTACCCTCCCGCTATCCAACGCTTTCCCTACTGTTGCACTCTCTGGAGTGGGAATAGTAATTTTTACCCTTACGCTATCCAACGCTTTCCCTACTGTTGCACTCACTGGAGTGGGAATAGTATTTTCTACCCCTACGCTATCCAACGCTTTCCCTACTGTTGCACTCTCTGGAGTGGGAATAGTAATTTTTACCCCTACGCTATCCAAAGCTTTCCCTACTGTTGCACTCTCTGGAGTGGGAATAGTATTTTTTACCCCTACGCTATCCAACGCTTTCCCTACTGTTGCACTCACTGGAGTGGGAATAGTATTTTTTGCCCCTACGCTATCCAACGCTTTCCCTACTGTTGCACTCACTGGAGTGGTAATATTGTACATTTTTTATTAATAACTTAAATTAATTATATTTTAATTTTAAGGTTATTTGAGTATTTTTAAGTATGTTTTAGTTAATTATATTTATTATTTCATTAATTTTAAATTACTTTTAAGACATTTAAAAAAATTCGATATTTTGACTGACTATATTTTTTACAGATTATATTTTGGATTCGATATTTTTGTACTTACCTGTTTGTAGATAGGAATTCGATATTTTGGCATTCTATATTTTGGTGACTATATTTTGGTAAGTCTATATTTTGTCATTCTATATTATGTCAGTGATCCAATTTAATCCACATAAGAGGAGTATTTAAAAAACAATTTGAATTTTCAATGGAATTGCTTCCTGAATGCCCATGGTATATATATTTGCTCTATTCTAAGGGTCCTGATAGTTTTCAAAAGTGAGCGTCTTGAAAAAAACGGTTAATATAAGACGTTAATGGAGAGTACATAAAATATAGGTTTGAGTGCTAGACATCAAAACCCAGTTTGATCACATATATGAGATAATATTATACAATTTCGATTTTACATAGTGATGTTTTCATCACAGATGCAGACCATGTGTACATGAAAACATAGGTAAAGCAGATAGAAGGGAGTAAGGGACTTTAAGGTAATTAGATCAGGTTACTTCTAAAATATAGTCAGTGAGATATGGTATTAATTGAATACTTGAACATTCTTATTTGTTTTGTAAACATAAGGAAGTCAAGACACCATAGAAGCGGTACTATGACGCCCACCAGCTCATGTACCTACTTCCCCTTGAGTCAGGTTGGATCGGTATTACTGACCTACTTGATCTATAGGGAACTTGGGAATTTACGGCGTGTCCATTTCACTCCTTCAAATCAAGTCCGGTAAGAGCCTGACTCATGGCACCTTTGTTTTTTAGTCCTGGTTATCCGCCTATAAAATGGGCTAAACAGAAGAAGGTGTTTGAGTGCTATGGGCTTGTGTGAGCCACATCTTTCATTGCTAAGAGGAGGACAGCATTATTACTCTACTGTCTTGGCACTTGAAGGACAGGAGGTATTTGACCATCTTCCTGATGTGCCAGACAATTATGCTGTTGATTTGAAGGACTATGAAACTTGTATACGTAAACTTGACTTGCACTATTTGCCCAAAGTAAGTACTATTCTGGAACGCTATCATTTCTGTAAAAGAATACAAAAAGAGGGAGAGTCAATGGATAGCTATGTTATGGAGCTTAGACATTTGGAATCTTCCTGTAAATTTGGGCCAATTGTGGATTAAATAATTTGAGATCAATTCATGTTAGGGTGTCGAATTGAGAGGGTCCAAGAAGATCTGTGGATCAAAGATGAACCCACTCTGGAAGAAGTACTGCTGGTGCCAAAAGGATTTAACACACTTTAGAGTGTGTGGAAGTAGTTAAAAAAGATTTTACCAAGAAAGTATGTTCTGTTGTTTGTGATGGTAAGAAAAAGGTATCTATTAAGGATGAGGGAAAGAAGTATTAACACAAAAACAAGGATTATGAAAAGTATCAGCCTAGAACACAGAAAATGTGTTTCAAGTGTGATAGGGTAAGACATTTCGCCAATGACAGAATGTGTCCCACACTCAAGACTGTGTGCATGCATTGCAAGAAAAAGGGGCATTTTGCTGGGGCTTGCAAAATGAAAAACCTCAAACAAAAGGTAAATGAGGTAGAAACCAGCGACAGTGAGAACAAAGGTAGTTTAGATTTTGACTGTGGCCAAATAGCTGTACAAGACTGGGGAAAAGGGCCTTTAGAATATGTAGCGCTCGATGGAGAACGAACCAAAGTTTTATTCGATTTTGCGGCTAAGATTACATTTGTGGCTAATAAATTCTATGAAGACAAATTGAAAGGGAGAGTCACTCTACTAAGACCTGATATTAACCACTGTGCTTATGGGGGTGATCCCACAGAACTGCATGGTTATTTTATGGGTTTGGTTGAATATGAAGCTTGCTATGTCTCCTTTAAAATATATGTCTCTAAGAAAGGAGATAGTATTTTGAGTTGGTGGTATCAAAAGGATTTATGAGTCATGTTAGATCCTAATAACACTCCTCCCATCATTTAAAAAAACTATGGTGTAAATGTTGTTAGTGATGGTACTGTATTACAGGATTTTTTGAAAAAAGATGACCCTTGTGTGTTTAGGGAAATTTAGGCTGTTTAAAGGGTTATTGTCACAAAATAAACTAATTCCAGGTTCTCTGCCTGTCGCTAGCAAAGTACGTGATGTTCCCATTGCGGTGAGAGAAGAGATGCAAATTGAGTTTGAGAAACTCAAGTCTCAGGGAATAATTGAGGAGGTGGTAGGGATGGTTTGGCTTGCTCCAGGGTGGTGGCCAAAAAAGCTAATGGGCCTTTGAGATTGTGTGTGGACCTCAGGTAACTTAACAAGTGTGTCTTGGTCAACAAATATCCACTTCCCAATATCTCAGATGTGTTGATAATGGTAGGTGAAGCTAAGGTCTTTAGCACAATAGACATTGCTTCGTCCATCAAATACAGTTGGACTAGACACCCAAGGATATCACTGCATTAATCACACCATTTGGGACATTCAGGAATGCCAGTCTACCCTTTGGTCTTGTCTCGGCAGCCTCAGTTTTTTAACGAGCCATGGAGAAAATCTTGCATGGAAGCTGGTATCTGCAAATATCAGCATGATATACTGGTGTATGGTAGGGATAAGGCAGAGCACAATGGTAGGGTCAGACATGTTCTGGAACAGCTATGTACACACAAACCTGCCATCAAGTTTGAGAAGTGCAAGTTTGGTGCCAAAGAGATTGATTATCTCGGACACACTATAACTGCTAATGGTGTAATTCCCAAGGTGAAACTGGTAGATACTATTCAGAATATGACCTCTCCATCATCCAAAGAAGAAAGCATGCTTTTTCTGAATATTATAACAAGTTTATTCAGGATTTTGCAGATGTCAGCTCCAAAATGCGAAGCTAGTTGAAGAAGGGAGCAAAGTTTGCATGGAATGCCGATTGTGAAAGAGAGTTCTGTGATATTAAGACCAGGGCCCGCTTTGGGCAGTGGGACTGGTGCGGCCACACTAGGTGCTGACTTGGAAGGGGGGCACTGACCTCAGGGGGGCGTTGTGTTTAGCAATTACTTATGATTTAAAAGCACATGCTGAAGAATTCCTTGTGCGTCAGTTTTCAGGCAGCAATAAAGATGTCAAGATAACTTGGGAATAATGTTCCTGGAAGAGAGAGATCGAAGTTTTGTCTAGTGGCAGTACTGACATGCCATAAAGTAGTGCAGAGGGTTAATATGCCTGCTGCAAAAAACAGAACTGTATTTTTTACAGATAGCTGTGTGGACTAGTAAAGCCAGCATTTACCAGCACATTAAAATAAATGAAATATATGTGAAAGAGGGGCTATGGAGGGATGAGGGGGACTTCTGAAAGATGATAGTGAGGGAATTTGCAGAAGAGATCATGGAGGGGGTGCCAAAAAAGACTGCCGCACACGGCGTCACCTGCGCTGAAGCCAGCCCGGATTAAGACCAAGCACCTAAACTCAAAAACTTTGACACCCCAATAAATCTCTTTCATCACCACCAATGCCGGTCTAAAGGGACTGTGGGCAGAATTACATCAAGGGGGTTTCTAGACCTGATAACACCATTATGTTCATCACGAGAAGCCTCAAAGGAGTGGAATTTAGATATTCTGTCAATGAGAGGGAAACTCTTGCTGTTCAATGGGCGATCGAAAAATTAAAAACTATTTTGTGAGGCTGAACATTTGTGGTCAAAACTGATCATAAACGTTTGTGTGATCTTTTCACTAATAAAGGCAATGACTCCATAACACCTAGAATATCGAAATGGGCAGTGCGACTGCAAGGTTATAATTGTAGTGTGAAATACATTCCAGGGACAGAAAATGTCATAGTGGACGCTTTGTCCATCTTAGTAACCGAGACTGTAATAGGACAAGATGGTGATGCAGCAGCAGGTCATCTCACAGACTTTGTATGTGATATTGATTATGAAATTGTTTCTGAAGGGAGGTGGTGTGAAGCTGTGAAAGGGGATGACGTTTTACAAGAGGTGATGAAGCTTATCTGTACTGGCTGGCAGTGCCGTTTCCTCCTCTAAGACGGAGGACCGTTGCCCCACTGCTTTTCAACAGTGTAAGAAAATGAAAAATAAAATTATAACTCGATGTTATTATCATTTTACTTTTTGCTACTGTGGCAGCTTTTGCAGGGCAGGGCAGGGCTGCTCTGCTGACAGAGGAGCAGGGGGAGGAGTAGTGGGTAGTCTGTCAATGAACATGAATGTTTGGCCAACCATCTTGGGCCGGCCAAACAGTCATGCGCACTTTGCATGCTCTCCACAGAGGCTGCACTACAGCCTGGGTGGAGAACGTGTCCAGGCTCGCAGTCTCTGCCTGAGCACCGAACCACAGCAGTCAAACCAATCACAACGCTGCATTGCAGCATTGGCTTGGTGTGCCTGCGTGCTTCCTGATTCCGTTCCGACAGTGGAGAGACGACGAGGAGAGACGCCGTGGTCAGGTAAGTTAAATTTTATTTTTATGCACAACCAACCAATCCCTACTGCCCCCCACCCCCGATCCGTGCCAGCCGCCTCTGTCGGTTTGCATCATAAATAACAAGATGGAACAGATTGTAAGGATTTCTGGTGGGTGAGAGATCAATTGTCATCTAGTAATGGTCAGGTATGGAGGGGATCTAGCTTAATAACTCCTGTTAAATTACATAAAGAGTTGTTAGATCAAGTACATAGATATCATTTAGGCATCTCGAAGAAACAATAAAGGCTGCGCTCAATGTATTGGTGGCCTTGGATGGATTTGCATGTGGAGCACTAAGAAAGAGAGTGCATGCAACGTGCCTTGAGTGAAAAGAGTATGAAGGCAAGTATTCAACCCATGGTGATTAGTAAGCGTCCTTGTTGGCTGTGGAAAGACATTGCTTTGGACATTCTGGGGCCCATACACGGTGAAGGCCAAGAGCGCTATATAATAGCGGTGATGGACTTATTTTTTAGATGGCTGGAAACATATTTTTCTCAAGATATTGAAACATGTTGTGTTATCAATTTTTTAAAAGATCTCATTGAAAGGTAAGGTTTGCCCGAAACTCTGCTAACTGACAATGGAGTGCAGTTGATCTCCAGGGAGATGGAAAATTTTATTTATGGGTGTGGTATAGTACACATGAAATATTCTCTCTATCATCTCAAGTCCAATGGGTTGGTAGAGAGGTTTGAACGGTTTTTAAAGGAAACCATCTCTCTGGTAAAGAATAATTGCCTCAATTGGAAATAAGAGGTATCCAAGAAGGTTGGTGTTTACAGGTTCAGCCCTCACACTACAACAGGCACAACATCATTTGTTTTATTTCGTGGTAGACATCCTGATACCCTTTTGGAACATCCCTGGGTAAATAAACTCCTCAGTGGTGTGAACAGAGATAATGACACTGAGGATTGGAGGTTGGGAGAAGACAATACGATTCGAGACAGCAAAACCTGTTTTGACGAAAGACACTCAGTTAAACCCACTGCTGTCACAGTAGGTGACCTCGTTGTGATTAATAGACCAGGATGAAATATGGTTGGGCCCAAGTTGTCAAAACCCATGAGAGTGATAAAAGTCTTCACTAATGCCATTAGGACTGCCGATCCCTGTGTGTGGAATCTCAACAGGGTGGCTGCATATACAGGGAGAAGGCTGGTTTAATGTTGGAAAGGGCACCCAAGTAGACATGATTAACAAAGATGAATGTGAGAGTAGTGACGATGGTGGTGGCAAGTCCAGTGATAAAGATAAAGTTAAAGCCAGCAGTGAAAGTAATGGGAAAATTGGGTAAACTTATAACAGAGGGAAAGACATGAGCAAGTTTTCTACTTCTAGAAAATCTGTTAAGGAAACTCGGAGTCCTGGTTATCTAGATGACTAAGTAGTTCAACCTGCATATTGTTTTCCATATATTTTGCTCGTGCTCTGATATCTGGTTTATTTTGTTAATAGGTTGGACTCTTGATATAGTTGTTATATGTAAGGAAGGTGTGTAGTAGTATGTATTAGGACCAGCACGTTCCCGAATGTGAGAAGCTATGAGAATGTTTGGCTTTAAAGTCAAACTGGAGGCAAAGCTCGACGGAATGGCTGGGCTTTTTTTTCTGTGAGAAGAAGTGAATAAATTATCCTTCCTGTTACACCTATGGACTACGTCTCACCCTTACAAATTCTACTATTTAACATCCTGCCCTTTCCCTGTGACACAGGGCAGAGCAGCAAGGTGACTTGCTGTGCTGCCCTACGCCACAATTTACATAAATATTTGAAACACTTCAAAGTCCTGGCTACACTGTAAAATTGATGATGTCCATCAACCAGAGCAAAATTCCAAGATGCCTTTAGTTGGTGATTGTTAGAGATGCATGACTGGGTAAAGTAAACATTTTTTTTCTTACACTGGGTATCTCCATTAAGAAAGCAGTTTACTCTGTGTAATGATACCTGCATCAAAATGTGTTATTTATATAGGGTGTTACCAAAGTACATTGAAGAGAGCTTCACAGGTCTGCTAATTCACCGTATTCATGACCAGTCCAGCATGGCTTAATTTCTATAGGTTCAGCACATTGCAATGCCCTCTGCTTTACGACGAAGCACCTCAATTCTAACCAGCGACACCTTACCAATATGCCTGGGTTCTAATCATCAAAATCTCCAGTATTGCATACCTAGCGGGATCCAAATAAATCCCTATAGATTCACCTGTGTCCTGGCAATTCAGCAACACCCTTGGGGTGCCACTGGTAAGATACAAACAGCTCTACAAATGTGCCCCATTCCAAACAAGCAGAATCTGCTAATCTTCCCTTGAGGATACACAAATACAGATACATTGACCCCTTTGCCACGGCGCGCGCGGGGGGCGATTGAGCGCGGCGCCGCCATGCTCGTGACGGAACCACGCCGTCATGAGCCACAGGCGGCGTGTGCTCATGACGGCGTGGTTCCGCGTCACGGCCCCGCCCGCTCATTAATTAAATTCGCCCGCACAGGCGGGGAATTAATGCCGCGTGGGAGGAGCGGCAGCTGCATGACGGAACCACTCCATTATGAGCACACGCCGCCCGTGGCTCATGACGGCGTGGTTCTGTCATGAGCATGCAATGGGTTAATGCACCTCATGTCCGCTGTCTAGGACAGAAGTAGCTGCTTTCACTTGAGCTGGAATATGCACACCTCTGCCCATGTCCAGGGGTCCAACCCAGCAGCACTTCCAACTATCCAGTAGCTATGGGTCCAAACAAAGTTCCACCAATACATTTCATTCTATGCTGACCAGCTGGGCTCATGAATATTGCAGCTCACTACTCAGTTCTGAAAGCAGCACTGACGACATACGCACAAGTACCTCTGTTCTGAGCAACAGCACCTGTTCCCAAGAGTACGACTATCATTTCTACATCCGGTGCAGTCACTCTATGCTCAGCGGTATGATGGGCTAGTGCACCCTAACTAAATATGGCTGAGATTTACTACCCAACCCGACAGCAGGACGGACCATTGTTTTTCATATTTTGGAATTTGATTGTGTTGCGAAACTGACCAGAGGCCTGTACGAATTCTTTCATGCCACTAAACCACACATAAATGCTTACATATATTGTGACTCTTATCATTACAAAATTGATGTACTGCATGCTGACTATGCTTACATTTTTATCACTGAAATTCGTATTTTGACCAAACTCTTATACATAGTGAGAATTGCAATTCCTTTTAGAGATGAGTGTGCAAGCTTTTAGCAGTAATAGCATGCGCATATTTGGTTAATTGCGCTTTTTAGGTAACATCAAAAGTGAATGCAGTCTATAGTATCTTAGTACATAACTACTCAATATCATGTTAAAATATCCAGGTTTTATACGTATGGTGCATAACAGCACTGGTAATAAACCTGTCCATATGGGCAGATAAAGAAGCAGGCGTTGCAGATAAAGAATCTGGAGGAGAAAAGAAGAAATTTGACAAACAAGAACACAGAAATTGTTAAGTGTGAAGATTCAAAACGAATTGGATGGCATAGAATGCATACAAAGGCCTTTGGCGCAAGAGGGTTAAGGGGCACCAACTTTCTGGCACAAGAAATATTAAGTCAGTTATTTTTTATATATCACACAGATAGTCTGTATGTGGCAAAGCAACTTTGGAGGGCATATGTTCTGGCACTGGAACTTTGGGGGTCATGTTCTCTTTGCCACTATACTTTTCCAGTACAGTCACACAATAGTATTCAATTGATGTTGCTGTGGCATAAGATAGATGTACGGTAATATTACATGCAGTGGCAGAATGTATTCGGTACAGCTGCTTAATAGAGTTATTTTCCTTGAAAGGATAGCTGATATATTTTGAAGAAGTTATTTTTCAGTCATTTCACTTCCTGGAGTTAAGGGTTGTGTAAGGTCACTTACTGTAATGTCATGAGGGGGTGAGGCAAAATGTGTGATGTCACTTTTCACTACCCCAGGCCTTTTGGTGAATCAACGTCCATGGGTTGTACCTGGAGAGGGTGCAGAGTTGCCTTATTTGGACGCCATCCCTCTTCCAGTAACCCCAAAAGGGGCATTCTGAACAAAAAATTTGGAAAGGGTTCTATGCACATCCAAAGTGTGTCTCCTTGCCTGATGACTGTGATGGGAAAAAACATCAGGACCACATTCTGAAAACAGTGGTAATCTGAAGAAACCTTATGTAAAACGTAGGAGCCAAATAAAGGAGTACATTGTACAGAAAAAAATCAAAGAAAAGGAGGATTGTAGAATAAGGCGTCAGCTTCTTCTATATGGCATCCACCCAGAACAAATGGCTAACAAAAAATTACTTTGGCAATTGAGACTTTCAAATTGCAGAATCCAAAGATTCAAGAGGGTTTCCATGAAGGCCATGAAGGACCAGAGGAAGGTCCCAGGAGAGACTGGATTGTGAAACACAAGATGGTGGTGAGAGAAACGCCAGATGAGACCAGATACTAGTTTAAGTTTTCTTGGAGGTGAGTGTGAGGAAAACGTGAGTGAAATCTGTGTGAAATGCTGCCTCAAAGAAAAGTAGATGGTGGGAAGTCATGGCATGACACTTTACCAAATTGAGAAGAAGTCCATAGGATTGGGGAAACCTAATTAACATCCTCACGCCCCTTTGAAAAACATGAGATTACCTGGATTTCTTGAGAATCTAGTACATCTGTCAACGTATCCAAAGATATTGGTAAAAGAGCAAATATCAGAACAAAGGAAGTTCCCTCTAAAAGGCTCTACCAACACCGAACGCTTCTGCTACAGTCAAATTAGGCAACGGGTTCTGCACACTAAGGTACGTCCTAAGGCACAGCGACACCTTACTCCCTATGAGAAATGGCTTCTCTCCAAAACATCAAACGCTCGCTTCATCACTGAGCTCTCTGGCCTTCTTCACCCTGCTGCTTCTCTATACAAATCTCCTAGACAGAGACGCTGAATTTCTCTCAATTTGCCACTCAAGTTTCGCAGAGGCAGGCAGATTAGTCTCGCATTAGACGCCGCTCTGCAAACCATTTTATCACAAAAGGGCCCAATTGTGCCCAATTGTGATGTGCACAATGGGACACATCAGGGATGGCTACATCGAATGTAGTATGTTCTTGGAACTCATCTCCCTCTCCTTATTGAATCAGGGGTCTTCCTCCCTAGATCTTTGGTGCCCATTCTTTTCGCTCCTAACTTAGGAGTTTTGTGAACTCACTTGCTGTAAATACTTTTGTCTCCTACTTCTCACAGAGACTCCTGGGCGTTCTGCTTGAGGGAGGTATGAACACTGCTCCCTTGTTCTATGAAAACAAACACTCCTTCAATTCACATACTTGGTTCCAGGGGTGGGAGTGGAAGGGTGTGGGAGGAAGTCTTTGTTTATCAAGTTTAAAGAATGCCACAGCTACTGGCCCTCAGGCTGCTATTTGTTTTATACATGTAAAACTCAATAAAGAGATTTAAACCAGAAAAGGTTGTACCGCAGTCATCAATCTGTAATCCTCTGCTGATTTCTTTATTAAGTCCTGCAATTGGGACCCAAAAAGCTTGACTCTATTAAAAGGGAGTTGCAGCTGTAATTTGTTCTCGGAACAATCATCTTTCCACAACCCCGTCCAATTGTAACATTGTGCAACCACCAATGACCCAGCGAAAGCTGCTGTGCACAGAGATAGTCAAAAAATTCATTTCAGATAGAAATCAAACATTGCCTCATCATTTATTAGGTGGTAGTAAAATCAGATCTCTCATACACCTCTTCAATCAAAGTCTGGAAATCTCTCAGGAGCGACTGTACCAAAATAACTTTTTGCTCACTCCATCTGGAGAAGATGTATCTTCAGAAATATTAGTTCCTTGAGAGTAAAGTTCAGCCATCAAGGAATCTAACCACTGACTGGAAATTCTCACTAAATAAGACAATGCGTATAAGTTAAGGACCTGGGAACCACCAGAAGTCCCACATCCCTCAGCTCCTTTGTGAGGTTCTAGTGTACTCCTCAGGTTCCTTTCAGTTCATCCATATTATCAATCAATTCAATTGAATTATTTATTTGGAGAAGAAGTACAATCCATAAAAGCACAGGTCGCATTTCAGCACCTAAAAAGAATTACATCATAATATAATATATAAAATCAGGTAAGTTAAAACAGTGTTCATAAAGTGCACATAGTTTTGCAGGCTCGCACTTCAGTTTTCAAAAAGGCGCCTTCTCGGAAGGCCAACTCATCATCTTCCAGGAGGAGAATGGATCTGTATGCCGATTCAAGGTGAGTGGGTAAGTTTTTTTTCAAAATAAGGTATTACAAGCCATTTAGCATATTTATTATAAAACTTGTAGAAAAATAACATTTTTAACATAGATTGCCCACTCTGGCCATCGCACAGACATGGCAAGAAATCAAGGTTGGTTTGGAACCTGAGAGGGAAACAGAGTAAAAATTTCACAGTGCCCGCTCTTAAGGGAAGGAGGAATCCCCTCTCCCACTGGCCGATGGGATTTGTAAGATAACTATCCAACTGGTAGGAGGTGTCTCAATTGGCAAAAACCCAGCTACAGTTGGTTTCTTTGTCTCCCTGTCTAGTCTTGCCTTACTATAGTGCATGTAAAGTGCTGTGCGTACATCTCTTTTGCTAAGGGTATTTGCCTCATTTGGGTTTGTAAAAATATGCTCATAGTTAAGCCTGCTTAGGCGCTCCTCTGCTAGCCATGGAATGTCCATTCCCTTGTTGCATTTAAGGCAATCTCCTATAGTCTCCTGTGTGAGTGTTGCAGCTTGATTTTTCCAGATGGCTAGCCAAAATAAAGCAGGGCGTGCCTGTATATGATCTTCGAAATAATGAAGGTTCAATTCGCCATGGCAGACATATTGTGATGTAGAGATAGGGGCTCCCAGAAGTTTCCGCCAGAACCTATTTTCTTTGCACTGGATACTGCAGCCCCTAGAGATTCCCCAAACCTCCGTGCCATAAGTAACTGTGGGAATGCACTGAAATTCAAAACATTCTTTAATAGCTAGGAAGGCCCTTGTCATCCTTGTTTGTGGGAGGCTGAGGACAAAGTTAATGGCTTTGGTGAACTTGTTCCTACAGAAGGCCATATGGTCAGACAAGGAACCATTAGCAGCAAAAACGAGCTCCAACTAAGGGGAAGTGCTAGAGCGTTGTAAACTCTGGTTGCCCACAAAGATAGAATTTAAAGGCTGCTTCCTTGCTCCACAGGCCATTTTAAAAGATTTTTTTAAATTGGTGCATAAATCTAGGGTGGCCATGAAATCAACAAAACCCTGTACCAAAACATGTAGGGCATTTGGTGTGCTGCCCATTAAAACCGCATCGTCGGCGTGTAATAGTGCGGGGAGTATGTTGCCATTAACTTTGGGAACATTACTGGTTAACTCAATCAATGTTTTATGTAGATTGTTTATGTATATATGATAAAAAGCAAGAGAGCCAGAAAGCACCCCTGCCTGACTCCTCTGCCTACTTTGATGTCATTAGAAACCTCGCCCCATGTTAATCCCGACTCTGGCTCTCAGTTCCTTATGAAGGTGTGCTAATAAGTGTACCAGGGCCTTGTCTAACCCGTAGTCTAGCAGTGTTGACCACAGCTGTGACAGATTTTCATAGTCAAAGGCTGAGGTCAAATCCATAAAGGCCAGGTAGTTGGGTGACTTCTGTGCGATGGTATATTTCCCTATTATTAAATTTAGATTAAAGCATTGCTCAATCGTGCCCCCGCTGCTCCTAAAGCCCATTTGACAAGATTGCAAGATAAATTGTCTTCGGACCAAGTTTTGATCTTATTATATAAGACCCTTCCTAAGATTTTGAGAGTGTTGTCGATCAGGGAGATTGGTCTGTAACAGCAGGGCTGGGAGCGGTCACCCTTTTTAAAAATTGGAACGATGGTGCTAATTTACCAGGAAGTGGGGCGCATATTATCAGTCCTTGAGACACTTTAGAAACTGATGATCCTTACCTGTTTTGATTGGACACTGCACTTCATGGTCTACTAGCTGCTGCAACAAGGCCAGTGAACGGAGAGCCACTCCACTGCTCCATACCACCATATCAACTACATTTCCCCCACCACTCAGCCAATTGCCTTTTTCACCTTCACCACAAAATCAACAGCCTCATTTCCTCCAGCTACTGCAGCAATACCCCATCCTCTCAACACATCACAGACCCTCTTCTCCCATGTTAACCACCCAATTTCCTCACAACCACACTAACAACCCTCTTCACTTCACCTCCATAGCAACCAAACCTCTTCCACCTCACCTCTGTATCAGCCACCCATATTTATCCTCATAATCCCTGCATGTTTTTCATTATTGCAGAAGGGGGCTGGTGCATAAGATACCCACTGTACCACAATTATGGCTGTGTTTACTGCCCATGATCAGAACACTCATGAATTTGCTTGTAGAAAATCTTGTCCTTTCAACGCCCCTTCCCCTTGGACATTTGGGAACTTTTCGTTCAAGGCAAGTGGGCGTATTTGATCATTACACTAGTTGACATTTCCCCACATTATTGTTTGTGCGCTGTATACTTGTATTATTGTAACTGTACATCTGGACAATGTAATGGTCATATCAAATGAAAATGTGTTGTCTGTAATGGCAGTGCACCACTACACCATTCATACTCCGCTTTATGCCACTTCACTCTACTTTGCACCACTCCACGCCACTGCACTCCTTACTCTGGACCACCCCATCCTATGCCACTGCACTATATGCTACTTTGCTCCACACTACTTCACTGTTCGCCACTGCACTCTATACCACTCCAGTTTAGGCCCATGTGCTCTACTCTGCACTATGCCACTACACTTAATGCACTCCACTCCACTCTGCACAACTCTATGACACTATACTGCATGTTTGCCACTACACTTTGTCACTCTACTCTGTATCACTCGACTCTACGCTACTGCACTCTATCCTGCACCACTCCACTCTATACCACTTCACTACTCTGAAACCATCTGCTCTACTCTGCACCACTGTGCTCTATGCCAATGTGCTCTATTCTACTTTGCACCACTGCACTCTACACTAACCCTGGGCGAAGCACTACGCTATGCTCGCATAGTTTGCGAAGTTTGCGCTACTTTGCACTACGCGAACTGCACATAGCATAGTGAAAACACGCGTAGCATAGTGCAGCGGTTATTTTTTGCTTGCTCGCTGTACTCAACGGCAAGTTGGCAACCGCGCGCGAGCAAAATGACATCCCAGCGACACTTTTTCCTCGTTCACGATCAGCAACATCAAATTGCCAATCGCGAGTGTGGAAAATTAACCTCCTGGCAAGATTCTCAACGCAGGGAGGTCAGGTTTCTCATTGCCAGTGGTCGCGTATGCTCGCGACCGCTCGCGATGAGAAACTACCAGTCTGCGTTGAGAAAGCTGCAGCTCGAGTAGAAATTTACTCGAGCGGCAGAAAACGACCGCTTGCACTGTGCAAGATGCGGTTTGCACTGATTGCACAGTGCGGACAAGCATCCAGCACTGTGCAATCTGTGCGAACAGCATTTTACACAGTGCACTACGCAGTTCGCATAGCTACGCGTAGCTCGCGTAGTGCGAAGTGCACTTTGCGTAGCTATGCGTAGTGCTACTACGCGAACTACGCCCAGGGTTACTCTACACAAATCCAGTCTAGGCCACTCCACTCCACTCTACTCTACGCCACTCCACTCCACTCTACGCTACTCTACTCTGTAACACTGCACTCTATGCCACTCAACTCTAAGCCAACACACTCTACTGTGTACTACTCACTCTATGCCAATGCACTCTATGCCAATCCACTCTATGCCACTGCACACTATGCAACTCTACGCCACTACAAGCTACCCTGCACCACTTCACTCTAAGCCACTTCACCCTACTCTGAAACAATCTACTCTTCACCACTCAACTTCGCTTTGTGCCACGCCACCCTGCGTCACTCCACGGTGCTCCACTGTACTTGACAACACTGTAGTCTATTCTGCACCACTCCACTCTATGCCACGCCACTCTACTCTGCACTACGACTACGCCACTGGACTCTATGCCACTCTTCTCTAAACCACTACAATCTATGCCACTGCACTCTACACCAATGCACTCTGTACCACTTTACTCAAAACCAACGCACTCTATGACTCTGCACAACTGTACTCTACACCACTACACTCTACACCATTGTACTCTACATCACTTCACTCTACCACTCTATTCTACTCTGCACCACTATACTGTATTTAAAAGCTCACTACACCACTCTAGTCTGCACCACTCTACTCTACACCACTGCACTCCAATGCACTCTAAGCCGCTTTGCTCTACACAACTCCACTCTTGCCACTCTACTCTGTACCGCTGCACTCCACGCCATGGCACTGCATCTCTCTAATCTGAGCCCCTCTACTCTACACCAATGTACTGTATGCCACTACACTCTACGCCACTCTACTCTGCATTACTCCACTCTAAGCCAATTCACTCTGCACCACTGCTCCCTATGAAACTGCGCTCTATGCCACTCTATTCTACTGCACTTTATGCCCCGGCACTCTACCCTGCACCACTCCACTCAATGCCACTTCACACTACTCTGAAACAATCTACTCTGCACCACTGCACTCTATGCCACTCTACTCCACTATAAGTCGCTCCATTCTACGCCACTTCACTCTATGCCATTCCTCTCTAACCCATTGCAATCTATGCTGCACCACTCCACTCTACCCTACTCTACACCACTCCATTCTATTCCACTCCACGCTACACTACGCCTCTCCACTCTACAACACTCTACTCTACAACATGCCACTCCATGCCACTTCACTCTACGACATGCCATTCAACACTATACTACTATACTCTACTCCACGACACGCCACTCAACTCCACTCCAATCTATGACACTCAACTCTATGACACTGCAACCTATGACATGCTAATCCACTCTACAGGGCTCCACTCTATGCCTCTCCCCTCTACAATACTTAGCGCCATTCTACGCCACTCCACTCCACTCTATTCCCTTCTACTCTGTGACCATTTGCTCTACCCCATTCCACTCTATGCCACTCTACGACACACCACCCACTATACGCAACTTCTTCTATGCCACTCAATGCCACTTTACTCCACTCTATTCTACAGCACTACTCCACTCTATACCACTCCAGTCTATGACACTTCACTCCACTCTACGCTACGCTATGCCACTCCTCTCCACTCCATTCCATTCTACGTCACTTTATGCCACTCCAAGGCCCTCTACTCTATGCTCCTCTACTCTTCTGCATGCGACTCCACTCTACAACTCTCTACTCCACTCTACAACTCTAAGCAATCCCTCTATGCCACTCCATGCCGCTTTACTCTAAGATAGTCTATGCCATTTCAGTACATGACACTCCACTCTACGCCACTCTATGCCACTCCACTCTACAACACTCTACAACACAATACTCCACTCTATGCCATTCCATTTTACTACTCTACCCCACTCTATTACACTCCTCTCTATGACAATCTAATCTGCTCTATGCAACTCCCTCTATGCCACTCAATGCTACTTTACTCCATTCTACGCAACCCCACTCTGCTCTACGCCAACCCTCTCTATGACACTCTGTGCCACTCCACTTTATGACACTCTACTCCCCACTATGAGACTCTACTCTACGCCACTCAACTCTATGACACCTTACGCCCTTCCACTCTACTCCCTCCATGACACTTCACAACACTCTACGACACTCTACTCTACTCCATGACTCTCTATGGCACACTACGCACTCCACACCAATCCACGCCACTCCATGCCACTCCACGACACTCTACAATGCACCATTCTACTCCACTCCACTCTATGACACTCTTCTTTACGCCACTAAAATTTAGCAATGCTGGTGTACAACATGGCTAAAACACATTGGCAAAGCCATTAGCTCTTCCATAGACGAAACCTATTGACGTTGTTAATGCTTGCTAGTAGATAGGGGAACGCCCATGTACCACCCAAGGTACGCCTCCATGATGCAAATGTTATTCCATTGGTTTCCAAATATATTTTTTTACGTCATTCAACTCTGGACAACAATGAGGTTACACACGCCAACGGTATTTCACTTGTTTTTGTCTTTCAACTAAAAAGCTCTGGGGGCAACGTTCTCAAAGGGCAGAAGACATAGTATCTTCCAATTGAAAGCCAGGGTATTTACTGCAGCTATTACAGGATCAATGAGGCAAGGAAGACAACAAATAGGCTGGGACACTTTGGGAATAGAATTGCACGTTTCATATAAAAGCATATCTCGGGGCTCTGATGAGGACATAAATAAATGAATGGTCAGCCATCTTAGGCTCTCTTTCCTTCCACTTTGTAGGCCAAACTTGGGTTATACTGTTCTGTGCCAAGCTTATCTCTCTCACAACAGACTTGTATCATGAGGGTGACTTTCAGGCTGGCTTGTTTTTCAACCACATGTACAAAGCATGCAGAAACTTTTACTTTTCAATTATGCCACCAATGACGAGGAAGTGTGTTTATGGTATTCTCAGTGTTTTCAGGTTATCAATACCTCAGGTATCTGTAATTTTATTCCCGTTTTGTCTTAAAACAGGGTTTATGACAGAATAAGGAAGAACACCTCTTTCTTGTTGGGGGTCCTATTTGTATAGGCCCATGAGTTTCAGCATCTTTAGATCAACTGACTGGGTAACATGGGCAGACCCAAATCTAATTTCCTGAGATGGCGCTCATTCACCACTATGTATTGCCAAGCAGATAGACCTGCCCAAACATGGTGTCTGTCTTTGTGGTGATCTGCAGTCTTCCCGCATTCTTGTGTAAGAGAAATCGCAAAAATGTTTGGGTCGACAAAAATACAAATGAAGAATTCAACAATACTACATCACGTGGTTGTATATGTACAGCCCTGCCAAGTGCCATGCATCTCGGGTTACGGTAAAGCATATTAAGGATTTCTCACGCATTTAGAAAATCGGGAATCACAGTGTATTTTCTTAATAAATCAATCTTTCTCCAGGCCTATCAATATTTCTGCAAGCCTCGGATGTTCACCCCAATCTTGCTGGAATGAACAGACTCTTGGGAGAGTTGTTACTCTCATAGCTATGATGGTCAAGCCAGGCCTCAGCCCACTCTGTGTACCTCTGATCCTAATTGGGTGGTTTGCCCTTGTAAAACCATGCATGACGCAAGGGCAACGCAATACTATGATAAATCTAGCCCTTTGTCTCTCCATGCAGCAGCAGCCCATGTTCATTACTAGTACTGGAGGTGTAGGTCCCTCAGACACTGAAGTCCAATAAGCACGGCTGTAGCTCTCCATGCAAGTGATATGAATTAACACCTTCAGCGCGGTGCAAATTTTCACGCTGTGCTGAAGGTTCTAAAAAACGGGCGGGGCCGTGACGGAACGGTTCCGTCATAAGCACAGCCCAACCGTCGCTCATGACGGAACCGTTCCGTCACAAGCATGGAAGGGATTAACCAGAGCCTCGACGTGGCAGCACAGTGCCCACCTGAAAAAGAATGTTTAAAAATGTATGGAGCCATTGGGGTTGGACCACCAGAGGCACAGGAGCCAGCCCAGCGAGCACTACAGCAGTCAATCCAGAGACAGAATCAACAGTATTTTTTTTTTTATTGCTGATTTTTATAGGGCGAACTCGACCCGAAGGTATTGGAGCCCCTTACATGAGCACCAGTTGTGTTACACAAGGACACGTTCATTTTATTTGGTAGGCACGGGTAGATTAAGTGATTTGCCCACAATGACAGGATGTGGAGTTTGAACCTTGGTTTCCCAGCTCCAATGTCGGCAGTCTAACCTTGAGACCACATCCTCTCCAGCCCAGTGTAGAGAGAGCCAGGTCAAGTGTTGATCTTTTTTCTTACCCTATTTTATAAATGTCTTTCCGCACACATTTTTTTTCATCCATTCAAATGTAGTCTTGTTTAGGTATTTGTAAGGCTTTTGCTAGAGGAAGTGAAACCCTTTACATTCCCTGCTCTTAAGAGATATGCAAATAGTCATCAAGAAGCCAGGCATGACTATGCAAATTCAGATTGTTGTATGGTACTCTTTGAATATATGATTATACCACGCTTACAATTACCACGCATGGCTTTACCACGCGAATTTTACATCGCAAGTGGCTTTACCACGCTGGAATTTACAACGAAGGACTATACCACGCGTAAAAAACGTCTTACCTGCACGTCTTTCACCAGTAGCCCTTACTTCCATCCTCCATGGAAACAAACGTCAAAACACGTCTACCAAAATAAAAAAAGGACTGCTATTTTGACGTACACGGCACGTCTTTGGGGGAGGCTTTTTCCTTATACTTCAAAAATAATGTGCGTTTTTTTTATTTAAGTAAACCGCTTGTTATTTTTTTGGGGGAAACCCCCCCAGCCCCGCCGAGCCCCCCCCCAGCCCCCCAAGCCCCCCCCAGCCCCCCAAGCTCACGCAGAACAACTGGAAGGAATACCACGTCTCTCCCCAACCCACGCAGAACGTACTTGCGTGGTAAAGACGGTCGTGGAAGGCACCCGCGTTGAAAAAACGTTTACGTGGTAAGTGTAGCTTGGTAAATGTTATGCGTGGTGATGCCTTCGGAGTACATGATGTTTGCCATACTCTTTTAGCTGTCGACAATAACTATGCAGCCTCTTCTAGGAAATAATGTATGCTAGTTTCTTAGCTGTCACGTGCCAGCTGTGAGCCTGCACCCAGTTATGCTTTTAGGCATATGGAATGTTGCGTCCTGAAACTTGAGGAACTTGTAGTTTTACTTTTAATCTTGCAACCAATCATGGGCTGGAAAGTTCTGTCGTGACCTAAAATCCAAAACTCTCTGCAGATGTCACACATACCATGTGGCCACTTGGCAACTAAGTGTGGGTTATATGTCGTTACCACGAATTCCGTTGCAACGCATGCCTTTTCCACGCATGCGTTACCACGGAATTCGTTTTCCCCTCATCTTCTTTGCCACGTCGTTCTTACGTCATAAAGAGGAAGCGGAAGTTTATTCCGCTTCCTCTCTTATGACACTGTTTTTTTCGGCACGGCGGGATCGTTTTTTTATGGGGGGGGAGACCCCCCCCAACCCCCCTATTTAATCCTTCGGTTTTTTTTTTCGTGGTAAATACGATCGTTGAAGGCATACGCGTTGGAAAGACGTTTACGTGGTAAGTGCCTCGTTGTAAACGTTACGCGTAGTACTGCCTTCGTTGTTAATGATGTTTCCCCTAAGTGTGCACTACCAGAATGGGGTGTCAGCTACCTAGAAGAAGGACCAGACCTTACTCCCTAGCATGAAAGAGATAGTAGTAACATTTGACCCTCTATGTCACTGTGTGGGCTGATATGTGAAGTAGAGGCCTTACAGCTGCACTGTCACTGAGCCGCCTACACAACTGAACCTTGTGCGCGGACTGGAAGGTGCAAGACGTGGGTGGGTCTGTGTAAATCTTTTGTCCAGAGAGTGGTCACACCTCCCACCCACCTTCAAAGGTTCAACTGTGATGAAAATCGTGAAACACAAATCGTATTCTCATTTTAGAGATATTATGTTTAAGGGACCAGCGTTTAGCAGAACCACGTGCTGTCTTTTGTGTGGTGCTGGGAACAGGCAGTCATATATTTTTAGAGACCAGGGGGCATATTTACAATAAGTGGCGCATCCCTGCATATCAGCAGGGATGCGCTACTTATTGTGCGCCATGCCTACGCTAACATGGTTGCGCTGCATTTACAATGCGGCGCACCATGGGGCAAAAACGGAACAGATGCGTCACGCCTCTGTGCCGTAAAAGTGTTGCATTGCTGGAGTTGCGTCACAAGCACGACGCAGCTCCAGCAATGCTCGGGGGGCCCTATTCTTCCAATGCTGGGTCAATCCTTACGCCTGCTTCAAGCAGGCGCAGGGTTTTGACGCAGCATGGGCCCCAAAATGACTGAGTAAAATCTTGTAGATTTCACTCAGCCACTTTCAGGAGGCGTTCCTGCACCGGAACGCCCCCCCCCCCTGCGCATGAACGCCTCCTTCTGGCGCAGAGCTTTACAATGTGATACATCTCCCAGATGCGTCACGTTGTAAATACCCCGCACCATGGTGCATCTTTTGCGCCGCCGCTGCGTCACAAAAGTGACGCAACGGTGGCGCAAAAGTGGCGCAAGGGGCTTGTAAATATGCCCCCAGAGGTTTTGTGGGGAAATATATGCACCCAAGGTGAAACTGACGAGTAATGTTATGTATCTGGGTGGAATATTGAAAACAGTGAGATTGAATCCTGGGTACCAGAGATGCCAACTTGGGATAGAAGATGCATGGGTGGGACATGAGAGAGATTGCCAGAGACGGGTGATGGAGAAAAGGGACTAAGACACAGCAGCAAACCTGAGGAGGATAATGTAGAAGAATGCCCAAATAGTATGAAGGGATTCTTTAGGAAAAAGCGAGGGAAAGTGCCTGAGGGATAGAAGGTAGCAAAGAGTAGTGGGAGGAAGCTTATAGGTTATGGCTAAAAGGACCCTGAGGGTGTGGGTGGCACCTCACCGAGAGAGCAAAGAAAAAAAACCTGCATGAAACAATGGTGCCAGAGGAGTGTGACAAACAGCGTGGAGAGTTGGATGACAGCAAGTGCCTGAGGGCAATTTAATGCAATAATACCTGGTGAGAATGGAAGAGATATTACTGGACTACGCGGCTGCTAAAGATTATCTGTGCAGGGATGGAGTAAATGTGAGCTGAGTGTTAATGAAGAAAGGAGTATCTGGCAAGAATTGAGAAGACAATAGATGGGAAACAGAAAAAGAATATGGGAGTGTAGTGGATAGAGCATGTCTCAGGAAGAATGAAGATGGAGTGAGAGTACCTGAGGAGAGGTAGATGCAGAAACGTCTGCAAAAAAATGGAGGAAAGATTAGTTAGACACAGGCCAGGCAAAGACGGCATGAACAGGAGTGGAGCAGATAGTCTCAGAGGGGCAATGGAGAAAAGGCTAAGGAGAATGAAAGGGAGGGCAAAAGGGATGGGCAAGATATAAAGAACCCTGTGATGTATTCCTATAGGTTCTGTATCGATCCCCCTATTCCTGACCCTGTTCTGGTTAACAAGTTAACTAGCAGCCATCCCATGATGCAGAAACCGTTTTCTGATTAAGCCACACCACGGCACAGGAACACGTTATCTGATTAGGTCATAACGCTTGCCATCTAATTAGGCAAGCAATATTCCTCCAGCCCCTGATAAGGCATACGGAGTTCTCAAAACAAATCAAACCTATGACAACCTGGGAAAAACCCTGCGGCCATTGTTTTGATTTCACCGAGAACTTCAGCAAAAGAATGTGCTAACGACCAGTTCGTATGACATCCTTATTGACGTATCTATGTCCATCCTTACGTCAATCTCGGCACCTTACAGGTATAAATATTACCGATATTGCCTTAAGCAAACACACGCGGTGGTGACGAGATCGGAGCAGCCAGACTTGCCGAAGCCCAACACAGAGCGGGCCCAGCTGGCGCAGCCCCGCCTTCCTGACGCGCTGAGAACGAGACGCTGCTTTCTCCTGCCGAGAAATCCAGCTCCGGCGCTTCCAAGCAGCCCTTGCAGGCAGCCTGGAATATCGAGACCAAAGACGAGAGATACCATCCCTCAACCATCCTAGATTCAAGGTACAGAACTGAATAACCCCTTGCAGAGAATTCTTGAGTCAGTCACTTGGCAAAACAAACTTAACTTAAACTGCTACTTTCTATTCCCGCCCACGTATTAGGCTTAGGTCAGGTACACTGGGGTAGGAGTAGTTAGAAGCACCAGTTGAGTACGATTAGTCAAATGTTTATATGTATGTATCTATTTTATCCATTTTAAACCACCATATGGCTTAGAAACCATATAAATGTTTTTACAGTATTATTTTATACTTCTGCTTTTATTGTGTGCACTTTACTTAACCACAAGTATTGCGATAATATCGATCCATTTCTCTTGTACGAGAAAAGAGACTGATCAATAAATAACATCTTTTATTGAACACGCCCGTCTCTTCCTTTTCTCTACAATCTGGTGAAACTAAGAATGCACGTACTGACTGAGTAAATTAAGTTGTCTTTTGTTTTCACACGACTCTAGAGATACACTCTTGATTAGGGGAGAGCAAAGTTGTCATGTTCTATGGTTGTCAGAAACTAAATCCCTTCTTGTCTACCCAGGGAGGTTCAACTCCTCCTTGCCTATTCGAGAAAGTTTCTAGTGAACTCTGAGCTAGCTGGCAAACCCAAAACTTTAAGTCTAATATCGACAATAGAAGACCTAGTTAACGTCTGGTCTAGGCCTATACTATTGAAGGTATTATTCCAATGCGCAGAGCCTATTGGGATAATAGGAACTACACTACATGGCGCCCAAACGTTTGGAAAGGCGATAAAACTAACGCAAGACATTAGAGTAACTCAGTCGTGCTTTTTCACACAGAACCCCTTTTTTCCCATAATACTCCAAAGACGTCTGGAGTGGGTGAAAGGTAATATCCGCCAAACCTCGCAGGAGGAAACTCCTATGTATGGTTCTTGGTTTAGTCAACGTTGAAGGATACACTGTTCCAAAATATTGTGCATCTAATCTTTGTTTCCATAAGAAACCTGATCTGCAAACAAACGGAAAAACCTTCCTGTCGGTAAAATGGTAGACAGTGATGAAGAAAGAGAGACAGCTAGAATAGCAGCTGAACTCGTAGCAGCTGATAATACTATGCAAGATGCAGACCCGGAGATAATACTCATCCCGGTCAACATAAGAAAATCTGTAACTTTAAAACTTATAGAAAATGGACTGACACCTAGAGGTGGCACAGTCATATTCGTAATAGAGGCACACGAATATCGGCAGACAGAGGTATTCTATTCATGGATACACTTTCCAGCAGCAAACGCTGTAACAAAGCACTTCCACTATTACAAAACAGAGGAACCTCCTAATGAGTACACTCCTTTCGAGGAGGTGGAAGTACCACTCAAATTCCAAGAGCACCTGCTCTTGTTTGATGGCGCCCTAAAACATAATAATCACATCACCAGGCTCGGTCCACTAGGTAGACCAGGAGCAACGTGGCCGGTCCTAGCCGGATATACACCACATCCAGACATCGAAGGAATGTCTGCAGCAGATCTTTTAATACAATTAAAACAATTAATAAAAGTACATAGACAATTAGTCCAATATGTAATGCGGACTTCAACAATCCAACCAGCAATTAAAATTTCACAGCTGACCCCTCATCAGGGGAACACAAATAAAATTACACCACAGAACATACAGTCCTGCCTAGGTAAAGTACCAGCTAAACGGGAACAAATACCATTCTGGTTAGCACAAAAAATCACCCAAATAGAGGCGGTGTTTCCAGACACCACCCCGTTAGAAAAACACAGGATTCTGACTATCTGTCTTCCAATGGGAATCGCACCACACGTGGAGGACTGTGACACTTGGGGTACAGTCTTTGCTTCCATTTACACAAAAACGCATGGTGTTCCATCCATCTCGGTAATACCAGATGTGCTAAAACAAATTCAAGATGAATACGGTCCAGAACCCGCTTTAACTCTTGGTATGAAATTACTGAAAGACTTCAAGCAGGTCTCGGCTATATTACTAGCCAATATAAAGGGAGAAGCAGCAAACGTGGCGATCCGCAAAGGTTAAAAGAAACAGATATAGCAGACCAACCAGCTGAAATTGCCAGAATTATAGAAAAATCCTATGAGGAACTAGGTAGAGATAGTTTAGGCGGAATACCAGTAAAACCCCAACTGATTGAAAGTCCTGAAAAAGTATTTATTAAAAATAATTTAACAACACAAAAAAAGAGCTGGGAAGGAAATAAACAATCCTATCCTAAAGAAAAAAGATTCCAGACCAGAGGAAGGTCTCCTCGGCGGAGAGAAAGATCTCCTGACCAAGGACGCAAGTCTCCCCAAAGGGAGCCCTCTGTGAAAAAATACAACCTTAGAAATAGGGATAATATAAAGAAACCTGATAGATATCAAGAAATTGATACACGTCCCTCTCAATCTTTTCAGACTTCCTCGCAGAAATCGGAAAGAAGAGGACAATCAGAACACAGGGAAGAGCACGTCAAGTCCAAAGACAAGGAACCTGCTCATCTAAATAAGAAATTACAATTTCCAAAAAAGAAGGTAGCCAGTATTAAAGTAATTAACAATGCCGAGAATACTGAGGACACAACTGAAAAACGGAGAATGGGCTCAGACAATGCTAGACAGCGCAGCAGAAGTGAGCATAGCTCGCAAAGTCCTTATCATTCATCTGGAGACAGTGGACACGAATGAATACCTTCAAGTGGAAACTGCAGACACCAGAGTTAGCAAACCTCACAAAATATATGAAATAACTTTACGTATAGAAGGGGATAAGACTAGAAAAATAAGGGGCCTATTTTGGGATAATCTCTCCAAGGGCTATGACATCCTTCTTATTTATTTATTTATTTATTTAATTTGTATGGCGCGTTATAACCACAGGGGTCTCTAAGCGCGGTCTGACCAGATTTACATGATAGATGTTAAATTCACTTGGAAACCAGCTATGCACCTAAGACCTGCTCCAGGCTTGTTTAAATAGTACGGTTTTAAGTTTCTTTCTGAAGGAAAGTAGATTGCTCTCCTTCCTGAGCTCTGGATCCAATTTGTTCCATAAAGCTGGGATCGTGTTGGAGAAGGCACGGCCCCCCACCGTGGTCAATTTGAAGCGGGGCTGGGACAGAAGAGTAGCATCCGACGAACGCAAAGTCCTACCCGGTATGTAGGGGGATAGTCGGGATTTCAGGTATTTTGGGGCTTTTCCATACAAAGCCTTGTGAGCAATGCACATTCCTTTGAAAATGATTCGCTGGCGAACTGGCAGCCAGTGTAACTCCTGCATCAGGGGAGAGGCATGGGCATTTCTAGGTTTTTTAAATATCAGCCTAGCTGCGTCGTTCATGACTCCCTGTAGTTTGTCCAGCAGCCGCTGTGGCAAACCCAGATAAAGGGAGTTCCCGTAGTCCAGCCTAGCCAGAATAGTGGCTGAGACTACGTGCCTCAGGGTGGAAAAGGAGAGTAGGGCAGCGATCTTTCTAAGTTGTCTTAGCAAGCCTATACTAGTGCCTACTACGGTGGTAACTTGTTTTTCCATGGATAATTTCTTATCCACATATAGGCCTAGGCTTTTAACTGCAACTGCCGGCTTTGGGGGGACACCCAGCTCTCTAGGCCAGAATTTATCACTCCAAGGGTTACCCGAGATGGAAATGGGTAGTACTTCCGTCTTATCCGGGTTAACTTTTAAGGAGTTCTCCGACATCCAATTGACAGTGGCTTTCAATATGTCTTGTAGCCTGGTGGATGCTCCTGGACCATCATCCAGCCGGATGATTATCTGGGTGTCATCGGCATAGTTGTATACTAGGCAGTCCATCCTATTCAGGAGAGCAATTAGTGGCTGCAAGTAGATATTAAAAAGTAGTGGGGACAAGGCAGATCCCTGGGGGACCCCGCAGGTGATCGGAGCAGGGGTAGAAAGTAAATCCCCCAGCTGTACTCGTTGTGTCCTCCCTTGCAGAAATGATGTGAGCCATGCATGTGCTGTGCCCACGACACCGAAGGATCTCAGCCGCGACAGAAGCTGTTTATGGCACACGGTGTCAAACGCCGCGGAGAGATCCAATAGTACCAAGGCGCTCGGTGTTTTTACATCAGCTCGCATCCTAAGCTCATCCAAAATGGATAGCATAACTAGTTCCGTGCTGTGATTCGCACGGAACCCTGCCTGGTTGGTCTCCAGCAGGTTGTTGCTCTCTAAATGGCCTGACAGTAGAGCTAGCACATGCTGCTCAATTACCTTTGCCAAAAAAGGCAGCTGGGAGATAGGCCGAAAATTCTTCAGACATTTTGTATCCGCTCCAGGTTTTTTCAGTAAGGGGATCAAGCGAGCCTCTTTAAAAGCTGAAGGGATCTGTCCTGAACGAAGAGAGGTGTTCAATAGGTGCAGGACCTCTTCCTCTATTCCTGGCATTGCCATCTTGAATATGTCAGGCGGGCAAGGGTCTACCAAGGAGCCTGATTTGACTCGGCCTGTGATTTTGAGCAATTCCTGTTTTGAAATAAGGGATAACTCAGCTAGAGGCAGGATGTTTAGTGGACCAGTGGAGTCCGGTATGTGCGGACATTCGAGGTGTGCAGTTACTGCGATTTCATCCAGGATGTCAGATATCTTCTTTACAAAGAAGTCCTGGAACCTCTGACAGTCCTCTTGGGTGAACTCGGGACTTTGCTCCTTGTTCACTCTGAGCTCCGCCAGGACCCGGAAGATTTCTTTTTGTGGATTTCTAGCAGTGGTTATTCTTTCCTCAAAGAAAGCAGCCTTCCTTGATTGTATGGCTAGTTTGTACTGGGCTAAGGATGAGGTATATTCTTGTTTGGAGATGGCGTCATACTTTTTACGCCATGCCCGCTCTTTCTTCCTCACCCCGCGTTTCATCTCTCTGAGGGAATCATTATACCAAGGCGCCCCAGCACCTCTCGCCACCTTCTTCATCCTGCGAAGAGGCGCCACCACCTCAATGGCACTCCCCAGTTTATGCTGGAGATGTCTACATAAGGCATCAGCGTTGGCATCTGGCTCTATATCTGAAGGATGGTGTTTTAGGAGATGGACCAGTTTTTCCCCATCCAGGTTTCTCCATTTTCGGGCCGTTTTCCAGCCCTCCTCAGGTTTGGACATGTGGCCCCTCAATGTAAGTCTACCCTTTATTAGAAAATGATCAGACCAGGCACAAGGAAGAATTTCCGTGATGCCCTGGGCTGGCATGGTAGTCCAAACTAGGTCAAGCACATGACCTTTCTCATGTGTTGGTCCCGTGACCTGTTGGACAAGACCTAAGGAGGAGACCGCCTCCTCTATCTGTAGTGCTTGTCCTTCTTTAGGGGACTTTTCCCAGTGATAGTTGAAGTCTCCAACGATTACTATTTTGTCGTATCTTGTACATAGGTCCTGGACCAATCTTACAAAGAGGGTAGGGAAATCAGGCGACGCCCAAGGTGGCCGATAAACCACCAAGAACACCACACAGACAGCCCCCCTCCTGAGCTTAACCCCCAAAACCTCAGCTCCTCCAAGGGTTTCGGAGAGAAACTTATTGGCACGGAGGCCTGACTGATAGAAAAGGGCTACTCCTCCTCCTCGTTTGGCTCCTTCCCTGTTAAAATGAATAGCTAGATAGTTATCTGGAAGGGCCGCCACTAAATCGGGCGCTGAGCAATCCTCCAGCCATGTTTCCGTAAGTGCGAGGACATCTAGCTCCCCATCTTCCAGGAGTGTGAAAACATCTAACCTATGGCTCTGTAAAGAACGAGTATTCAATAAGCCATAACTCAGGGTATGTATGTTGGACGCGCACTGGCGCCCTCTAGTGCTCGTAGATGACATAAGCAGACCCTCACAGCCCAGCCGCTGTAGGGTAGCCGGCTCCAGGAAGGACTTACCCAAGTTAAGTTGTAATAGGTCAGCCCGTGCGTAAACCAGAGTCTGACCAGGGGTTCTGGCCCCAGGCCCCGGATGGTCACGGATGGGCAAAGATGGGCTCACCTCTGGCGAACCTCCGGCGCACCAATGGCGCGCCCGCTGCGCGTCTCCGCTGCGCGTTTGCTCCATGTGAGCTTTAAATAGGAGGCTGCTGACGGTCCTAGTACAGCCACTAGACCGTCAGCTCTCCAAAATGGCCCCCGGAAGTGAGGGTAGAGGGCTCTATACCGCGTTGGACACTCCCTCCACAACAAACTGCACAAGCTGCGGTGGAACGGGGAGGTAAGCGGAAATAACTAGCAGGTGACTTCGTTAATGCGCCCACATCAATTAAAAGAGTACTGTGCAAATAGTATTCAAATGCAGCACAAACGGTGATTTTTTAAAAATAATGCTGTTAGCAAATATACAACTTCTAGCTGAAAAAGACTGGCCACCAGAGTTTGTCAGGGAGTGCCCACATGGCGAAGAAATAATTATGCCTGCCTTCTCAAATAATATTCCAATTCATAAAAAATACACACTTGCTAGAAAATGGGCAGTAGCTCAAGCTCCTGCTTTATATAAAAATCATGTAGGATGGGATGAGGACTCTCCTCCTCACAAAATCCAGTTAAAATCACAACCTACTGCACAGAGACAGTACCCAATTAAGCAAGAAGCTAAAAAACAGGTAAAAGAGATCCTAGATCAACTTGAATACCAGGGGGTGATTGAAACTTGCACCTCACAAATGAACAACCCTTTGTTTCCTGTCTCCAAACCAGACAACTCATATCGTCTAGTTTTGGATTACAGACACCTTAACTCATGTTGCAAAAGTTTTGCAGTGCAAAACTCGCATAGTGCAGCACTAATGAATAACATAGTGCGCAAAAAATACAAAACAACATTAGACATCTCTAATGGATTCTTTTGTCAGAATATAGCACCAGAGAGCAGATACTTGTCTGCGTTCTCAATAAATGGCGCTCAAAAACAATTCTGTCGGTTACCCCAGGGGTACAAGAACAGCCCAGGATTTTTCTCAGTGAGGGTAACAGAGTTACTACAAACCTATGATGACGAAGCATTATCTTATGTCGACGACATATACCTAACAGATGATGACTTGGATACTCACTTGAAGAGAGTGAACACCATAATACTTGGGTTCGCAGCAGAGGGTTACAAATTCAACTTTAAAAAATCTAGAATTGCCCATCTAACAGTCCTGTTCTTAGGATATGAATTATCAAGTGAAGGCAAAAGCCTGGCTGACAATTTCCTAGAGAAATGTGCCGTACTCCAAGCACCTAGAACACTAAAAAACCTACAGTCAATTCTAGGCTTCCTAAATTTCGGAAGAACATACATTGCAAATTACGCAGAAAGGGTCAAACCCTTTTATGATCTAATAAAACCAGATTTTAAAAGAACCAATTGGACTCAAATACACACAGAAATTCTGAGATCCTTACAAACAGACATGTTAATTAAAACAAAATTAGAAACACGTGATAACACACGCAATCTTGTGATTCGAGTCATCCCAGGAAGATGCGGATTCACATACCTGACCTCTAATGAGGGAGAAAAGGTACCAATTGCATTCAAATCATACTTATACACTAAAGCTGAAATGAAATTTAGCCCAACGGAAAAAATTCTTACTGCAACACAGACAGCTATAGCAAAAGAACGAGCCCTGGCACAAGGTAAACGAATAATAATCGTGACACCGATACCAGCCCTAGAGGCGGTAACAAAGGCAAGCATTCCGAATGCTAAAGCACTACATCCAAGGTGGATACAGTGGGCTAATTCTCTTGCTGCAACAGACGTGGTATATGAATTTGATCCCAACTTAAAAACACAAGAATTTCTCCAATACGAATTCGAATGTCCTCCGCCGAGCGAAATTCTGCCTCTAGAACATTACGGCTGTATAATATATACAGACGGATCAGCTCAACCCGCAGTGGGGGGTAAACAAGCTTACAGTGCTGCGTGCGCGATTGTTAAAGGTCGCTGGCACGAAGGGAAATTTAAACCAGCGATCACTAAAACACAATCTCTAGGAGATTGTACAGCTCAGCGAGCTGAACTACTGGCATTCAAGATGGCGCTTGAAAATACCGATCGAGAACTCCCCACACTCATAGTGTGCGATTCGTATTATTGCGTTCAGTCTAACAATGAATACTTGCAGATCTGGCTTCAGAATGGTTTTAAGGATGCAAAAGGAGGCACAATAAAGCATAAAATGCTCTGGGAACAAGTAGTTCTTTTACAGAAAGAACTACCAAAGACTCACGTGATACATACACTGAGTCATCAACGTGATGGCGTTCACGTTGCAGGGAATTCATTGGCTGATGAGGCCGCGAAGGCAGCTGTGCAAACGGCTTCCGTAGCTGCCATCACACGGTCAAAAACAAAAATAGACAGCGATATATTACAAGCTGTCAGCGCTACAGAAAAAGATTCGATAGAAACACTCCCGAAAGGCTTTCCAGTGAAGTACTCATACATAACTGATGCAAACAATGTTCCGTTTGCTCGAATCCCTGGAGTGGGGGATAGGGCAATTCCAAACATGGAACATAGGTTAGGACTAATCATAGCGGCACACGAAGGGCTTGCTTCTGTACATGCTGGCGTCTCAGCCACAGTATCGTTATTAAAACAGAGATACTGGTGGCCACAAATGAGAAGACAAACACGGAACTATGTTCTAGAATGTGAAATATGTCAAAAAATGAAAGTATCAACAGTGAGACGACCAGCGCAGACGCCCCTTCTAATCTCGGATAAACCATTAGCCTGTGTTTACCTGGACCACTGTGGTCCCTTACAAAGGGATGGTAACTATAAATATATCTTGGTTGCAGTGGATTCATGCACGAGATTCATATGGATGTGGCCCCAGCGATCGGCTGACGCCAGAACTGTTATAAAAGATTTGCGAGTCTTTATCGGCACATACGCAATTGGCATGCTGCATTCTGACTAGGGTCCTGCTTTTAGCTCTAGAGCTTATAAGGAGGCCATGACCAGCATGGGCATTGCATTGCGGTATTCTTGTCCATTTCATCCTGAGGGTAACGGAATTGTAGAAAGAAAAAACCGTGACATAAAGCAATCTATAACAGCGAAGGTATTAGGTTCGGGAGCTGGGTGGGTCAAACATCTAATAAGTGTCCAACGTAGTCTAAACAACCTGCCAAGAAATTCTCTGAAGGGATTCAGTCCGTACGAATTGTTGTTTGGGACTAGGATGATGGTCTTAGATCTTGACAGTCAGACTTCAGTGGTGAAAGAAAAAAGCTTTGATATCAAAGATCGTTTGGCTATTTTGCAGGACTTAAACAAAACAAGAAAAGACCTGAGCAACATAAAGTTGAAACAGCAGCCAACAACCACTGAAGAACCACCACCTGTCCCAGCAAGACCTGTCTGGATTCCAAAAGTCGGGGATCTAGTCAGAGAAAAGATCGCGGTAAAGAAGGAATTTGGGCCTTCTCACAGAAAAGCAGTTCCTGTCTTGTCTATCAACGGGACAAGATCAGTAGTACTGCCGCCACTTGCTGGTAAAAAGGAGAACCGAGTTGTATCCATCGACCTGGTAAAACCACAATCATGTGGCCGATAACAAACAGTAGGCCAATTGGACTCCCGATAAGTAGTAGAACACCAAGATTTGCTACAAATACAGAGGTCCAAACTAAGAGGCTAATCACATTCGAAACGCCTACAGAACAACAACAAGGACTATGCAACAATGCATTGGAACCCAGACCTCTAAAAACCCAAATAAAAACATTTAGTAGAGACACACCAACCTACAATGAAGTAACAAATGAATATGCTGAAGCTGCAAGAAACAGTAATCCTGAAGCAATTGGAACAATAGACAGAACGGCATCCGGCTACTTCATCAACTTCGATGATTCTTCGGAAGATCTAAGTGAATCAAAGACACAGCCATCAACAAAAACTTTTAAAGATAAAGCTAAGGAACTTTTGAAACAACTGAAAGAAACCTATCTGATTTCTCCATGGATTGAATTTTTGGGTGGCCTTTGGTGCATTTATCCTCATACTTTGGCTCATCATGGTACTATGCTTGGGACGCTTCATTGAGGGAAAATATGCTAAAATGGACACAGCAAGCCAGAAAATCAACTTGATCCTCAAGCCACACACGTCTTCACACGTCGAGAAAAGAGAACTTTCTTCAGTCAGCTTCACAGCCAATCCTATACCGGGTGGGGTAGCATGGGACAACACTGACTATGAAATTTATGGTCCGGTTGAAATCCTGAAATATCCACACCAAATCAAGATCTCGTTGAGTGACTTTGTAAAACCAAGCTCATTTGCTGATGATTGGGACTTTGAAAGTATAAATGATATGATGTCTGACCTAGTGATGTCTGCTAAATTTACCAAACATGATTATTTGCAGGGTTCGTCTAATTATGATAGTATGTACTGTTACAACCACTATGGTAACCATTTTTTACATAAATCGGCACAACCTAGAAATGTTTTAAATTATAATCAATGGGAACATTGTGCAACCCCTCCAAAAGGAAGCTCAAGAACCTTTTATGACAAATATTCATACTTTTCAGGGTTCAACACAAGTAATGCTGAAACATTTTATTTCAAATTGTCAAATAAGACAGGAACAAAAACCATGCTTACAAACACAAAATTGATATATTCGGACTCGTTTTTTGAACAAATGAATACATTTGGTTTTGATTATTGGGAGAAAAATGTTGAAGTAAAAAGTGTTTGGGGTACAAAAGAATGGCAAGTACAAGGTATAGAATCATTGTTTAGAGCCTGCATGATCCCAGAACAAATTATATTTTTGAATGACACTGTTCAACAAACTACCTGTCTTGGCCTAGCCAAAATCAAAGACTTAAATAAACCGTCTATTCCAAAGCCAACTATGAACAGCAATAGCTCTACAGATGAAGAGATAGACGTAAACTATGTATTAAACCAAAACAGAACACATCCTGATTGGAAACAATGGTTGATCTGGCCCACAGATACTAATAACTGTCAAGACAGATTCCTGAACAAAATACAGGGGTTCACATTGACCAGGCCAGACCCTAGATATTCCCAAAGACAACACCCAGGGATCATTACCACCTACAGTGTGGACAAACTCTGCCTCCAATGGCTACAAACTTCCACACTGACAGAAATTAAGCAACACCTAACTTTACTTACTGATGGTGCTGACTTGCGTGATTTCATTATGGGACCGCGCAAACAGCGTCAGAAACGCTTCATAACAGCCTCTATATATGCAGCTTACAACGAGGCCTGGAAGATAACTCAAATTGAGACAGCAGAAAGTATACGGGAAATTGACCGTATTAATTTGGAAAAATCACTTTCTGTAGTGGACAATGGGTTAATGACTCTGTCCGCCAGAATCTTTTCATTGGACAGCATTGTGTCTTCAGCAATCGACATAATATCGCAAGACTTACTGTTGTTACAACACGGTCAGTCTCAATTGCGTTCTATTGTACAGCTTGGCTGGACGTTACAAAATCTGCGTTCAGGCTATGTGCCTTGGCGTTTAATCAACACAACGTCACTATTCAATATCTTTAACCTTACTGATAAACAAATCTGTATGGCACAGAAGGGTGCTGATTATACAATCCTGAGCATTGAGAAACTCGAGAGATTACCATTGACAATGTCAGAACGACCTGTCATTGAATGGATAATACATGGGATAATTAATATTCCAATATCGACTTTCAGGTTTCAATACTGCCAAAAATATATACAGGCTGGCATGTACGAAAAATTGGGAAAAGGGTACATTAAGACAACATGAAACTTGCCCTATTCACATGCATGTGTCAGTAATAAAGGACAGAAAGTGTTTCTTAGTGGCAATAATTGTGCGATGTCACTAAGCGGTACACTTCTGTGTAATGGAATTAGTTTGCATGGAGCCTGTGAAGGGAACTCAAATAACCTTTCATGTCACCAGCTAGGCGCACCTGCAAACAGAGATAGAACCATTCTTTAAAAGACTCTATAACGGGAGTTACATTCTAATTGTGGATCGCAGATGTTGTAGTTTACTGCCCGGGGTTCCTTATCTCATAACTACGACTGCGAAGGTCATGTGCTGTGGACGCTTATTGTTCCCCAGCTCCTTTCCAGACAGGGAGGCAAGGGCATGGCCTAACTTGAAAATTACTTCTATTCGAATTGATACTTTAAGCAGAATGAAAACAGTGCTTCTTCAGACGCGGACCAGGCTCACGTCATCAACAGAAACGTATGATCTCCTAGTCGCAAGGACGACTGCAGAGATTCACTCATTGCTATCAACTAATTCCCCCATACATTTCGCAGAAATCCTGAATGAAATCTTAAATATTTCTGATACCAGTGGAGTCTCAAATGTATTTAAGACAGTATTTTCGATGGCATTAACACCATTCAAAGCCATACTGGGTATTTTTCCAGACTTCGTCCATTCGATTTTTGGCGGACTTCCCCTCATTTTGGGACTAATTGCAGGAATCCTATTCTTGGTCCTTATATTTCGTTATGGCAAACCATGTCACAGACAAAACACCTGCGACAAGGGAAGAAACAATCCGAGCCATTGGATACCGGGACCGGATATCAAAAATCCTGGGACTTTCCCGGCTTAGAGACCTAAACATGACTTGGTTTCTTTCATTTCGACCAATGTGGCATCGATGTGTTTTACCTGTATTAAGGTGCTTGCTGTGCGAAGAAGAATGCGTGTTGGACACCTGTCTGACGCTACAATCAGATGCGCCAATGGATGCAGAAACATTGTTGGGTCCGGTAACGGCTCATGCATTGTGCTGCCCTCAACGGCTGCCAATCCTGATGACGGCATTCGTGGAAACTTCACCACTACGATTGAGGGGTAGTGAAGTTCAAGATGAAAGCAGCATCGATCAGGTACGACCTTCTGTCAGCAATACTAATCAAAACGTCAATGGAGACAATCATGCACACGAATGCATGGTTACATCTTTTCCCGAGTTAGTGGAACTTTCACAGGAAGCTGTTGACAGCTTTTTCGACAGTCTCAATGATATGATGTTCTCACCAGAGCAGAAATAACGACTTTTGAGCAAGCTAGCACACGGCGTTCCCAACACTCTGAATTTGGCCTTCAACTTTAATAACAAAATAGTATGAACAAATTCCCCTCCAGTTCACGGACAGCAATTTTTTCAGCAGCCCCAAACTATTTTTACGATTTTTTCGGGACACTTATCTTCTGCTTAAAGTAAGAACTATTCTTAGAGAACTAAATTTCTATTTTTTAGAAACTTTATAGACATTAGCTGCCCGCTGGTATGTTCATAATTATTTTTATTCTGTGATGAAGTGATCTCGAACCTTTTTTCTGTAATAAGAGCCATTTCATGTGTAACTCTCATATACAAATTAGTAATAATGTATACATATGCGTGATTACTTTAGCATTACTCTACAGCTTGAGTGCATATAATACATGTGACTGTTTTTTGTTATATTACATAATTTCGAAATGCATTATATGTATTTTGGGGTGGTAAGGTATACAAGATACTCTACAGTATGTTTTACTATGCCTAGATTCGTAAATATGGCCATAGTTAGCGTGGAGTGGGTGTGATGTATTCCTATAGGTTCTGTATCGATCCCCCTATTCCTGACCCTGTTCTGGTTAACAAGTTAACTAGCAGCCATCCCATGATGCAGAAACCGTTATCTGATTAAGCCACACCACGGCACAGGAACGCGTTATCTGATTAGGTCATAACGCTTGCCATCTAATTAGGCAAGCAATATTCCTCCAGCCCCTGATAAGGCATACGGAGTTCTCAAAACAAATCAAACCTATGACAGCCTGGGAAAAACCCTGCGGCCATTGTTTTGATTTCACCGAGAACTTCAGCAAAAGAATGTGCTAACGACCAGTTCGTATGACATCCTTATTGACGTATCTATGTCCATCCTTACGTCAATCTCGGCACCTTACAGGTATAAATATTACCGATATTGCCTTAAGCAAACACACGCGGTGGTGACGAGATCGGAGCAGCCAGACTTGCCGAAGCCCAACACAGAGCGGACCCAGCTGGCGCAGCCCCGCCTTCCTGACGCGCTGAGAACGAGATGCTGCTTTCTCCTGCCGAGAAATCCAGCTCCGGCGCTTCCAAGCAGCCCTTGCAGGCAGCCTGGAATATCGAGACCAAAGACGAGAGATACCATCCCTCAACCATCCTAGATTCAAGGTACAGAACTGAATAACCCCTTGCAGAGAATTCTTGAGTCAGTCACTTGGCAAAACAAACTTAACTTAGACTGCTACTTTCTATTCCCGCCCACGTATTAGGCTTAGGTCAGGTACACTGGGGTAGGCGTAGTTAGAAGCACCAGTTGAGTACGATTAGTCAAATGTTTATATGTATGTATCTATTTTATCCATTTTAAACCACCATATGGCTTAGAAACCATATAAATGTTTTTACAGTATTATTTTATACTTCTGCTTTTATTGTATGCACTTTACTTAACCACAAGTATTGCGATAATATCGATCCATTTCTCTTGTACGAGAAAAGAGACTGATCAATAAATAACATCTTTTATTGAACACGCCCGTCTCTTCCTTTTCTCTACAATCTGGTGAAACTAAGAATGCACGTACTGACTGAGTAAAATAAGTTGTCTTTTGTTTTCACACGACTCTAGAGATACACTCTTGATTAGGGGAGAGCAAAGTTGTCATGTTCTATGGTTGTCAGAAACTAAATCCCTTCTTGTCTACCCAGGGATGTTCAACTCCTCCTTGCCTATTCGAGAAAGTTTCTAGTGAACTCTGAGCTAGCTGGCAAACCCAAAACTTTAAGTCTAATATCGACAATAGAAGACCTAGTTAACGTCTGGTCTAGGCCTATACTATTGAAGGTATTATTCCAATGCGCAGAGCCTATTGGGATAATAGGAACTACACTACAACCCCAGACTAATACCTTGGGATATTGGAGAATAGAGTGTGGGAGATAGACTTGGCAGGGATTATGTGTTTATGGGTGCAGTAGACAGCATGCGGAATAGGCAAAGAGAGAAAGTAGCTGGGGGATCGGTGGACGAGGAACTCCAGAGTGATGGAGTGGAGAGCTTAAGTGAAGAATTAGGCTTGAAGTTACATATTTGCTCTGGAAGCGTGCTCAATATTTTAAAAATGGGATAATCTATGTATGTAACGATAAAGCACTGACGTAGTTGCTTTGCTCAACTCGTGATAAAGCGTCACTCTATGGTGTCACACATAAGACATGGAATGTCACACATAAGTGCGTTGCACACATGGTAATGTCACACATAAGTACGCCGAAAACGTGGCACTGGCAGCCCTATGTGAATAGATCCAATGTAACTCCCGGTTCGTGCTGCACTAATTTAGTTTTTAAGAGTTCACAGAACAACAATTGCTTTTACAGTTAATTATTCTCAGCTTCGGCGCAACACACACACACACACACAGTCGCACAAGTTTTACAGTTGCCAGTGGAAAAATGTTTCACTAGCAATTAAAAACGAAATCTATGGGACTTGTATGAAGGAGAAGTCAGTGCATTTTCAATTGAAGGCTGTTACTTTCTGACTGGAAACTTACATGGATGAGTGTTTACATATTGCTGTTGGCTTTAGACCCATCTCCAATAGTAATCGAATTGTCTGCTTGGCTCCGCAGGCGTTAAGTGGCTGTTCCACTTCGCTAAAAGCGTTTTAGCACCACTGGGAGTGTTCTCTGCAGAATCAATTCTGGGAAACGGAGACGTTCTCGCCTCACAAATACCATTTCTTCCCCTTAGGAGAGAGAATAATGATAAATTGAAATATTGGAAGACATCTCTCACCGAGTATTATCATCAGGACGAGTCACTCGAACGTGAGTGAGCGGAGGAGTCCTGATGGATCTTTTATTGCTGGGGGGGGCTTTTATTATGTTTTCAGATATTACTTTATTAAATCATAGCAACCTGAATTGGCATGAAAACTACACTTTCCAACAACCTTGAGAAGTGAACTCCCAACGTAAGGCATGGGAGTCAATTAGATGCGACCATGGGTAGCAGCTGCTACAGTGCTTAATTTGTGAAAGAATGAGGGCCTCATTTTAAATGTTTTGCAGTCGGACAGCGCTGCAAGCCTTCCTGCTGCGCTGCCCTACGGAAAAAGAAATGGGCAGGAATGCGCTGCATCTATCGGATACAGCGCATTCCTGCCCTCTTTCTTTGCGTTGGCGCTCAATTGGTTGCCTTGCGCCAATGGTGCTATGGTGTCTGCACTGTAGGGGTGGTCGTTTTTGTGCAGGAAGGGACACCTTCCTGCACAAAAACAACCAATGAAGGCAATTTCCTCTTTTTATATGTGCTGCTGAATGCAGCACACATAGAAAGAGGAAATAACGGGAAGAAATAAAGTTAATTATCCTCGTTATGCCTTCCTTGGGAAGGAGTAGGCTTTTGATGCATTCCCAGGTTTACAGCTTGCTGTACATCTGGGAATAGGTCAAATGCCATGGGTGTTATATGGGAACACCCACCATAACTCCCATGGCAGGCCTCCCCATCGTAGTGTGAGGCAACACAGTGACTTGCGCTGCGTTGCCTCTCCCCATATCTACAAGGCCATGAAAAGACACACAGGGTGGCTTTACGTGGCCTTCTCAATCTGGCTAGTCCGGAGCATCATAAAAAGAGACGTTCCGATTGGCACACAGGGCGAATAAATGAACCCCATAGTATCCAAAACTCTGCTAAGATGCCCTCACTAGTGCTGTTAAATGTCAACATGCTAAATTTCAGGGCTGCGTGGTCTTGAATTCACGTTATACCTCTTTTATCATCCACTACCAGACACTCCCTGTCTCTTGACTTCACTTGTGCAGGTTCCTGCTTTCTCCCTTTGTGACAGCTTTTCCATCTTTCTCTCCCTCCGCCCTTCTATTTCGTGTGTTTTTCCCTCTTTTACTCTCTTTAACTGTCTGATACTGAAAAATAATTCCCATTCCCCAAAAAGTAGTGCTGGTAGACCCCACCGGCAACCAGTGGTTCAAATTAAGCACTGAGCTGCTAACCATCTCTTGGCCTTTGTCATGCCCGGCACTGCCCTTGTGACCACTGATGTCAGAGTTCATACTGGCAGTGACCAGACGAAAATATCCATACAACTGATTTATTCATTTTTTGCACAATGCTGCTCAGCAACCAATGTTGCTGTGCTGTGTTTCACAAGGGGAAGAAAGCAGCACAGAAACTTGTTTCTTGAAAATGTCCTGCTGCTGCTGTCATCTCCTTGCGCAAGTGCACAAACAAGCAGCCTAGCTCCATGCACAACCTTTGCACTATGGTGCAGAAGTATGTGCTTGATGTCTAGCATAGGATTTGTACTGACAGCATCCCTTTCCAATACAGCATCCTACACCTAGACAAAGTCTAATACAGTCCACACATTGGATGTGTGCTGTACAGTACAGCATACAGGCAATATGTGAAATGTTTGGAGAGATAAACACATTTCTCTAAGTTAAAGCTTGCTTCAAGAAGGCATTATTTTTGACGAACAATTTGTCCTGACTATCTTAGTAGAACCAGCTTTGCGTTAAAAGCTATAGTTTTTTCCGGTGATCCCCTATTTTACACCAATGTAACACCTCCTTTACGCAAAGTTGGCGCAATGCAGCGCAAAGTGCTATTTGCATTGAAAAAAAGGCACCTTTCAAGCTCAAAATAACTTTTGTGAATGAAAGTAAAACTGCTCCAAAACTTTACACTGGTGCAAAGTCTTAATACATCTTCATCATATGGGTGTAAATAAAAGCCCTGTTTAGGTCACTCACATTTTTCTTCTGTCCCACCATAGTATTCATCAAGGGGCAATGGTTCAGATCAATCCAACCATTGGCTAACTTCACTGTGAGCGACGGCAGTCTGCTCTTCTATAAAGAAGATATCTGCATGGCAATATGTGCTTTTTGAGACCAAAAAAGTATGTTTACTTTTATCCAATATGTTTTTACATTGTTGAGACCCAGAAGCTTCCCCAGCATAACATTTTACAAAACCCATGACAGAACAAAACTAGCATTAACCCATTTTTAGAATCACAGAGAGTATTTGTAAATTATAATAAGAGGCAATTTTAATTTAACTTGTGAACCAGCTTTGATTAAAGAAGAGGAAGCCTACTGGGGTGTTCCTGACTTAACCACTGATCCCAAAAAACAACTTTCTCGGAGATCCTTACAACTTGCTAATACATCATTTTCCATTGGTATATGTGCATGTAATGGTCACTCACCTTCGGACATCAATGGTAATCCTACATTTAAAAGGGAGAACTACAGAAGCAATATTGATCACATTTTAATAGATCTACGGTTGTGAGGTGTAATTATATATTTGGCCGTAACCCTAGGGTGGAGAGTGATCACAATCCCCTAGTCTTAACCCTAAATGGCAAAATCATCAAGGATCTACCAGACCAAGGACTTCAGTGGAGTGAATTAGTAATGAAAGAAGTAATATAAGGGGGGAAACATTACTAAATGCTCATCAACTGTAGGGTCAATCTATAACAACCTGTTCCCAACACTCCGTTATTTTAGCGAAAATTTTCATAGCAGCTATCTATTAGTTAAGGCTCTTTCCTATTTTTTTCGAGGGGCTGAAAGACATTTTCACTAGAAAAATTCATAAGAAAGGCTCTTATACCCCGGGGACCAACCCATGGTTGACCAAGAACTGTAGAAACGCCAATAATGAGCTAATTAGCACCATTAGACAAGGAGATATATTTCAAGTTCAGTTGGCTATGGCTGTCTATAAAACTAAATTGAAAGAAGCTAAAACTACTTGGTAAACAGGGCAATGGGCAGATTTATAGAAAGCACCCTGATCAAAAAATCATTAACTGTTCTGGCACATAAAGGTCCATACAGAGCGCGAGACATTAGTATGAAGCCTGAGACTCATATTCCACCACATGAGTGGGTAAACTATTTTTTGAATTAAATAAAGAGTACAGCATGGGGTGGCCAAGGAGGATATGACACCTCCAAAAGAGGAGATATGTCCTACCTGTGCTTACACTATATGAGACACTCACAGGTGTAATAGCCATATGTTTTATTTTTCCTTAGAGGACATCCCCGCTGCAATACGTGTGCCGAAAAAAGAAAAGGCCACTGGTCTAGCTAAAATCTCAATGGATCTGTTCTGCTCAAAGCCTGCAGTCTGGGCTCCCTATATAAATGTGATACCATCAGAGAAATGCTGAAATCAGCAGGTTATTACTAGTGACTCAATGAGTTCTCTGTGTGCTGCTAGTTATTTGTTACCTAAATCTAAGGCAATTCCAAGAATTGGACAAGGATGGCTCACTCCCGTAATGTGACATGCATTATCATTTGCCACCTCGTCCCACCCTGGTAAGATGTTGCTACCAGGGCAGACTCAACCTCAGAACGGGCCTTTTCTGAGGGAGTTCTTAGATATTTCTTCTCTCGGGACAGTGATTTAGGTCCAGTTTATGATTTAAAAAAATCATGGGGTAATCCACAAAGTATTCTTTAATTTGGTGGTATCCCTAGTTGATTAAAAGATTACCAAGAGGTAACTCCAGGAGGCATACTTAGGTGTAATGACCTGTATGTATCACTGTACAATAAACAATGAGTTAGTAAGGGCAGGAGTGAGCCCCATAATGGCCCTCTTTTCTCCCCTTTGTGATAGTACACTCTCTATATAAATGCCTTTTTGAATGCCATAGGTCTGGATCTCCGGTTCCTGTATCATGGAACAGAGATGAAATAATTCTCATTTTTAAAAATGGATGCTGCAGTTCTCATGCTAATTTGCATCTTATCAGCCTTGTAGACAGCATTCAGATTTTGTAAACAGGTTCTAGACAAACTGACTAGCTGGACTAAAAAGAGTGTGGTTCTTGGCATTTTCCAATTGGGGTTTTACCCCAGGACCAGCACAGTTGATCAAGTCTTTAGGTTCCTTAACCCCTTCGACGCTCATGACGAGCTCAGCTCGTCATGAGGTACACCTCTCGTACACTCATGACGAGCTGAGCTCGTCATGAACCGCGGGTTTTCGCAATCTTCAGCGCACCGCGGTAAATCTGCACCGCGCTGATGTGGTTAAGATCATGTGGAAAGAATTTGACATTAAGAAAGGTAGCCTCTGTTGATTTGAGGGTGGCGGTTGATATGGTGCAAAGAGAAATATTATGGAAAATCCTGGGGGAGATTGGAGTTCCTCCAGCGCTGCTGGACATGGTTGTACGTTTGTATTTGAACAACTATGCCCAGGTGCGCTGGGGTATGAATGGGAAGTGACTGAGTTGATAGCAACAAAGGGTGCAAAGGGGTTGTGCCCAGGCCCCTATTCTTTTTCTCCTGTTTAGGAATGGCTATGTTAGCTACTTAATTGACTGAGAGAATGATTCCCAAAGTATAGCCAGACAAAAAATAACTGCCGTTCTGTATTCGGATGATATGCTTTGGTTTCAAGAACTCGAAAAGAGCTGCAAACTTTACTAGGAAGGTTTGCAAAGTATAGCTCCACACATGGTAAACAGAATAATACTTTAAAAACTAACGCTTCATCTACAAGAAAATGACACAGCGTGGCGCTGCAAGCTATTTAGCTGAGCCGTGCTACATCATTTTCAAAGCACAGGGATGCACCATATAAACAACAATACAGCACATCCCTGTGCTTTCCCCTGCACTGGTACACAGTTGGTTGCCATGCAACGATGCAGGCACCCTGGCTTCATTTTGCAAGGGTGCCTGCGTCACAAGGATTATTGTTTTTAGTACAGGAAGGGACATCTTCCTGCACAAAAACAATCAGTATTTTCCTCTTTCTATGCATGTGCACAATGCAGCACGCATAGAAAGACGAAAAAAAGAGGAGAAATCAAATTCTTTCTCCTCATTGAGACATTCATATGCCTCCCCTGGAGAGGTGTAGGATTCTGATGAATTTAACGTTTTACAAAATGTTGTAAATCAGGGAATGTGTCAAGTACCATGGATATTATGTGGGAACAACCACAGCAACACCCATGGAATACCTTTTTACGCAGAGTAATGCGTGAAAGGGGCCCATATTTACAAGGCAATGAACAGTCACGCAGGGTGACTTTAAGTGGGCTTGTAAATATGGGCAAGCCCATTGCGCCACCGGAGCATCAAAAAAAGTGGCGCACCGGATGCACAATGGGCTTGTAAATACGCCCCTAAATATATGACAATAAAACCACATAAAAAGGTTTAGGGGTAAAATGACATTGAGTGGGTATGATGGAGACCCAGTATCCCTGCTTGTTGCTCATCCTCTGACAGGTTCTGACAAAAAGTATCATCAATTCAGACAGTCTTTCCTGTTTTCACATCTCGAAAATCACAATATACAGAAGGGTCTTTTGCGGACAAATGTTGTACCAAAAGACCTGATGGCTGGATCATTTGGAAGCCTAGAACGACAGTCCATTTTCAATTCTTCCACCAAACTCCTATCATTGCTCTATGAAAGCAATAATGGCTGTTGGGAAGAATACGTAGTCAGTTCTCTAACGGCATAAAATGATCAAGCGAGGAGTGAACATTTCACATTATCTGTTTAGAACTGCTTGCTGATCTCTTTGTCATTTGCTGTTTTATCATAACAAAGAGTCTGCAATGCGAAAAGTAAAGGGGACTTTGAGCAGCATTCTATTTTTTTTTTAAATTCCAAATTAAATGGATTCTATGACAAGAATAGGATTACATCAACGACACTACACTTGGCTACAGAATTTAGACTTTCATTTTATGCTCAATTTCCAAGAGGAGGTATCTCTTTCTCACTGGTGGCTTCTCCTGCGAATCGGTAGTGGGGCGGGAATGGGGGTGTAAAAAAATAATATCACTTCCCTGCTGGCTGGCCGGCCACCTTCATCCTCTCCGTCCTCTTCCTGGCTTCTCTGTGAACAGGAAGCATCCAGGCTGCCTAAGCCATCCACAACGCCACAGCGCAGAGTTGTGATTGGTCTAAGCGCCGTGGGTCGGTGCTCAGTAAGGGGAATGGAAGCCTGGGCATGTTCTCCACCCAGGCTGTAATAATCCCTGGGTGGAGAACATGCAAAGTGTGCATGACTGTTTGGCCGGCCCAAGACGGCTGGCCAAACAGTCATGGGCACTGAGAGAGTGCTGCCACTCCTGCCCCTGCGCTGCCCAACCTAGCCCCGCCCTTTAAAGCTGCCTCAGCACAAAAAAAAATGATAACCTCGCATTATTATCATTTTATTTTTCCTAATTTGCACTGCTGAAAGGCAGTGGGAAGACGCTCCTCTGCCTTAGTGGAGGAGCCGCCCCTGGTCTGACTCAAAGCCATCAACAATGGGACAGAAAGAGTGACTGTAAATTAACACTTCCAAGGTCAAAGAACGTCTCTTCTAGGTACATTACTGAAAGGACCTTGTTAAGTCCCCAATGTTTGCTTCTGCCTGAGTCTGAAGCACTTGAGACCTGCCTTCTGTCATCGATAAGACACACGTGTGTGTGTGTGCAGGGCTTTAAGTGGGATGAAAAAACTGGGGGCGGGGGCGGGTCTCTAAATCGGCATTCCACCATGGCAATAATGAGACATCACAATTAATTAATGGTGCCAGGTGCACGGTAGCCTATCTCACACTGGTAATCTGAGACATTATAAACAGCACAGATTAGCTGAGGGTATGTTGGTACCACCTCACACTGGTGCTAAAGAACATACCATGAGCCCATGAACTTATGCTGTTCAAGATATCCAAGGCAGAAAGACAGACCGGGTGTAATTGGGGGGTAGCTGTTTTCTAACGCCAATTGCGGGCTGTTAGTGCATCATGATGTATTGTTCTATAAAAAGGGGTGTCTTCAGCTCTTTCTTAAATGACAGCAAGGTAGTCGCAGTCCTGGTAGATACAGGGATGTGGTTCCATACTCTGTCACCTCACTACAATAATACATGATGAATAGTCACATTTGTCATCTCGCGTGGTTAATGCAGTACTATAGTGCTTTACACTGCTTTGCTCTGCAGATGGTGCGCTTTATGAAAGGTGTTGTCTTCCGCTGGTGTTAATCGGTTATAGCTTCTGCCAGTGATGTGACTTCTGCTGTATAAGATGTCACATTGTGTTTGCTGATCGTCACTGCGAGTGGTGTAGAATGTCTGCTCAGCCTGCTTCTGGTATACAAGCAGCGCTTGCATTAGTTTGCAGTGATCTGCTTTGAAAGTGGCGGCTGGTACTGACAATAAGAGATATTCTTTCAGGTGCGTAGGCTATAAATTATTAGAGTCTGACAGGGAAATGACTATTGTACTGTGTGGGATCATCTTACTTCCATGACTGATGCATATGCAGCTGTAATAATTGGTTCGTTGAAAATAGACTAATCACGTTCAACACATTGGGGCATATTACCAACCTACAGCGATATTTATCGCTAAGTAGGGTTAGCGGTAATATTTTATTGCCGCCCTTCACCTGTTTTTATCGCTGAGATAACTTGCTATTAGCAAGGTTTATCTCAAAAGCGATAAAAATCAGGCGAAATGCGTGAATATTGCTGTCAATACAGCGATATTCACGCATTAGCGTGACAATGCTCTTAGCCATGTTATCCACCTCCCATTGGATAACATGGCTAAGAACTGGTCAGGGCAGGCGTTAGCTTTTGGAGATATTCGCGCTTAGCGTGAATATTTCCAAAACTACGCCTGTGTTGATCATAGGTGATAGCGATGTTAGCGACTGTTTTCAGTCGCTAACATTTTGACACGCCCACTTTGTATGTCATTAGCGATAAATATCGCCGACATGCAAAGTGGGCCCCAAAATGCTCGCTATCGCCTACAAGCTGTCGCTAACTGGTGTTAGCGGCAGCTTGGTAATTGGGCGAGAAAATTATCACCGATTTAGCGGGAAAAAGTCCAGCTAAAGCGGCGATAAGGGCCCTTGGTAATATGCCCCATTAATTCTTTAACCGCATATCCTTATTTAACGTGAACTCTCAGCCTCGCAGTCCAGACCAGTGACTCTCTTTTTATCCCCAAACCCCACTGAACAGGAAACAATACTTTTCTGCACCGGAGGCACAGCAGAAGGTTACATGTGATGTCTGACTTCCTGTAAGGCCTACACTTGGCGCACTCTCAGGGTGCTATTAACATTGGGGGGCTGCAAACAGTCATTCAACTTGATACGGGCAAACATTTACAGGATGCGGCTTGATGTGTTTGCTTTTTCTTCTGTTCACTGCTGTGGGTTGACAAGGAAAATGGGAGAAGGATATATTATTGAACTACTGTCGTAGGGGCATTCACTGAAATTATGGGTGTGGATTAACACTGTTAAGCTAAAAATCTGTACTTAGCATAGTGTGCTGCCCCACTGGAATTGTGCTTCTTCTGTCATTGCCTCCAGATATATAATACAAGTGACATTACGCCTACAATCAGCCAGGACTATTGGCTTTGTCAATGGTTGTAAGTTGCATAAGATAAATAGAACAAACTGCAGCAATTTTCATTATTATTTACGATGAAAATATAGGTGGTTCAGAACCACCTATGTTTTCATTGTATATAATAATGAAAATGCTGCAGTTATTGGGAGCGAGGATGGCAGACTTTCCGAGCTGAGAAAGCAGGTTCGAGTCTGACATCCGGTGATTCAAAAAAATTATTATGTGCTTGTGTAATGTAACGGGTGTTCATGTAAAGCGCTCTAAGTGTGTGCTATATAAAATGGAAAAAAGAGCCTCTTTCTAGTCACATCAAATGCAGTGACCAGTGCTACTATTGCAGAGTTTCGTTTTTTCCCCCCACCCTGAGGGTCAAAAAAAGAGAGCCCCATAGGGACCCACCTCGGCACCTGCTTTTAAGGAACTGCTGTATCTGAGTACCGGCAGGACCTGGCCCACTTAAATCCCTGTTTGTGTGTGTGTATGTTGTATGTGGGCGCATGGTAGAAATGAAAGTCCAGGGACACTCGTCTTAATTAAAACGAGGGTTCCTGGTCTTTTGTTTCTACCATGCCTCCATATACAACATACACATACACTGTGTGTGTGTGTGTGTGTATGTACACATGGTAGAAATTACAGGCCTCACACACTGTGTGTGTATGTTGTATAGCTTTAAAATGCTATATTTGGATCCCTTTTTTCAACAATTTTTCAGTAAATATGTCGTGTAAAACCCACCATTTAAATCAATTTTTTTCAAAATTTTCTTCGGTGGGGAGAACCCCCTCCACACCCTCTTATTGCAGTTCGGGCAGGCTTGGTTCTCTCGCTCGCTCATTGTATTAGGGTACAGCTTTTTCCCCCCCCCCCACCCCTTTAAAAATCCACCAGCCTGATAAGAACTTCACTCACTCACTCACCAGGCACTCGATCTTTCCTGCCTTCTTACTCTGTCTCCTAGTGGCTGACCTTATTACTCAGTTGAGCACATGATACATAAAATTGAGCCTTCTAATACTTCATTTAGTCAATCAGAACAAATTCATTATCTCAGACATTGTTCTTGGCCCTTTGCACTCTAACATCTTTATTTACCCTCTAAATCAATCACCTCTGAAACTTTGAACAAACATTCCTAAGTTTGGCTAAATGCCCATATCCATTCTGTTCTTTGCAGATAATGACATGAAACTAGCACAGATGGGTATTCGCCACTGATATTATTAAATGGCTTAACAAAATATTGCAGCATCAAGAAGCTCACGATAAATGTTAGCAAACCTAAGTCTGGTTCATAAATTTCAAGTGGTGGAGAGACTACACAAAAAGTGAACCGTTTTGATTTACTAAGGTGGCAAACAAAATGTAAGTAAAATCTAGAAAAAGAATATATATATATATATATATATATATATCATGCGATCAAGCCTCTTCGAGAGGCGAAACGCGTCATGACAGATTGCTGGCACGATTTTGCACCAATAAAGCACTAAAGGATTAGGACTTAAACAGTGGTTTCGCTGTACGTTATTTGGTCTCCAGGAACAGGGGGCATGGCGAACGGCGTTTTTCTGCATATGGTTGGTTGGTTCACGAAAAAATACTGACAAAATAAACCTACCTGGATAACAAGCTGTGGTCTGTCTCCTGCTTCGCCGGTCCTGGGGGATTGGAGGCGGTATAACGGAGTTCCTGTCAATACTACACAGAAGTACGGCTTGCTTCTGTCAACAGACCCCCTCTCCGCAAAGCGGCGCCTGAATCTCAAACCGATTTGCAATTTTCTCCGTCAAAGGGATTTTCGTCAGGTGCCCCCTATCGTAGCCTTCGCTGGAAGACGGTGCAACAGCGTGGAACAATCACTGACGGGGTCGGCTGACTCTGCGGTTTGATTGGAGTACCGCTGCAACACGCTTGTCATACGGCATTGGATAGGTGGAGAGGTTGTTCCAGTATATTGTAAGCACTCCGGAGGTGAGGCCACCACTACTCTTTCTGAGCGGCTTGCAGAGTGCATTTCAGTAATTTGTGCCTTTTCGTGTCCAACCAACATGTCTGCGGAGGCTTTCCGTGCGAGGGAAGCAGAGGCGGCACAATTATTTGAAAATATTTCACTCACGGGTGAATCATCGAACAAATTCCCGGCCGGGACAGTCAAGAACAATGACAGCGATATTAAAACCCTGTACAAGAACTTGGAGAAACAAAGGCGTCTAGAAATCACAAAATGGTGGGAGCATTATTCTTTAACCAAATACGCTGACATGGGCCGCGTTCCCAGAGGACTTCGCATTATGTTGGCGCCAAGTTTCGACAACCCCAACCCTCTGATGTTAAAAGAGTGGGGAGAACTGAACCTGGCAGCCTCAATGAATATAGTCCATTTACTTATTAAATATGCGGCTATCGATAGAACAGAAATCCTTTTAACTATCGACAAGCTTAATGAAGATATCAGTAAATTCAAGGAGTCGGATGATATCAAAAAGTTGAGAGAGGCCATGGACGACCGCCTAAAGAAACATGAAGATAAAATAAAGGCGAGAAAAGTGAGCAAGTTTGCACGCGACCAGGCAGATTACGCACACGGGCAAATCTTCACCTTTGCCCGGAAATACAGCGTAGCCAAACGCCAGCAATATAAAGGAATTTCAAGCAGTCAAGCCAGTCGCCCGATTATGCAAATTGATCACGAAGAGGACGTCGAAGCAAGTGATGAAGATATCAACAGAAACACACCGTCGACGTCTAGCATCTCCAGCATTGACTCCGACAGGGATTTACAAGCGGCACCAGTTTTGAACTTGGCAGAGGAACGGGATTTTTTAGTGGCAGAAAGACTGAGAACATTGCGCCCACGGACAAACAGTCAAGGGCAAATTACAAGAGCAAAAACAAAAAAAGACGTGAACGCAGGAAACAAACCAGAAGCAAAGAAAGCGCAAACAAAGAAAATGAAAAAGCAATGGCAGAAAAGGAATTAAGTAAAACCTGCCCAGTAATCAATCTTTCTACAGTTGTTTTGGATAAAGCTGAAGAACAACTTTTGTCTTTGGGACTTAATTACTGCCCAGCTCAATCTTTTGACTATGCGGCAACCCGCATAGATGTTTACCGCTACATCAGGAAAATGAAACTGCGCAAACATTTCGCCACTCAATGTCTGAAGTCCACTACAGAAACTCCCACATCTGATAATTTAAGCACTCCGGACGGAGTGCCAGAGGTAAGAGCCGGCGATGTTTCAACTTATCTGACTCTTAATGATCTCTGCCAGACCTCTGATTCTCAACCTATGGGGTCTGATATCGACAGTAACACCCAATCTAGACTGGCCAAAATCAATATCACACAAAAGGGAGCGGGCATAACGCCTTTTAAAACCAAGTCTAAATTTGTTCCCCTTATGGTAAAAGATGCCATTGACACATTTCATGACTGCATAACCAACGATATTAAGCATCTGCACACCAAATCACGGAAAAGAACTAAAACTAAATATGATCACCAGCAAGCGAATTATATAGCGCTAATGAAAAAGCTAAGCGCTAACCCTGATATCGTCGTAAAGACGGCAGACAAAGGGGGCAATCTGGTGATTCGGGCGAAAAAGGATTACGTGGCAGAGGCTTTACGTCAACTCAACAATACCTCTTGTTACAGCAAAGCCAACAAGAAGGAATATCTCAACGCAAAAATATCGTTGGAAAAACTACTGAGCAAATATCGACGAGAAGGTTTGATTTCAGGAGAGGAATATAAGTTCATGAATAAAGAATTTCCTATCCTCCCTGTCTTCTACCTTATTCCTAAAATTCACAAAGCCATCTTGCCTACCCCCGGAAGACCGATTATTTCGGCTATCAACAGTGCGGGAGAGAATGTAGGACGTTACATCGATTATTTTTTACAGGAACTCGTCACAAAATTGCCCAGTTATGTTCGTGACACTGGTGATTTTTTTACCAAAATTAATTAACTGGAATGGCAAGAGGACATGTTGCTCATTACATTGGACGTAGAGTCCTTATACACGAGCATTGGACATAAAGAGGGGCTTAGAGCCACCAAACATTTTCTGGATACTCGCTCCGCTGACATGTACGAACATAATAAAGTCATCTTGGAGCTAATGGACTGGTGTTTAAACAACAACTATTTTGCTTTTGGGAAAGACCTATGGAGACAACTGCGTGGGGTGGCCATGGGTTCCTGCTTCTCCCCCAGCTACGCGTGTTTACACGTGGGCTGGTGGGAGGAGCGGGTCCTTGAAACCACACATGCAGTATGGGTCAGAGAGAAAATCATAAAATATCTTAGATACATCGATGATATTTTTATTCTCTGGCAGGGCACTGAGGAGGAGGCTAATTTGTTCATAAATGAAATTAACAGCAATTCCCTCAATCTCCACTTCACGTCTCATATTAGCCAATGTCAGATAGAATTTCTAGACGTACTAATCTATGTACAAGCTAATCGCTTAACGTCCACCTTACATCGTAAACCCACAGCTGGCAATACCTTATTGCACGCTTCCAGTCTCCATCCCCATCACACCATACAAAGTATCCCGCTTGGCGAAATCCTCAGAGTTAAACGTATTTGCAGCTCCACGCTCGATTTCAACAAGTGTGTCAATGACCTCAGAACCCGCTTTCAGGAACGTGGGTATTCCAAGCAGACTTTTAATTCAGCTTTAGCTAAAGCTGAATTAAGAAGTAGAGAGAGTCTTCTACAGGGGTCTGATTCCAGTCTGGACAATGACAATCTTGTCACTGTGTCTAACAAACTAGCTATTACCTGCCCCAGATTTATCACGGCTTTCAGCAGTGATGAAAAAGCCATTAAAAGGATCATTCACAAGAACTGGCCAATAATTCTTACGGACAATATCCTTAGCCCCACCTTACCAAATAAGCCAACCATAACGTTTCGCAGGGCTAGAAACATGGGTACATCATTAGATACCAACAGTCCAGAATTAAAACAAAAAGCCAATTGGCTTAAGGCCAGATCTGGTTTTCGAAAATGTATCCATTGCAGGGCTTGCAAGTTTGGAGAAAACAGGACACATTACAGTACACCATTCTCCACTGAGGTTCCAATAAAGGGTTGTTTTGATTGCAAAACTGACTTTGCGGTCTATGTTCTGACGTGCACCTGTGGGCTGCATTACATCGGCAGCACTAAGGCACAGGTGCACGTCAGAATTTTGCAACACCTTAGGGCAATATTGCATACTGATCCGTCCTACCCGGTAGCTCGACATTTTGCAGCTAAACATAACAAGGATCTCAATTGTTTGAGATACTTTGTGGTAGGATCAATATTGCCCTTACGGAGAGGAGGCAACAGAGAGCTGTTGCTGCGACAACTTGAAACTCGATTCATTGTTGAGTTCGATAGCAAATGGCCTAACGGCCTTAATAACACTGAGGATTTTTACAATTTTCTGTAAGACCACTATGAACTCTGGTTATATAATAACTAAACCGATGTCTATGGTTCTATCTGGTTTGGAAACAATTATATGTTCCCTATTTCTGCAGTCTCCATCATGGGTAGTCCATATGCTCCTCTCCCTCCTCTTGTTTGAGCAATTAGGTTCCCTGTGGCGCAGTTGCGCATTTCATGATGAAAGTATATTAACAAGTGTGCACTATTCCTCTATATATTATATGTTATATAAAGTTGTTAGATAGTCAGGATCCCTGTTATCTATCATAGTTCAACTTAATATGATATACATTTCGATGATTTGCACTTTTTTCATATATATATATTGAATATTTTCAGAGCTACATACACATGTGGGATATAATCTTGTATGATCATTTATTTGGCGCCCCTGTGTACAATATTAGATCTCAGGTACACCTGGTACTTCCCTCCTCAATCACATTTTATCACTATTTGCACTATTACTTTCAACTGTCATGTTCTTTTATGGGAAAATAATACCTTTTATGATGCAATGATTGTTTTTAGAATGATTGTTTAGATCCAGCTATGGTTTCTGTTTTTTGACAGGCAACCGTCTGTGTTTTTTTCAATGCATTCTTTTTATAATATAATTAATTTTTTACTACCTTCTAGAATATACAGTTTGCACTTTATCTCTAGCCTCTTTTGCACACTAGGCAGGGTTGCTCTAGCTTTTCTGGTTGTTAGCCCAATAGTACTGCCAGCCCTCTTTTAACTGTGTTTTGAACGACATAATTGGGAGCAATGTTTACAATGACTTCAAATTGATTTATACTATCATTAGTCAATAATTTCACTATATGTAATATTTTGTGATTTTGCTGTCTCAAGATAACTGGATTCATCCAGTAACTTTGTTCTTCTGTAAAGGAATTAATTCCAAAAAATAGAATAAGGCAAAAAAGTTTTCCTTGAGACTTACCATCGAACTGGGTAGATTTATTATGCATTTAAGCATGAAAAATTATTTGTTTGTCGCATTGTTCCTAATGGTTACCTATACAGTCTGTTTTCCCTATCAACTTGGTCACATGACCACTCAGGGAAGTGGGCGGCAGGCGTGGCACTTAAGCACTTTATAAACCTAAAAATTCAGCTACACCCTGCATGTGAACAAGGGCTGCATAGCCCGAAACGCATGGTTGGTTGGTTCACGAAAAAAAAATGACAAAATAAACCTACCTGGATAACAAGCTGTGGTCTGTCTCCTGCTTCGCCGGTCCTGGGGGATTGGAGGCGGTATAACGGAGTTCCTGTCAATATATATATATATATATATATATATATATATATATATATATATATATCTCCGCAGCTATCCTTCTCGGTTGAAAAGAATCGGGGAACACCGCAGGGCTTTACAGGAATTCTTTGGTATTGGCATGACGCGTTTCGGCGGTTGCCTCATCAGATGCCTCCAATCTCAAGGTCTTCTGTTTCTTTCTCTTTATATATTATGGCCCTCCTTCTAAAGTAGCGCGGGGCTCACCTGCACCACATCTCGTTTTAAGGATCACTCGGCCAGTTCATATGTGCGTACTACAGATCCCATCATGCAGTTAGTGCGCCGCACGGACGAGTGCTCCCACACAGCCGAGTGTTTTCCTAACTCACAGTGAGTGGCTGAGTTTGGAGAGTGGGCGTCTTGAGTTATAACTCTGTGTTGGGTGATAGTTGATTCCTGCCCATGCACTTCCAACCCCGCACTACCTCAGTTGGTGAGGCTTGGAAACGTTGTTGAAGTAACTCCGTTTTCTCCGTGTGTGTCACGACCTGTCAATTGGCAGCAAGACCTCTGCCTCCATCGGGTGCGGGGCGGTCCGGGTTTAAGCCACTGAACCTTTAACACTCCTGGAAGACACTTCTGGAAGGGTCCCTCGTGCGTGTCACTGGCCACATGCTAATATCTCCGCAGCTATCCTTCTCGGTTGAAAAGAATCGGGGAACACCGCAGGGCTTTACAGGAATTCTTTGGTATTGGCATGACGCGTTTCGGCGGTTGCCTCATCAGATGCCTCCGTTGTTGCAATCTCAAGGTCTTCTGTTTCTTTCTCTTTATATGTTATGGCCCTCCTTCTAAAGTAGCGTGGGGCTCACCTGCACCACATCTCGTTTTAAGTATCACTCGGCCAGTTCATGTGTGCGTACTACAGATCCCATCATGCAGTTAGTGCTCCGCACGGACGAGTGCCCCCACACAGCCGAGTGTTTTCCTAACTCACAGTGAGTGGCTGAGTTTGGAGAGTGGGCGTCTTGAGTTGTAACTCTGTGTTGGGTGATAGTTGATTCCTGCCCATGCACTTCCAACCCCGCACTACCTCAGTTGGTGAGGCTTGGAAATGTTGTTGAAGTAACTCCGTTTTCTCCGTGTGTGTCACGACCTGTCAATTGGCAGCAAGACCTCTGCCTCCATCGGGTGCGGGGCGGTCCGGGTTTAAGCCACTGAACCCTTTACACTCCTGGAAGACACTTCTGGAAGGGTCCCTTGTGCGTGTCACTGGCCACACGCTAATATCTCCGCAGCTATCCTTCTCGGTTGAAAAGAATCGGGGAACACCGCAGGGCTTTACAGGAATTCTTTGGTATTGGCATGACGCGTTTCGGCGGTTGCCACATCAGATGCCTCCGTTGTTGCAATCTCAAGGTCTTCTGTTTCTTTCTCTTTATATATTATGGCCCTCCTTCTAAAGTAGCGCGGGGCTCACCTGCACCACATCTCGTTTTAAGGATCACTCGGCCAGTTCATGTGTGCGTACTACAGATCTCCCATTATGCAGTTAGTGCTCCACACGGACGAGTGCTCCCACACAGCCGAGTGTTTTCCTAACTCACAGTGAGTGGCTGAGTTTGGAGAGTGGGCGTCTTGAGTTGTAACTCTGTGTTGGGTGATAGTTGATTCCTGCCCATGCACTTCCAACCCCGCACTACCTCAGTTGGTGAGGCTTGGAAACGTTGTTGAAGTAACTCCGTTTTCTCCGTGTGTGTCACGACCTGTCAATTGGCAGCAAGACCTCTGCCTCCATCGGGTGCGGGGCGGTCCGGGTTTAAGCCACTGAACCCTTAACACTCCTGGAAGACACTTCTGGAAGGGTCCCTCGTGCGTGTCACTGGCCACACGCTAATATCTCCGCAGATATCCTTCTCGGTTGAAAAGAATCGGGGAACACCGCAGGGCTCTACAGGAATTCTTTGGTATTGGCATGACGTGTTTCGGCGGTTGACTCATCAGATGCCTTCGTTGTTGCAATCTCAAGGTCTTCTGTTTCTTTCTCTTTATATATTATGGCCCTCCTTCTAAAGTAGCGTGGGGCTCACCTGCACCACATCTCGTTTTAAGGATCACTCGGCCAGTTCATGTGTGCGTACTATATATATATATATATGTGTGTTATTGGTATTGTATTTTTCTGCAGAAGTAAAGCTCCATTCAAACTTTAGTGGTCATCTGGGATGTCAGAGGCTTCGGTGGGGATGGTGTGCAAAACCTTTGTGGGACCTCTCTTTGGTTTCTGGTCCAAGATGCAGCTTTTATTTTGGATGCCATGTACTCTAGGAAAAGTGAAAACACAGGGGCATATTCACAAAAAAGTTGCAGGGTGGCACAGTGTCAAAATCAGCAGTGCTGCACTCCATTTTTAAAACATATGGAAGCGCCATATTCACAAGAATACAACACACCCCTGTGTTTCCCTAAGCGCTGGCACAAAAAAACAGCCTAGGGCCAGTGCAGGCAACCTGCTGCCATGTTGCAAGGGTGCCTGCGCTGCAAAGGTGATTGTTTACGTGCAGGAAGGGACACCTTACTGCATATAAACAATAATTCCTGGTGATTTGCTCTTTCTATGTGTGTTGCTGAATGCAGCACACATAGAAGGAGCCAAAAAAAAGGAGAAATCAATGATTTCTCCTTGTATCGCCTGGTAATCCATAGCGCTAGGAGTGCGCTGTTTTTGGTGCCGCCTCAGCCTTGTAAATCTGGGGCAGCATCAAAAAGCAATGGGTTTTGAGGTGGAATGGCCACAGCAACACTCATTGCATGCCCCTTCGGCGCAGAGGTCTGCAGTGGAAAGGGGCATATTTAGAAAGGGGCTTTAAGCCACTTTAAGTGGCTTACCGCCAACCTCTGAATATGGGAAATGGCGCTGCGCCACTGGAGTGTCAAAATAAAGAGATGCTCAGCTGGCGATAGGGGCTTGTACATATGCCCCCTGTATTTTGTATCACACAATCGTGATTGTCCATTAGCTGCATTAAGAAAGAACTTCAGTTTTATTTTTCAAAAACAGTAGAGCAGGGTCCAAAAAGGCACAGGGCTTGGAGCATTGAGGCCTCCCCTTGGGATGGCTCTACTGGTTATCATTTGGAGATCGCTGCAGCAGCATATACATCAAAACCCTATCTACAGCCTTGTTTGGAGTGGAACTGCTGATTCCTCGCCACCTCCCTAACTGAAATTTGAAGAACAAACATCTGAACACCCTTCTGATGTCATTGAGGCTTGATCTTGGATGGATTTCGTTAGCTGGTGTACTAGTTGTTTATCTGGTAGTGTTCGACTTACGGTAAACAGTGAGCATACAGCTTATTTATTAAAGCACAAATAGTTGTGGTCTGTAGCTTGGCTTTTAGGCCATTTGAAATGAGTAGGCTAAAAGCTAAAGGCAGATTTTGGAGAATTAACAAATACCTGTTTGCATCTACCTACCTAGCAGCGAGTGGTAAAGTGAAAAATATACCAATCCAACTATGAACCTGTTTTTTGTGATACAAAGATACATTATACATTTACAATATTTTCGTTTCGTTTATCCTGTACCTGACACATGTACACATAGATGCCTCAAGCCTAGACTGAATGTGAGAAAGATAAGATATACTTCCTAGGCCTTGAGATTTCTCATTAGCTCCATTGCTCAGGTCTCTGCAGTGGAGTTCATTTGGAATGCTTGGGTAATAAAAGATACATTTAACATACAATGGGCCAGATGTATCAAGAAACCCTTTTGCGATTCTCAAATAGCGATTTTTTGAGAATCGCTATTTCAGAATTGCAAAATGGTATGTATGTAGAAATTCGCTATTTCCTAGCGATTTCTTAAAATTCCTTAATTGCGATTAGCAAATTGCTAATCGCAATTAAGGAATAATTTCCTATTCATTTCTATGGGCCAGGAGGCCCATAGGAATGAATGTGAAATTATTCCCAATTTGCGATTCGCAATTTGCTAATCGCAAATTGAGAATAATTTCAAGGGTGCAAGGGTGTCTTAAGGACGGACCACGCACGGAACCTGGGCGTCATCCTGGATTCCTCACTCTCGATGAACAGACAAGTCAACGCCGTTTCTTCATCTTGCTTCAACATTCTTCGCATGCTCAAAAAAACATTTCGCTGGATCCCCACCGAAACTAGAAAAACGGTCACCCACGCACTGGTCACGAGCCGACTGGACTACGGAAACACCCTCTACGCCGGTACCACCGCAAAACTCCAGAAAAAACTCCAACGCATCCAGAACGCTTCAGCCAGGCTCATATTAGACATCCCGCGTAAAGAACACATCTCTGGTCACCTGAAAAACCTCCCCTGGCTCCCCGTCAATAAGAGGATTACTTTCCGCCTCCTAACCCACGCACACAAAGCACTCTACGAAATCGGACCCGAATGCCTCAACACACGACTGTCCTTCTACACCCCCTCCCGCCAGCTATGATCCTCCAACCAAGCCCTGGCCACTGTACCTCGCATCAACAAAACCACCATGGGAGGTAGATCCTTCTCCTACCTGGCAGCTAAAACCTGGAACTCACTTCCCACTCACCTTCGCCTTACTCAGAACCACCTAGCATTCAGAAAGCAACTTAAAACGTGGATATTTGACAAGTAATTCCCCACCCTTCTTCAAGCGCCTTGAGACCCTCTGGGTATGTAGCGCGCTATATAAATCTATTGACTTGACTTGACTTGACCCTGCTGCACCCCTGAAATTGACATGTGTGCGCATATGGCGCACATACATGCCCTAAGGGCATGTATGAGCGTCACATGGCACCTTTACAAATAGCAAAAAGTGCATTTGTAAAAGAATTTGCAAATTACCACCAACTACAAGTTGGTAGTAATTTGCGATTTCTTAGCCTAAATTCGCAAAACTTAAATGCTTCATACATAGCATTTAAGGAATCGCAATTTGCGATTCCTTAAATGCTTAAGCACTATTAAGGAATTGCAAAATTTGCGATTCCTTAATATTGCAAGGCTTTTTTCTTGATACATTCCATTTTCCTATTTTTTTGTTGCAAACGCTGCTTTTAAGCGATTCACAGCGTTTGCGACAAAAAATAGTTTGATACATCTGCCCCCTGAACTCCTCTCAAAAGTAGCAACGTACATACATGAAATATTACACATCTCCATATTTTAATGGAGATTTGAGATATCTTGTTACTATACTTTGGTCCATGAAAAGCTGGGAATTTTGGCAGAAAGCTAGTTCTTTACCCAGAAAGAATTACTTTTGTGACTTGGTGTGAATCTGTTTAGAAGTTTTTGAGAAATCAACATTTAAAATGTATGTATATTTTGTGCCATGCTGCAAGCTCAAAGCAGTAATCTGATTGGCTTGCCGCAACCTGAATAAAATGTTGCAGTCGCCATGTTAGGACGCGGTCCTAAAACCACATTTCCACATTTTTAAAAAGCATAAGGGTACACAGTAAGGGAAGCCTGACCCCCTGGGTGTAGGGGGTGCCACCGGGACCCGCCTTAGGTGCATATTAATAAATAACATTTTATTTTACAGTGCCATGCATCCGGCGTGGCACTCATCATGGCCTAGTGTGCTTCCACAGTGGAACCACAGATCTGCCTTGTCATGAAAAAAATGGGAGGCCCTTAGGAGTCCACATAGGGTTGGGCACAACTGCCTGTCTTGCACGGCCAAAGTCTGTGTGCAGTGGCCGTCCACGGAGAGGTGGGTGCAGGGCCTTGCTATAGGCCAGACCCTGCGGCTAACCCTCTGCTGCACAAGGCTGAAGGCCGTGTGTGGCGGGTTGGCTGACTACAGAGGTTGGGCACAGGGGGTGGGCGCAAGCCAGGCCCTCCGGCCGAACACAGACTGTTGCACAGCCAGCTGAAGTCTGTGCATGGTGGGCCATAGGCATAGTTACAAATGGTAATCAAATCTTTTGGTTAAAAAAATCCCTAGAAATTCGATGGGAAAAAAAAGGTTAAAGTGACGTGATAGTTAGGTATGGTAATAACACCTTACTTTGCATAGAAATAAAATGTCTAAATTCACTGAAAAAAACAAAGGTTAAAGTGATGTAATAGTTGGGTGAAAATGGCTGTTTTAATATAACAATTTGATATAAACAAACACTGAAATTCATAAGTTACAGTTAACTGAAGTTAGTATAACTCTCGCCCTCACTGTGTATTACCTCACATATTCCATCACAGATTACATGTTCTATGACAGAATTGATAACATCAATGTGACATCTTGAATGACATCATTGATGATAACACTGTGCATGGCAGGGGCATGGGTACAACTGGAAAGGAGGCAGGAAATGGGTAGGCAGAGAAAGGAAGGGATTGGTTTGGAAATGTAAAATATATGGTTGAGAAAGTAGAGAGTAGTGAGGGGCTATGGGTTTCAACAGCAGCGGACAACACAAACAAACAGTGGTGGGGCTGGTGGGAGGGTAGCGCTGGGGGAGCGAAAAATAACAAAAATAAGACTCACCTGAAGCTGCCGGCCGGCCACCTTGCACCTCAGTGTGCCACTGCTTCCTGGTCCCAGCAAACACTGGGACAGCATCAGAGTGTAGTTCCAGCTCTTCTCTCACGCTATTACCAATAGCATGAGAGCAGTGCGGGGATTGGCCTGAGCGGGCTGGTTTAACGCTCGCTCAGGCACAGAGAGTCTATGCTGTTTCATCAACCCAGCTGTGCAACACAGCTGGGTTGGAAAAACCTAAATGCGCATTTCTGTCTATTCGTACTTAGAAGTAAAAATGGCACTTCATTCCACCTCCCTCCCTCCCCCGTCCCGGCCCACCCCTCCAGATACACGCTGGCTCAGCCAGCAACTGAAAAATAAAACAATAATAAAATATTGTTTTATTTTTCAGCTGCTGGCACCGAGCCAATGGCGCAACACTCCTCCCTCATTGCGGAGAAGCAGCCGCTGGGTTTTAAGAATGGGGAGAAAGAATGGGGATGAAGAAATTAAATATTAAAGTAAATTAGAATTAGCTTCAACTTAATTTTTAGTTAGTTTACAAGTTCAGTTTTATTTTCAGTTCAGTTTCAATTTGTTTATTCACTCACCTTGTCCCCTTATACCCACCCCAGGCCACTTCCATTTTGGAGCCCGGTGAGAAACTGCAGCTTCGGCCTCTCACAGTCCCATCCAGCCGCCAGTATTGGTCCTCTCCGTCCGGTGCTCTTGTGTGCAGTGCTGCAGCTGCCTAGTTACCAGCCTTTTATACCAAGGAAACGTCACAATGGAGACTTTTCAGCGCATCTTCATGCATCACAACTTTGTGGGCGATGCCATGTGTTTAAATTTAAAAGGGGGAGCAAGCAAGGCACGGATTTATTCAACTTCGTGGGAAAATCCAACTATTTAGTCGCAAAAATAATCTAGCGATGAACCTGAGAGAAAATCCCATCCTACCCGACATTCTACCCCAACAGTGAACTCCCCTTTTCTCTCTGCTGCGGTGGAGGCCTCCCCTCTGCAAGTGCCCTGGGCCTTCTGACGTCACATTGGAAGGCATGTCGTATCATAAGTGTTGCGTACACAGGATTCTGTTTCTCGTGTGGATGAGAAAGTACGGACCTTTCCCTTGAATGTTCGAATGAGGAGGGCTTATTTACAAACCTATGCCGCCCCTGTTGCGTCACTTTTTATATGGCAAAAAGTGACGTACCGGCGGCGCAAGGGGCTTGTAAATAAGCCCCAGTGTTTTTCCTGAATCTTCGTTTACAATACATGACATTTTCATCATAAGGCTCCCTGTCATAACTAGCATGTACAGCGTTCTTTCAAAGTACATATTACATGGTTTTTCTTGGGCCTTATCCATATTTCTGTGTCTGCCCTGAGTATTGTACAGCAAGCCTCTTCACTCCTTTTAAGAAGTGCAAAAAACGGTAGGACAGGGTTGCAGCAAACTGTTTTGCTGCCGAAGTCGGAGACGTTACCCTGTTCTCCTCCCTTCCTCTGACACTCAGCAGTCAAAATTGCTTGATGCCAGCAGCTTTGCTCACAGCTTTGTGATGACTTGGACAGGAAGTGGAGGGAGGGCAATTTGGTTTGAGGTTAGCCTGCTCAAACAGTCTTGCTAAGGAGACAAACGTTTGAATACAGTGCGCCTGTTGCTTGCAAATTGTACATTGGCCTAATTTTCTGTTTCAAAATCTGTTGTATGTAGACTGTGGCGAATTTACCTATTTCCATTGCACAAGTTCCAGGAAGAATAATTTTCACTTTATACAGTGTCAAATCCTGTACACAGAAATGTAAGGAGACTGAAAAAAGACATTCCACTCTTTAAAAACATAACCCCCCCCCCCCCCACTGCCCATCCCAGAACTCTAATACACATATTCCCACACCTCCACAGGCATGGAAGTACCCGAGACCTCCTCAGCCCACAACCTCAAGGCGTCACTTCCATAAGTGTTTGGATGGATGAATGACTGCACGAATGAGTGGATAGATAGATCAATGGGCACACAAGTGCATTGAGTGAATGACTGCATGAATGAAAGGTCAAATAGGTGTGAGTATGTAAGGCTGGGTAAACGGACGAGTAAGATGAATGAGTGAGTGCATCGACTGATGATTTGGTAGAAAAGGGAGGTTCGACTCACAACAATTCCTTTAATAGTTTATAATACATGGGACTCAGTGAACCCTCTATAAACCGCAGTCTCTAATTTCTTTATAATCAGAGACATGTGATTATAATAAAAAAACGTCAGAACTTGACTATTATAACTAAGTGTCATGTCCTTTAGGCTAGTCCTGTCATGTATACCCCTTTTCAATTGCATTTTCCTATCCTCACGACAATAACAATTCCAAACAGGTGACCTTATACCTAGTAGCTTTTTCCTGTCTCTTCGACACCAGGCTCTTACTTAGTATTCTATCATATTCCCTGTACCAGATGTACATAAATATGTCCCCAGGCACGGCAGTACTATTCTGTATAGGGGAACATCCTTTACAACGCAACTTTTACAACACACTACCATTACGACGCAACTTTTACAACGCAAGTTATTACAACGCATTGCGCTGGGAGGCGCTCTAGGATAGGGAATAGTTTAATTACTATCCAACACCTTCCCTACTATCCACGGGGACTGGAGTTGGAATAGTAAATTAAACTATTCACTATCCAGCGCCCCACAACGCAACTCGTTGTAACGACTTGTGTTGTAAAACCTGCGTCGTAATGGCATGCGTTGTAAAAGCATGCGTTGAAACGTCATACATCCTTCTGTATAAGGGTCACCAAATTTTTTCATCCTTGCCCAACAGCCAGCTGTGCTTGAGCTCATTTGATTAGAAAAGCATTGGTGATTGTTTTCAAAACATTTATGATTGTTTTCAAAATATTTATGATTGTTTTAACCCTTTCGATGCTCATGACGGAATGGTTCTGTCAAGATCACAAGTGCTCCTGTGCTCATGACGGAGCCATTCTGACATGAGTACAGGGGCACTAAATATCTCTGCTGCAGACAGCAGAGGGAGTTCATTTTTTTTAGTTGGCCTCGGGAGGTGGGGAAGAGCAGAAAACTCACTAGGCACCAGGGATTTTTTTATACATACATAGGGCTGAGGGATGCCCAGAGTGGGCATGCCAATGCCTCCACCCCCCAAAAAATGCTATAGTCTTTTTGCCCCCCCCTTTGCCCCCGGGAGGCACATGGGGCAATAGCCAATTATCTGTGCCCCCCGGGTGGAAAGCCCACTAGGCACCAGGGATTTCTTTTCCCAAATTGTGGGGTGGGGGCTTCCAAGAATGGTCATGTCATTGCCCCACCCCCGAAATTCCACAATCTTTCTGCCCCCCACCCCCCTGCAGGCAGATGGGGGCAGTAGCCCCTGATCTGCCCCCTTGTGTGGACAGAAATCCCACTAGGCACAATAATGCATTTTTTTCCAAAATGTAGGGGTGGGGGCTGACCAGAATGGGTATGTCAAAGCCCCCCCCCAAATAAAAATGCCACAGATGGGGGCAGTATCCCTGATTTGTTCCGGGGGGGCAGAGAGCCCACTAGGCACCTGCAATTATGCCCCCACCCCCCCAAAAAATATCCACAGTCTTTCTGCCCCCCCTTGGGGGGCGTATATTGGGGCAATAGCCCTTGTTTCCCCCCTCCGGCGATTGTTTGATTAAACAACTACTGCCTAATTCACGACTGCCTTAACCACGAAGGCTAAACAATGAGCATTGCTAAATCACTACTATTTAAAGAACGACTTCCTGAAGCACTAACATTCTTTACATTTCTCTTTTTCAAATTACACCACTATGTGCTTTTATTTAATCATGTTCTTGACGATTTATTAAAACAAATAATGTAATAATAAATACTTTTTTAATACATATTTTTAAGTAAGGAATCTTTAACCCCTTCCATGCTGATGACAGCCCTCGGCAGTCATGCATCACGGTGGGCGTGTGCTGATGACGGCTGGGGGCTGTCATGAACCCGCCCACTTAATAAAACTGCCGCACAGGCACAGAATCGCGGCCGCGCCCAAGGGGTTAAAAAAACTTACTTTGTAAAATAAAGACATACTTTATATTACCGGACGAACATGAAAAAGTCAATTATTTACGCAAGGAGACAAAAAATAACAGTCCATCATCTGTTTTTACGAAGCTGACTGTATTGATCACTAAAATGGCGGCATAACGAACTTATAAAAGGAATTAAAAATGCACTTTTATAATCGCGGACAAAAAACACAGGTTTACACATAAATAAACATAATTTTTAAAAAGAATTGCAGAACATATTTACAAATACAAAATAATCCAACCACAATAAACCCTTTAGAAAACGGGCAGCCACCACTTTCAAACCATTTGAACTGTGACAGCCAGAGAGAGTAGTCCCAACAAGAAGAGTACAGCTTCACCTCGGTGAAAAACAAACCAATAGTGCCATCTATTGGCCTAAAAAGGTAAATTGAATTCAAACCTATTATATCAACATCTTAGTTGTAGAAGAAAATTAACAAAATAATTTGAAAAGTAATATTTATAAATGTGTTGTATACAATTAGATTCCGACTATATACCCTAATAAGTCATGAATAATAAGCATCAACAAAATTAAATAAAAATATTTATTAAATATTAGAACATAAATCATTTTAAAGGAATAAAATGTGTATATTAGTCTGAATTTAATAATAATAATAATAATAATAATAATAATAAAAATAATAATAATAATCCACATTTGTAAAGCGCACAATCACCCGTAAGGGAAGATTAAGCAAGCTATTGCCCAGAGTCACATGGTGCTGGGCTAATCTGCCGCCGGTGTCGGGGATCGAACCGTGATCCCCAGATTCCGGAGTCAGTCGCCCTGGCCGCGGCGCTAAACAGAGGTAGATCGCTGATTCGCACTCAGCTACTTAATTCCCTTCATCCTCTTCCAAAAACGAAATGATTTTTATAAAAATTGTCAAAAATTAATAAAGTATCACCTTTTAAATTATTAAGAAGAAAAAAAGGTATATTTTGAAAATAGAAAATAATCATTTTAAAAATGAGGTGGTGGGTAATGAAAATGTATATGATATATATTTTTTTAATTGCAGAAAAATTCCTCACTCTAACAAAACTTACAAGAAAAGTGCAGACCTTCATACCAAGAGATAAAACGAAGGGGAAAAAAAGGAACAGTAAGTTCTTTTAAATTACATTTCTCTTTTTTTATTTTTTTATTTCTGTAATTTTTTATTGTATATAAAAAATATATATATTTACATGGAGCATTGCATATACATGGGTGGAGGGAAAGGACAACCCCAATCTGTAAACAGTTTTCAATCAAAGAATATGGGCAGCAAGTGAAAAAACAATCTCCCATAAAAAATTTCCTAGAGAGAAAAGGCTAAACAAAGACTATGAACCAATCATATGAACCCGTAGCGGGCCCCCAGGGAATCTGGGGGGTGCAAATGGGGGGTACCTATGGTATCCCCCTGCATTGTCATGGACATGGTGGCAGGCACCTCGTGGTGCCTGTCACCTTGTGCATGACAACGCACGCAGTGAATTCCCAGCATTGTTGCCACAATGCTGGGAATGGAGGATGCCACAGCCATGGTGGCATCCTAATCGCCAGTGCGGGACCGCCGCACTTTTAAAATCCTAATGGCCCCCTAAATCAGCACAGATCAACTGTGAAAAAGTCACTTATTGAATCATTTGTTTTCAATTTACAGAAAACGAATCATACAAAAAAAGATGTTTCCTTAATTAAAACAACCAAGCAGCGGCCTACAAGAATCTTAAAAAAACAAAAAAAACAGATATACACAGTAAGTATCTGTAAAACTCTATAAAACTACAGAGACGGTGATCAAAGATAAATTGATGAAAAATAGGTAAGAACCGAGTTTTAAAAACATAGGGATCCGTTAGGATGTCGGGCGGTGGCACCACCGCGGTGCTGACGGGGCGGAAAAATGCCTTTTTCCGCCCGCGAGCAGCGGGAAACACGTCCACCATATTAGCATAGCAAAACATAGGTCAAATCCCGTCCGCCGCGGAGCGATGCGCACCACCATCAAAGTGCGCCCACCACCGCGGCATTGAGAGCCAATGAGGACTCACCGTCATGCGGAATGACGTCCGCCCCGCTCCACAAATTAGGATGGCCCAAACAAGCAGACGCAAAGCAGCGGAGACACCGCCCGACCAGAGACGGCGGAAACTCGACAGCGGAGCGCGATAGCAGAGTCCTGGTCCACACCACCCGGTCACGACCGCCATGGACCCAGCTCTACATGTGTTTCCGGTGCTGTACCTGCTACCGCACTATCATCTAATGGGCCAACGTGGACGCCGCCGCAGGTATGCAACTACACAAATACAACACACAACACACAGGCTGACACAGGGTTCAAAACCACAACAGACACCCTGCTGGGGGTAACAACACATCCACAAGAGCACCCACACATGACCCACATGCCACCAAGTCACCCCACTGCATCCTGGACACACATCGACAGCAAACATGCAGCAACGTCCCGGTCCCGGTCACGTCACCGCAGCGGTCAACACATGTGCACAATGCAGAAGGCTGGGCCAGTCCAAGGCATGGGCAGGGCACAGAGACCACAGGGACACACCCCCTCCAACCACACATCAACACACCCCATCAAATTACAGGCCAGGTGTCCATCCTGTGCACCGCCATGCACACCAACAAGCAACAAGCACAGCAACAAGCAAGCACAATCCACAGCCTGCACCACACAACAAACAACCAGGGAGACAGCCACTGCAGGAGTGGCTGACAAGGAACACACAACACCAGTGCCACACATGCTGAAGGCTGCCAGTACTTGCCAGTACATACACATACAAAGAAACACACACCCTGGGTGTAGCCACAAACATAACACACACACAGGTATGCCTGAACAGATACCTGCCCAAAAACAACACACAAACACTACAGGAACACACACAGACCCCCATCAGAAACAGACATACCCTGTCAGCCAAACTGTGGAAAGGCAATGGGAGCACACACACAACAGGAGTGCACAACCTCATCACTCAGGAACAAAACACACACAACATACCACAAAACACACAAGAAGTGCACCAGCACAGAACTACACTGCCACATGAAACCAACCACAGATGCACATGAAAGCAAAAATGAACAAACACCACAGGACATCAGGGGATGCACATCAGGCAATGCCAAGGTCACATACACACAGCACTGGATGCACAACAAGCAGTGCGTGCACACCAAGCACAACATTCACACACCGACATGACTGACACACCCTCAACACACACAACACAAATCAGCACAGCAGAAACACAACAGCACACCCAGGAAGTGAAGCAAAACCACAACCAACACACATACACCCAACACAACAACAACAGATGTACCATTCTTGGATACAAGAGCACAACCATCTTGACCAGAGCACTGGGCAGCACACACAGCTGAAGTGCACATGAGCAATCCCCACTGATGAATAGCACAAGAACACCACACATAAACCATTGGGGCAATGTCCAGAGTTGAACATCACTCTTGGCCCAAGAACTGCACCACAAAGCACAGTGTCACAAATGAAGTGATGGGGAGGCACACACACATGGAAACAAAGGGGACAGCTGACATCAACGTGAACTGACTTGCATGTATTAGTAGACATGTAAGGGGTGTACCATATACAAATAGAGGGAGTGCAGACCCACAATGGGTAGGCATAAGTGGCACACATAGGGGATGGCATTACACCACAAACACACCATGCCACACAGGAGGCGAAAAGGCACCATGTGCCTGCAATGCATGAGGAACACAACCACAATAGCAGTGTGGAGCAGCAGGGCCACACAGTCTACACAAACACACTCAAGACACATGAACTCGGACCTATAGCAACCTGCAACCCCTGTTCCACATCCAAAGGACTCAGCGCTGACGTGCTTGCAGAAAGGGTACCGCCATCTTGGGGGGAGACCGGGTTAGCGCCCTAGTCTTTCGCTGCCTCCCACCCTCCGTCTGCAGTACATAATGAACACTCCCCCCCAACGGCGCAGCGGACGGGCGCAGCCGGCGACACGCCGAAGGTGTGCCAAAGGCAAGCCTGTCTGCGCCCGTCCGCGCTAAGTCCGCGATTGACGTGGGACACGCCGTTCTACTTCGACCCACATGTTCCTACAACGGAAAGGAACTGCGCGTTTGGGCTGATAGCAGTAAATGTCGCGTCTGTCCTCGTATGGAGTCTATATGGGGACCTTTCTCGTGCATTAAATGTAAATGGACCACACCTTGGTCACGCCATGATCCCATACCAGGCGCTAACACTTCGAGGGTTTGCCCCCTCAAATGTAAGGGTGGCCTGATTAATGCACGCTCCCTGGGCTGTCATAACCAAGACATCAGGGATTTAATCCTTGATTTGGACCTGGACTTTCTTTTTGTGACCGAGACCTGGCTCAATGAAACTAGTAACCCTGATCTTTCAACCGCTCTTTCTCCTGGCTTCACTATTTTTAGGCTAGACAGACCGATTGGCAGAGGAGGCGGAGTCGCTGTACTCCTAAGAACCTCCTTAAAGTGTCATACCTTTAATTTAGGTCCCATCAAAGGAGCAGAAGGTATGGGCTTCTCGATCATGTTAAATGCATCTACCTCCTTTTCAGGAGGACTGATATATCGCCCCCCAGGCAACGCGTCCTCGTTTCTAGACTCATTAGGCGATAGTTTGGGCCAGCTACTTCTACGTTATCCTCATTTTACACTCATGGGGGATTTTAATTTACGACTGGAATCGAAAACTGACGCTCAAGCAACCAATTTTCATCAGACCTTAGACATCTTTGGCCTGCACCAATCTGTATTGCTGCCCACCCATTCCGCCGGACATACCCTGGATGGTGTCTGTTCTAATTTTCCCGCATTGGAAACACACGCCCCAATTCCACAAATCTGGACAGACCATTGTCTGATTCCTTTCATGTTATGTGTCTCCAATCCGGTAACAATCTCGCGGGCTAGGCAGCAGCCTACGTCTGACTTAAACTGGAAGAGAGTGGCTGAATGTATTAAATCTAATCCCCCCAGACAGTCTCAAGTTCCCAGATTATCTGGGGTTGCCACTGAGGGCGCCAGAAACTTTCACTCCTGGATGCACCAAGTTATTACAGAACGTATGCCATCTACAAACCGCTCTAGCAAGGGCACTAGGAAAAAGCTGAATGCACCTTGGTACTCCCAGGTGTTAACAGAAAGCCATTTACTTTGTAAAAAAAGTGAAAGGAAATGGAGAAAAACCTATGTCCATTCAGCTAAAACCCTCTATTTGCAGCATAGGAAATCCTACCTGGACAGTATTAAGCTGGCTAAAAAGGAATACTACATCAAGGCCATTAAAGAGGCAGAGCAGAAGCAAAGAACGGTCTTCTCAATAGTGAAGTCTTTCATGCATCCCAAAGCTCTGGAACCGCAAATTCCCCCTTCAGCAGCCTTCTGCAACCAGATCGCTGACTACTTTGAGGAGAAAATCGAGCAAATATAGAAAGATTTCCCTGTCCCTCTTCTCCCCCATAATAACAGCCACTTTAGGCCAGAGGAAAATAAACTCCACTCTTTGAATGCCTTCAAATCGGCCTCCCTTATGCAAACCCGCGAGGTCATTGTGGCGTGTAAGTCAGGAGCCCCCTCTGACTCATGCCCTCCACAAATACTCCATCAAATAATTGATGTAATTAACCCTACTATTAATGCAATAGTCAATGCACACTCAGCTCTGGAATGGTTGCTCCTGAATTGAAAAAGGCAATTGTGAAACCTTTGATGAAGAAATCCAACAAAGCTGCCACTGATCTGTCCAATCTTCGACCTATATCCCTCCTTCCTATTCTGGGTAAAATCACAGAGCAGATAATCACAGAGCAGATAGTCTACCAAGAATTGAAAACTTTTGTTGACACTCATTTTACATCCCCAACAGTCAGGTTTCCGCCCTAAACATTCAACTGAATCTGCTCTTATTGAGCTTACGGACTTTTCAAATTCCTGCAGGATGAGGGAAAAAACACTGTTCTGATACTATTGGACCTCACCGCAGCGTTTGACTCCATCTCGCATGAAATCCTGTTGGACAGGCTGAGAAGCTTAGGCATTACAGAAACTGTTCTAGCATGGCTAACATCTTTCCTGACCGATAGATCTCAAACAGTCTCTTTAGGCGCTTTTTTATCCAAAGAAAAGAATGTTCCATCGGGGGTCCCACAGGGCTCCATCTTAAGCCCGTTATTATTTAACATTTATATGATCCCCCTCATCACACTAATAGAGTCACATGGGATACTTGTTACATCTTACGCTGATGATACCCGGTTAGTGGTCTCCTTGGACAAAAATTCCACAAATATGGAACATAACTTGAAGAGCTGCCTTACGGATGTCTTTCGATGGATGAACACCAACCGTCTAAAATGTAATGCAAACAAAACAGAGATCTTACCATTAGGTAAAAATGTTCAATTCTGTCCCAAGGACTGTTGGCCTGAGGACTCACCTGCCCCACTGTCATGCCTCAAGCCCCCTCCCAGTGCGCTAGCCCTTTAATTGTGCACTATATAGGTTTCCTTGACCCAGGGAGCGACGCTTCACGTTCTAGCGTCTAGCTCCGTTGGGTTCGTTTCTGTGCCTGACTTCCTGTGCCTGACTTCCGGTTTTTCTACGTCCTGGCGTTCTTCCGAATTGAGAGTGTCTTCGGCTCTGTTGGTTCGTTTGTGAGCCTCTGCAGCCCGTCCCTCTCGTTTGCAAAGTGCCTCTCCACGCGCTTGTGCAATTTGACACGTTCCGTGTCGTTTCCCGATTTAGCTGCCTTGCAGTGTTCTGGTGTCCCGCCCGGCGGCCGGGTTTGACTCCGCCATCCGGCGGGATTTCCTCTCCCTACCCTTTGCCTCAGTACTGCTCTGTTGGTCAGCCGGGCTTGTGCTCCGCTGACGAGCCGGGCATCCTCCCTCTGCTGTTGGCCTCATTTCCGCTCCGCTTGTCAGCCGGGTTTTGCTCCGCTGACGGGCCGGGCAAACCTTCACCCTTCCTTTTTTCCTACCACACCGGGTTGCTCCGCTGCCAGCTGGGTTCTGCTCCGCTGGCGGCCGGGTTGTTACCGGTGCTCTGACCTTAGTTAGTTAGGGCCTTTCCTTATCCCTTCTTACACCATTTCCTTGGGGTTATTCAGCTCTGGTGATTACTTCACCTCTTTGGACTTGATATCTTGCGTGGACCAGTGAGGATTGGGCTACAGCTACATGTTCCAGAAACACGGTAACAGCGCATTCTTGCGCTGCACATTGTAATTGGTATCAGTAATACTGTATTAAAGTGTTTGATTCCCTGTTTTGTTTATTGTAGATGTTGTTCCCACTATCAAGGATATTGGCAACCGAATTCTTGTATTCAAATAATCCTTTGGGGTGTGCTTCGTGGCAGTTAAGACAGAAGATCAGAGTGAGCAGGATATATTGTTAGTCACTCAATACACAAGTATACATTGGGTCATTAGACTTATGAGGGTATTGTCTTCTTCACTGCAGCTCCAGTTATATCCCTTTCCAGAGGTTCTCCCATATCCATTCAGGGACATCAACATACAACCAGCTAGGTATGAAAGGTTATGTTGTGTAATTGGGAATGTGATTGTCCTCTTCAGATTTAAGAATATAACTCTTTGCATTACAGTCTCTCTTGATTGCCAAGCCCACAAGAAGGTTGAGACGACCAGTCTGAAGACCCTCAACACCCAATTGTTACCCCCAACCTTTCCTTGTTTTGTCTCCCTGTTTTCCCCTGGCTTGCCTCCTGTGCTCTAGTGCTTGATAGAGTCGGAAGGCTGCAGGGGAAGGCTGTGGATTATACTTCGGATTCCTGACGCTCCTGCAGAATCATCGTGTATCCTTTACAGAACGTGAAGCCCAAGAGGTTAGTTCTGCCTGAGCGTCATGGATCTCGAAGCGGTCACACTGGCGGATGTGGCAGGTATGTTAGGTAATCTGCAGGTTGAGACTCAGACATTGATGGCCAGAATGGACACCCTGCAGAGACAACAAGCTTCTGGTGCTACAGGAGGAGGGACATCGGTTGTGCAGGTGACCACTCCACATTCGATACCTCTGGCACCCCCTGAGCGTTTTGCAGGAGAAACAGCGCGATGCGCGGCTTTCCTTAGTCAATGCCAACTACACTTCTCTTGCAAGGCTCAATGTTTTCCCTCTGATCAGGCTAAGGTTGCTTTTGTAATATCTTACCTCAGTGGTTCTGCGGCTGATTGGGCTATTCCCTTAGTAGACAGAGATGACCCCCTGCTACATAATTATGCAGCATTTCGACGGGAATTCCGTAAACTCTTCGATCGACACATGTATACACATTCTGCCGATACAGAATTGTTAGAATTGAGACAGGGTACTCAGGATCTGGTGGCCTATATTACCAAATTCCGCCGGTTGGTGATTGAGTCTGACTGGCCGGAAGAAAAACGAAGTACCATGTTCTACAGGGGGTTGCGGGAGGAACTGAAAGACGCCTTGTCCCAGATAGTCGATCTTCCTACCTCCTGTAATGCTCTCATAGATCTGGTAGTGAAGATAGACCATCGATTGCATGAACGAAAGAAAGAGAAAGGGAAGCATGAGTATCGGTATGTTGCTCTGAAGGAGAAAAAGAGTGCCCCAGAAAAAGCCACGGAAGACAGTGAACCCATGCAGATAGGCATAGTCCGAGGCCCTCTGACTTCCGAGGAAAGACAGAGAAGAAGAACTCTTCGATTATGTTTGTATTGTGGGAAAGCGGGTCATTTCCTAAGAGAATGCCCAGTTAAACCCGCTCAGTCCAAGGTGTCGGGAAACTAGTCAGCCTGAGTTCTTGTGAGACGAGGAACTCAGGTAGGTCTGGACTAACAGTCTCTTCTTCCGATTATACATACGCTCCTACTAACCATTTGTACATATCAGCATATCTCACACAAGGCACTCTTGGTTTACACGTTTTGATAATGGTGGACTCTGGGGCTTCTGGAAACTACATGGACAGAGAATGGGCTAGGGAGAATATGATAACCGACACTGAAAAGGAGATTGCCAGTAATGTCACTACCATCGATGGCAGTCCCCTTCTTTCTGGTCCAGTTACACATCACACCAACCCGATGCACATGGTTATAGCACCTGATCATCATGAAGACTTAACGTTTGATTTAATTAGTTCTCCACAGTTCCCGGTGCTTCTGGGTATCCCATGGTTAAGAACGCAAAATCCTGTCATCAATTGGGAAACATCCACTATATCCTTTCCTCCGGTGGTTCTGGGGCCTGTGGTAGGGGTTACTAAGAGAGAGGCACACACAGCCGCGGAATGTACGGAGGTCTGTCCTGTTCTACCGCCCTGCTACCACGAATTGCAAGCAGTCTTTGATGTACAGGAAGCGGAGGTTCTTCCGCCACACCGCGTCTACGACTGCCGTATTGATCTTGAGGCAGGAGCCAGAATACCCTGTAGTAGAGTGTATGCACTCACTGAAAAGGAGAATGTATATTTACGGGAATATCTCGACTCTATGCTTGAGAAGGGATTCATCAGACCATCGCGATCCCCAGCCTCTTCGTCATTGTTTTTTATTCCTAAACGGGAGGGGGGCCTGCGATGTTGTATCGATTACAGGAAGCTCAATGAAGTGACTATCAAGAACCGTTATCCTCTTCCTCTCATAGCCTCCCTCCTTGACAGAATTCGCAATGCCCAATACTTCACCAAGTTGGACTTGCGGGGCGCTTATCATCTGGTACGAGTCAAGGAGGGAGACGAGTGGAAGACGGCGTTCTGCACCAAGTATGGTCTCTTCGAGTACCTTGTAATGCCCTTTGGGCTCTGTAATGCCCCGGCGGCATTTCAATTCTTCATAAATGAAGTTTTGAAAGACATTCTTGATGATTATGTAATTGCCTACATTGATGACCTGCTGATATTTTCCTCTACTTTGGAGATACACCAACAGCATGTCCGTAACGTGTTGGAACGTTTACTTAACAATCGATTGTATTGCAAGTTGGAAAAATGTACTTTTCACACGCAGGAGGTTCCTTTCTTGGGATACATCGTTTCCCCTAGAGGCCTGCGCATGGATCCCTCCAAGGTGGAGGCTGTTTTGGCATGGCCGGCTCTGCGTACAATCAAAGAAGTCCAGAGTTTTATAGGGCTGGCCAACTTCTATAGGAGATTCATTCGCAATTTCTCGGACTTGGTATCGCCCATTACATCATTGTTGAAAAAGGGGGTTCCTTTCGTCTGGTCCGGTGAGGCAGAGCGTTCATTCCAGATGCTAAAGAATGCTTTCACCAGTGCCCCGGTGCTACATCATCCCGACCCTGCTCTGCCCTTTGTGGTGGAGGTAGACGCCTCGCAAGTGGCAGTGGGAGGTGTTCTATCTCAGGCGGATGCAGTGTCCGGTGAGTGTCATCCAGTGGCCTATTACTCTCACAAACTCTCCCCTGCTGAATACAATTATGCGGTAGGGGACAAGGAACTTCTGGCTATCAAGAAGGCATTCGAAGAGTGGCGGCAGTATCTCCTAGGTGCTAGACATCCCGCGGTGGTATACACCGATCATCGCAACCTCCAATATCTCAAGTCGGCAAAGGCACTTTCCATGAGGCAACTGCGTTGGGCTCAGTTCTTTAGTGAGTTCGACTTCACTGTCCAGTACAGACCAGGCAGACGTAATGGGAAGGCAGATGCACTTTCACGGTTGGGATTCGATACTCCTATAGATCCCATTGATGTCATGATTCCACACTTGCTCATCCTTAAGGTCTACACATCCCCTTTAGGCTACTGTTTTATTTCCCTTTTTTGAAACCCACCCCTGTCCCGTGCGCCCGCACGCTTCAAGTCAGTGTGTTTGGGTGTGTTTGGTGATACTGTATTTCATGCCTTATGTCATGACTTGTGGCCTATTGTGTTTATTTCCACATTTGTGCAGGTTTCTGTGTTCTTATGCGGTTTAATTTAGGTTTAGGAGCAAGCGCAGACGGAAGACCAAGCCTTCGCTTTGAGCGCTCGCTGAAGTCAGACCTTCGCTCTGAGAGCGTCTCATCGCATCCTTTGCACGCGCCTTTTTGGTGCGCCTCCGAGGGCTTTCAGGAAGCTTCCGACTCGCGCACCGTCCGTGTGCGTAACTGGGTGGAGCTGGGTGCGGCCCAGTATTTAAACCGCACCCAGCCTTCTGGAAGGCGCTTTGCCTTCAGACTTCCTGTGGAGAAGGTCGCGTATTCATCATCCCGGCAGGACATCTTCATAGCTCTTCAAAAGGCTAATCATTCTCTGCAACAGCGATGAAGACCCTAGAAGACAAAGAGTCAGAAAGCTAAGTACTTTCATTTTTTGATTAAAGGCGCCCTTCGCAAGAAAGGTCAAAGACAATTTTTGGAACTTTGCTTCACTGAAGAAAACGCAAGGAAAGACTTTGGACTATACTGTTTCTTGTACTTCAGTTTTCTTCAGAAGAACTTGTTTAGGTTTTTCATGTATGTTATTTAGAGTCATATTTTGATGACGAATACAGTCATCGCTTATTGATGTTAAGGTATAGGATTTTGTGTATTTGCTTGTCTTTCCGAAATTAGAGGAAGATTATTAAGAACCCCGAGTCTAGGAGGCAAGACGTTTATTGCAAGTAAGTGGTAAAAGTGTTAGGAAGGATTCGCGAAAGCCTTGTAAAGAATGTTAAGTAATCCTTCTCTTTCATTTCTAGCCTAATTCAACTAGAGCCTTCAAGCCTACAAGCTGACCACTATCCCAGAGGACACTTGACGACACCGTCTTCACCTCCATAAAGAAATACTGGACGAAGGCCCACTCCTTACTGATCGCAGGTAGGAGAACGTCTAGAAATCCAGTTAGAGTCTTAAGTACATTAACTAGAGTAGTTAAAAGATTTAGATTAGAATAGGAGGAAACTACAGGACTTGAATAGTAAAGTCTTCTGTGCTTGTTGCCTCGCAGGTCGACAGCAAGAATCAAGAGTCTTCACTGCAACGTCCAGTACCGGCCCTCCTCCCTAATTTCTAGTTAATTTCTTGCTGTAATTTTAGAATCAGTAAGTGTTAGTTAGTAATCAGGGAAGTTGGTCCCTTGCGTCTCTGCGGAATCATCTGCGTCATCCTAGAGGGCTTCTGTTCAAGCAAGGTAAGGGACGACGTGGATAGCTTGACAGAAGGCAAAGCCCACGTTGATAATTCCGCCCAGACGCAATGGATCAGGTATCTATGCAGGATTTAGCTGCTGTGCTAGACGCAATTAGGCAGGATAACGCTGCTTTACGTCGGGATTTATCCTCTCTCCAGGACTCGGTGCAGCAGAAATCTGCCACTATTCAGGGCTCTTCCAGTTCTAGTTCTCCAACACAAATCCATGTTGTAACTCCGGTCCCCACCCCTTTAGCTCCCCCAGAGAGATTTTATGGGGATTGCAATAAGTTCTCTGTGTTTTTACAACAATGTCACCTACACTTTATAGCAAAAACCACAGCTTTTCCTGATGATTCTTCTAGAGTTGCATTCATGTTATCCTACATGGGTGGCGACGCTGCCCTTTGGTTTGTCCCTTTAGTTGAAGCTTATGATCGGATCTTGTATAACTTCAGGGATTTTGAGAGGGCTTTAAAGAAGATGTTTTCTAAACATCTATTTGTTCAGTCTGCAGACAATGAGCTGTTAGGTTTAAAACAAGGCTCATCTGATTTGCTACATTATATATCTACCTTCAATCGTTTGGTCTTAGAAGCTGATTGGCCTCACGACAAGCGAATCTCGATCTTCTATAGGGGATTGAAGGACGAATTGAAAGACATGATCACCCAGATTTTAGACCCCCCCGAAGAGATTAGTGCCTTCATTGACCTAGTGGTGAAACTAAATCATCGTATATCCGAAAGAAAGGGGGAAAGAGGGAAGTCAGAGCACAAATTAGTTTTCTTTAAGGATCTATCCGAGGTCCCTTGTCTAAGGAGGAGAAAGAAAAGAGACGGCGATTAAATCAATGTCTCTATTGTGGGAAGTCAGGACACTTTGTGAAGGAATGTCCCACACGACCAAACAAATTTAAAGTTAGATCTTCCGACTTAGCTGTCACACAAGAAAAGTCGGAAAACTAGAAAACTCGGTAAAAGGAGAGGTCGGTTTATCGAGTTTGTTCCCTAGTTTGGCCTCAACTATTCCTCCCATTGGATGTAGACACTTTTCAATTCTTGTAGAACTCCGAGGTCTACTTCCAGAGTCTTATTCCAGACAGGTGGAAGCCATCATAGATTCTGGTGCTACAGGTAATTTTATAGACTCTCATTTCTTCCTCCAGTTAGGCTTCAGATCCTTGTCAAAGGACCATCCAGAAATCGTTAGAGCTGTAGATGGCAAAGAATTGACTTCGGGTCCTGTTAATAGACAGACTGAGGTATTAGAAATGGATTGCTCTCCTATACATAGGGAAAGAATTCAATTAGACATCATTGATGCCCCTCAATTCAAGATGATTTTAGGAATCCCTTGGTTAGTTAAACATAACCCGTCCATAGATTGGGTGACCAAAACTATCACTTTTCAGTCCCCTGCTTGCACAGAACATTGTTTCCTTACTAAGAGATCTAAGGATGTGGTTCAAGGTTTTGACTTTGGAATGGAATCACCCAATATACTGATTCTGGAAGGAGTACCATCAGTGTATAATGACCTGTCTGATGTTTTTGACAAAAAAAAGGCCAACACCCTACCACCACATAGGGATTTCGACTGTAGAATAGATTTAGTGCCTGGAGCTACCTTACCCTGCAGCCGAATATATGCTCTTACTGAAGCAGAAAACGCCCATCTCAGAGATTATCTTGATGAGTATCTAGCTAATGGCTTTATAAGACACTCCAAGTCTCCGGTCTCATCAGCTCTTTTTTTCATTCCAAAAAAGGGAGGGGAGCTGCGTACGTGCATAGACTACAGAGCCTTGAACAACGTGACCATTAAGAACAGGTACCCCTTGCCTTTGATCCCTACACTATTGGATCAAATTAAGAAGGCTAAAATTTATACAAAATTGGACTTACGCGGAGCGTACCATTTGGTAAGAGTAAGAAAAGGAGACGAGTGGAAGACAGCATTCCGTACTAAATTCGGTCTCTTTGAATACCAGGTCATGCCATTTGGTTTGTGTAACGCTCCTGCCGCCTTCCAGTTTTTTATAAATGAGGTTCTACATGAGTTCATTGACATCTGCTGTGTAGTCTACATAGATGATATCCTCATATATTCTGATTCCGAGGAAGAACATGTAAGTCAGGTTCGCGCCATTCTTCAAAGACTACTTTCAAATTCACTCTTTGTAAAATTGGAAAAAAGTCTATTTCACGTTTCCAAGGTGGATTTTCTGGGCTATATTATCAGCCCAGAGGGAATAGAAATGGACCCTAAGAAGGTAGAAGCTGTAACAACCTGGCCTAGTCCCACTTCTGTGAAACAAATCCAAAGTTTTTTAGGGTTTGCAAATTTTTACCGCAGATTCATTCAGAACTTTTCTCAGGTTATAACACCTATTACCAAACTGTTGAGAAAAGGAGCCAAGTTTTTATGGTCCCCGGCCGCAGATGAAGCATTTCAGAACCTAAAAAAATTATTTACCATGGCTCCGATTTTAAGTCATCCAGACCCCAATCTACCTTTTATTGTGGAAGCAGACGCCTCTCAATTTGCATTGGGTGGCATTCTTTCACAACGAGATTCAGATACAGGCCAAATGCACCCCATAGCCTATTTCTCAAGAAAACTATCTGAAGCCGAACAAAATTATGCAATTGCTGACAAGGAGTTGTTGGCAATCAAAGCAGTGTTTGAAGAATGGCGTCATTACCTATTAGGAGCTCGTCATCCTGTAACGATTTATACTGATCACAGGAATCTCCAAGCTCTAAGATCTGTAAAGGCTTTATCTGCTAGACAACTGCGATGGTCCATGTTTTTTAACGACTACAATTTTGTGATTACATATCGCCCAGGAAAGGAAAATTTAAAAGCAGATGCTTTATCCAGACTAGGAGAAATGACATCGGATCAACCGGTAGTCGTTCACCCTGTAATCCCTACTTCTTGTTTTCAGGGAAGCTTAACTGTTTGTGACATCATTGACGACATTAAAGAAGCTCTGAAAGAAAAGACATTGGAGCTTTGGAGAAAAGATCATCCTTTTCTTATTGAGAAGGACGGTTTGCTGATGGTCCATGACTTGATCTTTGTTCCAAATGAGAAAATTCAAAAAGCCATTAATCACTTTCATCATGATACAGTTCTGTCTGCCCACCCAAGCTTTATAAAAACTATGGAACTCATCAAGAGGAAGTTTTGGTGGCCTTCTATGTCCAAAGACATTAAACAATTTGTGGAAACTTGTAGCATCTGTATTCAGCACAAGTCCTCTCACCAGGCTCCTAGTGGTTTGTTGATGCCATTACCTATTCCTCCTCAACCATGGCATACTATATCTTTAGACTTCATTGTTGAACTACCTGAAACCAAGAAGGGATTCAATACAATTTTGACTGTAGTAGACCAGTTTTCACGTATGGCCCATTTTGTTCCCTTAAAAAAGCTTCCCACTGCTTTGGAGCTTGCTCATTTGCTCATGATCCATGTGATAAGATTACACGGAATTCCTTCGGTTGTCATTTCGGACAGGGGATCACAGTTTATTTCTAAGGTTTGGCAGAAATTGAGTTCTTTGCTACGTATGGAGGTTCGTTTATCCTCCAGTTATCATCCTCAAACCGATGGTTTAACCGAGAGGACTAACCAGACTATTGAACAATATCTTCGTTGTATGTTACCTAATGTTTCCGAAGAATGGTCCGATCTGCTAAGTCCTTTGGAGTTCGCCTACAACAACTCTGAGCATTCTTCTATTAAAATGTCCCCGTTCTTTTGTAATTTCGGTTTTCATCCAAAAAGTATTCCTGAAAACTCCAACAATAACCTCAATGATTCCGTACCCACAGTTTATGACTATGTGTCCCAGGTATTCTCCATTCAGGAGGATGCCAAGTTCAACTTGGCCAAAGCGAAAGAATCTCAGAAAGAAGCCAAGGATAAACATCGATCTGAACAACCTCTTTATGAAATAGGAGATAAAGTATGGTTGAGTACTAAAAATTTGAAATTAAGAGGGAACAGAAAATTCAATCCAAAATTCATTGGCCCCTTTCCCATTGAGAAAATACTAAATCCAGTTTGTGTTAGATTGACCCTCCCTAGTAAGTACTTGATACATCCAGTCTTCCATGTCTCTCTAATCAAGCCTTTTCATCCTCAAACTCGTATTCCCAAGTCCCCTCCTCCCATCATTGTTGAAGGCAACTCAGAATTTGAAGTGAGAACAATCCTGGATTCCAAGAGAGTTAGAGGAAGGTTATATTACCTCATCGATTGGAAAGGGTATGGTCCTGAGGAAAGGTCTTGGGAGCCTCTAGAACACCTTAAAAATGCTCCCAGATTGATTCGGAACTTTCATTTACGATTCCCGGATAAACCTAGACCCATTTCCACCGTTCTTGGGGGGATCTTGAGGAGGGAGTACTGTCATGATTCCACACTTGCTCATCCTTAAGGTCTACACATCCCCTTTAGGCTACTGTTTTATTTCCCTTTTTTGAAACCCACCCCTGTCCCGTGCGCCCGCACGCTTCAAGTCAGTGTGTTTGGGTGTGTTTGGTGATACTGTATTTCATGCCTTATGTCATGACTTGTGGCCTATTGTGTTTATTTCCACATTTGTGCAGGTTTCTGTGTTCTTATGCGGTTTAATTTAGGTTTAGGAGCAAGCGCAGACGGAAGACCAAGCCTTCGCTTTGAGCGCTCGCTGAAGTCAGACCTTCGCTCTGAGAGCGTCTCATCGCATCCTTTGCACGCGCCTTTTTGGTGCGCCTCCGAGGGCTTTCAGGAAGCTTCCGACTCGCGCACCGTCCGTGTGTGTAACTGGGTGGAGCTGGGTGCGGCCCAGTATTTAAACCGCACCCAGCCTTCTGGAAGGCGCTTTGCCTTCAGACTTCCTGTGGAGAAGGTCGCGTATTCATCATCCCGGCAGGACATCTTCATAGCTCTTCAAAAGGCTAATCATTCTCTGCAACAGCGATGAAGACCCTAGAAGACAAAGAGTCAGAAAGCTAAGTACTTTCATTTTTTGATTAAAGGCGCCCTTCGCAAGAAAGGTCAAAGACAATTTTTGGAACTTTGCTTCACTGAAGAAAACGCAAGGAAAGACTTTGGACTATACTGTTTCTTGTACTTCAGTTTTCTTCAGAAGAACTTGTTTAGGTTTTTCATGTATGTTATTTAGAGTCATATTTTGATGACGAATACAGTCATCGCTTATTGATGTTAAGGTATAGGATTTTGTGTATTTGCTTGTCTTTCCGAAATTAGAGGAAGATTATTAAGAACCCCGAGTCTAGGAGGCAAGACGTTTATTGCAAGTAAGTGGTAAAAGTGTTAGGAAGGATTCGCGAAAGCCTTGTAAAGAATGTTAAGTAATCCTTCTCTTTCATTTCTAGCCTAATTCAACTAGAGCCTTCAAGCCTACAAGCTGACCACTATCCCAGAGGACACTTGACGACACCGTCTTCACCTCCATAAAGAAATACTGGACGAAGGCCCACTCCTTACTGATCGCAGGTAGGAGAACGTCTAGAAATCCAGTTAGAGTCTTAAGTACATTAACTAGAGTAGTTAAAAGATTTAGATTAGAATAGGAGGAAACTACAGGACTTGAATAGTAAAGTCTTCTGTGCTTGTTGCCTCGCAGGTCGACAGCAAGAATCAAGAGTCTTCACTGCAACGTCCAGTACCGGCCCTCCTCCCTAATTTCTAGTTAATTTCTTGCTGTAATTTTAGAATCAGTAAGTGTTAGTTAGTAATCAGGGAAGTTGGTCCCTTGCGTCTCTGCGGAATCATCTGCGTCATCCTAGAGGGCTTCTGTTCAAGCAAGGTAAGGGACGACGTGGATAGCTTGACAATTGAGCCTACACCGATTATCCCTAGAATGAATAATGTAGGAGGAACTAGGTCAGAGGATGAATTCCTGGCACAGGTCAAGTGTAGTCAAGCGTCAGCAGACATGCAGGCTATAGTGGGTTCACAAGACACGTCCAAGAAGGGAGACCTTGTGTGTGTACAAGGGGGAGTGGTTATACCGACAAAGAACCTCCAGGAACAAGTCATGCAGTGGTATCATACACATCTCATAGCGGGTCATCCAGGGATTAAGAAAACCATTAGCACTGTGCGTGACCGTTACTGGTGGCCTACTATGTTGGCAGACATAGAACACTTTGTTAAGACATGCTATGTGTGTGCACAAACTAAGGTTTCTCGCCTCAACCCTGTAGGCCTTCTCATGCCATTACCTTCCCCTCCCGGTCCCTGGCATACGGTGTCCCTTGATTTTATAGTGGAACTACCGCTCACCAAGGCAAAGAACAATACGTTGCTGGTGGTGGTGGATATGTTCACCAAAATGGCTCATTTTGTACCGTTACAACGTCTACCCACAGCAGTTGAATTAGCCTCCATATATATGCAACACATAGTGCGACTTCATGGTTTCCCTTCTGCTTTGGTCTCCGACAGAGGAGCCCAATTTGTGTCAAGGTTCTGGAAGAGTTTGTGTTCTTTGCTCCAGATAGACGTCCGTCTGTCCTCAAGTCACCATCCACAGTCGATGGACAGACGGAGAGAGTCAATCAGTGTTTTGAGCAATACATAAGGAATCAGGTGTTGCAGTCTCCAGTGGACTGGGATGAATTGGTTTGAGTAGCAGAAATCTCATATAACAACAGCACACACTCCTCTATCAAGGTCTCTCCATTCTTTTGCTTGTATGGTTATCACCCTAAGTTGCTGCCCTCTGGTTGTTCCTTAGATTGTCCAACCCCTGCTGCTGCAGATAGAGTAGAGATGTTACTTGAAATACAGAGGAAGGCATTGGAGAGTCTTGAGATGGCCAAAGTGAGATACACAGAGGGGGCAAATCTACACAGAAGATTAGAACCCATATACACACCAGGAGATGAGGTTTGGCTTTCCACCAAATACATTACTCTTGGGGGTCCACGCAAGTTCAATCCCAAATACATAGGTTCCTATAAGGTGGAAAAAATAATCAATCCTGTTGCCATAAGATTGCAGCTTCCGCCTTCATTCAGGATTCATCCGGTATTCCATGTTTCCCTAATAAAGCCGGTTGAGCCAGGGACTACACTGCCAGCAAAACCTACTCCGTTAACTCTGCAGGACTCGGAGGAATACGAGGTCGAGACTATCCTAGATTCCCGTAGAGTGAGGGGTACGGTCCAGTATTTGGTTCATTGGAAGGGATACGGTGTGGAAGAGCGTACATGGGAACCCTTTTCCAATGTCCATGCTCCCAGGCTGTTAAGGGCGTTCCATAAAAGATACCCTGACAAGCCAAAACCAGGTGGGGGTTGTTGTGGGGGGAGTGTACTGTCATGCCTCAAGCCCCCTCCCAGTGCGCTAGCCCTTTAATTGTGCACTATATAGGTTTCCTTGACCCAGGGAGCGACGCTTCACGTTCTAGCGTCTAGCTCCGTTGGGTTCGTTTCTGTGCCTGACTTCCTGTGCCTGACTTCCGGTTTTTCTACGTCCTGGCGTTCTTCCGAATTGAGAGTGTCTTCGGCTCTGTTGGTTCGTTTGTGAGCCTCTGCAGCCCGTCCCTCTCGTTTGCAAAGTGCCTCTCCACCGCGCTTGTGCAATTTGACACGTTCCGTGTCGTTTCCCGATTTAGCTGCCTTGCAGTGTTCTGGTGTCCCGCCCGGCGGCCGGGTTTGACTCCGCCATCCGGCGGGATTTCCTCTCCCTACCCTTTGCCTCAGTACTGCTCTGTTGGTCAGCCGGGCTTGTGCTCCGCTGACGAGCCGGGCATCCTCCCTCTGCTGTTGGCCTCATTTCCGCTCCGCTTGTCAGCCGGGTTTTGCTCCGCTGACGGGCCGGGCAAACCTTCACCCTTCCTTTTTTCCTACCACACCGGGTTGCTCCGCTGCCAGCCGGGTTCTGCTCCGCTGGCGGCCGGGTTGTTACCGGTGCTCTGACCTTAGTTAGTTAGGGCCTTTCCTTATCCCTTCTTACACCATTTCCTTGGGGTTATTCAGCTCTGGTGATTACTTCACCTCTTTGGACTTGATATCTTGCGTGGACCAGTGAGGATTGGGCTACAGCTACATGTTCCAGAAACACGGTAACAGCGCATTCTTGCGCTGCACATTGTAATTGGTATCAGTAATACTGTATTGAAGTGTTTGATTCCCTGTTTTGTTTATTGTAGATGTTGTTCCCACTATCAAGGATATTGGCAACCGAATTCTTGTATTCAAATAATCCTTTGGGGTGTGCTTCGTGGCAGTTAAGACAGAAGATCAGAGTGAGCAGGATATATTGTTAGTCACTCAATACACAAGTATACATTGGGTCATTAGACTTATGAGGGTATTGTCTTCTTCACTGCAGCTCCAGTTATATCCCTTTCCAGAGGTTCTCCCATATCCATTCAGGGACATCAACATACAACCAGCTAGGTATGAAAGGTTATGTTGTGTAATTGGGAATGTGATTGTCCTCTTCAGATTTAAGAATATAACTCTTTGCATTACAGTCTCTCTTGATTGCCAAGCCCACAAGAAGGTTGAGACGACCAGTCTGAAGACCCTCAACACCCAAGTGTTACCCCCAACCTTTCCTTGTTTTGTCTCCCTGTTTTCCCCTGGCTTGCCTCCTGTGCTCTAGTGCTTGATAGAGTCGGAAGGCTGCAGGGGAAGGCTGTGGATTATACTTCGGATTCCTGACGCTCCTGCAGAATCATCGTGTATCCTTTACACCCACCCCAATCAGTTGAAACCGCAAGAAATCTAGTGGTCCTTTTTGACTCCGCTCTCTGTTTCGACCAGCATGTAAGGAACACTGCAGGAAGCTGCTTCAGCATTATTAAATCTTTAAAAAAGTTTTTTGAATTCCTTCCCACTGAGTCTAGAAAGACGGTGGCAGTAGCATTGATACTATCGCGGTTGGATTACTGCAATGGCCTGATGGCTGGTGTCAAAAAATCCACGTTAAAAAAACTTCAAAGTGTCCAATACGCAGCTGCGAGATTGGTGCTCAAACTACCCAGAAGATCTTCGGCTTCCAGTACACTTAAGACCTTGCATTGGCTACCACTACATAAGAGAATCCTCTACAAGATCTTGCTCACCTCCTTCAGAGCCTTAAACAATATAGGCCCAAAATATCTGGCGAGACGTTTTGTAAGTTATAACCCTTCAAGATGCCTGAGGTCGTCAGGTGGCAATCTAATGAACATCCCCAGATTTAATTACAAAACAAAGGGTGGTAAGACCCTCACTGTACTTGCCTCTAAGGCATGGAATGCCATGCCTAAAACCATCAGACTTCTGACTCAGGAGAATGCCTTCAGGAACCAATTAAAAACCTGGATTTACAGTCTGTCAGACAGTTTTGTAATGACTGCGATCTAGGCTTTAATACTGTGTTGTACACTGCATCAGCGCCAGGATGCTCCTTTCGGAGCGACAGTTCGCGCTTTATAAATTCCGTATACAAATACAAATACAAATGATCAAACAAACACACCACTGATGTGCAAGTCACACACTTTGCACACACGTAAGTGACTAACACAACAAGGAGGAGTCAGACAGAACAGCAGGGACACACCAACACATTACACCGTGCACAATAAACAACTCACACATGTGCATACAACCATATCCACAGGGCTGAACAATCCAAACAACAGGCACACAACTCCTGGGTGATACGTGTGTGTCTTGTACAATCCAGGGGCACACACACATCCACACCCCCTTAAAAGTCACACCCTTCACACTGCACACCTCTTGACTACCCAAGAGCACACATCTCATGTAGGCCATGGGATCAGGACTAAGGGCCAACACAAGATGACCATACACATACATAGCTGGGCACACATAAAGGAATAACACACATACATCATGACATTGCCCAGCCTGCATGCAAACCTGTGCACATCATCACACCCTGTGCTGGCAGTGTCCCCAACCTGGCATGTGAACAATGTAGCCAACAATAGCAAAACACTAAAAAGAGAACTGCATGACAGGTAAAATAGCCATCACAGATAACACTACTATCAGTGTCTGAATGGACTGAAGACCCTGTCACCCCTATTTAAAAATGTGATGCGGCCAAAGAGCTTGGCAATGTTCAAGTGACACATAGAGCATGGGGCACAGTCAACCAAATGCACACACCAAAATAACTGAAATCAGCAAGGACACTGACAAAACAGACAACAGGAGAAACTGTCTTTATTCACATATTGCTTAGACGGGACAGTAGAACAACAGTAGACAAGAGCAAGGCACATAATGCTGATCAAATGCAAGATAATCTGCACAGGCAAACTCCAAAGAGGAAGGCCAGTGTCCATGGCAGGTGGCACAGCAAGTACATGAGAGGCTGCACAGGCGAGACTCCAACACAGCAGAGCAACAGGGCCAGTCTCCATGGCACAGGTGAGAGTACAACACAGCAGAGTAACAGGGCCAGTGTCCATGGCACAGGGGAGAGTACAACACAGCAGAGCAACAGGGCCAGTGTCCATGGCACAGGGGAGACTCCAACACAGCAGAGCTACAGGGCCAGTGTCTATGGCACAGGTGAGAGTACAACACAGTAGAGCAACAGTTCCCGTGTCCATGGCACAGGGGAGAGAACAACACAGCAGAGCAACAGGGCCAGTGTCCATGGCACAGGGGAGAATCCAACACAGCAGAGCTACAGGGCCAGTTTCCAGGCAAAGGGGAGAGTACAACCCAGCAGATCTACAGGGCCAGTGGGCATTGCAAAGTGCAGAGTCAGGACATGAGAAGCTGCACACACAAGGGCAGAACAGCAGTGAATGACAAGGCCAGTGGGCATGGCAAAGTGCAGAGTCAGGACATGAGAAACTGCACAGACAAGGGCAGAACAGCAGTGAATGACAACGCCAATGGGCATGGCAAAGTGCAGAGTCAGGACATGAGAAGCTGCACAGTGAGTGTGCTTGACTGTATCCTTCGATGGGCAGCAACACACCCAGGTGGTAAACAATGGGCAAGACTAGTACACCTGTATGAGAGACAGGTGTATGAGGGGGACTACCACTCACTCTTGGCTGTTAGGCTGACTTGGAGCTAGCTGTGTGTCGGGGACAGCAGGAACACTTGACTGGGGAGAGAGAGGCCCAGGTGATGTAGGGCTATCAGTGACTTCGCAAGCTGGAGGACTGTTTGGACCAGGTGGTGTAGTGGCACGTGGAGGTGGAGTCATGCGGGCCTGTAACACATTGTGGTTGGGAGAGGTTTGAGGGGTGCCTTTCCACTTCTTGGGAATTCAAAATGCCTTCCCTGTACTGGGGTCAATGGGAACTGGTGATGATACAACAGGCACACACATCAACAGACCCACATCAGGTGCAGACACTGGCCCTCTGTTGGACTTGGCCTTTTCCCCCCAAAATATTTCGCTTTTGACCCCCTTGTCTGAAATGTGTCCCCCATGGGATTAAACCTGTATAGGCCATGAGTGGTGTGAGACACCTTGTTAAAAATGTAATGTCAAGTAATGGTGTGAGCACTTGTAAATTTCCCCATTTTAAAAATGCACCTGACTAAAATGTACTGTATTTAAAATGGATGCCATGGCCATGGGTTTTGCCACTGTACTGCCATAGGTCAGCGGTCTAGCTATTATTACCCAGCTACCCCTAGCTTTTGGAGGGAAAGCCTGGCACCCAGGGTGCTCACCCCCTCTCCTGAGCCAGTTTAGGCTAGTTTTGCCAACATTCTAGAAGGCTCTGGCACTGCCTGGGAGGAGGGTATAAATAAGAGGGATGTGCCACCAGAGAGTCAGTCAGCGCTGGGACAAGAAAGAGAGGGGACCTGCTATAAGGTGCTACCGCCACATGGGCCTGTGAGCTGGGCCCTGCACCCCTAAAACCCCCTACTCTGCTGTCCCCTGGGCCCCTGACAAGGGAGGGCCCCTACCCAGGTCCCTGACACCGTGGGGACCGGGTATTACGCTAGTGCTGCGAGGAAGGAGCGCCCAGGAGGTGAGGAGTGGGACTGTCTACCCCCCTTTGAGAAGCTGTGGCCCCTTTGAAGCACCATGGGGAAGACTGTCCCCCCAAAAGAACTGTTGCTGGCTGAGGTGCTGTGAGGCCCTGTGAAAGCGCTGGGCCCTGGGACTGTTGTGGCCCCCTAGTGCTGAAAAGCCTGTCTGCCAAGCGCTGTAATTTGGAAGAAGCGCTATAATTTGGAAGCGCTGGTGAAGAGCTAATTTCCTGCCCCCTCTGCGTGGCCTGAGAAAGGAGCTGAGGTTGTGGGCAGAGGGAGGAGCGGAGCGCTGTGAATAGCGCCATGTGCTGAAGAGAATCGCGCCGTGTGGCCTGAGGGCACTGTGAGGGAAATCGAGCTGGAGGAGCCTTCCCTCGTTTTGGCGCGCTGTCTGCGCTATATATAATTAATTAAAAAGGGAGCCTACCCCTTACCACCGCCGAGGAGACTGTGGCGCTGCTGGAGGATTGCGCCTTGTTGACGCCGATTTCACCGCCGCGGCCCGGCGCTTGAGGGACCCCCCACTGCTGTGGGCATCGTCGCGGCGGCCCCCGGTGCCAGGAGAGGGCCGCCGATGTGAGGTGAGGGCCGCGCTAGGCCCTGAGGCCGCCGACTCCCGCATCACGTGACGGGGGCCCGGCCGCGTCATCGGCCCGCCCCCCGCCAACGCTGCGCACGTATTGGCCTGCGCGGCCGTGACCGTGGAAGGCCGCGCAGGGATTGGCTGTAGGCCGGGAAGGCCGGGAGAAGCCGAATCGAAGCCCCGGGTCCCCGTGAGGTAGAAGGGGGACCCGGGTGAAGTACCGTTGCGGGGCCCCCGTGGTCAGGAGGGAGCCCCGTAAAGAAGCGACCGGAGCGGGAGCCAACCCCGTCGGTCTGGGCCCCGAAGTGAAGGGCCAGTGGAGGAGGCGGGGCCGGGGCACACTGTCGGTGCCAGCCCCGCCGGCACAGAAGCGTCGCGAGGGAGGACTTCGTTGTGCGTCCCGCGGCGCCCGAGGGCGTCTATTCCCCCCGTGGGTGCCCCAGAGGGAGCCCGGCTCTCGGGAGGTGGGGACATCGAGGCACATGATCGGTGCCTGCTCCTGCCTCTGCCTAGAAGCCAGTGAAGCGCTGCTGCTACTGGCAGTACCGAAGCAGAGCCTAGGAGCCCGGTGAGTGGGGCCTTGAATGTACTGAGCGGAGGGTGGAGAAGGCAACAGGAAACACAGGAGCGGTGTCCGCCCCCCCCCCCCCCAGTTAACTGGCAAGGGCCTAAATGCCCCGGGAATGAGTAAACGCCGCCAGTGACTGCTAAAGGAAAGGTCATCCTGGTTATGGCAGCTGAATGAACAGACTGCTTTACCCAATGGGAGGGTTATCCCTGGGAAGAGACATGTTGCCTGGTGATTCTTAACCATAAGAAAAGGGTTAATGAGTAAGGAATTGCCTATGGAGTACTCGGAGGAGCTGTTTTACCCTCTGATGGCAGGTTGTTCTTGCCACCCTACTGAAATGTCACCTAGAGTCTTAGGGGGATATACTTCTAGGGTTCCTGTACGTAAAGAGAGGCTCATCCCTGCCTGGTGAAATGGTTAGTCATCCCCTAGTAAAATGGTTATTCCTGCACAAGTGACCAGGTGATAGGAAATGTTTATGGGTACTCCCTGTTGTTAATGTTACTGATGCCAATGCATATTAATGATTCCTGCCTGATGTTTGATATCCCCATGCTGGCCTGATGAGTTATTCCAGGCCCCCTGTTTATGCCCCTTGTAAATGAGCCTGCCGTACTGATTTCTTACAGGTGCTCCTGTCTAGTATGTGCTGTGATGCTCTGTTGTTTTCTTTCCCTTACAGGGGTGGGGATTGGCGTTATAACGCATGAGATGTATGTGCGCTAATGTGGGATTTTGAAATTACAGCCACCCCATAAGGAAGAGAGCCTAAGCTGGCCCCGTCAGATTGGCCCCAGGTCTACTGTTAACTTAATCACAATTTTTCTTTATTTCAGCTATGGACTTATGGACTCAAACCTTTTGTCCCTTGTAAATAAATCCCCCTGATGTACTTGGCTCTGGCGCCAGTTGGCGCCTTGTTGTGATTACCACTATTTGGTTCCTTTTTACCTTGCAGGTTGAAGATATCACTAAATTTATTCTTTTTCCAACCAAAGGTGGTGTCGTGACTCTTTTGTAGTGTGATTGGTGTGTCGTCTGTGGATACTGCGTGAGTGCTTCACATGTCCTCGAAGTTTGGCCTGCCCGCTCGGTGCCATGCTACCCCCTTTGAGATTTGGGTAACCCCCATTTCTTACATTGGTGGCGAGCGGTGGGATAGGACTTGTGTTTGCGCAGTATCACAGCGGCCACGGGTTACACCGCAAATAGAGCTTTGGATGTAATCCGAGCTTTTTTTGTGGGGATTAATATTGTTTGGCTGAACATTGTGACTTTGTATTGCTTCCTCCTGAAAAGAGTTGTTGTGGAATTGTGTCCCCTTGTTCCACTGTGGGTGTGTCCCGAGAACCTCACCACGATGGGGTTGGTTTATGAGGAGGTGGAACTGAGTGAGTACACCGTACAGGAGGTAATAGACTTCCTCCCGGAGAGAGGGATACCCCCAGTAGGGAACATTAGGAGAAAGCTGTTTCTTTATGAGGCCCTCAAAAGGGGGGAACCCTTAAAGATCAGTGGGGACCTGTCTGATTACCCCCCCGAGTATTTAAAGGGTGGATTCGGTAGAAGCCAATGGGAGGGCTCCCAATCTGCAACCATGGAGGGTAATTACCCCGATGAAGAGGAGGAAGAGTTTAACAGGGCAGAGACACCAGTAGCTGATGAGGACACCGTAGATTGGGAGTCTCGCACTGGGTCCTGTCCCGGGGGCACTGCCCCATCCCTTTCCCTGTCCCCAGAAGAGTGGGTAGATAGGAGGGAAGAAAGGGAGCATCAGCTAGCGCTGGAGAAGCTCAGATTTGAGCAGGCCATGGAGTTAGCGCAGCTGACGATTCAACAGCAGAGGCTAGAGACAGACATGGTCCTAGCACAGGAGAGGATGGCGGAGGCGGAGAGGGCTTTCGCCAGAGAGAGATCAGCTCAGGTGGGTAGGTTGTCCCCTGAGAGTGGGTTGTGTAGTCTGGATTCACCAGTGAGGGTGGGATCCATTGGTGGCAGCGAGTGTAGGTCCAGTGCAAGGAGTCCCATTCCAGATGCCCAGGAGACCGTGCCTGATTCCGAGGAAGAGGGGGACGGGTTAGTGTTCAGGGGAAGGGGAAAACTGTCCCACCAGTCCTGGGGAGAGTTTGAGGAGGAGTGTTGGACTGCATTGGAGGATTGGGTGGTGAGGAGAGCAGTAGAGGATTGGGAAGGGCTGTGCCATGCCGTTATTCGGGAGCACATGCTGAGGAGTTGTGTCCCAAGTCTGCGTCACCATCTGTTGCAGTGTAGGTTCTCAGGTCCCAGGATAGTGGGCGGGTTGTAGGGCCTCACATCCCATCTATAAGAGGGAGTGAGACGGGGAGGTGTCCCGAGATGCCCCAACTGCAGTCACAGGGCCTGGAGAGTTCTTTTAGGGAACCCCAGGTTGGGAGTCTAGGCTGTCCCGATGTGCCTTCTCATGAAGGGGATCCCCTAGTGTCGGGAGAACCCGGAGCATCAGTAACCAGAGCTCCAGTGGTTCGGGGGTCTGACCAGTCATGGGGTCTAGATCCTGGACTGGGGTTCCAGGTTCAGGGGTTGCCTGTCCTGGATGGTGGGGTACCTGTAACCCAGGTCCCCACCAGTTTGACTCCCAGGGGTACTTCTCCCGGTGGGAGGGTGCGGAACTCTGGGAGGGGGTGCAGAGGGAGCAAGGTCTCTCCTCTGTCACCGGCTCAGCCAAAGGGCGCAGATCCCGGGTTGGGTGGCCAGATTGAGGGTTTTCCGGACCTGGCGGGTGGGACATCTGTGTTCAGAGTCCCCCCAAAATTGACTCTCAGGGGTACTACTCCGGTTAGGAGGGTGCGGAACTCTGGGAGGGGGTGCAGGGAGAGGAAGGACTCGCCCCTGTCACCGGTGCAACCTGAGGGTTTCGACTCCAGGTTGGGGAGAGAGTGGTTGTGTGAGGGTGTCCCCAGGAGAAGGAGATGGCGGAACCCTAGGAGAGGTAGGGGGAGGAGAGCCTCGCCCCTGAGAGCTGGTCAGCTTGAGGGTGTAGACCCCAGGTGGGTGGACCAGTGGCAATTTGGAAAGAGGAGAGTGGTCCAAGAGTATCACAAGCCTGAGGCTAGAGCCTCCCACTCTAGGAAGGAACAAGGGCCAGAGACTTCTGGATGGCCTAGAGGCCAGACCTGGCCACATCCCACTAGGGAACACCAGTGGGGTGGTTCTGTTGGTGAAGGGAGGGTTGCGAGAGAGAACCATTGGGTTCCAGAGTAGAGAAGGGACTGCAGGTGCTCCTGTAGTTGCAGGCCTGCGTCCACCTTTTTCCGCCCCAAGCAGGGAAGCCCATCAAGATATTGATCGCTCTACCCTGGCTTTTGGCTGGGGGGGAGCTGTGTTGGACTTGGCCTTTTCCCCCCAAAATGTTTCGCTTTTGACCCCCTTGTCTGAAATGTCTCCCCCATGGGATTAAACCTGTATAGGCCATGAGTGGTGTGAGACACCTTGTTAAAAATGTAATGTCAAGTAATGGTGTGAGCACTTGTAAATTTCCCCATTTTAAAAATGCACCTGACTAAAATGTACTGTATTTAAAATGGATGCCATGGCCATGGGTTTTGCCACTGTACTGCCATAGGTCAGCGGTCTAGCTATTATTACCCAGCTACCCCTAGCTTTTGGAGGGAAAGCCTGGCACCCAGGGTGCTCACCCCCTCTCCTGAGCCAGTTTAGGCTAGTTTTGCCAACATTCTAGAAGGCTCTGGCACTGCCTGGGAGGAGGGTATAAATAAGAGGGATGTGCCACCAGAGAGTCAGTCAGCGCTGGGACAAGAAAGAGAGGGGACCTGCTATAAGGTGCTACCGCCACATGGGCCTGTGAGCTGGGCCCTGCACCCCTAAAACCCCCTACTCTGCTGTCCCCTGGGCCCCTGACAAGGGAGGGCCCCTACCCAGGTCCCTGACACCGTGGGGACCGGGTATTACGCTAGTGCTGCGAGGAAGGAGCGCCCAGGAGGTGAGGAGTGGGACTGTCTACCCCCCTTTGAGAAGCTGTGGCCCCTTTGAAGCACCATGGGGAAGACTGTCCCCCCAAAAGAACTGTTGCTGGCTGAGGTGCTGTGAGGCCCTGTGAAAGCGCTGGGCCCTGGGACTGTTGTGGCCCCCTAGTGCTGAAAAGCCTGTCTGCCAAGCGCTGTAATTTGGAAGAAGCGCTATAATTTGGAAGCGCTGGTGAAGAGCTAATTTCCTGCCCCCTCTGCGTGGCCTGAGAAAGGAGCTGAGGTTGTGGGCAGAGGGAGGAGCGGAGCGCTGTGAATAGCGCCATCTGCTGAAGAGAATCGCGCCGTGTGGCCTGAGGGCACTGTGAGGGAAATCGAGCTGGAGGAGCCTTCCCTCGTTTTGGCGCGCTGTCCGCGCTATATATAATTAATTAAAAAGGGAGCCTACCCCTTACTACCGCCGAGGAGACTGTGGCGCTGCTGGAGGATTGCGCCTTGTTGACGCCGATTTCACCGCCGCGGCCCGGCGCTTGAGGGACCCCCCACTGCTGTGGGCATCGTCGCGGCGGCCCCCGGTGCCAGGAGAGGGCCGCCGATGTGAGGTGAGGGCCGCGCTAGGCCCTGAGGCCGCCGACTCCCGCATCGCGTGACGGGGGCCCGGCCGCGTCATCGGCCCGCCCCCCCGCCAACGTTGCGCACGTATTGGCCTGCGCGGCCGTGACCCTGGAAGGCCGCGCAGGGATTGGCTGTAGGCCGGGAAGGCCGGGAGAAGCCGAATCGAAGCCCCGGGTCCCCGTGAGGTAGGAGGGGGACCCGGGTGAAGTACCGTTGCGGGGCCCCCGTGATCAGGAGGGAGCCCCGTAAAGAAGCGACCGGAGCGGGAGCCAACCCCGTCGGTCTGGGCCCCGAAGTGAAGGGCCAGTGGAGGAGGCGGGGCCGGGGCACACTGTCGGTGCCAGCCCCGCCGGCACAGAAGCATTGCGAGGGAGGACTTCGTTGTGCGTCCTGCGGCGCCCGAGGGTGTCTATTCCCCTCGTGGGTGCCCCAGAGGGAGCCCGGCTCTCGGGAGGTGGGGACATCGAGGCACATGATCGGTGCCTGCTCCCGCCTCTGCCTAGAAGCCAGTGAAGCGCTGCTGCTACTGGCAGTACCGAAGCAGAGCCTATGAGCCCGGTGAGTGGGGCCTTGAATGTACTGAGCGGAGGGTGGAGAAGGCAACGGGACACAGGAGCGGTGTCCGCCCCCCCCCCCCCAGTTAACTGGCAAGGGCCTAAATGCCCCGGGAATGAGTAAACGCCGCCAGTGACTGCTAAAGGAAAGGTCATCCTGGTTATGGCGGCTGAATGAACAGACTGCTTTACCCAATGGGAGGGTTATCCCTGGGAAGAGACATGTTGCCTGGTGATTCTTAACCATAAGAAAAGGGTTAATGAGTAAGGAATTGCCTATGGAGTACTCGGAGGAGCTGTTTTACCCTCTGATGGCAGGTTGTTCTTGCCACCCTACTGAAATGTCACCTAGAGTCTTAGGGGGATATACTTCTAGGGTTGCTGTACGTAAAGAGAGGCTCATCCCTGCCTGGTGAAATGGTTAGTCATCCCCTAGTAAAATGGTTATTCCTGCACAAGTGACCAGGTGATAGGAAATGTTTATGGGTACTCCCTGTTGTTAATGTTACTGATGCCAATGCATATTAATGATTCCTGCCTGATGTTTGATATCCCCATGCTGGCCTGATGAGTTATTCCAGGCCCCCTGTTTATGCCCCTTGTAAATGAGCCTGCCGTACTGATTTCTTACAGGTGCTCCTGTCTAGTATGTGCTGTGATGCTCTGTTGTTTTCTTTCCCTTACAGGGGTGGGGATTGGCGTTATAACGCATGAGATGTATGTGCGCTAATGTGGGATTTTGAAATTACAGCCACCCCATAAGGAAGAGAGCCAGAGCTGGCCCCGTCAGATTGGCCCCAGGTCTACTGTTAACTTAATCACAATTTTTCTTTATTTCAGCTATGGACTTATGGACTCAAACCTTTTGTCCCTTGTAAATAAATCCCCCTGATGTACTTGGCTCTGGCGCCAGTTGGCGCCTTGTTGTGATTACCACTATTTGGTTCCTTTTTACCTTGCAGGTTGAAGATATCACTACATTTATTCTTTTTCCAACCAAAGGTGGTGTCGTGACTCTTTTGTAGTGTGATTGGTGTGTCGTCTGTGGATACTGCGTGAGTGCTTCACATGTCCTCGAAGTTTGGCCTGCCCGCTCGGTGCCATGCTACCCCCTTTGAGATTTGGGTAACCCCCATTTCTTACACCCTCCCTCTGGCGACGTGCTGGATCGTGCGGAACACTTTGTCTGGCTATGACTCTGGACCACCTTCCCCTGTTTGCCAGGTGTCCCCTTACAGTGCCCTCCTTTGCCTGTTTGCCAGGGGTAGCCCCTATAGTGCCCTCCTTCACCTGCTTCACTGGGCTCCGAATTGGAGTTGATGTGGCGGGGGAATGTGGCCCTGAGCCTTTCCTAGGTGTACCCTTGCCATACAACACCTCCTCAGTGGGCATAGACACTACACGCCTAGCTCTGCTTGACGTTTTAGGGACAGGAGAGTCCTTTACTGGTGATGCCTCTGAGGCATGGGAGCCTGATATCTGCCTCATTGCTTTTTCGGCCTTGCTCTTCCCTGACGGGCTCTTGTCTTTGCATCTGGGGTGGCTCTGCTCTTCATTGGGGATGGTGTTTGTGGGCGGGCCCGCTTGGGTTGTTTCTGCTGGGTCATTTTTGTGCTGTATCATGACTGTGACCCATGGGAACCGTGGTTACTATCATCTGATGTGGCCACTGATTGGGGGGTGGACAAAGGCACTGGAGCAGGAATGGTAGTATGTGCCTGTTGGAGGGCAGAAGTCACTGTGGACGACAATGCCTGGACTGTACGGTGTAGCCCACCCACGTCAGAGTGTATGCCGTCCATGTAGGCAACCACCTGGCCTAATATTTTGTCATGGTCAGTGAAGGCATTGAGCAGGGCTGTCTGACCCACACAAAGCAGGCGCAGGACCTCTACAGACTCAGCACTGAGGACAGCAGGGGCGACAGGTGCAGGCTCAGCGGTACCAGGTGTGAATCTAACTCATCCCCTCTCACTGACACGGACATGGGCAGCACCAGAGGAAGTGGATGGGAAGCTGGCGATTGGCCGCTGTTTGGTAGAAGATGATGTAGAGTCCCCATTCCCTCTGCCTGCCGACATGGATGCATCACTGCTGGCATCAGATGATGTAGTACTTTGTGTCTCAGGCAGGGATTCCTCCTGCATACTCTGGTCCCCCTCAGATGCGCTGGTGAGCTCTGTGTCACTGGCCTCCGGTGCAGCTGTAGTGCTACTCTCGCCACCACTGCTTTCTGGCTCCTGTTCCTCCATGTCCACTGGAGATTCTGCATGAGAGAGAGATGCAGGGTTGTGTTAGTGTCATCAGCAGGACAAAGCAATTCAATCAATGCAGTACAGGAGAGGCCCAAATCAACATGGTGACCGCCACACCCTGCAATCACATTGCAGCAACACACTACATAGACCACAACAGTGCCTGTAACCCTGAATATCTGCCATGACTGAGCCATGTTAGGGCCACACAACACAACAACCTTCCCATGGAGGAAGTGTACCAGACACACAACTTGCACTGCCCACACCTAGGGACATGATGTGGGGACACCACTTATTACCACTGACAGACCTTGAGGGAACAGGAGGGGACAACAGACACATCTATTAGGACATGACAGTCCACAATGGCAAGTAGCCCATATCAAACACCATGTGGTACTCTGGGGCACATTGTTGTCAGATGTGTGGGCCTCAACGATCATGGTGCATGCAGAGTAGGCATACATGAAGTCACACTCAGATAGTGGACACTGCTGTTCACCCCTAATAGATTCCTCACACTATCCCAATGCTGAATGACCATGTAGATCCTAACACATCTGTCTATGGGAAAGCACAGCGGGGGGGGTCATCTTTGTAAGGCCAGTTTGGGCCAATGCATGATACTGGCACCCATTCTAGCAGCCACTCACATGACACAGCACAGCACCACCCCACAAACATCACATTGGCCACCGCTGCCACATGCCCTGTACAAATGCATCCGCTCCCAGACAAAGTCACCCTCCCCAAATACTCACCCCTGCCTTGCTGCCGATGCTCCTTCAGATGTGCATCCAGCTCAGAATGAGTCTCTGCCAGAATGCGGCCCATCAGTGGTGTCATTCTGCGCCATGCCAAACGCCCAGTGCGTGGTAGCAGCGCCAAGGTCATCTCTGCCACGTTCTTTGCCAGCCGGCTGATGTCGTCCCTCCTCTTGTGGCAGTGGGTGCGTCGTCGGTTAGATACCCACAGGGCTCGCCCCTTTGCTGCAATGGCCCTCCACACGGCCTTACGCTAGTGTACCTTGAGCTGCAGGTATGGGAGAAAAGAAGGGGAAATGATCAGTGACACAGTGTCATGTACCAACATCTATCAGTACAGTAGCAAGACACAGACTCATTACCAAATGTAATCTCCCTCCATCCCAAACTGGGGTACACCTCACAAGGGCACTCTGCATGGGCCAAGCAGATGTGATTGCATGCATTTATGAGGGCTTACAGGGTCCCTGATAATCTCACACACATGCAGGACGACTGCACTGAACCCCCTCAGTGGCTTGCACACATCTCCAGTCCTATGCATGTCTGGCCACTACATACATCAAATATCGACCTGTTGTAGTTCTATCTAGGATCCTAAATTCGATAGTCCTGATTTATGCCCTTATGTGGTTATAATAAATAATATCCTTATAAAGGCATAAGAATCATATCCATATTTAGTCATAGCCCATGCTGTCCAAATTAAGCAAGGCTAATTCCCCAGGCTCCTAGAAAGTACAACGAGTTCTGTAAACAAACCAAACCTCCAGCAACCTGGGAATTCTCCATTGCTTTTGTTTTGATTTCGTCCTAGAACTCCTGTGAGCACTCTAAGAACGGCCAGATCTTAGTGACATCTTCATTGACGTCTTATGTCCAACCTTACGTCAAAACCCGGCACCTTTCAGGTATAAATATACCAACGTTGCCTTAAGCAAACACACCGTGGTGGTTTTGGAGCAGAGCGGCTATCTACTTGCCCGAGAGCCCAGCTGATGCGAGAGCCCACGGGCGCCGCCCCTCCTCTTTGACGCACTGAGAGAGACGCTGTCCTTTCTCCTGCCGAGAAATCCAGCTCCGGTGTTTCCAGATACCCTCGCGGGTTACTGGGATATCGAGTCCTGAGAGAGAGATACCAGACCTCCTGCTTTCTAATATCCAGGTACGGAGCTGACTAAACCCTTTAAGAGAATTCTTGATTCAGATTCCTTGGCAAAACCAACTTAACTTAAACTGCTACTTACTTACTCCTTCCCACATATTAGGTTTAGGTCAGGTACACCGGGGTAGGCGTATTTAGAAGCACCATTTGAGTACGTTAGTCAATGTATATATGTATGTATATCTATTATCTATTTTAAAGTATCATATGGCTAAGAAACCATATCAATGCTTTTACAGTATTATTTCATAATACTCCTTTTACTGTACGCACTTTACTTTACTATGAGTATTGCAATTATGGCAATTCATTTCTCTTGCATGAGAAAGAAGACTGCTCAATAAATAACACCTTTTATTGAAAACGCCCGTCTCTCTTTTCTCTGCACTCTGGTGAAACTAAGTATGCACACTTGACTGAGTGAAATAGCTGTCTATTGTTTTCACACGACTCTAGAGATACACTCTTATTCTGAGGGAGCAAAGTTGTCATGTTTTATGGTTGTCAGAAGCTAATCCCTTCTTGTCTATCCAGGGAGGTTAAACTCCTCCTCGTTTATTCGAGAACGTTTCTAGTGAACTCTGAGCTAGCTGGCAAACCTTAAGTCTAATATAGTCAGTAGAGACCTAGTCGACCTCAGTCCTACGTCTACACTGCTGAATATATTATTCCAATGCGCAGAGCCTATTGGGAATATAGGAACTACACTACATGGCGCCCAACGTTTGGTAAGGCGATAAATCTAACGCAAGACGTTAGAGTAACTCAGTCGTGCTTTTGCACACAGAACCCTTTTCCTGTAAATATTCCAAATGACGTCTGGAGTGGGTAAAAGGTTAAAATCAGCCGGAACTTAGTAGGAAGAGATTCCTGTGTAAAGTTTTTGGTTTAGTCAACGTTGAAGGATACAGTGTTCCAAAATATTGTGCACCTAATCTTTGTTTCCTTGAAACCTGATCTGCAACCAAAAAACCTTCTGTCAGTAAAATGCCTGACCGAGACGAAGAAAGAGATGCTACAGCGTCTCAACTGTTGTTGGATGACACAACTATCCAACAGAATGACCTGAATGTTATACTCATTGCGGTCAACGTAAGAAGAACTATAACTATTAAACTTATAGAAAATGGACTGACATCACGAGGTGGTATAGTCATATTCGTGATAGAGGCCCATGAATATCGGCAGACAGAGGTATTCTATTCATGGATACACTTTCCAGCAGCAAATGCTGTGACACACGACTTCCACTATTACAAAATAGAGGAACCTCCGGATGAATACACTCCTTTCGAGGAGATTGAAATCCCACTAAATTACCAAGAGCACCTGCTCTGGTTTAAAGGCGCCCTAGAACATAACAATCACATCACCAGGCTCGGCCCACTAGGCAGACCAGGAGCAACGTGGCCGGTTCTAGCCAGCTACACACCACATCCAGACATCGAAAAAATGTCAGTACCAGAACTTTTAGCACAGCTAAAACAACTGATTAAAATACATAGACAATTAGTCCAATATGTAATGCGGACTACAACAGTCCAAGCAGCAATTAACATTCCACAGCTGACCTCTCATCAGGGGAACACAAACAAAATTACACCACAGAACATACAATCATATCTTGGTAAAGTACCCATAAAACGGGAACAAATTCCATTCTGGTTAGCACAAAAAATCACTCAAATAGAGGCAGTATTTCCTGATACTACACCTACTGAGAAACACAGAATTCTGACTATCTGTCTTCCAATGGGGATCGCACCACATGTGGAGGACTGTGACACTTGGGGCACAGTCTTTGCTTCCATTTACACAAAAACACATGGTGTTCCGTCCATGGCTGTAATACCAGATGTGTTAAGACAGATACAAAATGAATACAGTCCAGAACCTGCTTTAACTCTGGGTATGAAATTACTGAAAGACTTCAAGCAGGTCTCGGCTATATTATTAGCCAACATAAAAGGAGAAGCAGCATCTGTGGCGATCCGCCAGAAATTGAAAGAAACAGATATAGCAGAACAGCCATTTGAACGAGCAAGAATCATAGAAAAATCCTCATGAAGAACTAGGTAGAGATAGTTTGGGTGGGAAACCAGTAAAACCCCAACTAACTGAAAATCCTGAAAAAATATTTATTAAAAATAATCTAAACACTCCAAAAAAGAGTTGGGATGGAAATAAACAATCCACTCCCAAAGAAAAACGATTCCAGTCCAGAGGAAGGTCTCCTCGACGGAGAGAAAGATCTCCGGACCAAGGAAACAAGTCTCCCCAGAGGGAGCCCTCTGAGAAAAGATACAACCTTAGAAATAGGGATACACGTCCCTCTCGATCTTTTCAGACTTCCTCACAGAAATTGGAAAGAAGAGGACGGTCAGAACACAGGGAAGAGCACGTCAAGTCCAAAGACAAGGAACCTGCTCATCAAAGTAAAAAATTACAATTTCCAAGAAAGAAGGTAGCCAGTATTAAAATAATTAAACATGCCGAGGATACTTAGGACACAACTGAAAAACGGAGAGTGGGCCCAGACAATGCTAGACAGCGCAGCAGAAGTGACCATAGCTCGCAAGATCTTGATGAATCTTCTGGAGACAGTGGACACGAATGAATACATTCAAGTGGAAACTGCAGATACCAGAGTTAGCAAACCTCATAAATTATACGAAATAACACTGCGTATAGAGGGAGATAAGACTAGGAAAGTAAGAGGTCTCTTTTGGGATAACCTTTCGAAAGGCTATGACATCCTTTTAGCTGAGAAAGACTGGCCACCAGAGTTTGTCAGGGAGTGCCCTCATGGCGAAGAAATGATTATGCCTGCCTTCTCAAATCATGTTTCAATTCATAGAAAATATACATATGCAAGAAAATGGGCAGTAGCCCAAGCACATGCATTATATAAAAATCATGTAGGATTGGATGAGGACTCTCCTCCTCACAAAATCCAGTTAAAATGTCAACCAACTGCACAAAGGCAGTACCCAATTAAACAAGAAGCTAAAAAGCAAGTCAGGGAGATCTTAGATCAACTTGAATACCAAGGGGTGATTGAAACATGCACCTCACAAATGAACAATCCTTTGTTTCCTGTCTCCAAGCCAGATGATTCATATCGTCTAGTTTTGGACTACAGACATCTTAACTCATGTTGCAAAACATTTGCAGTACAAAACTCACACAGTGCAGCACTAATGAATAACATCGTGCGTAAAAAATACAAAACGACATTAGACATCTCTAATGGATTCTTTTGTCAAAACATTGCACCTGAAAGCAGGTATTTGACCGCTTTCTCAATAATGGGGTCACAGATAAATATCTGTTGACTCCCACAGGGATTCAAGAATAGCCCAGGATTATTTTCAGCAAGAGTAACAGAGTTACTACAAATATATGATGATGAGGCATTATACTATGTCGATGACATCTATCTCACAGATGATGACCTGGACACTCACTTGAAAAGAGTGAACACCATAATACTTGGGTTCGCAGCTGAGGGTTACAAATTCAACTTTAAAAAGTCACGAATTGCCCATCTAACTGTCCTGTTTTTAGGATATGAATTATCAAGTGAAGGCAAAAGCCTAGCAGACAACTTCTTAGAGAAGTGCGCTGTACTCCAAGCACCAAAAACGCTGAAGAACTTACAATCAATTCTAGGGTTCCTGAATTTCGGAAGAACATACATTCTAAATTATGCAGAGAGGGTTAAACCTCTCTATGAATTAATAAAACCTGATTTCAAACCAATCAATTGGACTCAGAAACACACAGAACTTTTAAGATCATTGCAAACAGACATGTTAGCTAAAACAAAATTGCAAACACGCGAAAACATACGCAACCTTGTAATCCGAGTCATCCCCGGAAGATGCGGATTCACGTACCTGATCTCTAATGAGGGAGAAACGGTACCAATAGCTTACAAATCACACTTGTACACACAAGCTGAAAAAACTTTCAGTCTTACAGAAAATATTGTAAATGCGGTTCAAACTGCTGTAGCAGAAGAAAGAGCCCAAGCCCAAAGCAAAAGGATAACTAATTTTACAGCAGAATCAGCCTTTGAGGCATTAACAAGCCCACGCAATTTGACTAAGGTGGCATTAGATCCAAAATGGATACAATGGGAAAATTCTCTTGCTGCAGTAGACGTGAAATACTATTTTGACCCGAACATGAAAAAACTGGAAAATCTAGAATATGAAGAAGAATATCCTCTGCCAATCGACATTCTGCCTCTCGAACAATATAAATGTGTAATCTACATGGACAGATTTGCACAACATTACGATGTAGAGAAAAAATCCTACAACGCAGCGTGCGCGATTGTTAAAGGCCACTGGCGCTTGGGTAAATTCAGACCGTTAATTACCAAAACTGAATCACTCAGAAACTGTTCATATCAGCGAGCTGAAATAAGATCTTTAAAGATGGCGCTTGAAAATGCTGATCGCGAATTCCCCACACTAATAGTGTGCGATTCGCATTACTGCGTCAAATCTTACAATAATGACTTGCAGGACTGGGTTCAAAATGATTACAAAGATGACACAGGTGCCACAATAAAGCATAAAAAGCTTTGGGAACAGGTAGTTCTTTTGCAGAAAGAACTACAAAAGACTCACGTGATACATACACTGAGTCATCAACGTGATGGCGTTCATGTTGCAGGGAATTCATTGGCTCACAGAGCCACAGCGGAAGTAACTCAACCGGCTTGCGTAGCCACAAAAAAGCGTTCAGAAAAATACATAGACGGGGAAAGCATGCTGGTGGTAAAAATGTCTTCAAAAGGCGACTGTGCAGCATTATCTGTGAACTATCCACTCAATTATACATACATAATTGATGCAAACTCCGTTCCTTTTGCTCGAATCCCTGGAGTGGGGGATAGAGTGATTCCAAACACGAACAGGAGAATCTTCTTGATTCAAGAAGCACATATGGGATTAGGTCTAAGGCACCAGGATATCATGAAATCTCTGAAAGAATTACAATCAGAATACTGGTGGCCGGGGATGAGCCTGCAGAACTACAAATTTGCGATGGGCTGTCAAACTGCAACAGAGATCGCAGTGGCGAACCAGCCGGAGTAATGCAAGGACCCTTCTTTTAGAAAGCATAAGGCTATCTATACGCAAAAATCCAATAGGAGAAATGCGTCCCATTTATGTTTAAGACTAGATTCACTTAAAATGTAGACACCAGCGCTCGGCTGACGCCAGAACTGTTATAAAAGATTTGCGAGTCCATATCGGCACATACGCAATTGGCATGCTACATTCTGACCAGGATCCTGAGGGAAATGGGATAGTGGAAATAAAAAACCGGGACATAAAGCAATCTATAACGGCGAGGGTATTAGGTTCCGGTGATGGGTGGGTCCAACATTTAACAAGTGTCCAACGTAGTCTTAATAATCTGCCAAGAAATTCTCTGAAAGATTTCAGTCCGTTCGAGCTATTGTTCGGGACTAGAATGCATATTCAGGACCTCGATAGTCAGACTTCAGTGGTAGAAGAAAAATGCTTTGATATCAAAGATCGTTTGGCTATTTTACAGGACTCAAATGAAACAAGAAAAGGCCTGAGCAACGTAAAGTTAAAACAGCAGCCAACAGCCACTGAAGATAAACCACCTGTCCCAGCAAGGCCTGCCTGGATTCCAAAGATTGGGGATCTGGTCAGAGAGAAGATCGCGGTGAAGAAGGAATTTGGGCCTTCTTACAGAAAAGCAGTACCTGTCTTAGCTATCAGCGGAACGAGATCAGTTGTACTACCGCCCCTTGCTAGTAAAAAGGAGAACCAAGTTGTATCCATCGACCTGGTAAAACCACAATCATGTGGCCAATAATAAGTAGTAGGCCCAGTGGACTCCCAAGAAATAGCAGAGTACCAAAACTTGCTACAATACAAGAGGTTCAACGATGTAGCCTCAGACTATGCTAATCAAACAAAAAATGAAAAAGCAACAAAAAATCCGGAAGCGATTCCAACAATTGACAGAACTGCATCTGGCTACTTCCTCAATTTCGATAACTTTTCTGAAGATCCAAGCAAACAGGAAGAAACGCCAGCAACAAAAACTTTTAAAGACAAAATAACTGAACTTCTACATCAACTCAAAGAAACCTATCTGATTTCTCCATGGATTGAATTTTGGATTGTGTTAGGTGTACTTTTCCTCCTGCTTTGGCTCATCATGGTTCTTTGTTTGGGAAAATTCATTGAAGGAAAATACAGTACCTTGGACACAGCACGTCAGAACATCAACTTGGTCCTAAAGCCTCACAAGTCATCTCACATCGAGAAAAGATAACTATCATCAGTGAATGTCACAGCCAATCCAATACCCGGTGGGGTAGCATGGGACAAAACGGATTATGAAATCTATGGTCCGGTTGAGCTCTTGAAATATCCACATCAGTTCAAGGTTTCATTAAGTGACTTTGTAAAACCAAGTACATTCTCTGATGATTGGGACTTTGAAAGTATTAATGATATGATGTCAGATTTAGTAATGTCAGCAAAATTTACAGAACATGATTACTTACAGGGTTCATCAAATTATGAAGAAATGTATTGTTATAATCACTTTGCACATCACTATTTGCATAAACCTGCTCAGCCTAAATTTTTTTTAACTATAATCAATGGGAACATTGTGCAACTCCACCTCAAAGCAGTTCGAAAACATTTTAAGAGAAATTCCAATACTTCCCAGGGTTTAACACAAGTGATGCAGAAACGTTTTATTTCAAACTGTTAAATAAGACAGGGGTAAAAACAATGCTGACAAATACTAAATTGATCTCGCGGGTTACTGGGATATCGAGTCCTGAGAGAGAGATACCAGACCTCCTGCTTTCTAATATCCGGGTACAGAGCTGACTAAACCCTTTAAGAGAATTCTTGATTCAGATTCCTTGGCAAAACCAACTTAACTTAAACTGCTACTTACTTACTCCTTCCCACGTATTAGGCTTAGGTCAGGTACACCGGGGTAGGCGTATTTAGAAGCACCAGTTGAGTACGTTAGTCAATGTATATATGTATGTATATCTATTATCTATTTTAAAGTATCATATGGCTAAGAAACCATATCAATGTTTTTACAGTATTATTTCATAATACTCCTTTTACTGTACGCACTTTACTTTACTATGAGTATTGCAATTATGGCAATTCATTTCTCTTGCATGATAAAGAAGACTGCTCAATAAATAACACCTTTTATTGAAAACGCCTGTCTCTCTTTTCTCTGCACTCTGGTGAAACTAAGTATGCACACTTGACTGAGTGAAATAGCTGTCTATTGTTTTCACACGACTCTAGAGATACACTCTTATTCTGAGGGAGCAAAGTTGTCATGTTTTATGGTTGTCAGAAGCTAATCCCTTCTTGTCTATCCAGGGAGGTTAAACTCCTCGTTTATTCGAGAAAGTTTCTAGTGACCTCTGAGCTAGCTGGCAAACCTTAAGTCCAATATAGTCAGTAGAGACCTAGTCGACCTCAGTCCTACGTCTACACTGCTGAATATATTATTCCAATGCGCAGAGCCTATTGGGAAGATAGGAACTACACTACAGACCTGTGTCTGTGTGTAGAATCACTGTGTGCATGACTGGGCAGCATTCAATGAGCATGCCCTGTGCACATATGTGTATGTAATGTGTGTGGCATCAGGGTACATGGACTCACCAACAAAATATCCATCTACACAAGTGTTGTCCTGTGCAATTATACAGGGCTGAGATGGTGCATATTTCTATTTCAGTGTGAATGAGCAAGAGTAAGGACCCAGTAAGTGCAGTCATGTGAGCGCATCTTGGTGGGCGGGCACTGGCTTTAGCTTCTGGGTTCACACTGAGTCGGACAACAGGGGCACACAGAGACAATTGGCCGAGCAATTACTGTCCTGGCACCTGAATGTCCAACATCCTGTGGCTCTGTATGGCTGACAATGTAACACACTCCACTCAGACATACCACTGCAGGCATGGAAAACCTTGACATTGGGGGACACACACTCCTTTGCCCTGGAGACAGCATGTTTGTCAGTGTATGACACAGCCCCACAACCCCAGGCATATACTGCAGCAGTCCAACTACATGTCTGACCCCCCCTGCCCTACACCTCCCTTTCTGATGACTTACCACAACATTGGGGGCACCATACAGCCTTGGGTACTGTGCCAGCACCCCGTCCACAAGGACCTCCAGCTCCTCGCTTGTGACTGGACTGACACGGATCTTCTCTGTCCTTGCCATCCCTGTGGACATGGAACACCTGTGGTGGAAGTGAGTGGTGAGGGGTCCCAGGCAGCAGGCTCTGGAGGCAGCAGCAGGAGAGGGTCCCAGGCAGCAGGCTCTGGTTACAGTAGCAGGAGAGGGTCCCAGGCAGCAGGCTCTGTGAGCAGTGGAAATGTGAGGCTCACTCCCACAGATTTATAGCCCCCTGGGGTCGTTTCTTAGGTGCCAAGCTGCAACAATTGGTTGTCCAGGTCTGCCTCTTTCAAAACCATCCAATGACCGCCTCTACGGTGGCCGAGAAGTCCTTCCACGATTTTCAAAACTGCATCATGCCACCGCAATCATCGCTCCCATTGGCTGTAGGCAATTCTCCATGGCTATGATGCACCGCAGGGGCCCGGGATGCGCTACCGCAATGGTGCATCTTTCAAAACCATCCAATGACCGCCTCCGTGGTGACGGAGCAGGCCTTCCGCGATGGTGGAGCAGGCCTTCCGCGATTTTCAAAACTGTATCATGCCACCGCAATCATTGCTCCCATTGGCTGAAGGCAATGCTCCATGGTGGTGATGCACCGCTGGGGCCCGGGGTGCGCTATCGCTTTGGTGAATCTTTCAAAACAATCCAATGACCGCCTCCGCGGTGGTGGAGCAGGCCTTCAGCAATGGCAGAGCAGGCCTTCCGCGATTTTCAAAACTGTATCATGCCACCGCAATGATAGCTCCCATTGGCTGTAGGCAATGCTCCATGGTGGTGATGCACCGCTGGGGCCCGGGGTGCGCTATCGCTTTGGTGAATCTTTCAAAACAATCCAATGACCGCCTCCGCGGTGGTGGAGCAGGCCTTCAGCAATGGCAGAGCAGGCCTTCCGCGATTTTCAAAACTGTATCATGCCACCGCAATGATAGCTCCCATTGGCTGTAGGCAATGCTCCATGGCGGTGATGCACCGCAGGGGCCCAGGGTGCGCTACCGCTATGGTGCATCTTTCAAAACCATCCAATGACTGCCTCTGCGGTGGCGGAGCAGGCCTTCCACGATTTTCAAAACTGCATCATGCCACCGCAATCGTCGTTCCCATTGGCTGAAGGCAATGCTCCATGGTGGTGATGCACCGCTGGGGCCCGGGGTGCGCTATCGCTTTGGTGAATCTTTCAAAACAATCCAATGACCGCCTCCGCGGTGGTGGAGCAGGCCTTCAGCAATGGCAGAGCAGGCCTTCCGCGATTTTCAAAACTGTATCATGCCACCGCAATGATAGCTCCCATTGGCTGTAGGCAATGCTCCATGGCGGTGATGCACCGCAGGGGCCCAGGGTGCGCTACCGCTATGGTGCATCTTTCAAAACCATCCAATGACTGCCTCTGCGGTGGCGGAGCAGGCCTTCCACGATTTTCAAAACTGCATCATGCCACCACAATCATCGCTCCCATTGGCTGTAGGCAATGCTCCATGGCGGTGAAGCACCGCCGTGGCCAGGCGGTAGCTACCACGATTTGGGTGGCGAAGCATGCCCACCTCCATCTTCCCATGTCTCCATGCCAATGACTAGCGCACTTGTGTAAGGGGTGGTGCTGGTGACACACCGCCGTGGCCAGGCGATAGCTACCGCAAGTTGGGTGGCAGAGCATGCCCACCGCCATCTTCCCATGTCTCCATGCCAATGACTAGCACACTTGTGTAAGGGGTGTGCTGGTGACACACCGCCGGGGCCAACCGGTAGCTACCACGATTTGGGTGGTGGAGCATGCCCACCGCCATTTTCCCATGTCTCCATGCCAATGACTAGCGCACTTGTGTAAGGGGTGGTGCTGGTGACACATCGCCTTGGCCAGGCGGTAGCTACTGCAATTTGGGTGGCGAGCATGCCCACCGCCATCTTCCCATGTCTCCATGCCAATGACTAGTATAATTCAATGGGGATGTATTCATCTGGAGAATCGTGGCTCAATGGTTAGAGCGGCAAACCCTGATGCAGAGGTCTAGCCCGGGACCAGGGTTCCATTCCCGCCTCTGCAGCTCTTGGACTCAATTTCCCCGGACCTGATAATTCTCGCCTCGGTGCCTAGTCTAATCATGGGTCTCACTCTGTGACTCTGGGAAATAGCTTGCTTAATCTCCACAACGGCCCCAGCAGCGCTTCGATGCCTGGCTTCACCTTGGGGGTGCCCAGGAGTGGATATTTCACAGGAAAGCCAGGATGGGTGTCATGCCTCAAGCCCCCTCCCAGTGCGCTAGCCCTTTTATTGTGCGCTATAAAGGTATCCTTAACCCAGGGAGCGACGCTTCACGTTCTAGCGTCTAGCTCCGTTGGGTTCGTTTTTGTCCCTGACTTCCTGTGCCTGACTTCCGGTTTTTCCTCCGTCCTGGCGTTCTCCCGCAGTGATATTGACTTCGGCTCTGTTGGTTCGGTTAAGAACCTTTGCGGGCCGCCTCTCTCGTTCACAAAGCGCCTCTCCACCGCGCTTGTGCAATTTGACACGTTCCGTGTCATTTCCCTATTTTGGCTGCTGTGCAGTGTTCTAATATCCCGCCCGGCGGCCGGGTTTGACTCCGCCATCCGGCGGGATTTCCTCTCCCTACCTTTGCCTCTTTGCTGCTCCGCTTGTCAGCTGGGCTTGTGCTCCGCTGGCGAGCCGGGCTTCCTCCCTCTGTTCTTGGCCTCGTTTACCGCTCCGCTTGTCAGCCGGGTTTTGCTCCGCTGACGGGCCGGGCACACCTTCTCCCTTCCTTCTTCCTACCACACCGGATTTGCTCCGCTGCCAGCCGGGTTCTGCTCCGTTGGCGGCCGGGTTGTTACAGGTGTGCTGCCCTTAGTTAGTTAGGGCTTTTCCTTATCCCTTCACACCACTTACTTTTGGGGGTTATTCAGCACTGGTGATTTCTTCACCTCATTGGACTTGATATCTTGCGTGGACCAGAGAGGAATGGGCTACAGCTACATGTTCCAGAAACACGGTAACAGCGCATCCTTGCGCTGCACATTGTAATTGGTATCAGTACTACTGTATTGCAGTGTATGATTCTCTGTTTTGTTTGTTGTAGATGTTGTTTCCACTATCCAGGATATGACAACCGAATTCTTATGTTCAATTAATCCTTTGGGGTGTACTTCGTGGCAGTTAAGACAGAAGATCAGAGTGAGCAGTATATCTTGTTAGTCACACCATATACAAGTATACTTTAGGTCATTCAACTTATGAAGGTATTGTCTTCTTCACTACAGCTCCAGTTATATCCCTGTCCAGAGGTCCTCTCATATCCATTCAGGAACATTCATATACAAGTAGCTAGGTATGAAAGGTTATGTTGTATAATTGGGAAGGTGATTGTCCTCTTCAGATGTAAGAATATAACCCTTTGCATTACAGTCTCTCTTGATTGCCAAGCCCACAAGAAGGTTGAGACGACCAGTCTGAAGACCCTCAACACCCACTTGTTACCCCCAACCTTTCCTTGTTTTTTCCCCCTGTTTTCCCCTGTTTTGCCTCCTGTGCTCTAGTGCTTGATAGAGTCGGAAGGCTACAGGGGAAGGCTGCGGATTATACTTCGGATTCCTGACGCTCCTGCAGAATCATCGCGTATCCTTTACAATGGGTTCCACAGCGGTATGAATACAGCGCTACGAGACCTCTGGGTAGAAGTGCGCTATATAAATACAAACGCATATACGCATACTAGCGCACTTGTATAAGGGGTGGTGCTGGTGACACACTGCCGTGGCCAGGCGGTAGCTACCGCGATTTGGGTGGCAGAGCATGCCCACCGCATCTACCCATGTCTCCAAGCCAATGACTAGCGCACTTGTGTAAGGGGTGATGCTGGTGACACACCGCCGTGGCCAGGCTGTAGCTACCGTGATTTGGGTGGCGGAGCATGCCCACCGCCATCTTCCCATGTCTTCATGCCAATGACTAGCGCACATGTGTAAGGGGTGGTGCTGGTGAAACACCCCCATGGCCAGGCGGTAGCTACCACAATTTGGGTGGTGGAGCATGCCCACCGCCATCTTCCCATGTCTCCATGCCAATGACTAGCTCACTTGTGTAAGGGGTGGTGCTGGTGACTCACCGCCGGGCCAGGCGGTAGCTACCTCAATTTGGGGCACATGCAATGGCAAGGTCCATCGGGGAACACTTCAACAGTACACAGCGGCAACATGGTGAAGGGCACATCATCGTGCACACAATGCCATTATTGCATAGAATTCACAGTTGGACGCACGTGCCATGGTTGGCTATTTGTGACGTACATTGGTCTGTGGTCCCTGCCATGTCAATTATGCATTTGATGGTTGATGATGCGTGACAGTGTTGAAGTGGACTCAACAATGTGTAACCAATCAATGTGTTGTGGGTCACTGCTGACCTTGGCAAGGCTTGTCTCACTGTATGGTGTTGTTACTTACTTGTGCTTATATATCTGCTCATACACACAATTGATTGTTCGCCGCCTACTGTGATAATTGTGTTGTGGATGTGTGCCGAGTTTACATGATGCAATTGGGTGTGACAGGTACAGCCAGGGGTGTAACGCAAGCCCCCGCAGCCCTCGCGTTGCAGGGGGACCCTGTGCTCCAGGGGGCCCCGGGCCCCTCACTGTAATACATCATTGACAGCACGCCCGCGCCCGGCCTCTTTAATAAACTGAATGGTGGTGCCACCGCTGCGCAAGAAGGCTCTGACAAAATGGTGCTGGGGCCACGGCCGGGGCTCCAGCCGGAGCCCCTGAGAATCTTAGAAATGGTGCGGGGGCCCCAGCAGGGGCCCGTGTGAGTGAGGAACAGGCACTTATAAATGTTGTCTGGGCCCCGGACGGGGCCCTGAGGCTCCTGAGGACTGGTGCGGAAATTGTTACATGGTGTCTCTGGCCGCTTGATGCAGGAATGGTGCGGGCTCCTGAAACATACCAATGGTACTGGTAGGCGGGCCCTGGCTGGGGCCCGGGTGTGACTAGTAACTGAGACAGGACTGAACTGAGAGGCTCTCTTAATGGTGCGACTGCGGGCAGGACTGACTGCGGACCCCTGACTAGTCTCGACGAGACTCTTAAATGGAGTAGACGGTGCGGGGCAGCGGGGACCCCGGCCGGGGCCCCTGAGGCAATTATAAATGGTTCGTGGGCCCCGGCCCGGGCCCTGAGGCTCTTCAGAAATGGTGCCGGTGCGGCGGGCCGCCCCTGAGCATGAGCAGGTTCTTTATTATATCAATCTATGGCGGCAGGACAGGGTGGGTGCGCGGGGCACTGCCGCGGCGCTCACTTGTTTACTCCAAGACGAACTTTCCGCCTTCCGGGATGCGTATGCACGTGTGGGGCGGGGGGAGGGCTGGCTGGTGACCAATGCCCTCATTACATTTGTCGGGAGAGGGACAACACGTGCGCAATCGCCGCAATGAGCTCACAGGCAATAAAAAATGCACGTTAGCGTAAGGTGTGGCATGATGCATCAGGCCAGGGGCGCGCATAGCCTAGAGAAGACAAAGCCACGCTAAGGTCAGGACAGTCCGAAGTCTGTCACCGGCAAGGCCTTTATTTGCCATAATTTAAATTGCCCGGCCCCTACCTGGCTAGCCTTGTGCTGCCCCCCCTGAGGCTCAGCCCCCCCTGCCTGCCTTCTGCACCTCATTCCCTTAAACGCTACTTTCAGTGACCTTGAACTTAACCTGCACATAAATGGCCCTTTCTCATTCACGGACAGGGCACTAGTTGGGAGTGGATGTGGGAGTACTGAGTCCCCACACTATTTTTAATGGATAGACTCCGTTCCCCTTACTCAAGCCGACAGGAGGCTGAGAGGTGTCAGGTCGTGCTGCCCAGCACTGCAGCTGCTTGCATTTACAAACATTGCATGCCTCTAACCTGGTCTCTCGTCTCGGGGTGTTTTAAACCTCCACCAAGGCCCCCCACCAGCCGCATTCCCTTTATTTGTGAGTACTATTTGAATCTCTTTTCTGGGAAGTAACAGAGAACCCCACAACATTAACCCTTCCATCGCCTAGGATATTACAAATATTCAGTTTTGTGCTTTGAAACTGGACAAAGAACATCATCAGAAAACAAACCTTAACACAAAATGCTGCTGCTAAAAAAATACACCCAGCACATTTTATTTGCAGTCCAACCGCAGTTTAAAGAGGTTATACTAAGTTCCACTAGTCTGTTAAAAAAATAGTGTTCCTTTCACCCATAACTGAGCGCCACTACATATTAATATACAGAATACTTACTTATCACTTATCAAGAGTACAACAAATCAAAAAAAAAATGATTTCCCATTTCTGTACAGATTATGTTAGTGTGTTGGTTATGTAGAATAGGTCTGGTCATTTTTGTGAGGACTATTATGACCTTACTTATTATTGTGACATCACTTCCTGTGAAATCATTGTGAATCACAGCCGCCCCCCCACTATTTTTCTTAGGCCTTGCACCCTGTTCTGAAACTGAATACTAGACCATACAATGCATGTTTTCTTGATTCTACTAACCACCAAGCATCCCACACAGCAGTGCTTTAAATGGGCAGGTGCTGTCTGGTACTGAGTACCTGCACTTTAATATGAAAGGGAGAGTACCTGCACTTTTTAGCTCTGCTGCTGTATGTTAAATAGGAGAGTACTGGTACATCTCAGGAGCAAACAGGTACTCTAAATAGTGATTACCAGCACTTCTGTATTTCCATGTAAAACACTACAGTTCCTGAGGGAAAATGAAAAACTATCTTGATAATTATATGCACAATGGCAATGGTTAAGGGTTACTGTGACGTCAGGTGGGAAAGAAAGGCTACCAAGGACACTTCTGGTTGTATGTCTAATGTTACTTTTATATTTTAAACAATGTATGAATTTATGGATAAAGGAAAAAACATAACAGTGCTAGGTGTCACCAGTGTGAATGGAACTCAAAAAAAAAAACTTGTAAATTTGTGACATATGTGACTTGGTCTCCACAATTTTCAAAGACGATCATAAATAATTTTACAATGATCCCAGCCACTGTGTACAATCATCAGGGCTGATCAAATTGGTTTGCTTTGATTGGTTGTCGATATATAATAAAGGGCTACTACGCAGTGACCACAAAGTGACGTGTTGTGCAATAGAAAACCTGTCCTCTGATTACATACTAACTGAAAGTAACTATAAGTATTGAGTCACAGTGTTTAAGGATGAGAGGCCAAGTAGTCCCTGTTAAGATTTTAGTTGATAACTTGTTTGTTGAGGAGCACAGAATGCACAAGATGCAATATGTATCTTATGCACAGCATCAACTTCTCATTATGTAATGAACCATTGCATACTTTTGTAAACTGGTGACAGAGGCTTAGTTTTTTCTGGTTCCAGGCAGTACCCCTGGGACTATTCCTTACATTTGAAATTCACATTTACTGCTATAGTGTGAGAAGGCATTTCATGAAAAGGAATATAAAGTACGGTTGCCAAAAGAAAAATGCCAGCCATGTGTTGTTTTAAGACACTAAATAGGGTTATAAATAAAAATGTATGTATTCATTTGTTATATGACTTTTTGGTCTTTGTTCCCTTACATTATCAGCCATGGATCATTCAGGCAGCCCTTAAACACAATTAAGTGTTTTATATTTATGTTTGCTGTTTGAAGTATGCACAGATAAGTGCTGAAAATACGGCTTTAGGTGAATGCTTATTTTTGTCCTGTATGGGGCATCAAAATGAGCTGGCAACCGTAATCATAGAACTGGAAGTTTTGTTGATATAAGCACATTATTCCCTACACTCTACATCCCTATTAATGCCAAAATAACAAAAGTTTAACTTATACCTGAAACCCTACGCTGCCATAAATAACATTCTGAGTTACTTCAAGTGTCCGAGAATGCACCCTGCATTCAGACAAGTCACTCCTCTTTCTCGCCCTTCACTTTTACGCTCACCCTGTACTTGTAGCAATCACAATGCACTTACACTGACCACTATGCACTCACACCATTCACCCGCTCACCCTGCACTCACAGTCCTCACTCTGCACTCGCAATGCACATGCTCTGTTTACCCTGTACCTCACCCTGCAGTCACACAAGCACACTACTCACCCTTCACTCATGTCACACTTCACTCACCTGTCCCCTCACTGCTCAATCTGCAATCTCACTCAAAGAAGCCCATCATTAACCATGCATTCTTTCGTCCAACTCTGCACTTACATATGGTCACCTCACTCACCCTGCAGTCACTCCTATTATCCTACTCTCACACTGTTGCATCACTTCTGTGTACTATTTAATCTATGCCTACTCAGGACTATTAACTTTAAACACTAGGCATAGTATTTTCAGAATGGACGACTCCGTGCAGTAATCACCAGGTGGGATTATGAACAAAATATATACCATATAGGAACCTGCAGAGATGAAAAACAAAGTAGTGTGTACATCTCTCACCTCTTAAGCCATTGCTAATCCCTGCATCCTATTGCACAATAAGCTGCATGCACCCCAGTCAGTGGTCCTCATGCACAACATGGAATGGGAACACTTGTAACATAGCATCAAATTCAAAACAAATACAACGCCCTTCCAACCACACACCCTATGCATATTGTATCCACGCTCAGTGCTCACGGGGAGCCCGGGCTAGCGTTGTGCATTCCTGGGTAGGTGGGGTTTCCTTGGCTGCTGTGTGTGCTCCGTTCAACAATGTTTGTAGAACAGGAAAAAGGCGGCCTGCCCGAGGGCTGGGACAGGCCCTCGAATGAATCATCTTCCTTCAGCATGAAGTCTGACTGTGCCAAATGTAATTCTTCATTTATTGCATCTTTAAAGATATGGAACACATTTGATCGTCCACATTGCAAAGATTGTTGACCTTTTCTGACAAATCGGTGCCAACATTAAATACAACTTAAGTTTGGTAGTGGAGGCATGATACTGCTTTAGATTGTCTGTTTTAAAAACACACTTTAAATAAGATGGACTCTGATGATTAGCGTCTGTGGTTATGTACTGTCTAATGTCAAGATTGCAGGGGTGTGCCCGCCTTTACTAAACAAGAAACAGCGGGTGCAGGGAGCTGCCTGGCACAGCACCAGGAAGAGAGGGGCGGCCATTCTAAAACAAGCATTTCAATTGGGAAGAAAGGGCTCTTCTTAAATTATTTGTGTCAGGTGTTTCAAAAGGCCTTTCCGCAACAATCACTCCCTCCTCTCTCTTCCTTGATGTGTAGCATTTCAATTTGCCTGCATTTCTAGCTAAAAAAACAGAAAAGATGGGTAATTGTTTTTTTTCTTCTTCGATGAAGAAAATATTAGCTCCTTCCCCCTCCCCTGAATCTTTCCCCTTGCCTGGTTTTCCCCTTACGTATTTGTGCTTATTGTTTATCTTGAACTTACAAGTAACTATGTTGCCATGTTCTAATAACTGTGTAACCTTTGTAACGATGTAACCTGTAACTGATCTGATGCTCATCTAAAGCGCTCTGATACCTCCGGGTCTAGCCAGCGCTATATAAAACCTTTAAAATAAAATTTAATTTTTTTAAAAAAAACATAGGGGTAGGAGGCCCTCTACACATATAACAATACAATACATTCAAGAACGCTCCATCCCCTGTCTTCTTGGCTCTGTCCTTTAGCTCTTGCCGCCTTGCAGCCGTCCATTCAGTTAATGCCTTCTTGCATCTGCCTTCAACTCCTGCATTCTTTGCTCTCACCCTCCTCCTCCAACTGATGAGTGATTACCCCCTCAATCCCATCCCTTCTGCTATTTCCTTCTTGGTTTTGTTTCTGTTATTTTACTGAGTTTTATATAGCACGAACTTGACCCGAAGATATCTGCTATCAGAGCGCTTTACATCGCACCAGTTGCGTTACATGAGGACACATTCATTTTTGTTAGGCACGGGGAGATTAAGCGATTTTCACAGGATGTTCAGCGTCATTGCCTAGAGTTGGACTCAGTTCCCCAGATTCAAGGTCGACCACCCTAGCCGTTAGGCCAACTCCTCTCATCTCTTGTATCTCTCCCCTGAGTACTCCCCTTCTTGCATCCATTCCATTCCAGCCTGCCTTCTCTACATGAATAGTTAGTATGGTTAAGCTACTGTAGAGTTCGTTAATAATGCTTTGTATTTCCCTTCCTTTTAGGCAGTATTGCTGGAACAAAACCCACAATTACAATCTTTGTGGTGTACACAAAATATTCTTACTGCTACCTTCATATTCATGGACTCTACTACTACATTGACTTTCTACAATTACATTTTAATCAAAGAAATGAGCAAACAGCCAAGAAAGTATTTAAGCGGTGCTCAAAAACAGAAAATGAAATGAAAACAAGAGCATTTTAAAGGCAAATTTATGAAAATTGACTCTATGTTTAGGTCTCCGGGTGATCATGACGCATCATCATCTCATGCATCATTACCAGAAGGCGATGCAGCTGCCTCATCAACAGGAGACAAAGCAGCACTGCCACAATCCCAATTGATCCCACCACATGAGAAAACAATACAGTGCTCTGATCAAACCACGGATGTACCTTTTAGCATTGAAGCACCAATTGTGGCAGCACTGCAGGCGACAACAACTACTATAGGAAACATGGAAAGCAAAAGTAAACAAGCTGTGTCAGCAGTGCCTCAATCTATCACAGAAGGAGTCAGAGAAATTGCAGGTACACCAGCTAGGCCTACACTGCTACCAGTGACTAAAGGAAGCTCAGAGACTGAGAATACACCATCAGCAGACAAATCTCTGAGTCTAATATTACAAACAAGTGAAGGAAGTGCTGAAATTGTAAGTGCACCAGATGTATCACTGCTTCTACCAGTGGCTAAAGAAAGTGAAGAACCTTCAAATGCGCTACTTGTTTCTGAAGTATTGCCAAACATTGAAGAAGAAACTGAAGACCTTATGAGTAAGGGGAACAACCTTTACAACGCAACTTTTACCACGCAGTGCCTTTACGACGCAACTTTTACAACGCAAACCATTACAACGCATTGCGCTGGGGGGCGCTCTAGGATAGGGAATAGGTTTAATGTACTATCCAACACCTTCCCTACTATCCACGGGGACTGGAGTTGGAATAGTAAATTAAACTATTCACTATCCAGCGCCCAAAAGCATTATGCGTTGTAAAGGTATTCGTTGTAAATACCGCGTTGTAAAGGCATGCGATGTAAAAGTATGCGATGTAATGTCATACATCCTATGAGTAAGGATGTGGAATTAGATTTAGAAGAACTAGAATCAAGCAGTACCCAGCTTTGCCAGGATTTGTACCCGAGTTATAGAGGGAACTTTTTAGACAAACCTTGGCATGATACCGAGTTACGAAGGTTTGTCATTAGAAGTAGCCCATGCAAGCCTAGAGGACCCTTCCCACGAGATAATAAAAACAGGTGCTTTTCCACAAACTATTACTACAAGGAAAATAAGACTGGAGATAAGACTCCAAGACTGTGGTTGTGCTACTCTTTAAAAATGGACAGTGCATACTGTGAACCTTGTTGAATTTTTGGAGATAGAAAACTTTCATTCTATCAGCAAGCATGGGCTAATGGTATAAAAGATTAGCAAGGCATGTCTCGAAAAATTAAAGAACATGAAATGACGAGCTCACATTTAGCGGCTTGTAATGTGCATGGAAGATGGAGGCAGGATGAGACGATCGATACACAACTGGAATCCGACTACAAAGAGCAGGTGAACTATTGGACACAAGTTCTTAGTAGGATCATCGATGCTACACTTCTGTTGTCAACTTGCAATTTACCTTTCCGAGGACATAGAGAAAAACTGAAGGAAAAAGATGGTGGAAACTTTCTGGCAGACATTGAACTTTTGGCCAAATATGATCCTGTTTTAAACCATCTGATTACAAGAGAGAGTAGAGTTAAATACTTGAGTCCTGCTATTCAAAATGAGCTGATTGAAATGCTTTCAAATAAAGTGCAAAATGAGATAGTAAGTGAAATAAAAAATGCACCATTTTACTTTGTTATAATGGACACAACGCAGGACATTAAAAAAGAAGACCAATTAAGCCTGGTCATCCGAAATGTGACACTGTTACTTAACACTGAGCAAATTCCAACTGAAATCAAAATTAATGAAAGCTTTGTTGGTTTCTATAAAATTACAGACCAAAGTGCTGAGGGGATAGCAACAGAACTTGTAAACCTTATAGAGGACAAAGGGCTAATGCTTAATAAATGTAGAGGTCAGGGATATGATGGTGCCAGCACAATGAGTGGTATATAGGGGAGTGCAAACCAGAATACGACAGAAAGAACCCAATTGTTAGGGGTGTTACAGTTCGTCTTACATAATTCAGGTTGTTTACAGGCAGTTTAAGCATTGTGAATCTGATTTTAAAATTATTTAATATTTAATTTCAAACCTTGGGTTAACAACTTCATGTTAACCCTGTAATTTTTGTTGAAAAGAAACTAGAGAGCTTTATTTGTTTTTGACAATGCTTGTTGTTTTATTTAAGTATTCATTGAGCTGTCAGTGTTTGAAGTTCTAGACTGTAAGCCCCTTGAGGGTAGGGCTCGCGCAACTCCTTGTGACAGGTATGCATTGGTTCAAGAGCTCGTGCTGGCTCTCGTGACAGGGGAAGCATCTATAAATAGATGCCTTTCCCAACCGTCAGCGCTTCGTCTCAGTTGATTCCCCTGACGAGCGCTTCTGACAGCGCGCAGCTGATCTTAAATCTGTTAAGCCCTGAACCCTTGAACTCCCAGCCTAATATTTCCCCGCTCTTCATCGCTCTGCCCGCCTGTCATTTCTGAGCGAGGAGGCTCCGTTCTTCCCTCGGCGGATCGGCTGGTCTGCGCATTCCTTTTGTGCCTGCGGGCGTTTCTAACCTTCAGTCCACGTACACAGCGCGGAGGCTTCCCTGGAAACGAAGCTCCGTTTCTCTTCCCGTCAAGACAGTTGGGACTGCGCATTTCCTTTCCCTTGCGCATGCAGGCAGTCCGAGGTCCCCGTCAACGTGTGACAGCGCGGAGGCTTCTTAGAAAAAACGAAGCTCCGCTCCTACCCCGGCAAATCAGTTGGGTCAGCGTTTATCTTTCCCTGATGCCTGCAGGCAGTTCGAGACTCCTGTCTCCCCAGTAACTATAGAAGGGACAGTAAGGTTTTTTATATATTTCATAAATTGGTAATTTATGTCTAAAATCAATTTAAACTACAACATAGCTTGCAATTGATCTTTAAAGGGACAGAAGTTAAGTTAAAGGTTTTAAAAAACGCACAGTCTTGGCAGAACATCAAACCTTGGCAAGACAAGACATTTATGAATAGAACTGGTGCATTTTAGAGTTTGTAGCAAGCCAAGAGACATTGAGACTTGACTAAAAAGAAGAAGTAAACCTTGGCAAAGTCAAGGAAACCTTTGCTCAATATGTTATCAGAAACTTCAGTGTATATAGAGAGAGTTTAACGTATGGACAATAACTAATTGTTTAAAATCTGATTGTTGGTTTAAACGTTGGGCAATCTGGTAAATAGCAGTGGGGAAGGGCTGTTCTTTCCTTCTTATCATCCCATTGCAGATCCCCATTGGTAGAAGAGTTTGCAGAAGACTTCAGGTACGAGTGTTTGCATGAAGAATTCTGTTAAGTTCACTAACCAGTTTAATAACTAACGTATTATTTATAAGAGGTCATGTTCTGATAATAATCTTATTTTCAAGGGTCTAGAGATTGACGCTGAGTAATACTGAGCTAAAAGTGTGTAAACAAAGGCCGCAAGAGTTTATGGTCAGTAACTGAGTGTTTATTCATCACTGTCTAAGGAGGTAACTTGGAGAGTTATTGATGGTAAATCTTTTAACTTCAGAAAACTACGTGAAACCGGAAACAAGCACGTATCAAGTAAACAGTTGACGGCCTGGAGCACAAACAAGAGAAAACAATTTCTGAAGACAACATTTCTTTATTTGTTGTATGTTTGTTTTCTCGGTCCACTTCCCCTTTCCCTTTGGGGAAAGTTAAATCAGTCAGTGTTGGTTTCCTGACTGAGTTGACTTAATCCTGAGGGAGTTGGGAGTTTGCAGCTTTGGAGGAAACGTCAGGAGTGCTCTCAGGACTACTTAACACCAATGCAGTCTATGTACACTGTGCTGCTCATAATCTAAATTTAGTGTTGAATGATGCCTGCTTGCATATTCCTGAAATTGCAGAATTCTATGACATTATACAGAAAGTGTATTTATTTTTCAGCCAAAACATCAAACGGTGGGAACTTCTTACGATTACAAAAGAGAGCACAACTCATTCAAAGCCAACACTGAAGAGACTCTGTCCAACATGTTGGGCATCCAGACATGATGCTTTCCATGCTCTACGCTATTGTTTTATGGACATCATGAAAGTACTCACTACAATTTTACTGCAGTCTAAAAAGGTTGAGGAGCGCACAGAAGCTCAGGGTCTTAGGAAGGGCATTGAGACTTTTGAGTTTGCGGTAATGGTTGTAATCCAGTCCAAAGTGCTGGAGACAATAAATATTGTGTCCAAACTGCTTCAGTCTAAAGATCTGGACCTTTTACAAGCATCAAATAAGTTAAGTAGTGCTGCGAATACGTTTGCCAGTTTCAGAGAAAAGTTTGACGATGTGAAAAGCTCAGCATCTTTACTTGCAACTGCATGGGAATTCAATTGCATTTTACACAAAAACCACCACGACGCAAAAAAAAGCACTTCGATGAACTCTGTGAAGACCAAAGGCTGTGCAACCCTGAAGACAATTTTAAGGTGTCTGTTTTATGCTAACATAGATATTGTTGTAAATCAGATAAAAACTTGTTTTGTTGGTATGAACACCATAATCCAATGCTTTCATTTCATGATGCCTTCAGAAATCCTCAGAGCTAGTGAGGAGGAATTGTTTGAAGCAGCCATGACCCTGGCAGCTCATTACAAAAAAGACTTGTCCCCAGAGTTTCCACAACAACTCATCGCTTTCAAGGCAGTGTTGAAAGAACAAATAAAACTTATCTCAGGTGGCACAATAAAGGATCTGGCTGACCTTTTATTTTTGAGAAACCATGCAATTCTGCCCAGTGTTTTGGATGTTGCAACAGCACTGAAACTTTTTCTAACAATTCCAGTTACTGTAGCCAGTGCAGAAAGGTCATTTTCAAAGTTAAAATTAATAAAAAACTTTCCCTGAAGCACAATGACGCAGGAAAGTCTGTCGGGGCTTGCAACTTTAAGCATTGAGAGCGATCGAGCAAGAAAAATAAATGTGAAAGCTTTAACAGAAGACTTTGCACGAAGAAAGGCCAAGAGGCAAACATTCTTTCAGTCAAGTACATCTCTCCAGTTCAGTGAACCAAGCAGTAGTAACCTTCAGCCACCGGTCTAAGTTGCCAGTCACTCTTCCTGGTGTAAGCAGTCTTCAGCCTTGTGTTCACTCTAAGTATTGTTTTCTGCTGTATCACCCTTCAAACTCTGCCATACATTTCATCAGGCTCCTGCAAGTACTGTTCCTAATTCATGTATCTGTCCTGTGAGGCCCATGAGGAAGCAGTAAGTAATATGGTATTCTGCCAGTATATCATACTTTAAATATTGTTCGCTTATATATAGGCTACCTCAATATTCTGAACATGCGTTTATAGAGGCAAGAAGAAATGTATTCAGTTTAACCTGACATATATGCAACCCCTTGACACTTTTCTTTTGCACAGACAAAAGGGGAATTATTTGAGTAAACAGCTTTGTTTATTTTGCAGCTGAACTTGCTATTGTTTTGCCGGTCCCTTAAATAGTTGTGCCTTTATGCCCAAAATAAAGGGGCATACTTTGTCGAAACTGGTTTAATGTTTATGCTCCTAAACTTGTTGTTGTTTTTATCACTCACATTGAAATATGTGCACCTTTATTCAAAAATAAAAGGGGCATTGTTTGACTGGATGGGTTTGATGTTTATGCTGCTAAATTGTTATTACTTTACCAGGCACTTTGAAATATTTATGCCTTCACGCACAAACAAAGGAGATTAGTCTGACAAAATAGGTTTGTTTTATGTATGCTGCTTTGCTGTCTGCTGTACTTGTTACTGTTTTGCTAGTCACTTTGAAATATTTGAGCCTTCAAAAAGGGAATTGTTCGTTTAAACTGGTTTGATTATTGAATGTGCTGTAGTTGTTGTTTATCAGTTGCTTTGAAATATATGTGCCTTTATGCACACACCAAACGGGGAATTGTTTAACTAACCTGGCTTCATTTTTGCATACTGCTGGACTTGTTTTTACCATGCACTTTGAAAGTATTTTCACCTTGATGCAAGAAGAAAGTTGGATTGTTTTGCAAAACATGCTTGATTTATGTATATTGCTGGACTGGTGATTGCTTTATTTTGCACTTTGAATGTATTTGCACTTTTTCTTTTCCTTTACCAACTACAGTTTGTAGAGATTGTCATTAGGTACTTGCTGATATGGTTTGTTTTTATTCTACATACAGTGTTAGTTATGGTGTTGCTTGCACTTGTCTGTAATACGTGTACCTTAAATCTTGTATTTAGCATTGTTTACACTACAGAAATGATAAATTAAAACAAACATCTGCATCAGTGTTCTGAAGCATCCAAACCGTTTTCTTCCTCAGCCTTGTTTCCTGCCTGTTTTGCAGTGCTTACTAATAAAGACATGATTGAAATTGCTTCCTCAGTTCACATTATTATCATGCACAACCCTTGACAGTCGCTAGTGTGTAGCATGCAGATAATTCAAAAAGTCTATTTCTCTTGACTTTCGCAGGATACTGAGTTATAGCCTGTGTACTTCTCATGTATATTGTCAGTCGAGTTTTTATGGAATTGCAGGTTTGGGTTTCTCTTTCAAAGTTTCAAGGTATTGTCAATTCCTTAACAGACCCTTCATAGTTGTTCTTTGTTCTTCAGCCATAGGCAGTTCCTGAGACAATAGGATCAATCCTTGGCAGTGTTCTGATTGCTGCCTCAGTTAAATAATCTGCTTTTGACAGTATTGTTGCAAATGGCATAGCTTGTATGTTGAGAGTGTTTCCCACTTTCTCACTAGAACTTACAGAAAGACAATATAGAGGCATTTCATGTAAATGTTGGAGGTTTCAAAGCAAAATATGCTAGATTTCTGGGTGGTAGTATGCACAGATAAGTGCTGAAAATACGGCTTTAGGTGAATGCTTATTTTTGTCCTGTATGGGGCATCAAAATGAGCTGGCAACCCTAATCATAGAACTGGAAGTTTTGTTGATATAAGCACATTATTCCCTTCATTCTACATCCCTATTAATGCCAAAATAACAAAAGTTTAACTTATACCTGAAACCCTACGCTGCCATAAATAACATGCTGAGTTACTTCAAGTGTCCGAGAATGCACCCTGCATTCAGACAAGTCACTCCTCTTTCTCGCCCTTCACTTTTACGCTCACCCTGTACTTGTAGCAATCACAATGCACTTACACTGACCACTATGCACTCACACCATTCACCCGCTCACCCTGCACTCACAGTCCTCGCTCTGCACTCGCAATGCACATGCTCTGTTTATCCTGTACCTCACCCTGCAGTCACACAAGCACACTACTCACCCTTCACTCATGTCACACTTCACTCACCTGTCCCCTCACTGCTCAATCTGCAATCTGACTCAAAGAAGCCCATCATTAACCATGCATTCTTTCGTCCAACTCTGCACTTACATATGGTCACCTCACTCACCCTGCAGTCACTCCTATTTCCCTACTCTCACACTGTTGCATCACTTCTGTGTACTATTTAATCTATGCCTACTCAGGACTATTAACTTTAAACATTAGGCATAGTATTTTCAGAATGGACGACTCCGTGCAGTAATCACCAGGTGGGATTATGAACAAAATATATACCATATAGGAACCTGCAGAGATGAAAAACAAAGTAGTGTGCACATCTCTCACCTCTTAAGCCATTGCTAATCCCTGCATCCTATTGCACAATAAGCTGCATGCACCCCAGTCAGTGGTCCTCATGCACAACATGGAATGGGAACACTTGTAACATAGCATCAAATTCAAAACAAATACAACGCCCTTCCAACCACACACCCTATGCATATTGTATCCATGCTCAGGGCTCACGGGGAGCCCGGGCTAGCGTTGTGCATTCCTGGGTAGGTGGGGTTTCCTTGGCTGCTGTGTGTGCTCCGTTCAACAATGTTTGTAGAACAGGAAAAAGGCGGCCTGCCCGAGGGCTGGGACAGGCCCTCGAATGAATCATCTTCCTTCAGCATGAAGTCTGACTGTGCCAAATGTAATTCTTCATTTATTGCATCTTTAAAGATATGGAACACATTTGATCGTCCCCATTGCAAAGATTGTTGACCTTTTCTGACAAATCGGTGCCAACATTAAATACAACTTAAGTTTGGTAGTGTAGGCATGATACTGCTTTAGATTGTCTGTTTTAAAAACACACTTTAAATAAGATGGACTCTGATGATTAGCGTCTGTGGTTATGTACTGTCTAATGTCAAGATTGCAGGGGTGTGCCCGCCTTTACTAAACAAGAAACAGCGGGTGCAGGGAGCTGCCTGGCACAGCACTAGGAAGAGAGGGGCGGCCATTCTAAAACAAGCATTTCAATTGGGAAGAAAGGGCTCTTCTTAAATTATTTGTGTCAGGTGTTTCAAAAGGCCTTTCCGCAACAATCACTCCCTCCTCTCTCTTCCTTGATGTGTAGCATTCCACTTTGCCTGCATTTCTAGCTAAAAAACAGAAAAGATGGGTAATTGGTTTTTTTCTTCTTCGATGAAGAAAATATTAGCTCCTTCCCCCCTCCCCTGAATCTTTCCCCTTGCCTGGTTTTCCCCTTACGTATTTGTGCTTATTGTTTATCTTGACCTTACAAGTAACTATGTTGCCATGTTCTAATAACTGTGTAACCTTTGTAACGATGTAACCTGTAACTGATCTGATGCTCATGTAAAGCGCTCTGATACCTCCGGGTCTAGCCAGCGCTATATAAAACCTTTAAGGTAAAATTTAAAAAATTTTTAAAAAACATAGGTGTAGGAGGCCCTCTACACATATAACAATACAATACATTCAAGAACGCTCCATCCCCTGTCTTCTTGGCTCTGTCCTTTAGCTCCTGCCGCCTTGCAGCCGTCCATTCAGTTAATGCCTTCTTGCATCTGCCTTCAACTCCTGCATTCTTCGCTCTCACCCTCCTCCTCCAACTGATGAGTGATTACCCCCTCAATCCCATCCCTTCTGCTATTTCCTTCTTGGTTTTGTTACTGTTATTTTACTGAGTTTTATATAGCACGAACTTGACCCGAAGATATCTGCTATCAGAGCGCTTTACATCGCACCAGTTGCGTTACATGAGGACACATTCATTTTTGTTTGGCACGGGGAGATTAAGCGATTTTCACAGGATGTTCAGCGTCATTGCCTAGAGTCTGACTCAGTTCCCCAGATTCAAGGTCAACCACCCTAGCCGTTAGGCCAACTCCTCTCATCTCTTGTATCTCTCCCCTGAGTACTCCCCTTCTTGCATCCATTCCATTCCAGCCTGCCTTCTCTACATGAATAGTTAGTATGGTTAAGCTACTGTAGAGTTCATTAATAATGCTTTGTATTTCCCTTCCTTTTAGGCAGTATTGCTGGAACAAAACCCACAATTACAATCTTTGTGGTGTACACAAAATATTCTTACTGCTACCTTCATATTCATGGACTCTACTACTACATTGACTTTCTACAATTACATTTTAATCAAAGAAATGAGCAAACAGCCAAGAAAGTATTTAAGCGGTGCTCAAAAACAGAAAATTAAATCAAAACAAGAGCATTTTAAAGGCAAAATTATGAAAATTGACTCTATGTTTAGGTCTCCGGGTGATCATGACGCATCATCATCTCATGCATCATTACCAGAAGGCGATGCAGCTGCCTCATCAACAGGAGACAAAGCAGCAGTGCCACAATCCCAATTGATCCCACCACATATGAAAACAATACAGTGCTCTGATCAAACCACGGATGTACCTTTTAGCATTGAAGCACCAATTGTGGCAGCACTGCAGGCGACAACAACTACTATAGGAAACATGGAAAGCAAAAGTAAACAAGCTGTGTCAGCAGTGCCTCAATCTATCACAGAAGGAGTCAGAGAAATTGCAGGTACACCAGCTAGGCCTACACTGCTACCAGTGACTGAAGGAAGCTCAGAGACTGAGAATACACCATCAGCAGACAAATCTCTGAGTCTAATATTACAAACAAGTGAAGGAAGTGCTGAAATTGTAAGTGCACCAGATGTATCACTGCTTCTACCAGTGGCTAAAGAAAGTGAAGAACCTTCAAATGCGCTACTTGTTTCTGAAGTATTGCCAAACATTGAAGAAGAAACTGAAGACCTTATGAGTAAGGGGAACAACCTTTACAACGCAACTTTTACCACGCAGTGCCTTCACGACGCAACTTTTACAACGCAAACCATTACAACGCATTGCGCTGGGGGGCGCTCTAGGATAGGGAATAGGTTTAATGTACTAACCAACACCTTCCCTACTATCCACGGGGACTGGAGTTGGAATAGTAAATTAAACTATTCACTATCCAGCGCCCAAAAGCATTATGCGTTGTAAAGGTATTCGTTGTAAATACCGCGTTGTAAAGGCATGCGATGTAAAAGTATGCGTTGTAATGTCATACATCCTATGAGTAAGGATGTGGAATTAGATTTAGAAGAACTAGAATCAAGCAGTACCCAGCTTTGCCAGGATTTGTACCCGAGTTATAGAGGGAACTTTTTAGACAAACCTTGGCATGATACCGAGTTACGAAGGTTTGTCATTAGAAGTAGCCCATGCAAGCCTAGAGGACCCTTCCCACGAGATAATAAAAACAGGTGCTTTTCCACAAACTATTACTACAAGGAAAATAAGACTGGAGATAAGACTCCAAGACTGTGGTTGTGCTACTCTTTAAAAATGGACAGTGCATACTGTAAACCTTGTTGGCTTTTTGGAGATAGAAAACTTTCATCCTATCAGCAAGCATGGGCTAATGGTATAAAAGATTAGCAAGGCATGTCTCGAAAAATTAAAGAACATGAAATGACGAGCTCACATTTAGCGGCTTGTAATGTGCATGGAAGATGGAGGCAGGATGAGACGATCGATACACAACTGGAATCCGACTACAAAGAGCAGGTGAACTATTGGACACAAATTCTTAGTAGGATCATCGATGCTACACTTCTGTTGTCAACTTGCAATTTACCTTTCCGAGGACATAGAGAAAAACTGAAGGAAAAAGATGGTGGAAACTTTCTGGCAGACATTGAACTTTTGGCCAAATATGATCCTGTTTTAAACCATCTGATTACAAGGGAGAGTAGAGTTAAATACTTGAGTCCTGCCATTCAAAATGAGCTGATTGAAATGCTTTCAAATAAAGTGAAAAATGAGATAGTAAGTGAAATAAAAAATGCACCATTTTACTTTGTTATAATGGACACAACGCAGGACATTAAAAAAGAAGACCAATTAAGCCTGGTCATCCGAAATGTGACACTGTTACTTAACACTGAGCAAATTCCAACTGAAATCAAAATTAATGAAAGCTTTGTTGGTTTCTATAAAATTACAGACCAAAGTGCTGAGGGGATAGCAACAGAACTTGTAAATCTTATAGAGGACAAAGGTCTAATGCTTAATAAATGTAGAGGTCAGGGATATGATGGTGCCAGCACAATGAGTGGTATATAGGGGAGTGCAAACCAGAATACGACAGAAAGAACCCAATGCAGTCTATGTACACTGTGCTGCTCATAATCTAAATTTAGTGTTGAATGATGCCTGCTTGCATATTCCTGAAATTGCAGAATTCTATGACATTATACAGAAAGTGTATTTATTTTTCAGCCAAAGCATCAAACGGTGGGAACTTCTTACGATTACAAAAGAGAGCACAACTCATTCAAAGCCAACACTGAAGAGACTCTGTCCAACATGTTGGGCATCCAGACATGATGCTTTCCATGCTCTACGCCAGTGTTTCCCAAACTGTGGTCCGCGGACCCCCAGGGGTCCGTGACACATTCTCAGGGGGTCCGTTGGCAGAAGTTTTAAAAGAACAGACACGTTTCTTGTGTAATTAGCAGCTTTCCAGCAACAATAAAAGTGTCAAGATAATGGCAATGATTAATGTACCTGCTGGAGAGCAGGCGAATTTTGTTCAGTGGCAGCTTTGGCTTAGGCACAGAGGGTTAATGTGCCTACTGCAAAGAACGTGTAACATGCATTTTAGAAAAGCAGTATTTTATGTGCATAGGTTCGTGGTTACTGCTTTTGTCACAGAGATTATTTTGTTACTGTGCACTTCATAAGTGACAATCGAAATCTAGCAGAGGGAACTATAAACTGTCATCAAAGAGCTGCTTGCAAACTGCATGGTACCAGTTAGTAACTTATGTTTTTTCCCAGTTATTCATTATCCTGATGCTGCTAAAAAGATTTATTTGGGCGCAAATACATTTTTAATGTTACTAGCCACTGTGTTATGTTCTGAATCCTGAGTCTGTTCTTTTCCAGACCAAGCACTCTTTAAAAATGCCTACCAGTATGAATGACATGTGAACCTTGTAGTCCCCTTTACCTTATGTAACATTTTATATACACACTGATTTACATGTATGATTCAATGTCTCTATATGTGTGTGATGTAAAGTGCTCTGACATCCTACAATGGTATGAGAGATGCTATAAAACAAATGACATACATGTGACAGAGGGGCTGTTCCTTCAATATAAAATACTACGGGCCAGATGTACGATCCGTTTTTATATGCGCGAATGGGTTCGTGAACCCATTTGCGCATGCAAAAACCTATTGGGCCATGTACATTGCCTATTTCGCGAGTCGCAATTTGTTTGCGACTCGCTAAATAGGTTTTGCAACTTGCTATTTGGAAGGGGCATTCCCTTCCAAATAGCGAGTCTCAAAACCATGTACAAATGTTTTTCGGTCGCAAAACACTTGCAATTACCACCTACTTCAAGTAGATGGTAATGCATTCGCAAATGGGAAGGGGTCCCCAGGGGACCCTTCCCCTTTGCAAATGCATGCAAAATCATTTTTTAAGGGCAGGCAGAGGTCCCAGGGACCTCTGCCTGCCCTTAAAAAATGAAACTAAAACGTTTAATTTTCTTTTTTTTTTTAATGCATGGTAAACGGGCTGCATTTTTAAAAAAAACTGCTTTATTTAAAAGCAGTCCCAGACATGGTGGCCTACTGAGCCCAGCAGGCCACCATCCCTGGGAGGGCGGGCATTTCCAATGGGCTAGCAAATTGCGAGTGGCTCATTAATATTAATGAGCCCCGCAATTTGCGACCCCATTGAAAATCCCAAACAGTTTTAAACACACTGTTGTACATTTCATTTAGTGACTCACAATTTGCCACTTGCATTGTGTCGCCAATTACGAGGCGCTAAATGAAATGGTCGTACATCTGGCCCCAAAATCCTTAGTACTATGAGTATTTGTTTTGTGTGAACACGTGTTTTTTTTTTTATTACTGTTTTAATATTTGAAATTTAACTCATACAAATTGCTTGGGGGTCCCCGGCTTCCAGTGGTGACTCAATGGGGGTCCTCAGGAGTCAAAAGTTTGGGAACCACTGCTCTACGCTATTGTTTTATGGACATCATGAAAGTACTCACTACAATTTTACTGCAGTCTAAAAAGGTTGAGGAGCGCACAGAAGCTCAGGGTCTTAGGAAGGGCATTGAGACTTTTGAGTTTGCGGTAATGGTTGTAATCCAGTCCAAAGTGCTGGAGACAATAAATATTGTGTCCAAACTGCTTCAGTCTAAAGATCTGGACCTTTTACAAGCATCAAATAAGTTAAGTAGTGCTGCGAATACGTTTGCCAGTTTCAGAGAAAAGTTTGACGATGTGAAAAGCTCAGCATCTTTACTTGCAACTGCATGGGGAATTCAATTGCATTTTATACAAAAACCACCACGACGCAAAAAAAAGCACTTCGATGAACTCTGTGAAGACCAAAGGCTGTGCAACCCTGAAGACAATTTTAAGGTGTCTGTTTTATGCTAACATAGATATTGTTGTAAATCAGATAAAAACTTGTTTTGTTGGTATGAACACCATAATCCAATGCTTTCATTTCATGATGCCTTCAGAAATCCTCAGAGCTAGTGAGGAGGAATTGTTTGAAGCAGCCATGACCCTGGCAGCTCATTATAAAAAAGACTTGTCCCCAGAGTTTCCACAACAACTCATCGCTTTCAAGGCAGTGTTGAAAGAACAAATAAAACTTATCTCAGGTGGCACAATAAAGGATCTGGCTGACCTTTTATTTTTGAGAAACCATGCAATTCTGCCCAGTGTTTTGGATGTTGCAACAGCACTGAAACTTTTTCTAACAATTCCAGTTACTGTAGCCAGTGCAGAAAGGTCATTTTCAAAGTTAAAATTAATAAAAAAACTTTCCCTGAAGCACAATGACGCAGGAAAGGCTGTCGGGGCTTGCAACTTTAAGCATTGAGAGCGATCGAGCAAGAAAAATAAATGTGAAAGCTTTAACAGAAGACTTTGCACGAAGAAAGGCCAAGAGGCAAACATTCTTTCAGTCAAGTACATCTCTCCAGTTCAGTGAACCAAGCAGTAGTAACCTTCAGCCACCGGTCTAAGTTGCCAGTCACTCTTCCTGGTGTAAGCAGTCTTCAGCCTTGTGTTCACTCTAAGTATTGTTTTCTGCTGTATCACCCTTCAAACTCTGCCATACATTTCATCAGGCTCCTGCAAGTACTGTTCCTAATTCATGTATCTGTCCTGTGAGGCCCATGAGGAAGCAGTAAGTAATATGGTATTCTGCCAGTATATCATACTTTAAATATTGTTCGCTTATATATAGGCTACCTCAATATTCTGAACATGCGTTTATAGAGGCAAGAAGAAATGTATTCAGTTTAACCTGACATATATGCACCCCCTTGACACTTTTCTTTTGCACAGACAAAAGGGGAATTATTTGAGTAAACAGCTTTGTTTATTTTGCAGCTGAACTTGCTATTGTTTTGCCGGTCCCTTAAATATTTGTACCTTTATGCCCAAAATAAAGGGGCATACTTTGTCGAAACTGCTTTAATGTTTATGCTCCTAAACTTGTTGTTGTTTTTATCACTCACATTGAAATATTTGCACCTTTATTCAAAAATAAAAGGGGCATTGTTTGACTGGATGGGTTTGATGTTTATGCTGCTAAATTGTTATTACTTTACCAGGCACTTTGAAATATTTATGCCTTCACGCACAAACAAAGGGGATTAGTCTGACACAATAGGTTTGTTTTATGTATGCTGCTTTGCTGTCTGCTGTACTTGTTACTGTTTTGCTAGTCACTTTGAAATATTTGAGCCTTCAAAAAGGGAATTGTTCGTTTAAACTGGTTTGATTATTGAATGTGCTGTAGTTGTTGTTTATCAGTTGCTTTGAAATATATGTGCCTTTATGCACACACCAAACGGGGAATTGTTTGACTAACCTGGCTTCATTTTTGCATACTGCTGGACTTGTTTTTACCATGCACTTTGAAAGTATTTTCACCTTGATGCAAGAAGAAAGTTGGATTGTTTTGCAAAACATGCTTGATTTATGTATATTGCTGGACTGGTGATTGCTTTATTTTGCACTTTGAATGTATTTGCACTTTTTCTTTTCCTTTACCAACTACAGTTTGTAGAGATTGTCATTAGGTACTTGCTGATATGGTTTGTTTTTATTCTACATACAGTGTTAGTTATGGTGTTGCTTGCACTTGTCTGTAATACGTGTACCTTAAATCTTGTATTTAGCATTGTTTACACTACAGAAATGATAAATTAAAACAAACATCTGCATCAGTGTTCTGAAGCATCCAAACCGTTTTCTTCCTCAGCCTTGTTTCCTGCCTGTTTTGCAGTGCTTACTAATAAAGACATGATTGAAATTGCTTCCTCAGTTCACATTATTATCATGCACAACCCTTGACAGTCGCTAGTGTGTAGCATGCAGATAATTCAAAAAGTCTATTTCTCTTGACTTTCGCAGGATACTGAGTTATAGCTTGTGTACTTCTCATGTATATTGTCAGTCGAGTTTTTATGGAATTGCAGGTTTGGGTTTCTCTTTCAAAGTTTCAAGGTATTGTCAATTCCTTATCAGACCCTTCATAGTTGTTCTTTGTTCTTCAGCCATAGGCAGTTCCTGAGACAATAGGATCAATCCTTGGCAGTGTTCTGATTGCTGCCTCAGTTAAATAATCTGCTTTTGACAGTATTGTTGCAAATGGCATAGCTTGTATGTTGAGAGTGTTTCCCACTTTCTCACTAGAACTTACAGAAAGACAATATAGAGGCATTTCATGTAAATGTTGGAGGTTTCAAAGCAAAATATGCTAGATTTCTGGGTGGTAGTATGCACAGATAAGTGCTGAAAATACGGCTTTAGGTGAATGCTTATTTTTGTCCTGTATGGGGCATCAAAATGAGCTGGCAACCCTAATCATAGAACTGGAAGTTTTGTTGATATAAGCACATTATTCCCTACACTCTACATCCCTATTAATGCCAAAATAACAAAAGTTTAACTTATACCTGAAACCCTACGCTGCCATAAATAACATGCTGAGTTACTTCAAGTGTCCGAGAATGCACCCTGCATTCAGACAACTCACTCCTCTTTCTCGCCCTTCACTTTTACGCTCACCCTGTACTTGTAGCAATCACAATGCACTTACACTGACCACTATGCACTCACACCATTCACCCGCTCACCCTGCACTCACAGTCCTAACTCTGCACTCGCAATGCACATGCTCTGTTTACCCTGTACCTCACCCTGCAGTCACACAAGCACACTACTCACCCTTCACTCATGTCACACTTCACTCACCTGTCCCCTCACTGCTCAATCTGCAATCTCACTCAAAGAAGCCCATCATTAACCATGCATTCTTTCGTCCAACTCTGCACTTACATATGGTCACCTCACTCACCCTGCAGTCACTCCTATTACCCTACTCTCACACTGTTGCATCACTTCTGTGTACTATTTAATCTATGCCTACTCAGGACTATTAACTTTAAACACTAGGCATAGTATTTTCAGAATGGACGACTCCGTGCAGTAATCACCAGGTGGGATTATGAACAAAATATATACCATATAGGAACCTGCAGAGATGAAAAACAAAGTAGTGTGCACATCTCTCACCTCTTAAGCCATTGCTAATCCCTGCATCCTATTGCACAATAAGCTGCATGCACCCCAGTCAGTGGTCCTCATGCACAACATGGAATGGGAACACTTGTAACATAGCATCAAATTCAAAACAAATACAACGCCCTTCCAACCACACACCCTATGCATATTGTATCCACGCTCAGTGCTCACGGGGAGCCCGGGCTAGCGTTGTGCATTCCTGGGTAGGTGGGGTTTCCTTGGCTGCTGTGTGTGCTCCGTTCAACAATGTTTGTAGAACAGGAAAAAGGCGGCCTGCCCGAGGGCTGGGACAGGCCCTCGAATGAATCATCTTCCTTCAGCATGAAGTCTGACTGTGCCAAATGTAATTCTTCATTTATTGCATCTTTAAAGATATGGAACACATTTGATCGTCCACATTGCAAAGATTGTTGACCTTTTCTGACAAATCGGTGCCAACATTAAATACAACTTAAGTTTGGTAGTGGAGGCATGATACTGCTTTAGATTGTCTGTTTTAAAAACACACTTTAAATAAGATGGACTCTGATGATTAGCGTCTGTGGTTATGTACTGTCTAATGTCAAGATTGCACGGGTGTGCCCGCCTTTACTAAACAAGAAACAGCGGGTGCAGGGAGCTGCCTGGCACAGCACCAGGAAGAGAGAGGCGGCCATTCTAAAACAAGCATTTCAATTGGGAAGAAAGGGCTCTTCTTAAATTATTTGTGTCAGGTGTTTCAAAAGGCCTTTCCGCAACAATCACTCCCTCCTCTCTCTTCCTTGATGTGTAGCATTTCACTTTGCCTGCATTTCTAGCTAAAAAACAGAAAAGATGGGTAATTGTTTTTTTTCTTCTTCGATGAAGAAAATATTAGCTCCTTCCCCCCTCCCCTGAATCTTTCCCCTTGCCTGGTTTTCCCCTTACGTATTTGTGCTTATTGTTTATCTTGACCTTACAAGTAACTATGTTGCCATGTTCTAATAACTGTGTAACCTTTGTAACGATGTAACCTGTAACTGATCTGATGCTCATGTAAAGCGCTCTGATACCTCCGGGTCTAGCCAGCGCTATATAAAACCTTTAAAATAAAATTTAAATTTTTAAAAAAAAACATAGGGGTAGGAGGCCCTCTACACATATAACAATACAATACATTCAATAACGCTCCATCCCCTGTCTTCTTGGCTCTGTCCTTTAGCTCTTGCCGCCTTGCAGCCGTCCATTCAGTTAATGCCTTCTTGCATCTGCCTTCAACTCCTGCATTCTTCGCTCTCACCCTCCTCCTCCAACTGATGAGTGATTACCCCCTCAATCCCATCCCTTCTGCTATTTCCTTCTTGGTTTTGTTTCTGTTATTTTACTGAGTTTTATATAGCACGAACTTGACCCGAAGATATCTGCTATCAGAGCGCTTTACATCGCACCAGTTGCGTTACATGAGGACATATTCATTTTTGTTAGGCACGGGGAGATTAAGCGATTTTCACAGGATGTTCAGCGTCATTGCCTAGAGTCGGACTCAGTTCCCCAGATTCAAGGTCGACCACCCTAGCCGTTAGGCCAACTCCTCTCATCTCTTGTATCTCTCCCCTGAGTACTCCCCTTCTTGCATCCATTCCATTCCAGCCTGCCTTCTCTACATGAATAGTTAGTATGGTTAAGCTACTGTAGAGTTCATTAATAATGCTTTGTATTTCCCTTCCTTTTAGGCAGTATTGCTGGAACAAAACCCACAATTACAATCTTTGTGGTGTACACAAAATATTCTTACTGCTACCTTCATATTCATGGACTCTACTACTACATTGACTTTCTACAATTACATTTTAATCAAAGAAATGAGCAAACAGCCAAGAAAGTATTTAAGCGGTGCTCAAAAACAGAAAATTAAATCAAAACAAGAGCATTTTAAAGGCAAATTTATGAAAATTGACTCTATGTTTAGGTCTCCGGGTGATCATGACGCATCATCATCTCATGCATCATTACCAGAAGGCGATGCAGCTGCCTCATCAACAGGAGACAAAGCAGCACTGCCACAATCCCAATTGATCCCACCACATGAGAAAACAATACAGTGCTCTGATCAAACCACGGATGTACCTTTTAGCATTGAAGCACCAATTGTGGCAGCACTGCAGGCGACAACAACTACTATAGGAAACATGGAAAGCAAAAGTAAACAAGCTGTGTCAGCAGTGCCTCAATCTATCACAGAAGGAGTCAGAGAAATTGCAGGTACACCAGCTAGGCCTACACTGCTACCAGTGACTGAAGGAAGCTCAGAGACTGAGAATACACCATCAGCAGACAAATCTCTGAGTCTAATATTACAAACAAGTGAAGGAAGTGCTGAAATTGTAAGTGCACCAGATGTATCACTGCTTCTACCAGTGGCTAAAGAAAGTGAAGAACCTTCAAATGCGCTACTTGTTTCTGAAGTATTGCCAAACATTGAAGAAGAAACTGAAGACCTTATGAGTAAGGGGAACAACCTTTACAACGCAACTTTTACCACGCAGTGCCTTTACGACGCAACTTTTACAACGCAAACCATTACAACGCATTGCGCTGGGGGGCGCTCTAGGATAGGGAATAGGTTTAATGTACTATCCAACACCTTCCCTACTATCCACGGGGACTGGAGTTGGAATAGTAAATTTAACTATTCACTATCCAGCGCCCAAAAGCATTATGCGTTGTAAAGGTATTCGTTGTAAATACCGCGTTGTAAAGGCATGCGATGTAAAAGTATGCGTTGTAATGTCATACATCCTATGATTAAGGATGTGGAATTAGATTTAGAAGAACTAGAATCAAGCAGTACCCAGCTTTGCCAGGATTTGTACCCGAGTTATAGAGGGAACTTTTTAGACAAACCTTGGCATGATACCGAGTTACGAAGGTTTGTCATTAGAAGTAGCCCATGCAAGCCTAGAGGACCCTTCCCACGAGATAATAAAAACAGGTGCTTTTCCACAAACTATTACTACAAGGAAAATAAGACTGGAGATAAGTCTCCAAGACTGTGGTTGTGCTACTCTTTAAAAATGGACAGTGCATACTGTGAACCTTGTTGGCTTTTTGGAGATAGAAAACTTTCATCCTATCAGCAAGCATGGGCTAATGGTATAAAAGATTAGCAAGGCATGTCTCGAAAAATTAAAGAACATGAAATGACGAGCTCACATTTAGCGGCTTGTAATGTGCATGGAAGATGGAGGCAGGATGAGACGATCGATACACAACTGGAATCCGACTACAAAGAGCAGGTGAACTATTGGACACAAATTCTTAGTAGGATCATCGATGCTACACTTCTGTTGTCAACTTGCAATTTACCTTTCCGAGGACATAGAGAAAAACTGAAGGAAAAAGATGGTGGAAACTTTCTGGCAGACATTGAACTTTTGGCCAAATATGATCCTGTTTTAAACCATCTGATTACAAGAGAGAGTAGAGTTAAATACTTGAGTCCTGCTATTCAAAATGAGCTGATTGAAATGCTTTCAAATAAAGTGCAAAATGAGATAGTAAGTGAAATAAAAAATGCACCATTTTACTTTGTTATAATGGACACAACGCAGGACATTAAAAAAGAAGACCAATTAAGCCTGGTCATCCGAAATGTGACACTGTTACTTAACACTGAGCAAATTCCAACTGAAATCAAAATTAATGAAAGCTTTGTTGGTTTCTATAAAATTACAGACCAAAGTGCCGAGGGGATAGCAACAGAACTTGTAAACCTTATAGAGGACAAAGGTCTAATGCTTAATAAATGTAGAGGTCAGGGATATGATGGTGCCAGCACAATGAGTGGTATATAGGGGAGTGCAAACCAGAATACGACAGAAAGAACCCAATGCAGTCTATGTACACTGTGCTGCTCATAATCTAAATTTAGTGTTGAATGATGCCTGCTTGCATATTCCTGAAATTGCAGAATTCTATGACATTATACAGAAAGTGTATTTATTTTTCAGCCAAAGCATCAAACGGTGGGAACTTCTTACGATTACAAAAGAGAGCACAACTCATTCAAAGCCAACACTGAAGAGACTCTGTCCAACATGTTGGGCATCCAGACATGATGCTTTCCATGCTCTACGCTATTTTTTTATGGACATCATGAAAGTACTCACTACAATTTTACTGCAGTCTAAAAAGGTTGAGGAGCGCACAGAAGCTCAGGGTCTTAGGAAGGGCATTGAGACTTTTGAGTTTGCGGTAATGGTTGTAATCCAGTCCAAAGTGCTGGAGACAATAAATATTGTGTCCAAACTGCTTCAGTCTAAAGATCTGGACCTTTTACAAGCATCAAATAAGTTAAGTAGTGCTGCGAATACGTTTGCCAGTTTCAGAGAAAAGTTTGACGATGTGAAAAGCTCAGCATCTTTACTTGCAACTGCATGGGAATTCAATTGCATTTTATACAAAAACCACCACGACGCAAAAAAAAGCACTTCGATGAACTCTGTGAAGACCAAAGGCTGTGCAACCCTGAAGACAATTTTAAGGTGTCTGTTTTATGCTAACATAGATATTGTTGTAAATCAGATAAAAACTTGTTTTGTTGGTATGAACACCATAATCCAATGCTTTCATTTCATGATGCCTTCAGAAATCCTCAGAGCTAGTGAGGAGGAATTGTTTGAAGCAGCCATGACCCTGGCAGCTCATTACAAAAAAGACTTGTCCCCAGAGTTTCCACAACAACTCATCGCTTTCAAGGCAGTGTTGAAAGAACAAATAAAACTTATCTCAGGTGGCACAATAAAGGATCTGGCTGACCTTTTATTTTTGAGAAACCATGCAATTCTGCCCAGTGTTTTGGATGTTGCAACAGCACTGAAACTTTTTCTAACAATTCCAGTTACTGTAGCCAGTGCAGAAAGGTCATTTTCAAAGTTAAAATTAATAAAAAACTTTCCCTGAAGCACAATGATGCAGGAAAGGCTGTCGGGGCTTGCAACTTTAAGCATTGAGAGCGATCGAGCAAGAAAAATAAATGTGAAAGCTTTAACAGAAGACTTTGCACGAAGAAAGGCCAAGAGGCAAACATTCTTTCAGTCAAGTACATCTCTCCAGTTCAGTGAACCAAGCAGTAGTAACCTTCAGCCACCGGTCTAAGTTGCCAGTCACTCTTCCTGGTGTAAGCAGTCTTCAGCCTTGTGTTCACTCTAAGTATTGTTTTCTGCTGTATCACCCTTCAAACTCTGCCATACATTTCATCAGGCTCCTGCAAGTACTGTTCCTAATTCATGTATCTGTCCTGTGAGGCCCATGAGGAAGCAGTAAGTAATATGGTATTCTGCCAGTATATCATACTTTAAATATTGTTCGCTTATATATAGGCTACCTCAATATTCTGAACATGCGTTTATAGAGGCAAGAAGAAATGTATTCAGTTTAACCTGACATATATGCACCCCCTTGACACTTTTCTTTTGCACAGACAAAAGGGGAATTATTTGAGTAAACAGCTTTGTTTATTTTGCAGCTGAACTTGCTATTGTTTTGCCGGTCCCTTAAATATTTGTACCTTTATGCCCAAAATAAAGGGGCATACTTTGTCGAAACTGGTTTAATGTTTATGCTCCTAAACTTGTTGTTGTTTTTATCACTCACATTGAAATATTTGCACCTTTATTCAAAAATAAAAGGGGCATTGTTTGACTGGATGGGTTTGATGTTTATGCTGCTAAATTGTTATTACTTTACCAGGCACTTTGAAATATTTATGCCTTCACGCACAAACAAAGGGGATTAGTCTGACAAAATAGGTTTGTTTTATGTATGCTGCTTTGCTGTCTGCTGTACTTGTTACTGTTTTGCTAGTCACTTTGAAATATTTGAGCCTTCAAAAAGGGAATTGTTCGTTTAAACTGGTTTGATTATTGAATGTGCTGTAGTTGTTGTTTATCAGTTGCTTCGAAATATATGTGCCTTTATGCACACACCAAACGGGGAATTGTTTGACTAACCTGGCTTCATTTTTGCATACTGCTGGACTTGTTTTTACCATGCACTTTGAAAGTATTTTCACCTTGATGCAAGAAGAAAGTTGGATTGTTTTGCAAAACATGCTTGATTTATGTATATTGCTGGACTGGTGATTGCTTTATTTTGCACTTTGAATGTATTTGCACTTTTTCTTTTCCTTTACCAACTACAGTTTGTAGAGATTGTCATTAGGTACTTGCTGATATGGTTTGTTTTTATTCTACATACAGTGTTAGTTATGGTCTTGCTTGCACTTGTCTGTAATACGTGTACCTTAAATCTTGTATTTAGCATTGTTTACACTACAGAAATGATAAATTAAAACAAACATCTGCATCAGTGTTCTGAAGCATCCAAACCGTTTTCTTCCTCAGCCTTGTTTGCCTGCCTGTTTTGCAGTGCTTACTAATAAAGACATGATTGAAATTGCTTCCTCAGCTCACATTATTATCATGCACAACCCTTGACAGTCGCTAGTGTGTAGCATGCAGATAATTCAAAAAGTCTATTTCTCTTGACTTTCGCAGGATACTGAGTTATAGCTTGTGTACTTCTCATGTATATTGTCAGTCGAGTTTTTATGTAATTGCAGGTTTGGGTTTCTCTTTCAAAGTTTCAAGGTATTGTCAATTCCTTATCAGACCCTTCATAGTTGTTCTTTGTTCTTCAGCCATAGGCAGTTCCTGAGACAATAGGATCAATCCTTGGCAGTGTTCTGATTGCTGCCTCAGTTAAATAATCTGCTTTTGACAGTATTGTTGCAAATGACATAGCTTGTATGTTGAGAGTGTTTCCCACTTTCTCACTAGAACTTACAGAAAGACAATATAGAGGCATTTCATGTAAATGTTGGAGGTTTCAAAGCAAAATATGCTAGATTTCTGGGTGGTAGGGCAAAGTGGTACATGGTGGGCCAGCCGCCGGGGGGGGGGGGGGCCTCCATGTGCTTTGCAGGGGGGCCCCCTCAAGTTTCGTTACGCCACTGGGTACAGCAGATGAGTATGAGACAGTCATGTTCATTTTACACACATTGGCTGGATGGTACCCTACAAGGCGTGCAAATGTGAAATATGGGGTTTAGTATGTGTGCATTCACATTGGCCTATGTGTTGATTGTGGCACTTGTGTATGGTAAATAGAGAGGTGTGCCCTCTGTGTGGCTCAAATGTCCACCCTTGTGACCTGGAGTGTCACGCATTTCTCAGGGCAGTCTTTGTTTTTCCGTGACATCCTTAACCGGATGTGCTGTGGCCATCTCATGAGGTTTTCATTGACATGTGTCCATTTTCATCTCAACTAGGAGGAGGCCTGATCTCATACGTCACTTGACACTGCTGGAGAACATGGAGGATGTTGCGATCATTCGCAAATTCCGCCTCGACAGACCGACCCTTTCACACCAACGTACAAAGTAATGGCAGCCCTCCATTTTTTTGCAACTGGTTACTTCCAGGAGACCATGGCCAGCGCTGCAGGGATGTCTCAACCCATGTTCAGCCTGGTGCTGAGCGATGTACTTGCAGCGATGATGATCTATAAGGATAGATACATACATTTCCCCAGGGGAGCTGAGTTGGCCGTTGTGAAGGAAGACTTCTATCCCCTTGGGCACGTCCCTCATGTTGTTGGTGCCATCGATTGCACCCATGTTGGTCAGGTGCCACCACAGGCGAGTGAGCACATTTTTCGCAATCGAAAACATTATCACTCGATCAACATGCAGGTGGTGTGCCTGGCAGACATGACCATATTGCATGCGTGTGCCAGATTCCCCGGCTCGGCCCATGGCTCGTATATCCTGAGGAACAGCATTGTGCCCCGGATGATGGCAAATCTGCTTCCCGAGCGTGCTAGCATTGTGGGTGAGTATGTCTAGTGATATGGCGTGCTGTGTGTGTGACCTGCTGCCCTCTGCCTGTGCAACTTTGCAAGGTGTGTTTGTCATTCCTAGGTGACTCTATATATCCCAGCCATCTATGGCTGCTGGGCCCACTAAGTAATCCCAGGACCCCGGCTGACATCGGGTACAAGGAGGCCCAAGGCATTCACAAGGGGATTTCCATGCTCCTGGATGATGATGAGGAACCAAGGCCCCCGCCTGCCCAAGGACCTGAGTCCAGTGATGAGGACAGTGGAGAGGAGGAAGGAGTTGACATGCATCAACAGCTCATCACCCGCTACTTCACTTGAAGGTGGGTGACAAGGTACAACTTGTACATTGTCTGGTGGGATTGCTGTTGTCGTGAAGGGCTATGTGCAGATGGTACAGACAGGTACATGTAAAGTCACCTGTGTGTGGAAATGTGGCAGTGACATTTCACCTGTGAACGTATACGGGACTCTGTTTGTTGACACTTGTTGCACATTGTGTTGTCTGCCTGTTGACTTATGTAGATGGTTGGTGTAGTGTAATGTCTGTGATGCTACACTCAAACCAGTGATTGTTGTTCTGTTGTGTCTCCCTAGGTGCCTCAAAATTACCCAGGACTACATACTGTGCATCTTTTGGATACAGTATGGACATTTTGAACACTGTAAATTTTGCACTGAAGACAAAGCTGAGCCAATTGAAGTGTGGAAGATATTTTATTTACAAAGTTGACATGTGAGGGGTGAAGGCAGATTTACATGAAGGTGGTGATGGAGCAGTGAGTTGACAGTCATGGTAAAGGAGATGTAAGTGTAGACACCACATGGATGTGGTGACCCAGTCCAACAGACAGGTGACACTCACAAGGCAGAGTGGGGAAGGACAGTCTAAACAGTCAATGCAGTGGAAAAGAGGGTTGCCATCAGATATGGCTCCGTGACTAGTGTTTGGCTGGTGCTTTGCCTCCAGAGACTCCCAGGCTCTTCTTTGGACTCCCCCTTGCTCGCTTGGCTGGGGGGGGGCCCTGCTGCTGGGCCAGCAGCGTCCGAGGACTCACCCCTCTCTGTGGCCGCAGGGGAGGATGGTGCACTGTCATCTTGCAGCACAACAGAGGGGGGCGGGGGTGTTGTTTTGGGCGCAGGCCTGTCCCTCAGTAACGCCACTTGCTGGCCCATGAGGTCCACCATTTGTCCAAGGCGGGTGTCGATGGATCTCATCAGCAGGATGAGCTCGCATAATAGTTTGTCAGACCGGCCACTTTGTCCCTGGACCTGTTTGTAGGCCCCGATGACTCTGGTGAAGTGGTCCAGCGATGGTGTGCTGAGCTCCCGAGGTCTGGGGGTGACCCTGGCCATCCCACCTGCACTGCTGCCACGGACCTGTTGCCTCGCCACTGTGGGTCCATGCACACTCTCCCAGCCGTCCACAGTTGTTGGTGTGGGCTGGTCATCCCCTGGGACAGGGAGGGTGCTGCAAGTGGCACTGGTGGTGGTGGTGGTGGTGGTGGCGGCGGTGGAGGCACAGGCCGTAACTGCAGGGGTCTGCTGTGCAGTTGTTGTTGCAGCAGACGTGGTGGTGGGGAGGATGGGGTCCTGGGACCTGTTGCTCCCTGGCACACCAGATGGGCCAGCCTGGAGCTCAACATCCAGGGAATCCTGGAAGTCTACACCCTAGAGTCCATGTACCGGGGGTGGAGACTGGCTCTGCTGGTCGTTGTTGTTGTCCTCAGCAGTGAGTTCTTGGTCACCTGTGGATTAGATGGGGAATGGTCAGTGTTGTGCATTGTGCAAGAATTCTGTTAGCTGTGTGTCATCTACTGTCTGTACACTACACAATTGACTGATCTTCACTATTTTTTGTAAGTGCAATACTGTACCTCATTACATGATGCAGAGGTACATAAATTACTCGTACATGTCAGGTATTGATGCATTGTATGCAATTGGTGCTGTGTGTAGTGATGCAGGTCTCCCCCCCACAAACAGCCAGCCCAGGCAAGATGGCTACCTACCTGTAAGGTGAGGGTGGACAATGCAATGGCTTCCAGGTGCTCCTGGGTGGGAGGGAGTGCTCCATTCTGCTGGGGTGTGGGAAAGGGGGCATGGTGGGAGTGGGAGTACAGGCCTCCCTCCCACATACAGCCCTCTCCAGCAAAATGGCTACCTACCTGTTAGTTTGTTTGGTGGACAATGCAATGGCTTCCAGGGGCTCCTGGGTGGGAGGGAGTGCTCCATGCTGCTGGGGTGTGAGACAGGGGGCATGGTGGGAGTAGGAGTACAGGCCTCCCTCCCACATACAGGCTTCCCCAGCAAGATGGCTACCTACCTATAAGGTGAGGGTGGACAAAGCAATGGCTTCCAGGTGCTCCTGGGTGGAAGGGAGTGCTCCATGCTGCTGGGGTGTGGGACAGGGGGCATGGTGGGAGTAGGAGTACAGGCCTCCCTCCCACATACAGGCCCTCCCCAGCAAAATGGCTACCTACCTGTTAGTTTGTTTCATGGACAAGGAAATGGCTTCCAGGGACTCCTTGGTGGGAGGGAGTGCGCCATTCTGCAGGGGTGTGGGACGGGGGCATGGTGGGAGTAGGAGTACAGGCCTCCCTCCCACATACAGGCCTCCCCAGCAAAATGGCTACCTACCTGTAAGGTGAGTACAGGCCTCCCTCCCACATACAGGCCTCCCTGGAAAGATGGCTACCTACCTGTAAGGTGAGGGTGGACAATGCAATGGCTTCCAGGGGCTCCTGGGTGGGAGGGAGTGCTCCATGCTGCTGGGATGTGGGACAGGGGGCATGGTGGGAGTAGGAGCACGGGCCTTCCTCCCACATAGAGCCCTCCCCAACAAGGTGGCTACCTACCTGTAAGGTGAGGATAGACAATGCAATGGCTTCCAGGGGCTCCTGGGTGGGAGGGAGTGCTCCATGCTGCTGGGGTGTGGGACAAGGGGCATGGTGGGAGTGGTAGTGCACGCTGACTGTGCTCATGCTCCCATGGTTATATTGCAAGCTATGTTTAGGGTACATGGGAGTGGGTGTCTGTTGGATCTGTGAGACAGGTTTTTGTGGGTGTGTGGTGCAGATGGATGTAATTTGTCTGGTGTGGTGTGTGTTTTTGGATGTGCAAGACAGTACATATCAGTGTATTGGTTAACATTTGTTTGTACTTACCAGCTTCCACTCACCCGGATACTCCTGTGAGACTCTCAGGATGCAGTATGGCAAGCATCTTCTCCTCCCATGGTGTGAATGTTTTCTGTGCGATGGGAGGGCCACCGCCAGTCCTGTCAGCCAGCTCCTGGTTCTTGCTCCTCCTCTCTTTGACAACCCTCTTGAGATCATGCCACAACTTCATTATCACCTTCTTGGATCGCGGGGCGTTCCCTACTGCATCGATCCTTTGTACTATCCTTTCCCACATTTGGGTCCTTGTGGCTAATGGTGTCTGTTGGACCAGGCTACCAAACAGTTGTGGTTCCACTCTGACTATCTCATTGACCATGACTGTCAACTCACTCTCTGTGAATTTGGGCATTTTCTGTGATGCCATGGTGTGTGGTGTTTGAAGTGTTTGTGGGTGCAGGGGTGTGGGTGGTGGGTGTGGTGTTTTTGTGTGAGGTGTGTTAGGTTGTGGGGGATTGTTGGTGCTGGTGTGATATTGGTGGTGGGTGTGCTGTATTCTCGTGACTCTCCTGTCAGGTCTGGTGTGTGCCCTTCTCTTCTGGAGTGTTGCAAAGGATTGTGGTCAGTGAAGGGGCTGGTTTTATACTCAGCTGTGTGGGTGTGTCCAAATGGGGTTTTGCTGTCAGGTGTGTTAAGGGAGTTGTCCTGGTAATTGTATGTTTTTGTTTGGTATTTATTTATTTCATTTGTATGTGTTTTGTGTATTTGGGTGGCATGGCTACTTTTTTGTGTGCAATGTTTGCCTTTGTTGTGGTGTTTTTGCATCATCCGCCATGTTTTGTGAGGATCGTCCGCTGCGGCAGCCATGCTGCAGCTCTTTCGCTGTCTCTCACATTCACTCCTGTGTGCGACCGCGGCGGTCGGAAACAGTGGATCGTACCGCGGGACCATCGGGGATATACTAATTTCCCATGCGGTGTCTCCGCTTTGCTTGCGGCGGGTTATAGCTTTTCCTCTGCGTTTCTGACCGCCGAGGTCGGTTTTTGGACGTCACCGCACGCGTAGGGCGGTTTTTGTTAGCCCGCTACCGCTACCGGTCTTTTTTGGCGGTTGTTCCTAATTTGTCCCGGCAGGTCCCGGCGGGCGGTTGTTTCCCGCCTCCATGGCGGACAGGGTGTTTTTCCGACCGCCATCCTAATGGGGCCCATAGTATGCCGCTACCATCGCTTTTTTCCACACACGGTTTTAGCTCAAACATGCTTTTCCAATGCATACCATTTTCACGCATTGTTTTTTTTTTTTTTTTATTTATTTGTGGAGGAGACCTCCCCACCCCCATCTTCCCGTAATTATGTGTTAAAGCATACAGATTTGTGGGGGGGAGATTCCCCACACCCCCCAACTTCCCCTAATAATGTGGTCAAAGCATGTAGTGTAATAACTTGTTTGGGGTAAAAAACATGTGTTGTAAAAAAAAAAAGCGTGGTTAAATCCCTTTCAAATAAAAACCTCTTTGAAAGAGATGCTTTCCATTACATAAGTAAAGAGTGAGTACCAAAGAAGCAAGTTCATAACTGTGACTAGGTAGCAATATAAAACAAGCATTTACAACGCAGATAAAGATTAAGGGGCCGATTATGATCGCGGATAATCAGCATCCTTCGGGCCGGCGGAAGCCACCGTCGGCCCGGAGTATGCGGATTAACCGCTGCGGACTGGAAAAAGACCCCTCGTCAGATTAGGATGGCTGGGGGATCTTTTTTCCGCCCGCTGCTTTTCCGCCGCGGTCGCCTTCCGACCGCGGCGGAAAAGCTCTAACATGGCTGGCGGTGTCTATCAGACACCGCCAGGCATATTAGGATGGCGGCTGTCCTATGCCTTTCCACGGCGGAAAAGGCATACGGTCTTTTCTTTGGGGCCTGTCAGTGGTGAAGGGGGGGGTGCACATGGGGGGTACCTATGGTACCCCCCTGCCTTTGCGTGCACAAGGCGGCAGGCACCACGCGGTGCCTGCCGCTTCCTGCATGCAGAGGTCAACATGCACTGTTTAACATTGCGGCGGGTGCAGCTTCAAGCAGCACCCACCGCAATGTTAAACATACAGGATGAGACCGCCAGGGTGGCGGTCACATCCTAATTTGCACGGAGGGACCGCCGCTGCCCCTGCGGACGGTTCCTCCAGCTCTGGGGTGGCGGACGGACGCAGGTCCGTCCACCATCCTAATAGGGCCCTAAGTATGCCTTTACCAAGACTTTTTTAGCCTGAATGAAGAAGAAGGATAGAGACTGAAAACCAAAACAATAAAGCAAATCACCCAATAGGTCAACACAGAACAGCTTTTAAAAATAGAAAATCACTTATTGTACCATTTTTTTTATATTTACAGAAATCTAATCCTTAACAAAAACTACATTTCCTTCAATCAAACCAAGCAGCGGCCTATAGGAATCTTCAGAAAACAATTCAACAGATTTACGCAGTAAGTATCTGTAAAACTCTATAAAACTACAGAGACTGTCATCAAAGATACATTGAAGAGAAATAGGCAAGAACTGAGTTTTAAAAACATAGTATGCCACTACCATGTTTTTTTTTAACCAAGCACGATTTATCTCAAAGATGCTTTTCCAACGCATACCATTACCACGCATTTTTCTTATTTTTAAAAAAGCCAATGTACTTGTGGGTGGAGACCCCCCCACACCTCACATCTTCCCGTAATTATATGTTAAAGCATAAAAAATGTGTGAGTGGGGGACCCCCTGGAACACCCCATTTTCCCTTAAATAAGTGGTAAAAACACGCATTATAAAAACATGTTTGAGATAAAAAAATGCGTTGTAAAAATAATGTGGTAAAATCATAACGAGGAAGAAAGCTGTTTCACACACAAGGAACAAAGAAAATTACAAAACAAGCAAGTGCATAACAGTGACTGTGTTCCAATATATTTTTCCAAAACTTTTAATAGTACTTACCTTTCAGCAATTATATATATATTTTTTCAAACAGATAAATCAACAATGTCCTGCAGCAAGCAAGCAACATATGTCAAATCTTGGACAGGAAATAACCTTCTAAAATATGGTGGGTACCTCTATTGTAAAGATAAATCTGTTGAACCCAGATGTCATTGGAGGTGTGTGCAACATTTCTCGTCCCTTTGCACAAGCAGAGCGGTTACTCTGGAAGAAACACGTGGTTAGAGCATAACCACTCTGCCTCTGCAATGGAAATAGAAGTACGGGAGCATGTCCAACAAATTGAACTTCTAGCACACAACTCCAATGAAAACTATGGTTCAATACTGAGGGAAGTGGCTCAGAACATACCTTTGCATGTTGCTGGTAGCATACCCTCCATCCCCAAGAATGGTTCAAAGGGAAAAGTGACAACTAATCCCCACCACATAACACCCCCAACTTTGTAGACATTAACATCCCTAATGATTTATTGCTAACTTTCTCTAATGAAAACTTTCTTTTGTATGATAATGGAGACGTTCTTAAAAGAATTTTATTTTTAGCACTAACCATAACCTTATAGCCCTTGAGAACAGTCCAGTTTGGATGATGGATGGTACTTTCAAATCAACACCCTATCCATTTTGTCAAATTTACACTGTTCATGCTAATACAAATAACACAACAGTCCCTTTAGTGTATGCTTTGCTGCCTGACAAACAATCTGCTACGTACACTGAATTTTTGTCAGTAATAAAAAGCAAAACCATGAATAAAAGTCCTCCAAAAGTAATTATTGATTTTGAATTTGCAATGATTACTACAATTACAAAATTATACCCAGAAATGCAGATCCGAGGATGTTTCTTTCACTTTTTGCAGGCTTATTGACGTAAGATTCAGAAATCTTCCTTGGTTGAGGACTATTTAGCAAGCAGCAAACTACAATTTGAATTATGAAAACTAACTATGTTGTGTTTTGTACCACCTGAGAGTGTAGATGAGTACTACACTGCAATTACCAAATCTGATTTTTTTTCCTAAAATGAAGAAAAATTGGCACCAATACTAAATTACTTTGAGGATACGTGGATTGGCCATCTAAGCAGGTCGGGCCTCAGGAGGAAACCCAAGTATCCTATTGAATGGTGGAACTGCTATTCAACCTGCTTGGAAACTACCCAGACGGGGAATACAGAGCTTTTTAAAGAACGCCTTTTGAAGACTCTGCTGGGTGACACGGCCTTCTCCGAGATGTTTGTGGTAGAGAGGGCTCATAGATCCCTGGGCCCGAGACCAAAGCCAGGAGCGCCACCTCAACCTATAATCGCACAATTGCTGAACTACAGGGATAGGGACAAGGCGCTCAGACTGGTCAGGGAGAAACAGCCGCTACAGTATGAGGGGTCGACGATTTCTCTATTCCCGGACTTCACGGCCAGGGTTCAAGAGGCGAGAAGACAGTTTGTCCCAATGAAGCGGCAACTCCACGATATGGGAGCTGACTACGCGATGTTCGTATCCTGCGAAGTTGTGCGTCAATCGTCAGGGGCGCTCCTTGATCTTTACTGACTCTAAAGCACTACAGAAGGCCCTTAAGGAATGGCTGTTGGAACAGTGGTCCACTCCTGAAAGGGAGCTCCTAGATGAGGCTACGGGAGGCACCTTGGACAAACAGGACTAGGCCTGAGGCCAGACCACTAACGGCTAAGTACTGGGTGTGACAATTATTGGTCTGAGCGTGCTTGAGTTGCGCCCGGGTGTTGGGTACCTTCCCTCCCCTGGGGCCTATTTTCCATCATTTGTACAGACTCGCTAGGTGCAGACACGGGTGGGGCTTGGTAGAGGGAGGAGAGAGGGACTGACGATGGCAGTCATCAGCTGATGAAGTTGGTGTATTTGGGGCAACTCTGTATTGAGAAGGGACATGCTAAGAGCACGACTGCAGATGGGACTGATATGAGGTGATGAGGTAGTGTAATACCACAGCTAGCCCAGTGAAAAAATGGCAGTTTATATGTTTGGATACGAAGCCCTCTGCATCAGATAGCTGTGAACCACAAGGATAGCTCTTGGGGTCTAAGTGTTGAGGGGATGGTACTGGGGGAGAGGCGAGGGATTCTACAAAGTTGGCTGCTGGGATTTGTTCGGGCAAGCATAGAGCTGCGACACTACATTAACGTGGCGCGGCACACTTTCTATACCTGTTTGGTGGGGCAGGGAGGTGGCTCCTTATATGCATCAGAGCAGAGACTTTAATAACTGCGTGCTACCTCCTCCCTCGAGTGTATCACACTAGTGAAATGGTAGTGATGTTTATGGGCTGTGGGGGAGGGAGGCGTGGTTGTTGTTTGGGAGGGGTGGTTTCCGCAGCCAAGTTGGGGTAGGGCAGGGGTGGGAGGGTTTTGTATGGTAAGTTCCTTTTGAGCAGACATGGGAGGGCTTGGGGGACAGGGGGAAGTGACTCCGTGTCATGAAGGAGGGATTGTTTATTTGATGGCTCTTGAAGTTTACTTAGGCATTGGAGCACTAACTGGGCATGGCGCACACCAGACACCTACATTTGTGACATTACACCATGACGCAGACGATCACAGCTGACCCTCTGATGGCCCCTCCTGAGCGGTCCCCAGACTCGTTGGTTCTGTTGACATGGAATGTACGGGGTCTTAACGACCACAGGAAGACCCGGAAGGTTCTTCATTACCTCACTAGGCACCAAGTGGACGTTGCTCTCCTACAGGAGACGCATCTACGCCCGAACAGCCCAATATTATGCACTAGGGGTCTCTTGGGCAATATACACATGGCAGGATTTACCTCACATGCTAGGGGAGTGCTGACGTGGGTGAACCCGAGGGCATCACTGACACTGACACCTCTGGAAACGGATGGGGAGGGGCGCTACACTATATCCAAATGTTGTGGTAAAGGTCTGGAGATATGCATAGTTAGTATTTATGGCCCTAACTTTGATCACCCTGCTTTCTACACGTCATTGGTGAACATGGCCCAGTTGCATGCCCAGGGATTTCTGCTTTGTGGGGGAGATGTCAATTTGACCAGGTACCCTGAGATTGATAGGTCGGATGGCCCAGAAAGACGCCCTTCGGCCTCGGCCAGAGTATTGGAGTCGTCTATGATGAGACTAGACCTGTGCGATGTGTGGAGACAGAGACACCCTACACAGGGAGGCTATACACATTATTCCACCCCGCATGATATCCACACTCACAGAGGATCGACTACTGGCTGGCCTCCACTCGTTTGGTACAGCAAGTACGTGCATGTGTGACATTACCCCGCACATACTCGGACCACTCGCCGCTTTTATTGACTAGAAATTTGCCTAAGCAGCGTGTCCCCCCGTTTATGTGGCGCTTCCCCCCTACTCATTGCTAGATGACGCATTTAAGGAGGAAATAGCCACAGCTATAGAGTTGTTTTTTTAGACGAACATAGGCTCGGTCGATTCATATCAGACAGTATGGGAAGCCTTTAATGCATATATTAGAGGGATCACTATCTCTAAACATGCAGGGGTGCTAAAATCGATATGTGGCCGACTAAAGAGACTGGAGTCAAGGATAGCGATGCTGGAGGCCCGGAGGTTGACAGACTGGAATGAACTGCTAGCACAGGAGCTGACCCAGACGTTACGTGAATTCTATGACAAAGCTGATGCCGAAATTAAACATCTTGGTAAATATGCCACGGCCAGAACTTATGGTGAGGGGGAACGACCGGGATCAGTACTGGCGCAGTTGGCTCGCCAACGCCGGAACAGAACTGTGGTTCCAGACATGAGAGCAGCACCGACAGGTCACCCCCTCTCCGAGGCTCAGGTAGCTGAGAAATTCCGGTGGTATTACGCTGCTCTGTATGCCTCCAGAGGTCCTGCCCCGGAGGAACGCATTCTGGACTATTTGACTCACATAGAGCTCCCGTGGCTAACAAACTTACACCGGGAATTTTTGGCTAGACCGATTGAACAAGAAGAAGTTGTTTTGGCACTGTCGGGCATGAGGGCAAACAGCGCCCCGGGAAGTGACGGTCTGACCGTTGCCTTTTATAAGGCCTTCATTGACCTGTTGATCCCACAGTTACTCGCGCTCTTTGAAGATATCTGTTCCTCGGGAGAGATGCCACCGACCATGCGGGAGGCTATATTGGTAGCTATTCTTAAACCTGGGAAACCAGCAGGGGATTGTGCCTCATACAGGCCGTTATCATTGCTAAATGTTGATGCAAAGATACTTACGAAACTTATAGCCAATCGTCTTAGCCCTTTGGTTTCCACTCTCATTGCTCCAGAGCAGGCAGGTTTTGTGCCCAGTTGCAATCTCACCTATAATCTCAGGACGGTATTCGCGGCCATGCAGCACACGCGCCCTGATGTCCCGGAGATAGCTGTATTCCTCGACATGGAAAAGGCCTTTGACTCTGTTGAATGGCCTTTTCTACGACACGTCCTGGACCAGATGGGTGTTGGGACACTCTTTCTCCAACTCCTGGCAACGTTATACTCTGCCCCCAAAGCTCGTATCCGCATTGGATCGCTGGTCACTGAACCAATATCCATATGCAGGGGCACGAGACAGGGCTGCCCCCTGTCTCCGATGCTGTATGCCCTGATGGCGGAACCGTTAGCCTGTGCCTTGTGAGAATACCATGGACACAGAGGAGTGCGTTTCCCGAATTATCATCTCATCGTATCTACATATGCTGACGACACTCTCCTGTATGTTAGGGACTCGGGGTCCACCTCTCTCCAGTTTTGCGTGAGGTGGTATTATACAGCTCCCTATCAGGTATTAATGTCAATTGGAATAAATCAATAATGTTCCCTCTCACACAGGCTACACCACGTGTTGACCCGGAGTATCCATTGCAATGAACCGAAGATGCGGTGCGCTACTTGGGGATCCAGTTGCATACGGACTCTGAAGTTGTGTTGAGAGAGAACTATGGTGTAGCAATCTCTAGATTGGAAGACGACATTGAAAAGTGGATTGCCCTATCATTGTCCTTGCTGGGGAGAGTTTCCCTGATGAAAATGATCATACTGCCACGGTTCCTCTTTTTATTTATTAATATTCCCATGGTACTGTCTAAAACTTTCTTTAAGCAATTGACCTCACTTTTGATTCGGCTAGCATGGGCAGGCAAACAGCCCAGGGTGGCCTGGAAAGTACTGACTCGCCCGTACGCAGCGGGAGGACTGGGTGCCCCTGACACGGAGCTCTATTTTAGGGCGGCGCAGTGCGCACAAGCATATCGATGGATCCATGGTTCAGCCGAGATCCCGCATATCCGTATTGAAACTATAGTTGCTGACCCAACTCCCCTACCTGCCCTTCTGTTTTCTCCCCGTGATCGTACCACATGAATAATGGATTCCTTTAATTCCGTCACTCACGGGTGGCATCATATGCTTGACATACAGGCTGGCAGCTTACTATACGCGCCGTCAGTACCTATTCACTGGTGTTCCTGGCTTACCCCTTGGAAGGACAAGGGGGTGATAGCGGCGCTGACATCGCTGGGAATACATACCATAGGGGACCTCTTTGAGGGTGGTGCTGCCAGATCCTGGGATCAGGTGGCGACAACAGGGGAGCCTTTTTCGTTGATGTTGCGATTTCAGTTTCACAGGGCGCGACATGCCCTTAGGAGCCTCCTGGGGGAGGATTTGATGGAACCACCAGAGGTTGAGGCATTAAACTACATAATACAGGCTAAGTCCCCCGTTAAGCTAGTGTCCAGGCTATACTGTATGGCGCTATCTGAAAGTCAAGCTGACTACTCTAAGCCTCGTCTGGAATGGCAGAGGGATCTGAACGTGGAAATGACAGACGAAAAGTGGCTGTATTGCTGCTCGAGCAGCAAATGTGTATCATTAAATGGGCGCCATAGGCTGATCCACTTAAAATTTCTTAATAGGGTTTACTATACCCCTGAAAGACTTCACCGATATGGATTACGTGAGAACCCACACTGCGAACGGTGCGGAGTGCTTGTTGCAGATTTCCTATATGTTGCGGGGAGCTGCCCGGGGATTGCTCACTTTTGGAACAAGGTGTATGCCGAGGTGAACCGGGTCACAGACCTCGGGTTGACCCCAGATCCGCTCCTAGCTATACTAGGATATTCTAAGCCTATCCATAAGAATCTCAGAAGACTGGTGGATATGTCCTTCTTCTTAGCCAGGAGATGTGTTGCTCTCTCCTGGATGCGGGGCCCCACGCCCACCCTAGTGCAATGAGATAAGGAAATGTTCTACTGCAGCACGCAGACAGAATTGTACAGCGAATTGATGCCCACCCGCAACAGGCCCAAAAACCTTTGGGCCCTATACCTGAGTTCGAGACAAACAAGGGACGTAACTGATGTGGTAAACGCAGCCACACCTGTTGGGTTGAATACTCACGGACTGACACACAATGAGTCTGAGGATGGGGATTATGGCCCCTTTTACGCACCTCCTTGGGAAGACCGTACGCTGGGGACACAGGGACGGACCTTAGAGATGGGCCACTGCTATTGCAAAGAAATGGGTGACATCAGGGCATTGATGGATCGCAGACAATCATAACAGATTACATAACTGCTTTGTATTGATGAACCTATATGTCCCGGAGGGGTTGCCGTTCAGATGTCATATTGCATTGTCTGACTGATTTATATTCTGGTTGCATGTGCCTATGCCTGGTCTTGTGGACCACTTTATTGTTCTTGAGACTTGTTCTATTTATGAAATGCCAATAAACAAATTTAAAAAAACTATTTTTTAAAAAAAATATTATGTTTTTTTAAAGAAATATATATAATAAAAAAAATAAAAAATGTAATACCTGATTAATAAAAATGTTACCTGAGTATTAAATTACTTCCCCACCCATTACCCCTATCATCCCTACATCCCGTCCCAAGAGGTAAGTATGTTTGAAATAAAAGACATTTTAAATTAAAAAATGTTTATGAAAGTTAATAATATATGTTTAATCTATTTTTTTTAAATAATTTCAGGTAATAAAATTATTATCTGAGTATTAAATTATTTCCCCACCTATTACTCCTAGATTCCTTACACCCTGTCCATAAAGGTAAGTATATAGTATAATAAAAAAAAGAATAAATATATAAATAATTATTTTTCTAACTCATAATAAATTAATGCTTGGATAATAAAAAATGTTACCCGGGTATTAAAATACTTCCCCACCCATTACCCCTATAATTCCTACATCCCGTTCCTAGAAATAGGACATTTCAAAAACAGCTATTTAAAAAAATACATATATATATATATATATATATTGATGTGACCAAGCTCCGTCTGCGGAGCGAAACGCGTCAGGGAGGGCACTCGCTCTGATACTAACAGAAAATAAAATTCTGCACTGCTGACACTTCACTGGTGTGATGGCGTTTTGATATTTGATCAAGTTCATCTGAGAAGAGGAGAGGAGGTCTGCGCCGGTTCATGACCGCAACGAGAGGCGGTCGGGATTCTTTTTAAATATATATATATATATATATATATATATATATATATATATATATATATATATATATATATATATATATATATTTTGCACAAATCCTCTTAAAAAAGAAGAACGAGTCGGCACTCACGGAGTTACATCCCAATCCTCTTTATTTCCTTGTGATCACAGCCAGCATAGCAAAAATCAAACCAACGCGTTTCGCAACAAAAAGTCGCTTGTTCACGGTCGAAACCACAAAGTGTTTGGCCCACCTATATCGGGCGGACTCACCAGACATTTCCTGTATGTGATCTCACTTCCTGTTAACTTCACAGGAAGTTGGATGGGAATTGTAGTTTTTACAATTTGTTAAGGGTGAAAATAACATTTAATCGTTAATACACTTTAAATGGAGGTGTAAATGATAAACAGTGTAGATTGTTATTAAAACATATATCTACACGAGGGCTGTAATAATCCCCTGGTTTTTGGTATGGAATAACCCCCCGTATTAGTTAGCTAACATCGTGGTATATTCAAAGCTCGACATTATCGCCCTCCAGTGGGCGTATCATCCATTGCAACATTGTTATTAACATTTCATAAGTGGCATGATTAGGTACAAGTTTGTACTGCTAGTCCTTCCATTCAATCCAAATATGGAACATAGGAGGTGTTAGAGTTGAACAAAGATGATCCCCCTTCCCCAAACCCCCCCCCCTACTTTTCCCTTTTTCCCTATGAAATCGATATGGAATGATAGCTTTCTTAAGTGGTACCTTATCTAGGCATGATTTGCAACCATGTTTATTCATGATAATATGGCCCACTGGAGGGCATTAATTTATTTGGCCAAACACTTTGTGGTTTCGACCGTGAACAAGCGACTTTTTGTTGCGAAACGCGTTGGTTTGTTTTTTGCTATGCTGGCTGTGATCACAAGGAAATAAAGAGGATTGGGATGTAACTCCGTGAGTGCCGACTCGTTCTTCTTTTTTAAGAGGATTTGTGCAATTAATACAAGCGGGGCTCTGCTTGGGAGTCGTGCACCGATACTAGAGCGCCATTGGACTGGGCAACTGAGCCGGATTTGTTGATATATATATATATATATATATACAGCCAAAAACCTTCTCCAGTTTAAGAAAAGAAATCCGGGCCACTTGGAAATGCAAAGCGTATTTATTTAATGGCTTTCTCGACGCGTTTCGCAGGTGAAACCTGCTTTTTCACGAGACAGAAACCAAACACGAAGTGCTCATTATATACAGTCACATGTTGTTCTATTCACATACATGGAAGACAGACTTGTTGGTATATCTACGGGCTGAGTTCGCTACTTTCAGACCTCGTCAGGCAACAAAAGTAAAGGCTGCAAAAAACGTTAAAGTAACACGTAAGATGCAATTTAAATTAAACCAAACTGAAATTGTTTTCTAACCTGAAAATGGATAATTAACATTGCAGGGTACATATTCCCTGCAATGTTAATTATCCATTTTCAGGTTAGAAAACAATTTCAGTTTGGTTTAATTTAAATTGCATCTTACGTGTTACTTTAACGTTTTTTGCAGCCTTTACTTTTGTTGCCTGACGAGGTCTGAAAGTAGCGAACTCAGCCCGTAGATATACCAACAAGTCTGTCTTCCATGTATGTGAATAGAACAACATGTGACTGTATATAATGAGCACTTCGTGTTTGGTTTCTGTCTCGTGAAAAAGCAGGTTTCACCTGCGAAACGCGTCGAGAAAGCCATTAAATAAATACGCTTTGCATTTCCAAGTGGCCCGGATTTCTTTTCTTAAACTGGAGAAGGTTTTTGGCTGTATACACTGGGACTCGCTATCCCATCCGAGGCCCGCCTTTGAAAAGCGGCAGGGTTCTAAGCGACTCGTTTGGTTGGATATATATATATATATATATATATATATATATATACTACTATAATAAAGGAAGAACTTTCAGCCTTTGAGGCGGGTAAACTCGGGAACCACAGCGCCAATCCACACACCCGATACACCATTGGAATCGTCAGGGTGTGTAGATGGGTATAGGCTATATAAATAAAAAAAAAAACGTTATTTAAAAAATGTACAGTAAAAAAAAAGTAGTCCCTCCGAAGTAGCGCCGGCCGCGACGTGCGTGCTCACGTCAGGAGTGCGGGGAGGAGCGGCATCCAGGAGCGCGACGAGGAGCGGCGGACATGGCGCGGGGGAGGAGCGGTGACGTGGGGAGCAGCGGACAGGCCAGCGGCGGTGCGAGCAGCAGACAGGCGGGAGGAGCGGCGGCTCAGGTAAGGGGACCCATGTCGGGGCAGGCGGGGGTCGGGGCAGGCAGGGGACGGGCCGGGCGGGGGCCCGGGCTGCTGCACAATGTCGGGGCGGGCGGGGTCGGGGAAGCCTGTTGCACCCGGACAAGGTCGGGACGGGCTGCTAATATATATATATATATATATATATATATATATATATATATATATATATATGCAAAGGACTCCTTCCAGGAAAGAAGCAGAGGCCACAAAGGGGATGACAGGAACCACTTTATTCGAAGCTGTGACTCATACATGGCGGATGCATTTCGGCATTGTAGCCTTCTTCAGCGCCTAGAGTCTGTAAGCAGGGTGTGGGCGAAAGATGGTGGTTAAACAATGTCCTGCCGCACACCGATAGGATCGCATCCGACCCCGCCTCCGAAGTAACCAATCTACTGCACCTGAAGATCTGAGGCTACAGCGGAAACTGCAGGTCCCAGAATGCAGTTCTTCGTAAAGGTGAGTGATGCGGGGGGGGGAAATCAGATGCCTGTTGCGGCTGGGGTATGTCATCTATACATCCACATGTGTCCCGCATAAAGCTTCTTTCAAGGTGCCCCCTCAAGTCCCCTATACCGCAAAACCTCCGAAGTGTAGGAAGGAAAATGACGGGGGCTCGCCCGAGTTTTCCAGCTCGCCCAACGTGGTGCACGAATGCCTCCAGCACCGCTAAACTCCGTCCGTCCAACTTCGAGGGTGGACCTGGAAAATTTCAGTAGCCTGAAGAGACAAGATGCCGAAGCAGTTGCCAGCAAGTTCCAGGTCAGCTTGAGATGCGGGGGCCCCTGATGCGTGAAACTGGCAATCACGCTGAAAATGCAAAGGACTCCTTCCAGGAAAGAAGCAGAGGCCACAAAGGGGATGATAGGAACCACTTTATTCGAAGCTGTGACTCATACATGGCGGATGCATTTGAGCATTGTAGCCTTCTTCAGCGCCTAGAGTCTGTAAGCAGGGTGTGGGCGAAAGATGGTGGTTAAACAATGTCCTGCCGCACACCGATAGGATCGCATCCGACCCCGCCTCCGAAGTAACCAATCTACTGCACCTGAAGATCTGAGGCTACAGCGGAAACTGCAGGTCCCAGAATGCAGTTCTTCGTAAAGGTGAGTGATGCGGGGGGGAATCAGATGCCTGTTGCGGCTGGGGTATGTCATCTATACATTCACATGTGTCCCGCATAAAGCTTCTTTCAAGGTGCCCCCTCAAGTCCCCTATACCGCAAAACCTCCGAAGTGTAGGAAGGAAAATGACAGGGGCTCGCCCGAGTTTTCCAGCTCGCCCAACGTGGTGCACGAATGCCTCCAGCACCGCTAAACTCCGTCCGTCCAACTTCGAGGGTGGACCTGGAAAATTTCAGTAGCCTGAAGAGACAAGATACCGAAGCAGTTGCCAGCAAGTTCCAGGTCAGCTTGAGATGCGGGGGCCCCTGATGCGTGAAACTGGCAATCACGCTGAAAATGCAAAGGACTCCTTCCAGGAAAGAAGCAGAGGCCACAAAGGGGATGACAGGAACCACGTTATTCGAAGCTGTGACTCATACATGGCGGATGCATTTCGGCATTGTAGCCTTCTTCAGCGCCTAGAGTCTGTAAGCAGGGTGTGGGCGAAAGATGGTGGTTAAACAATGTCCTGCCGCACACCGATAGGATCGCATCCGACCCCGCCTCCGAAGTAACCAATCTACTGCACCTGAAGATCTGAGGCTACAGCGGAAACTGCAGGTCCCAGAATGCAGTTCTTTGTAAAGGTGAGTGATGCGGGGGGGGAATCAGATGCCTGTTGCGGCTGGGGTATGTCATCTATACATCCACATGTGTCCCGCATAAAGCTTCTTTCAAGGTGCCCCCTCAAGTCCCCTATACCGCAAAACCTCCGAAGTGTAGGAAGGAAAATGACGGGGGCTCGCCCGAGTTTTCCAGCTCGCCCAACGTGGTGCACGAATGCCTCCAGCACCGCTAAAGTCCGTCCGTCCAACTTCGAGGGTGGACCTGGAAAATTTCAGTAGCCTGAAGAGACAAGATGCCGAAGCAGTTGCCAGCAAGTTCCAGGTCAGCTTGAGATGCGGGGGCCCCTGATGCGTGAAACTGGCAATCACGCTGAAAATGCAAAGGACTCCTTCCAGGAAAGAAGCAGAGGCCACAAAGGGGATGACAGGAACCACTTTATTCGAAGCTGTGACTCATACATGGCGGATGCATTTCGGCATTGTAGCCTTCTTCAGCGCCTAGAGTCTGTAAGCAGGGTGTGGGCGAAAGATGGTGGTTAAACAATGTCCTGCCGCACACCGATAGGATCGCATCCGACCCCGCCTCCGAAGTAACCAATCTACTGCACCTGAAGATCTGAGGCTACAGCGGAAACTGCAGGTCCCAGAATGCAGTTCTTCGTAAAGGTGAGTGATGCGGGGGGAATCAGATGCCTGTTGCGGCTGGGGTATGTCATCTATACATCCACATGTGTCCCGCATAAAGCTTCTTTCAAGGTGCCCCCTCAAGTCCCCTATACCGCAAAACCTCCGAAGTGTAGGAAGGAAAATGACGGGGGCTCGCCCGAGTTTTCCAGCTCGCCCAACGTGGTGCACGAATGCCTCCAGCACCGCTAAACTCCGTCCGTCCAACTTCGAGGGTGGACCTGGAAAATTTCAGTAGCCTGAAGAGATAAGATGCCGAAGCAGTTGCCAGCAAGTTCCAGGTCAGCTTGAGATGCGGGGGCCCCTGATGCGTGAAACTGGCAATCACGCTGAAAATGCAAAGGACTCCTTCCAGGAAAGAAGCAGAGGCCACAAAGGGGATGACAGGAACCACTTTATTCGAAGCTGTGACTCATACATGGCGGATGCATTTCGGCATTGTAGCCTTCTTCAGCGCCTAGAGTCTGTAAGCAGGGTGTGGGCGAAAGATGGTGGTTAAACAATGTCCTGCCGCACACCGATAGGATCGCATCCGACCCCGCCTCCGAAGTAACCAATCTACTGCACCTGAAGATCTGAGGCTACAGCGGAAACTGCAGGTCCCAGAATGCAGTTCTTCGTAAAGGTGAGTGATGCGGGGGGGGAATCAGATGCCTGTTGCCTATATATATATATATATGTAAAATAAAAAAGTTACCAGAGTATTAAATTACTTTCCCAAACACTACCCCTATCCACTAAAGAACCCATCGCTAAAGGTAAGTAATTCATATAGAAAAGACATTTCTATAAAAAAAAATGAATAGATTTTATTTTCAACAAAATAATAATTGAATACCTGGGTAATAAAATTAATACCTAGATATTAGATTACTTCCCCACCCATTACCACTATCATACCTACATCCCGTGGCTTGAACTAAAATACAAAGTATTAAAAAAAATAACCATGCAATACCACAAATGTCCAAAAACATAACACCTAACAAGTTTCAAAAATAGTCCTGCCTACCTTACAAAAAGTGAGCATTCCCAAACACGCTGTTCCCACGACGAAAGCATGATGAGAGCAGACTGCTTGCTCACACTCCATAGAGTCCGCCAGCCAGAGTAGAGTCCACCAGAGACAACACTTCCGAATCCGAGTGGGTGAGTGCGGAGAGAATTCCTGGTTACCTGCCATCCTGTTTGCAGCAAAGCGAAGAGGTGTGGGTGACGGCTCATTGAGACAGTGCCATAGAGTATGACAGATTGACCTGCGGAGATGAGATGAGTGACGTGACGAATCAACTTCTTTGTGAACATTGCTCTGCTTGGAAATGCCCGGAAGTAGAATGAGTGACGTGTGGGTCTTCCTCGGTCTTCGTGGGAAGTAGGATGAGTGACGTGCCGGTCTTCCTCGGTCTTCGTGGGAAGTAGGATGAGTGACGTGCCAGTGTTCCTCAGTTTTCATGGTTGAAGTCTTAGTTGGTGAGAAAGTCGTGGTTGAGGTCTTCGTTGTTCGAGATTCGTCGTGATTCAGACTTCGTTGTTAAGGTAAGTCGTTGGTCCAATTTCGTTGTTCAGGATGTTACCCTCCCTGGGCGGCAGAAAACCCTATAGGCACAGTCTTTTTTTCTGAATGTGACTTCCTGAGGATTTTAGGTCCTAGCGCAGCCAGCACCTAGAGAAACATATCAAACCTGTATATTTTGGAAAACTAGACACCAAGGGGAATCCAGGATGGGGTGAATTGTGTGCCTCTCACCAGGTTCTGTTACTCAGAATCCCTTACAATCTCAAACTTAGTGAAAAAAACAAATGTTCCTCACATTTCTGTGATAGAAAGTACTGGACTCTAAGGGGAGCAACAAACTTCCACCAACCAAGCATTTCTCCAATACTCCTGATAAATATGGCACCGCACTTGTGTGGGTAGGCCTAGTGCCTCAACAGGAAACTGCCCAATACGTAATATGGACACATCACAGCTATCCAGTGAAAACTGACACTTTTCGAAATGTGCCTAGCCGTGGATTTTGGACCCTAGCTCAGCCGCCACCTAAGGAAACCTAGAAAACCATTACAATTTTGAAAACTAGATACCCAGGGGAATCCAGAATGTGCTGGCTCAACCAAGGTTCTGTTACCCAGAATCCCTTCCAAACTTCAGACTTTGGAAACAAAAATCCTCACATTTCTGTGATGGAAAGTTCTGGAACCTGTGCAGATCCACAAACTTCCACCCACCCAGAATTCCCCATCATAATGGTACCTTACTTGTTTGGGCAGACCTACCACCCGCGACAGGAAATGACCCAAAACATAACCTGGAAAGATCCCACTTTTACAGGAAAACTGACCCTTTTTTGCAAAGTGCCTAGCTATAGGTTTTGAACCCTAGCTCTGCTGGCACATAGGGAAACCTAGCAAACCTATACATGTTTGAAAACTAGACACCCAGGGAAATTTAGGATGGGGTGACTTGTGTGACTCTCACCAAGTTCTGTTACCCAGAATCCCTTGCAAACCTCAAACTTTGTAAAAGAAAAACACATTTTTCCCATAATTCTGTGATGGAAAGTTCTGGAATCTGAGTGGGTCAACAAACTTCCACCTACCCCGCATTCTCCAAAGTCTCCCCATAAAAATGGTACCTCACTCATGTGGGTGGATCAAGTACCCGCGACAGGCAAGGGCCCAAAAGGTGTTGTGGATACATCAAAATTGCCTATCACAAAATCACCTACTTTTGCAGGGGGAGGGGGGCTGTGTTTTTAGCCTCAGGCTCAGCGGCCATCTAGGGAAACCTACCAAACCCACACTTTTCTGAAAACGAGACACCCTGGGGAGTGCAGTGAGGTTTGGCTTGTGTGGATACCCCAATGTTTCCCTCCCCAAAATTTCCTATCAACCTCACATTTATCTGAAACAAATCACATTTTCCTCACATTTCTGGCTGCAACCAACCCCCCACAAATGACCTACCACTCAGCCTTCCCCTAAGTCTCCCGAGTAAAATGATACCTCACTTGTGTGGTTGGGCCAAGTGTCTGTGACTGGGAAAGGTCAAAAACACAGGGCTTGAGGGTATAGCACCGCAAACTCTGAGCAATATATTTTTTTTAAACTACGTTTTTATGAGATTCTGCATTGGACACACACACAAGTGAGGTAGCATTTTTATTGGGAGACCAAGGGGAACGCTGGGTGGTAGGACATTTTTGCCAGCGCTGTGATCCCACACAAAAATGTAAGGAACATTTCATTTTTTTAGCTAAAGTTGAGGTTTGCAGGGGATTCTGGGTAGGAAAACATTTGGTGATCCACGCAAGCCACACCTCCCTGAACTCCGCCAAGTATCTGTTTTCAGCAATTTCTGGGTTTGGTAGGTTTTCCTAGATGGCCATCGAGCCTGGGGCCAAAACGCAGGTGGCCCCCTTGCAAAACCAGTTAATTGTGTGATAGATATTTTTTGATGTCTCCAAAATACCTTTTGGGCCCTTCCCTGCTACGAGTACTTGGCCTGCCCACACAATTGAGGTGCCATTTTTATCAGGAGACCTGGGGAAATGCTGTGTGGTAGGAAATTTGTGTCAGCCCAGTGATCCCACAACTTTCCCACACTGAAATGTGAGAAAAGTGTGATTTTTTTCAGCTAAATTAGACGTTTGCAGGAGATTCTGGGTAAGAAAATGTAGGGGGGTCAATTCTAGCTATACCTCCCTGGACTTGACCAGGTGTCTTGTTTCTAGAAACGTGTGGGTTTGATAAGTTTTCCCAGATGGCCGCCGAGCGCTGGACCAAAAACGCAAGTACTCCCTTGAAAAACCAGGTTGTTTTCTGATAGATAGGAGACATTTGCGTTTTTGGTCCAGGGGTTGGCAGCCATCCTGGGAACCCTACCAAACCCCCACATTTTAGAAAATTAAACACGCGTCAGAGTGCAGGGAGTAGTGACTTGTATAGACCCCCCAAAGTTTCCTACCCAGAATCCCCTGCAAACCTCAAATTTGGCAGAAAAAATAAAAAATGTCTCAAATTTTTTTGTGGCAAAGTTGTGGCATCACCGGGCTGACCCAAATTTCCTTCCACCCAGCATTCCCTCAGGTCTCCCAATGAAAATGGTACCTCACTTGTTTGGGTGGGCCAAGTACCCGTAACAGGCAAGGGCATCAAAATTACCTGTCACATAACAATCTGGTTTTGCAAGGAAGGCCATATGAGTTTTTGGTGCCGGGCTTGGCTGCCATCTAGGGAAACCTACCAAACCCTCATATTTCTGAAAACTATAGAGCGGGGGGAGTCCAGGGAGGTATGGCTTGCGTCGATCCCCCAATGTTTCCCTACCCAGAATCCCCTGCAAACCTCAAATTTTGCTAAAAAATCTTTGTTTCCACACGTTTGTGTCTGTGATCACCGTGCAGGCACAAATGTCTACAACCCAGCGTACGCCTTGTTCTCCCGAGTACAATGATACCTCACTTGCATGGGTGGACCAAAGGCCTGTGACTGGGAAGTGCCAAAAACAAAGGGATTAAGGGTACAGCACCGTCAATTCTAAGTGCTACATTTGTTTAAAAATAAAATTTTAGGTGGTTCTGCATTGGACAGCCACACAAGTGAGGTATCATTTTAATCAGGAGACCAGGGGGAATGGTAGGTGGTAGGACATTTGTGCCGGCACATTGATCCCACACAAAAATGTGTGGAAAAAGCACGTTCTCTTTTAATTTTGAGGTTTGCAGGGAATTCTGTGCAGTAAAACGTTGGGTGACCTACACAAGCCATACCTCACTGGACTACCCAGGGTGTCTAGTTTTCAGAAATGTGTGGGTTTGGTAGGTTTCCCTAGATGTCCGTGAGTCCAGGGCCAAAAAAACAGGTGCCCCCCTACAAAACCAGGTCATTTTATGATAGGTAACTTTGAAGTCTACATAGTACAATTTGGGCCATTTCCTGTTGTGGCCACTATGCCTGCCCCCACAAGTGAGGTACTATTTTTTTGGGAGACCTAGTGGAACGCTGCGTGGTAGGAAGTTTGTGTCAGCCCAGTGATCCTACAACTTTGCCACACAAAAAGTTGAGAAAAATCTGATTTTTTCAGCAGAATTTGAGGTTTGCAGGGGATTCTTGTTAGGGAAACGTTGGGAGAGCCATGCAAGCCATACCTCACTGGACTCCCCAGGCCGTCTAGTTTTCAGAAATGTGTAGGTTTGGTAGGTTTCCCTAGATGGCTGCTGAGCCCATGAGGGAAGTGACCCGATTAGGGCCACCCAGTTCACTGTTGACCTCCTCTCAGCCTTCCATACAAATGAAGAGTCAGCCAGACAATTGAGAATACAAACCAAGTATATTTTATTCAGGTACACTCGAGTGAAGTCCAGTCTGACCAGCCTCCTAGGTTTGCTGCAGAGGGACTGACTTCAGCAAACATAGAGGTACATTATGTACATGTCGGAACCAAGTAAGTCCAGCCCATAATGGAATTCTACTACCAGATGCTGCTAAAACAAAGAAGTACAGTAAGAGGAGTTTAGACTCTGAGACCGTGCACACATTATCTTTATGCCAAGGTCGTTCTGTTCGTATCTACCGCTAGGCTAGTGGGAGAAAGCCTTTATCTATAGGAAATGAATGTGTTAATAAGAACAGTGTATTCATTAGCAAAGCAAGGCCTAACCTCGGGTAAATGAGACTTTCCACAGCCTGCTTCTTGAGAAGGGAATTCACAGATTACGACATGATTCAAAATGGAGGCTGAACATAAAATTGTGCAGCGAATGCTAACTTAGCATAAGAGCAAAACACAAGCAAGGTATAAAAACATATTCAGTTAATCATACACTCCTTTTAGCATTCACTAAACTTATTTTAGATTATGAGTCGAAAATATGTTATATTCTGAGAAGGAAAAGGACATCAACACCCAGAATGATCTATATATTCGGTATCAGGAGTAGAAGTTGCAAGGGACAACGTGGAACCAAAAATGCCCTCATCAATCTGCATCATGCCGTTAATGTCCTTCTGCCACATGATCACAGCACTAGTTTCATTAACTGACTTCTTCGGTTTAGGGGTGAGAACACTTATACAATAAGTGCAGCAGGTTGGTAGACAGTGTATGCAAAGGCAACATGTGAAGAAAATATCAGCAATCACAGCTAGAAAGATAAGGATCTTCCAACCTCAGGACGTGAGCATACATCAGAACTACCCAGATAGAGTCCAAATACAATTTTCTTGTTGTATGTCAGATGAGATTCTATACAATTTCCGTATGGCAGCAAACAATTGGGGGCATGGTCAGGTATGTACACACAACAGCTACTGCCAATGACGCGACAGGCCCTACCCCTGTCTGCAAGTATGACTTCTAACACATCCGGTTCTGCAAGGTAACTAACCACGTAGCTTGAGGCTCATCAGTGATGTTTGTAAGTATACCAGCTGTTGTATTCATAGCCCCTTCAACAAACATTGTTAACCAACAAATGTTAAGGCTATTGGACATGGGGTCCCAAAAGGGTATGATACCCTTCATGGCATCCTCAAACTATTGTAAGGTGGTATCTGTCTGATCTATATCCTTCGTGTCAATGACCCTTCTGACTCGGGGCAAGTACACACTCCTGCGCTGCAGCCAATGATCTTTATAGTAAGTGGACGGAGTGACATACATCGGGGGAAGAAGAAAAGAGAGGTAACATCTGCCTGACCATCCCCTAGGAAGCAAGACATAAACTTGGGATCCACAGACAAAATAGACATTAGGGGGTAAGATCAAAGGAGGACTATTAATCATGCTTAGTGGGCAGGTGAAATTGCATTTACTTTCCCCCACCTCTATCTCCCCCCTCCTCTGGACACAGAAAGCAGCTGCTGAGCTGACCACAGACACTGGCATTGGTTTGTCCTTAGTGACATTACGAATGTTAGAAATGGGGGTCTCTAGTTGGCAGGGGTAGGTACCACTGTCCAAATACGGACCCTTGCTTCTAGTCAGGGTAAGGAGGAAACCCTCTGAGATAACCTTTGCTCACCCTCTAGGTAGCTTGGCATGAGTAGTCTAGGCTAACCAGAGGCAATGTGTAAAGTATTTGTACCAACACTCACAGTAACACAGTGAAAACACCACAAACTGACTCCACAATGGTTTAGAAAAATAAAGGTATTTAATCTAAACTACACAAGACCAAAACAACAAAAATCCAACATACACAGTTCAAGAATATGGTTTCAAAAGATTTCTTAAGGTTGCGATAAAGTTCTTTAGGTTGCGATAAAATAATCCACAGTTACATGAAAAGTTCACAGTTGCGTCACGTTTAGCTCACAGTACCTTTAGTTGCTTATACCCCTAAAAGTCTTTGTTCTCTTTGTGCAAGTGGGCCCTGAGCCCGGTCTGAACCAGTTCTGGGTGTTTCTTGAGCTCTTTGTTTTCCTGGCTTTTCCTTTCCTTTCAGAGTGAGAGGCAGGGTCATCAGCCGCCCAGCAGGAGGTGGAGCCAGCATTGTGAAAGGCAGGCACAGCCCTATTCAGGCCCAGGTGCTATCTCCTCCCACCACTCAAGTTGCAAATGCAGTCATTCAGCCTAGGGCTGACTCAGCCAGCCTCCTGGGGAATCCCCAGCCCCTGTCACTCTCAAACCAGACAGTCAATACACAAACAGGCCAAGGCACACAGGAAGATCAGACAAGGGAACAGCAACTTTCTAAAAGTGCTGTTCTCAAACACAGGATTCAAAAACAACCTTTCCTAAAAGATGTGTTATTAAATTCTGAGTTCAGGGATACTAGACTCTTATGTCCTATCTTGTTCCTATGGGAAGAAATGCTGGTAGCCACTGTAGACAGCATCCCCCATGTTAACCTATGCAGCAAGATAGCCTTACAATATGGCTGTAATTCACTACCAGAGCATGTCACCTGCACCAGTACATGCTCTACCTTTCACATACACTGCACCCTGCCCAGGTGGGCACCTTGGGCCTTCCATAGGGGTGACCAATGTGCACAAAAAGGTAAGGGTTAGGCCTGGTCAGTGGGGACACTGACCAGGAGGTCATGGCAGTTCACAGACTGCACACAGGCACTGCGGTGGCAGGCCTGAGACACCATTTTAGGGCTACTCATGTGGGTGGCACAATCAGTGCTGCAGGCCCACTAGTAGCATTTGTCATCACCAGCCCTGGCACACCCAGTGCACTTTACTAGGGACTTCATGGTGATACAAATATGCCAATCATGTATATCCAATCATAATAACAATTTACATAGGGATCACTTACACTCTGGCACTGATCAGCAGTGGCAGAGTGTCCAAAGCATCTAAACCAGCAAAAACAAAATCAAGCACAGCATCAAAAATACAGGAGGTAGAGGCAAAAAGATAGGGGGAAACCACGCCAAAAATGCCAGGTCTAACAACAAACTTGGAAATATTGGAAATATTCAGAGGTGTTAAACTTCTGGAAATCAGCCATTTCCATTTGAAGGCATGTGTTGTTCTTCACCTTGTCATATTTGCTCATACAGGAGTATGGGGACAAAGTACCAGAGATGTTTAGTCTTGCCTTATCTATAGGAGTAAACTCATGATGAAAAATATATAATAAACCACAGTGCGAGATTCAGCAGGTGTCATAACCTGAGCGAAGTGGTGGAAATAGTAGTGTACCCTGACAAACAATCCAAACCAACCCTCACAACTTCCTAGAAATGACAAAGGCATGGACAACAAATGATCACTTTTATGAGTAACTGAGGGGAGCAATCCACAGACTCAACAATTTGTTGTAATGGACACGTCATGATCTTGATGCAACATTTGTATAGAGACATTATCTGTGTAAGTCTTTTGGTGCTCCCCTTTGTGGGGGGCCAAAGTAACACAAATGTGTTCAGGGGAAATGGGTGTTGTACCAACCAAGGAATGTACTGGATACTTCTCCTCTAAAAACCAAGATATTCCAAGTATTGCTACTAGGACAACCACAACTATTAATACAAAAACCTTTTTACTCTTTGTAGACCAACCCCGTGCTGGACGCGGTGGTGCAAATGGCTGTTTCTCCTCATTAATAGGCCAACCAAACAGATGCATTATGAAGCAAAAATGAAATGCAGTAAAAAGTAATAACAAAGGCAATTGTTCCCAGTGCCCTTCTAAGCCTCACTGGTACAGGCCCCTATTGTTCATCCACGTTGGCGCTATTGAGCCCCGGCAGTGGAGCTGCTCAGTCCTAGCTCTCAAGAAATCCCACTTTGCACAAGATAATGTACCCCTTCTGAGGGAGCACATTCGACCTCTCCTGTCCAATGTCAGAACAATGCATCAATCTCACCTCATCCTAAACTAACACCATTGGTACTATGACAAAATATACCCTGATTTGCACAGTCCATCCCTAACAACCTGACTTCTCCTTTGGTGCACCATTCTTCAACCGAGGACGCAAATTGTACCTGGTGACTCCAGGCACAGAGAGGTCAACGAAGAGGGGCTCTTTTATTGCTCGTATTTCTGGAGGGACTGCTGCATTTAGTACATCGTCATTCTCAGCATCCGTTTTGGTCTATATAAGCTGCGTCTCACTAAAGGGGATGAACTGAGGTATCTTTTCTCGCTCAGCATCCCCAATACCAACCCTCACCCACTGGTCATGGGGTAAGGGCAAGGGTACTCTGCAGTAGTGACTGGAATGAATCTAATTCTTTCGGCCAGAGACTTTTACAGCAGTCCTGGCAGTGAGGAAGTCTTGCTCGGCCACATCCAACAAGGCTCCAAGCTCTTCTTCCGTTGAAGATTTTGGAGCAACACCCAGTCCCCTGGCTAAATGTTATGACAAGGCCACTCTAGTATGGGCAGAAGCGCTTCTCAAATCTGTTAGTTAAGAGAACGCAAATTTTCAGTTAACTGACACAGGTTTTCGGTCAACAAAGGGTACTCAATCTCTGAAAACCTACGCAGGCACGGTACGGCCCAGACATTCGCAGAGCGTCCGAACACAACCTCGTAGGGCGACAATCCTGTCCTAGAATGTGCTGTAGTTCTTGTGGACAAAAGAGCTAGTGGTGAAGCATCTGATGACTGCAACCCAGTGGTCTGCTGAATCTTTGCCAATTTCAGTTTGAGAGTACCATTTTACTTCTCAACCAAACCTGCTTACTGGGGGTGATTTACAGCATGAAACTTCTGTCTGATGTGTAGTCCCTCACAAACTAACTGAATAACCTTGGCATTGAAATGACTTCTGTTATCACTCCCGATCAAACGGGGCAAGCTGAAGCGAGGAAAGAACTCCTTCAGGTGTATCTTTGCAGTCACAATGGCTGTATTTTCTTTAGTGGGGTAGGCCTCAACCCATTTACTGAACACATAGACAACCACTAACACATACCTCAAATTATTGACCCTGTCCATCTCTATGAAGTCCATTTGAAGCACCTCAAAAGGGAATGTGGGAGGGGCAAAAAAAACGGGTGGATTTAGGGGTACACCATGCAGATTTTCACTAAATTTGTAGCTGTCTTTGAGATGTTGTCATTTTGCCATACGGGGTCTAACAACTTGCAAATACCCTTAGCGCTGACATGGGCCAGGCCATGGGCCATTGTCACTACAGGAAGAACATATACATCTGGCAACATCAACTTTGCTTCCCTGACTTATCAATCCAACATTCCTCGTTGTTCAAGTTTGCTGTACTTTCTTGCCACATTGCTAATTCCTCCACCGTGGCCTTACTCTGTATCTCTTTCACATCATCAAGTGTATCCTCAAACATGGAGACCTCAGGCACCCACCAAGTGGGACCTGCTACAAACATTCTTTTCACCTTAGTTCGGACTGTTTCCTTAGCTGTCTGATCGGCAAAAGCATTTCCCTTACGCACATTGTCAGTAATTTTCTTAAGGGCGCTGTACTTTACTATCGCCAAATTCTTAGGGAGTGCCAAAGCAGACAAAAGCCTATATATGAGAGGGCCTTGCTGTATTCTCAGTCCTGTGGGAAGTAAGGAACCCTCTCTCTGCCCAGAGCCGCCCGAAATTATGGGCAACTCTGAAGGCGTACTGGCTGTCAGTATAAATATTAACAACCAGTCCCTCACTCAATTCACAGGCTCGTATTAGGGCAACTAGCTCTGCAGCTTGGGCCGACTGATAGGGAACTTGTGATGTCTCAACTACCGTGTGCAGCATAGTAATCACATACACAGCTGTTGTGGTGCGATCCGGTAAATTAAAACAAGAGCCATCGACATATAGTTCTCCTTGGGGGTTGGATTAGGGAATGTCAGCCAGGTCTACCCATGCTTTCGTCTCTTCTTCCGTCCAGAAGATACAATCACGTATGTCAATGTCCTCATTCTCAGAAGGGAGGGTAGTAGTGTGGCCGGATTCAGAGTGGCACAGCGTTTGATCGTAATGTAGTTTGGAAAGAGTGTTAGCTTGTAACCTGTCAGATGTGCACTGGTGAAGTGCTGTGTCTTATTCAAAATAGTATCCACAGCATGGGGTACCAAAACTCTGAGGTCAGTATAGAGTATGAATTCCACCAATTGTCTTATTGAGACAGCCGCAACCGCTCTTAGACAGCTTTGGAGGGCTTTGGCAACAAGGTCAAGCACACCAGAGAAATAAGCTGACAGTTGTTGCTTATCACCAAATTTTTGTGTTAAAACAGAAAACGCACGGATTGGTGTCACTATATCGCAGATTATTACAACGCATTCCGTTACATCGGAATTTTTACAACGCAGGATCTATTACATCGGATGCCATTACAACGCATGGCATTACATCGCAGATGCTATTACAACGCATGGCATTACATCGTAAGTATAGGTAAGTATACTTTTTTAAAAAAATGTAATTAATTTAATTTAATTAATTTAATTTATTTAATTTAATTAAAATACATTTTAAAATAGTAGTTAATTTAATTTAATAAATTTAAATCTATTTATTTAATTTAATTTTAATAAAAATTGTAATTAATTTTAATTAATTAATATAATGAAATTATTTTAATTTAAATATGTTTAAAATTGTAATGAAATTAAATTAATTAAAATAATTTTTTTAATTTAATTAATTTAATTAAAAATGTAATTAATATAATATAATTAATTTAATTTAATAAATATATTTTAATTAATTTATAAATGGTAACTATAATTTATTTAGCCCTAATCACAAACCCAACCCTTAACCCTAAAAACACCCCTGTACCCCAAAACCCAAACCCTACCCTGAAACCTAAAAACACCCCTGTACCCCAAAACCCAAACCCTACCCTGAAACCTAAAAACACCCCTGTACCCCAAACCCAAACCCTACCCTGAAACCTAAAAACACCCCTGTACCTCAAAACCCAAACCCTACCCTGAAACCTAAAAACACCCCTGTACCCCAAAACCCAAACCCTACCCTGAAACCTAAAAACACCCCTGTATCCCAAAACCCAAACCCTACCCTGAAACCCCAAAACACCCCTGTACCTCAAAACCCAAACCCTACCCTGAAACCTAAAAACACCCCTTTACCCCAAAACCCAAACCCTACCCTGAAACCTAAAAACACCCCTGTACCCCAAAACCCAAACCCTACCCTGAAACCTAAAAACACCCCTGTACCCCAAACCCAAACCCTACCCTGAAACCTAAAAACACCCCTGTACCCCAAAACCCAAACCCTACCCTGAAACCTAAAAACACCCCTGTACCCCAAAACCCAAACCCTACCCTGAAACCTAAAAACACCCCTGTACCTCAAAACCCAAACCCTACCCTGAAACCTAAAAACACCCCTGTACTCCAAAACCCAAACCCTACCCTGTAACCTAAAAACACCCCTGTACCCCAAAACCCAAACCTAGCCCTGAAACCTAAAAACACCCCTGTACCCCAAAACCCAAACCCTGCCCTAAAACCAAAAAATACCCAAACACCCCAAAACATATACATCAGTACACCAAAACATATACTCCTATACTCATACTTATTAAAAAAATTACTTAAATTAATAAATTTAATTTATAATATTTAAAAACATAAATAAATATTTATATTTATTTTTATTTATAATTAATAATAATTAAATCAATTATATAATATTAAATAAAATAAAAAAAATGTATATACTTACCAATACTTACGATGTAATGGTATGCGTTGTAATAGCATCTGCGATGTAATGCCATGCGTTGTAATGGCATCCGATGTAATGGTTCCTGCGTTGTAATAGCTGCGTTGTAACAGCATTACGACGTAAAAGTTGCGTTGTAAGTGTGCATCACCAAACGCACAACCACCAATCTCATGGACATACAATACGAAGCATTTAGCCTAGTTAGAGGTACTAAGCACTGGAGCCGAGCATAGCACCGTTTTTAATTGCTCAAAAGACTGCTGACACTCTGGCATCCAAGGCAAGGGTTCATGCACATCCTTTAGTGTTAGCGCAAGCAGGGGATTAATAAGCAGCGAATAGCCAGGTATCCACGGCCTGCAATAGGAAGTGATACCTATGAAAGCACGCACATCTTTCTGAGTATGCGGGACAGACATTTTAACAATGGTACTGATGTGCTCAGGAGTCAATCTCCTACCCTCCTTCGACAGTTGGTGACCTAAGTAGGTAAGCTCCTGTCGACAATACTGAAATTGGAAAAGGGATACTTTATGGCCATGTTGAGCTAAATGTAGCAGCAATTTAGCTGTTCTGTCTCTGCAACCTTGTTCTGTATCCGAAGCGATGAGCAAGTCATCAACTTACTGAAGCAATACATTAGCTTTAGGGAGTGACAAGGAATCTAGCTGACCTTTTAATGCCTGCCTATAGATACTCAGACTCTCTGTATAGCCTTGAGGAGCGTGAAAGAATCTGAAACTTCTACCGGCGAGGGTGAACTCGAACAGATATCTACTATCAAGATGAATGGGAATACTGAAGAATGCATTTTTCAAGTCAATGACAGAAAAGAATTTAGCAGAAGAAGGAACCATCGTGAAGAGAGTCATAATGTCAGGGACCACCGGAAACTGGGGAATCACTCTTTTGCTAACTTCACGCAAGTCAATCGCCAAGCAATAAACATCTTCGTAATACTCAGAGGGACCCGAAGGTGTCCGTTTAAGAATAGGAAGAATAGGGCTATTACAAACATTAGCAGTTGTTTCCTCAACCAGTCCTTTCTCAATCAAATCCACCACAATTTGTATAAAAGCTCGCTCACCTGCCTGCGGAATCTTATACTGAGGAATACAGGGAAAAATAGCATCTTCCTTGACACGAATTGAAACAGGCGATATCTGCAACAAACCTAAATCTGTGTCGCCTATTGCCCACAGTGTGGGTGGCATATCTTTAGATTCAGCAGGGAGGGGTGCATCTTTGGACAGACACTGCTTAGCGCACACCACATCAGGACCCATCGTCATATAGACGCCTGCTGGGGAGCAGTAAATCGTATCATGCAATTTATTCAACAAGTCCAAACCCATCAAATTCTCTCCACAATTGGAAGTCAAAAAGAATGGCGAATCCACAGTGAAAGGGCGAATAGTCAATGCAAGAGGTTTTAAAATAGGGCTCACAACCAGTACACCAGAAAATCCTACTGAAATATGATTATGGCCAGACAGAGCCACCCCAGGGACCAAGGAACGAGAAATAGAGCTGTTCACTGCACCTTTATCTACTAAAAACTCCTAAGTTTAACCATGCGCATCCGCACTAACATACAGACCTCGCTGGTCTACAGGTATCAAGACTGGTCTCTCACCCTGTCCCCAGCTGTCCTAGCTGTAAGACATCCCGGTCACCTCATCCGTATCATAGTCATCATGATAATACTGTTTGCCCGAGGGTCGTCAAAGTAGTTTTCATCAGTACGACCCAGAGATGCCACAGCGGTCTGAGCCCTGTCCTTGCCACCATCCTCACAACCCCGTCCATGATTCCCCCGCCCTCTTGGGACCGCCACCTTCTGTAAATGCACAGGGCACTCGCTGCGCCAGTGCCCCTCCTCCTTACAATACGCATACTGATTTAGCCCTACAGGCGTAGTATTCCGGCTAGCACGAGGAAGCTGGCAGGCCTCACCACCACATCCTCTAACATTCCCTTGAGACGCTTTTTGCAACAACACCTTCGTCTTCAAATCCTTATTGAGGTTCCGTGACGATTTTACTCGTGTTTTGTAACATTGTCGTAAATACGTAATTTTGGTATCAGTAGACCGCAAATGATCCATTTAGTATATCCTGGTGTTTTCGCTATGCTACGAGCAAGAGCACTCCTGTTACCAACACATTTGTGATTTACCCATGACATCCATCTTAGAACACGGAAGCCATTTTGTATTCCTTGCCCTCACATAGTCAATGGACACGCAATGACCTCTTTTTATTTAAGGATACGTAGGCCTTAACCGGCGATTCACCTTGCGAGTGACACGTGCACCTTAGGCCAGCAACGCTGTAGCAGCATGACTCGGCAAGAACTGCCTCCCCAGCCTGAGGCCAGTCCTGCTATACTGGTTCTTGTGTTCGTTGGCCTGATCATGATTAGGCGGCCGAAGCTGGTAACCGTGCCCATTTACGACCCACAAACATTTCTTATCCTGTCTTTCTATCTTCTGCACCTGGCTCTGCTCCTTTCCTTCTGGGCCTTTATTAGGGGGAGGTAACGAAATTTACGATGAGGCGGTCCGGGTCTTGAATGAAGAATTGACATGGGATTATGATGGACTAGTGGGAACCCCTCATTCGTAATGTTTTGACATCAGATACTGTTGACGATTCCTGTGCAACGCCAAATATTTATTGTTTAAGACACGAATGTTTAGAACTGTGGTAACATGTAAAGAATTTGCCTGAAGCCCAATATTTAGTATATAAGGAGCAACCCTCTTTGTACAAATTGAACAGGCTCCTAGATACTGCCCATGTGTAGTTTCTGTGACTTCTGTGTCCCTGCAGTAATAAACCTTTGGTCTTTGACGCCACCATCGAGAAGCCCGTGTTTCTGTTTGTTTGTGCACCGAGACAGGTGGAACTCCGGGGTCTTCGGGTGTTATCCCTGACACCTCTGGACGGAACCAAAAAGTCCAGAACTCCAATTGGCGCCCAACGTGGGGCGACGTCATTCGGTACCGGTCCAAAAGCCTGAAGAGTTCGAGGAGCTTCGTGTGAAGATTTCAGAGGGAGGCGCCCCACTTCATCGATCCCGGCATATCGCAAAAGTGGCCCCGACGTTCTCTTCCACGAGGGTTCCCGTTCAGACGGCTGCAGTGGTCCGTTGCCTTGACCGTCGCCCTGTCTTGGACCCGAGGTGCAGTCCTCAGTACGGCGAAACGTGACGGGTTTCTCCTTGGTGACGTCTTCAGTACCTCAGTTAAGTATTTTGTGAGGGTTGCTCCTATTTGGATAATCCTTTTAGTTCTCAGTTCAGTTCAGTTCTGTAAGGTTATCACTGGTTATTCTGGTTACGATAATCATTCTGTTCAGTTCAGGTATCGATACAATTGTCAGTTCTGGTAGGCCTAAAATTCTTGGTTCGAGTGCGCATTTTTTTTATTTTGTGTTTTGTTTGTGTTGTGTTCCGGATTATAAAATGGTAAGTCGGAAAAATTGTATGTTGTCTTGTTTTAGTTGCAACAGTGATTCCCAGTTGGAGGACTCGTGTTTGGTTCCTCCGATTGGAACTCCCCTTTATGATCTATATTGCAAATTTGGTGTGGGCCCTATCTCTTATAACGAGATATGGATCCACTACACAGAGAAAGATGGTGTCCTTAGTTGGCCACTACATGGTAGTTTTGAACCTGAAGTTCTCGATAATCTAGAAAGAAGGTTGTTTAAGAAGAAAGCCCGGCCGGCAATGTTTGATTCTTTTCGTTATTGGCGAAAAGAATCTAAACAGAGAGAAATTAAAAAGTTGAAGAAAGAACAGAAAGAGCAAGAGTTGACTTTAGAACAGTCTGCTAGGCAGCTGCAACTCAACGAGTCTGAGAAAGCGATGGAGGTGGCCGATAGAGAGCGTAATTTAGCGATAGACAAGTGCTATCCTGCTTTGCCATCGAGTACGGCTAAGATAGTAGAGGACCCTGAAAAGGATCCCCTGTTGTCTTACTTGTTACGATCACCCCCACCGTATGCACAGGGTGCTACGGCTCCACCTATACCGAATGTTCAATTACCGGTTGCTGGACAACCTGGTGTCCCTGTTCCCGCTCCCCTGAATCAAGTTCCTGTACCTCCTGTGGTCGATATTAATGTTCCTTCGACAACCCCTCTTCTAGGGTTGCCGGCTTCTTTACCTATGCCTGTGTCGCTCACACCTGCTACTTCACAAGCTATTTTGCCTGCTACTCCTACTGTTCCTGATCTATCTGTTCCAACTGCTACTCTATTTACTGCCTCTGCTAATATTATGACTCCGCTTTCTGTTCGTCGAAGAATCACTGATTCTGTCTCTAATATTCTATCTCCCTTCTATAAAACTCTGATTAAGACTCCTACCTCTGACTCTGTGCAGAGACGTAGTCAGCTTCCCAGTACTGAAGAAAGAGGAATATTAGATTCCACTGCTCTTAGATGGGTTTCGAAAGTTGGAAGATATATGTACAAGATGTATTAGATACATTTATGCAATGGAACGAACCGACACAACGATATGTGTTCGATGAGATGTGTTTCCTTCTACGTGAGGAATTGGAAGAGGATGACCCTGAATCAAATCTAGGAGAATTAATTAATGTTCAGAAAGAGTTTGCTACAGGTATGATAGTTGGTCAAAACGACTGTTGTTTCAAAACTGAGGAAGAAACAAAAGGACGAATCGATCTAAAAGACACTCCGTTATCAGATCCAGATGGCACGTTGTATGTTGATGGGTCTTGCTTCAAATTGGAGAATGGTGATGTGACTGCTGCTTATGCAGTAACAACTTTGAGTACGATTGTGGAGACTGCAAGAGTGAGTCAGAATTCTGCCCAGGCTGCAGAATTGATCGCGCTAACAAGAGCGTGCGTTTTAGCTAAGGGAAAGAGAGTGAATGTGTTCACAGATAGTCAGTACGCGTTCGGCGTGGCCCATAGTTTTGGCCGTGTGTGGAAAGAAAGAGGTTTCATTACGTCCCATGGGACTAAGATTCAACATGGTCAGCTAGTTAATGACTTGTTGGAATCTCTAACCTGGCCGACTGAAGTTGCGATTGTGAAATGCAGTGCTCATAAAGCAATCACGGATGATGTTGGTCGTGGGAATGCTTTTGCTGATGAGACTGCAAAACAGACAGCTAGAAATATGATGAGTAGAATGTATGTTGCAACGTCTGCAAGATGGATTTCTGAGTCTGGAATGTGTGAGGACACAGTGGAAAGCGTGAAGGAAATTCAGAAAGAGGCGACTGAGGAGGAAAAACTTGCATGGAGAGAGAGCACGGGTAAATTGGACTCGAGTGGGTGTTGGATTGATTTGTCGGAACAACAGCGTTGGATGTTGCCTGATGCGTATGTGCTTGCAGTAGTAACGATGGCACATGGAACAGCGCACATCAGTTCAAAAGGGATTTGTAAGATGTTGGCTCCGGTCTGGAAGAATGACGGGATTAGTAAGTGTGCAGAGAGAGTGGTGAGAAATTGTATGGTATGCTTGATGCATAATCCTGGCAAGGGAATCCCCACACCTGCAGGTCACTTCGCTCCTCCTTCCTGCCCCTTTGAGGTGATCCAGCTAGACTTCATTCACATGGATCGTTGCAATAATCTGAAATACGTCCTAGTGGTAGTTTGTGCTTTCTCCAGATGGATCGAAGCATACCCACTGAAGGACAATACTGCCTTATCCACTGCCAAAATTCTTCTTAAAGAATACTTCCCCAGATACGGAATGCCACGGATTGTATGGTCAGACAACGGAAGTGAGTTCGTAGGGAAAGTTATGCAGAGTGTGTGTGTCGGCCTAGGGATTAGACAGAAGTTTCATAGTGCGAATCATCCCCAGTCCGCGGGTTTAGTCGAGGGTTACAATGGCACCCTCAAACTGAAACTTGCTAAGATACAAGCATCCACAGGTTTGTCCTGGCCAGACGCATTGCCTTTGGCTTTGCTATCAACAAGAGCAACCGTACATTCTAGAGTAGGGCTTAGTCCTTATGAAATAGTTTTTGGCCGTCCTGCAAATGTTTGGGGGGTACCTAGACCGAAAGAATTTAAGCAGCTGGAATACCCAATGTTAATTGATTACCTTTTCGACTTGACTGCTAAATTGAGTCTTATTCACCAACAGGTTTTCGATGCATTGCCAAAGCCACCGGAGAGTCCAGGCCATCAGCTGAAACCGGGTGATCAGGTGGTCATCAGAAATTTTGCAAGAACAAAAAATCTTCAGCCCAGATTCATTGGCCCTTTCCAAGTCCTGCTAGCAACGAGAACTGCTATTCGTGTGGCCGGAAGGAAAAACTGGATCCATACGACACATGCTAAACGTGTGCCTCTGCCACTTCCTTACGACAACTGGGTAAAGAAAGGAATCGGTACCTCTGAAACGGAACAAATCCCCAGGTTCATACCTTTCAGCGATGCAGAACTGATCACGGATTCACCAAATTCTGACTCTCCTCCTGAAACTGCTCTTTTGAACCCTGAACATTTGTCATCCACACCCAATGAACATTTGCCATCTGCACCAAAAGAACATTTGCCATCTGCGAACGTGAACATTGCAACGTCAGCTGAAAATACATTGTTTCCAGATCAGACAGCTCCTGCAAAACTGAGATACAACTTACGTTCTCGCAATATGGACAAATAAAGCAGGAAACTGCCTATTTTCAGATTTGAATTTGCTATACATTGCCTCCAGCCAGGAAGTTTGCTAATACCTTGTATTGTTTCTTTTTATTTTAAAATTGCCTTGCCGTCTGGGTAGCCGTAGGGTCGTGGCTGTGTGCCTAGTTGAATCTGCGGGGGTCAGACACAAGGTCGATCTTTCTGTTAGTTCTGGGAACTCCCAGGGCTGATAGAGGCATTTTCATCTACGTACACATCATCAGTGGTCGCGAACGGTCGTAGAAGATGGAGCTTCCTGAGCTACAACGAGAAAATGTAATTTATGTTCGCAGAAATAGACTGTACAGAATACTTCACAGCAAATGCTTTCTAATGCAATGTGCAGTTACATTTTTAATTGTTTTGATAACGTTGGTGGGTGGAATCATCTTTGGTGTACATTTGATTTTTATGCCAGTAACTACAGTACCTCCCCTTGATCCTACTACTTCTACGGTTTCTTCTATGCATTCTTTTCACTCATTTCCTGAACACGAACAAGCTCGACGCTCAGAATTTATTAACAATACATTTGTACAGCTCTTGCATCAACACCAACTGATAGTTAATACTACAGACTGCTGGGTGTGTGGCTTGATACCTCACACTATGGATAAAGGCATTCCCTATCTAGTCTTGCCTTTCAGCTATAATGGATCATTTCAGGCCTTTCAGACCATTTTTTCATATGCCCTTGAAACCTATCCTCCGCGTCCACCACGGTCCACTAAATACAACTCAGCCAACAAAGCTTTAGTCCAGGGAATTATTGACATGATTAAAGACGTCAATAATACTCCATCTTATCCTAGAGATGAATTACGGGTGTATTTGAGTTGGAACTCTACAGAGTATCGCCTTAGTTTGGGAGAAAGCAAGCGTAAAAGCTCCACTTCAGTTTGGGTCGTGCCTCACCGAGGTCAGGTCTGTTTGCAAGGAAATGGGAGAAATCTGAGAGCTCAGCTAGGGAGGAGTGAGTGCGTTGAGACTTACGTATTTCCGTCTAACTCCTCCCCTGCCTTTCTGACTGCTAGGGGTACCTACTTCATCTGTCAGGACAGAGCATATACATGGCTGCCTGCTGACTTTTCAGGTTCATGTTATATTGCTCGATTGTTACCCCCGACATACACTGCTTCTTCAGATTATCACCGTATGCACAGGGTGCTACGGCTCCACCTATACCGAATGTTCAATTACCGGTTGCTGGACAACCTGGTGTCCCTGTTCCCGCTCCCCTGAATCAAGTTCCTGTACCTCCTGTGGTCGATATTAATGTTCCTTCGACAACCCCTCTTCTAGGGTTGCCGGCTTCTTTACCTATGCCTGTGTCGCTCACACCTGCTACTTCACAAGCTATTTTGCCTGCTACTCCTACTGTTCCTGATCTATCTGTTCCAACTGCTACTCTATTTACTGCCTCTGCTAATATTATGACTCCGCTTTCTGTTCGTCGAAGAATCACTGATTCTGTCTCTAATATTCTATCTCCCTTCTATAAAACTCTGATTAAGACTCCTACCTCTGACTCTGTGCAGAGACGTAGTCAGCTTCCCAGTACTGAAGAAAGAGGAATATTAGATTCCACTGCTCTTAGATGGGTTTCGAAAGTTGGAAGATATATGTACAAGATGTATTAGATACATTTATGCAATGGAACGAACCGACACAACGATATGTGTTCGATGAGATGTGTTTCCTTCTACGTGAGGAATTGGAAGAGGATGACCCTGAATCAAATCTAGGAGAATTAATTAATGTTCAGAAAGAGTTTGCTACAGGTATGATAGTTGGTCAAAATATAAAAGAAGCGATGGAACTGATTTTAAGTTATAGGAATGACCCATCCCTTCGTTCACCAAGAGAATTAGAGAAACGTAGTACGAAACAAAATCGTCAATACCCAATGAGAGAGGTTCCACCAATTTGGCGTGAAGCTGTGCAAGCTAATGTAAACCTTGGTATTGCAGCCGCTCCGGCCCAATTCCAGAGAGTATGGATACATATTCCATGGAAGCGAGCTGAAGTATTAGCAGTAAAACAGGCCTTGCCAGATCCGCGTAAAAATCCTGCAGGATACTACAAAGAGTTGGCTCAAACAGTTGACGCTTGTGTATTGAATCTTGCTGACATAGATCTGCTATTTGGTAATGTAGTACCGCAACCAATTTGGGCTAAAATTCGTAAAGAGAATCATCCAGTTGCCCTAGGTGGTGATTGGGCAGCTATAATTGCAGCGGATGGTCAACAAATAGGTGGTTCCAAACCTGAACCTTTAATTGCTAATTTGCCTGGTAGAATAATCGATTTAATGAAAACCTTGATGCCAGCATTGCGCGTTAACTGGGACAAATTGTCCGCGTGCAAACAAAAGAAAGACGAAAGCGTCTCCGACTTTTTCACAAGATTCGAGGAGACTTTTGTGGATCATAGTGGTCAGGATATGAGCACAGAAGGAGGCCAGAGATTATTTGTTGATAAATTTGTGCACAATCTGTTGCCAGAACTTAGTAGTAAATTAAAGAATTCTGAAAGTGCGTGGGCTGTCTCTACGACTGCGCAAATACTTGCGACTGCTCAGTACTATGAAAATAGGGATAAAGAAGAGAAGGAAAAATCAGATAAAAAGACGAAAGATTTAAAAACTAAAGTACTTTTACAGCAAGCTTATCCGCCTCGCATGAATCAGACTAACATGCAGCAAGGGTCTTATCAAAGAACGGATTATAATTTTCAAAGGCCACAATACCAATGGAATCAATGTGCTTATTGCAAAATGGAAGGTCATTACAAAAGTGAGTGTCCAGTTCGAACGCAAAATAATACTGCGGCAGCTCAGAGAGGTCGTGGTAGTTCTATGCAAAACTCTAGAGGTCGAGGACGAGGTGCTATGCCTCCACAGACAAGTGATCGCCCCTCTAATTATTTCGACCAGCGAAATGGACAATCTGCCCAACAGAATAGGTCTCCACAGTATCATGTTGAAGACTATTATGAAACTAGTGAGGAAGTTCAGCAAAGTGAATACTAGGACAGCCATGGACAAAGAGAGGGAGTAGTATCAGTACCAGTAGATCAGAGTGGGCCTTATGTCGCAGTAGCAACATCAGGTATAGTCGAACCGTTTCTGTTGGATACTGGTGCAGCAAAAAGTTCTATCATACATGCGAAACTCCCTGGCGCACCTTTGTCTGGCTCAACAAACGTTTCAGTAGGTTTTTCGGGCGCCCCTGTTCACAACCCTGTTTCTGGTCCTTTGTCTATTTCTGTTGGACCCCGTCAATTGAAAGCACCCCTGATTTTGACGACAGGTTGTAACGAAAATCTGCTTGGTTTAGACTTGTTAAAACGCCTGTACGCGACATTGTACTGTTCTCCAGCAGGAGTACAGCTTACGTTGGGTAAAAGAATAATCTCCCCGATGTACTTGTCGATGGATGCGCTCCCACCAGAGCTGCGTTCACTCCCTGATACTCTTTGGGCGACTGGTCCTAATGATGTAGGTCTATTGGAAATTCCACCCTATGTAGTAACTTTGAAAGCAAATGTCAAACTTCCACGAATTCCACAATACAGAATCTCTAGTGAAGGTGAGCGTGCGCTCCTACTGATAGTACAAGACCTGATCAAGAAAGACGTTATAGAAGAAACTAGAGGTAATGTCTGTAATAGTCCTGTACTGCCTATTTTGAAACGAACTGACCCAACAAAGCCTCCAGTATATAGGTTCGTAATTGATCTTAGAGAGGTTAATAAAATTGTGATCCCACAGTTTCCTGTGGTACCAGACATTACTGCATTGTTAACGTTGATTCCTGCTACAGCAGCATGGTTTTCAGTTGTCGACTTGAAAAATGCCTTTTTCAGCATTCCGATAGCCGAGGAAAGCAGAGATATCTTCGGTTTCTCTCTAGGAGGACGAAGTTTCAGATTTAAACGCGCTCCACAAGGTTATTGTGAAAGCCCATCCATTTACAGTCAAGCATTAAAAAGCCAGTTAGATTCCTTCGTACTTCCTCGTGGTTCTGCTTTAGTACAGTATGTCGATGATCTTCTAGTGGCTGCCGATGACAAGGAAACTTGCAAAACAGCTACGATTTCTTTATTGCATCACAGCGTCAGATTTGAATCACAAGGTGTCACCTTCAAAAATGCAATACTGCTGCCAAGAAGTGACCTACCTAGGTCATCTCTTGTCAAAGGAGGGAAGGAAGTTGACCCCAGAGAGAATAAAAGCAATTACACAGATGAATGTTCCTAGCACGCAGAGAGAAGTACGTGCCTTTTTAGGTATTACCTCATATTGTAGGCAATGGATCCCAAATTTTTCTCTTCTAGCAAAACCATTGGTAGCCTTGACTGGGAAAGGTGTTCCGAGTCCGGTACCATGGTCTGCTGAATGTCAGCAGAGTTTTTCTGAGTTACGAAATGCACTGTGTTCAGCACCTGTATTGGGTACACCCGACTACAGTAAGCCATTCACGCTCTATGTCCACGAGAGAGAAGGTTGTGCATTGAGTGTTTTGACGCAGAAATTTGGTGATAAACAACGCCCTTGTGCGTATTTCTCATCAACGTTAGATCCGGTAGCCAGAGCGTTGCCTAGTTGCTTGAGAGCTACAGCCGCAGCTGCAGCTTCCATTCGACAATCTGCTGGTTTAGTAATGAACAACATGCTAGTAGTTATGGTTCCTCATGCTGTGGATACACTCATGAACCGAACCAAGACGCAACACCTTACCAGTGCTAGATTATCAGGTTATGAACTGACACTGTTAGCTAGTCATATTCAGATCAAAAGATGCAATGTATTGAATCCAGCAACATTGTTGCCGACTAGCCAAGAGTCGAGTGATTCCGAACCACACGACTGTTGTTTCAAAACTGAGGAAGAAACAAAAGGACGAATCGATCTAAAAGACACTCCGTTATCAGATCCAGATGGCACGTTGTATGTTGATGGGTCTTGCTTCAAATTGGAGAATGGTGATGTGACTGCTGCTTATGCAGTAACAACTTTGAGTACGATTGTGGAGACTGCAAGAGTGAGTCAGAATTCTGCCCAGGCTGCAGAATTGATCGCGCTAACAAGAGCGTGCGTTTTAGCTAAGGGAAAGAGAGTGAATGTGTTCACAGATAGTCAGTACGCGTTCGGCGTGGCCCATAGTTTTGGCCGTGTGTGGAAAGAAAGAGGTTTCATTACGTCCCATGGGACTAAGATTCAACATGGTCAGCTAGTTAATGACTTGTTGGAATCTCTAACCTGGCCGACTGAAGTTGCGATTGTGAAATGCAGTGCTCATAAAGCAATCACGGATGATGTTGGTCGTGGGAATGCTTTTGCTGATGAGACTGCAAAACAGACAGCTAGAAATATGATGAGTAGAATGTATGTTGCAACGTCTGCAAGATGGATTTCTGAGTCTGGAATGTGTGAGGACACAGTGGAAAGCGTGAAGGAAATTCAGAAAGAGGCGACTGAGGAGGAAAAACTTGCATGGAGAGAGAGCACGGGTAAATTGGACTCGAGTGGGTGTTGGATTGATTTGTCGGAACAACAGCGTTGGATGTTGCCTGATGCGTATGTGCTTGCAGTAGTAACGATGGCACATGGAACAGCGCACATCAGTTCAAAAGGGATTTGTAAGATGTTGGCTCCGGTCTGGAAGAATGACGGGATTAGTAAGTGTGCAGAGAGAGTGGTGAGAAATTGTATGGTATGCTTGATGCATAATCCTGGCAAGGGAATCCCCACACCTGCAGGTCACTTCGCTCCTCCTTCCTGCCCCTTTGAGGTGATCCAGCTAGACTTCATTCACATGGATCGTTGCAATAATCTGAAATACGTCCTAGTGGTAGTTTGTGCTTTCTCCAGATGGATCGAAGCATACCCACTGAAGGACAATACTGCCTTATCCACTGCCAAAATTCTTCTTAAAGAATACTTCCCCAGATACGGAATGCCACGGATTGTATGGTCAGACAACGGAAGTGAGTTCGTAGGGAAAGTTATGCAGAGTGTGTGTGTCGGCCTAGGGATTAGACAGAAGTTTCATAGTGCGAATCATCCCCAGTCCGCGGGTTTAGTCGAGGGTTACAATGGCACCCTCAAACTGAAACTTGCTAAGATACAAGCATCCACAGGTTTGTCCTGGCCAGACGCATTGCCTTTGGCTTTGCTATCAACAAGAGCAACCGTACATTCTAGAGTAGGGCTTAGTCCTTATGAAATAGTTTTTGGCCGTCCTGCAAATGTTTGGGGGGTACCTAGACCGAAAGAATTTAAGCAGCTGGAATACCCAATGTTAATTGATTACCTTTTCGACTTGACTGCTAAATTGAGTCTTATTCACCAACAGGTTTTCGATGCATTGCCAAAGCCACCGGAGAGTCCAGGCCATCAGCTGAAACCGGGTGATCAGGTGGTCATCAGAAATTTTGCAAGAACAAAAAATCTTCAGCCCAGATTCATTGGCCCTTTCCAAGTCCTGCTAGCAACGAGAACTGCTATTCGTGTGGCCGGAAGGAAAAACTGGATCCATACGACACATGCTAAACGTGTGCCTCTGCCACTTCCTTACGACAACTGGGTAAAGAAAGGAATCGGTACCTCTGAAACGGAACAAATCCCCAGGTTCATACCTTTCAGCGATGCAGAACTGATCACGGATTCACCAAATTCTGACTCTCCTCCTGAAACTGCTCTTTTGAACCCTGAACATTTGTCATCCACACCCAATGAACATTTGCCATCTGCACCAAAAGAACATTTGCCATCTGCGAACGTGAACATTGCAACGTCAGCTGAAAATACATTGTTTCCAGATCAGACAGCTCCTGCAAAACTGAGATACAACTTACGTTCTCGCAATATGGACAAATAAAGCAGGAAACTGCCTATTTTCAGATTTGAATTTGCTATACATTGCCTCCAGCCAGGAAGTTTGCTAATACCTTGTATTGTTTCTTTTTATTTTAAAATTGCCTTGCCGTCTGGGTAGCCGTAGGGTCGTGGCTGTGTGCCTAGTTGAATCTGCGGGGGTCAGACACACGGTCGATCTTTCTGTTAGTTCTGGGAACTCCCAGGGCTGATAGAGGCATTTTCATCTACGTACACATCATCAGTGGTCGCGAACGGTCGTAGAAGATGGAGCTTCCTGAGCTACAACGAGAAAATGTAATTTATGTTCGCAGAAATAGACTGTACAGAATACTTCACAGCAAATGCTTTCTAATGCAATGTGCAGTTACATTTTTAATTGTTTTGATAACGTTGGTGGGTGGAATCATCTTTGGTGTACATTTGATTTTTATGCCAGTAACTACAGTACCTCCCCTTGATCCTACTACTTCTACGGTTTCTTCTATGCATTCTTTTCACTCATTTCCTGAACACGAACAAGCTCGACGCTCAGAATTTATTAACAATACATTTGTACAGCTCTTGCATCAACACCAACTGATAGTTAATACTACAGACTGCTGGGTGTGTGGCTTGATACCTCACACTATGGATAAAGGCATTCCCTATCTAGTCTTGCCTTTCAGCTATAATGGATCATTTCAGGCCTTTCAGACCATTTTTTCATATGCCCTTGAAACCTATCCTCCGCGTCCACCACGGTCCACTAAATACAACTCAGCCAACAAAGCTTTAGTCCAGGGAATTATTGACATGATTAAAGACGTCAATAATACTCCATCTTATCCTAGAGATGAATTACGGGTGTATTTGAGTTGGAACTCTACAGAGTATCGCCTTAGTTTGGGAGAAAGCAAGCGTAAAAGCTCCACTTCAGTTTGGGTCGTGCCTCACCGAGGTCAGGTCTGTTTGCAAGGAAATGGGAGAAATCTGAGAGCTCAGCTAGGGAGGAGTGAGTGCGTTGAGACTTACGTATTTCCGTCTAACTCCTCCCCTGCCTTTCTGACTGCTAGGGGTACCTACTTCATCTGTCAGGACAGAGCATATACATGGCTGCCTGCTGACTTTTCAGGTTCATGTTATATTGCTCGATTGTTACCCCCGACATACACTGCTTCTTCAGATTATCACAAAACCAGAGTAGCAAGAGGTGTCTTCAGCAAGGAAGATACCGCTGGTCAAGAAGCTGGAGACTTTTTCAAAGGTTTCCTTCCGTTTTGGGGGCCTATGGCCAATAGTAGAAATCTTCGTCAACTAACACGGGTAGTTGAATCTACTATTACAGAAACTGCAGGTGCCCTTAGTAACTTAACAGCTGAGCTTCAGGCGGATCGTCTCATGACGTTGCAGAACCGTATGGTTCTAGACGTAATACTTGCAGATCGAGGTGGGGTATGCAGAATGATCCAATCGAGCTGCTGTGTCTTTATTCCAAATAATGCTCCAACAGTCTATGAAGCAATCTCTAAGCTACACAAGATTTCCGACTCTATACACGTAGACAAGGGAAACTGGTCCTTCATGGAGTGGTTTTGGACTCTGGTATCAGCGTGGGGATGGAAGGTTCTGATGGTCATTGGTGTCATCCTAGTATTTCTGTTCTCGTGCTGTCTTGTTATCCAATGTGGTCCCGCTCTGTGTAGTCTCTGTGCTGCAACCTGTTTCAGAAAACCACCTACATTAGGAGAAAAGGCACGAGACAGGATGATGACGCAACAACATGTTGCTGACCTAATGGGCATAGAATTAGACTCTGACTCTGATATAGACTGAGTAATTGCCTATGTAAGGGCAAAAGGAGGGTCTGAGGTTCCGTGACGATTTTACTCGTGTTTTGTAACATTGTCGTAAATACGTAATTTTGGTATCAGTAGACCGCAAATGATCCATTTAGTATATCCTGGTGTTTTCGCTATGCTACGAGCAAGAGCACTCCTGTTACCAACACATTTGTGATTTACCCATGACATCCATCTTAGAACACGGAAGCCATTTTGTATTCCTTGCCCTCACATAGTCAATGGACACGCAATTACCTCTTTTTATTTAAGGATACGTAGGCCTTAACCGGCGATTCACCTTGCGAGTGACACGTGCACCTTAGGCCAGCAACGCTGTAGCAGCATGACTCGGCAAGAACTGCCTCCCCAGCCTGAGGCCAGTCCTGCTATACTGGTTCTTGTGTTCGTTGGCCTGATCATGATTAGGCGGCCGAAGCTGGTAACCGTGCCCATTTACGACCCACAAACATTTCTTATCCTGTCTTTCTATCTTCTGCACCTGGCTCTGCTCCTTTCCTTCTGGGCCTTTATTAGGGGGAGGTAACGAAATTTACGATGAGGCGGTCCGGGTCTTGAATGAAGAATTGACATGGGATTATGATGGCCTAGTGGGAACCCCTCATTCGTAATGTTTTGACATCAGATACTGTTGACGATTCCTGTGCAACGCCAAATATTTATTGTTTAAGACACGAATGTTTAGAACTGTGGTAACATGTAAAGAATTTGCCTGAAGCCCAATATTTAGTATATAAGGAGCAACCCTCTTTGTACAAATTGAACAGGCTCCTAGATACTGCCCATGTGTAGTTTCTGTGACTTCTGTGTCCCTGCAGTAATAAACCTTTGGTCTTTGACGCCACCATCGAGAAGCCCGTGTTTCTGTTTGTTTGTGCACCGAGACAGGTGGAACTCCGGGGTCTTCGGGTGTTATCCCTGACACCTCTGGACGGAACCAAAAAGTCCAGAACTCCAAGTCCAGAACTCCATTATGCTTCTTCTCTGTCTTCTCCTTATCCTCATTTTCCCTGTGCTCATAATCCTGTGCCAAATTCAAGATAACAGAAGGAGATAATGTGGACCAGGTCCTCTCGGAAGCCTGTAATCGAGTCACAATCATGGGTAGCATGTGTGAAACAAATCTATTAACAAACAAACGCACACCACCTTCCATTGACAAGTCCAGCCCACTATTATCTAGGAACACACCTTCAAACCAAGTGGAAAAATCAGACACCCTCTCATATTTCTTCTAACGACAAGCCGATAGCTTGTCCCAATTAACCTTTCGGGGCGGAATAAGAAAATGCATATAAGTGATAATATGGCCAGGCAAAGCAAGTATCTCTGCCTTAGGTTTCTCACCAGGCTTCCTGTCCTAGTCCCATACTCTATTTTGATCCCAGGTACCACCCAATTCAGCAACATGATCTTGTGTATGTACCTGTCTCCAAATATATACAGGAACCAACAAAGCAAAGAACATTTCAATATCCGCAAGTGTCATTACTGTCAAAGAAGCTGCCTCAGTCAATTCTTTATAATATGCAGTAGGATTGTTCCTAGGGTCAGATAACTGAGTTTTAAGGGACAAGACCTCATTCCTTTTCAATGGAGTATGAACCCACTGTTCCTGGAAACGGGCCGCTACCCCAGGTCTAGTAAGAACATTGTGCTGATCCCGTAGCTCTGGTATTTCAGGGTGATACATGTGGTGGACCTCCCTCATCCGGGACTGAGATACTGTTGTCGGGCTCTTCTCAAGCAGCCTACCCCGATAAGCAACCTGTCATGATCTGCCTTTGACCTGCATAAAGCGCCTACATGAATACAAGTTTAGCAGTGCCTAATGATTTCCATATGCGATCATTTGACTACAGGTTCCACAATGCCTAGCGACTGGGAGGAGTTGGGTAATCATTTTAGGTGGCCATTTTTGTGCTGCGGGTTGTACGTGATTTTGCTACCCGAATCAGGATCAGTGTTCTAGGAACTGTTTGATACCGTTTCAGGAGTTCTTGTGTGCCTACACGGTATCTTCCGTTTTTGGATTTGTCAACGTTCTGCGGCTGTGGGATGTCTTTGTTTCATGCCGGGGAATCATCGTGTCTTGACGGAGACACGAGAGCAGCTGGTTGCTTTCAGCTGTTGTTAGCGTCCGGCGGCTGCCGAGCGCCTCCCTGGATTCTCCCGTGTCTTGTCTGAGACACGAGAGAAGCTGTCTGTTTTACAGCCGTTTAGTTAAAGCGTTCAGCGGCTGCTGAACGCCTTCCTGGAACCGGTTTCCTTCGTTTGGGAAAAGAGAAGTTTAACGAACGTGATCTCGGCTGAGACACTTCGCCAGCAACATTGGAGTTGCCCGATGTGTAAGATCAACATTGGAATCCTTGGGTTCTTTTTCTACGCTGAAATCAGCAAGTGCTTTCTGGATAACGTGAGTACTCGCGTTTTCGACTGAGACTCGCTTCAATGTTTTGTTGCATTGGACTGGACAAAAAGAACTTGGCAATTAATGGTAGTGGAACTACATATTCGGGACTTGGTTCTCTTTATGGATAAAGAAACTTGTCAGTTCTTCCTTTGATTGGAGTTAGTTGTGCAAGACTGTTATTGACCTCTGGATTCCTCCACGTTTATTTTTGCCCCTTATTTTTGATGACTTTGAAGAAGGGTTTTCTTTTCTGTTGATATTGGGAAGGCTGGAAGGTATGCATGTAACTAGAGAGAAGTGATTATAGGTGCTTGGTGTGCTGAACCCCATGTATGAATGCTTCTTGTTGTTTATGTATTACAGAAGCATATGCTAGGGTATAGAGGCGTTTATCTGATACCTACCAAGAAAGAGGAGGAAAACAGTCCACAGCTAGTCGACTTGGTAGGTGGTGCTATAGCGAGAAATGAATGAGAGTAGTTAGTAATTTACTGTACTTACCTTTGTGTGTTTTCTTCTTTTCTCGTTTCAGCCTCCCTTTCCCGTTCCAGACCCTTCCTTACCTTTTCCCTCGCCTGATTTCCTTTATACTCTGTGTTGTAATACGGTCAGAGTGTAGGGCAATCTGGAGGTGGACCCCTTTTAAGCATCGTCCTGATCCTGAGGAAGCCTGGTCGTGACACAACCAATGTCGCAACATTGCCAAAAACTTGACCAGGAGCCATATCATCAATGTATACAAGATCCTTAATATCAAAGATAATCTGCGGTGCTGCATCATTGAAACACTGCTCCCAAAGTCCAACCAAAGTAGCCGATATGTGCTTAAGGGCATGCTTTTGTACAAAAGGCTTATAATCTTTCATCACACTCCACACATCCCCCACACCATAAATGGGGTTTCAGGCCCACTCGGCAACCTGATTAGCCACTTCCTGTTTCTCTGCCTCACCCATATCAGATCACACCAACGTTCCCCCCAGGTGTTCCTTAAATTTCACCCAGTCTCTATCCTCTGGGCTATGTGCTGGTGTCCCACCACTCTGTAATGTCGGGGAATGGAGGAACACAGAGGGAGTGATAACAGAGTTAGTGGGCATTAATGTTGCTGCTGGCTGGGTCATGGGTGTAAGAGCTTGGCGAAAGGGATGCCGAAGCAATAGGTGTTGTATGAGTGCTAAAAGTCGCCGTTGCCACAAACGGCAAAGACTAAGAAAGGATAAGAAGGTGCCGTGGCCAAGGCAGTCTGATCAACAGTAACAGAAGCAGTACCAGCAGAGACAGAAGAACCGGGTAGCTGGGCCTGTGGGGGAAGAACGGGATATACCCTCTGCGGGGCATACGGAGGTGGGGGTTGAGCATCTAGCAATTCTTCCACAAAAGCATAATTTTCTTCTCTGGCTACGTAAAATTTATCAATATTCAGTTGAAACCTCCTATCTTCATGTTCAATTCCTATCTCCTGTCTCTCTCTATCATGCGTTACAGCTTTCTGAGTCAATGTTTGCATTCTCCCTTTCAGGGCCTCTTTCTATGATTTCATCCGCCTCTGTTTAGCCTCTTTTTGCCATGTTCTTAGGGAATAAAACATAGACTGCCTACTTCTTTTTGCAAACGACTTCTCGTGTAAAAACCCAATTTTTTGTTCATACAAGTGCACCTCAATGGCCACTACAACTCGGCATTGTCCCTCGTATATTGGTGCGTTAACGTACTAAACATAATAGGGCCAAGGCCATGTTTTACATACATATCAAAATTCGGAGTGCCTTCTGTAAACCTTGGCTGACTTTCTTCCAGTCGAGCATCAGCAGAACAACAACGACAACAAGAAACCAAAAAGTGACTGAACACAGGCATTTTCAAAAATAATCCAAATTCGTTGTGTTACCGGGCAAAGTGTTCACAAACACTTTGGGGACCATTAGGATGTTGGGTGGATCACCACCGCCATGCGGGCGGTGGCAATCCGCCTGACATCCTTGCCCGCCTGCCACCCATTTCTCCCCGCCATGGCGGGGGGGACCGTGGCAGACGAAACACCGTCCGCCGCTTTTCTGCCCCGGTCGCCTTGCGGCCGGGGCAGAAAAGGGTTTATATGGTGGCGGTGTCTATCAAACACCGCCAGCCATATTAGGGTGCACATAGGGGGTACCTAAAGTACCCCCCAGCAGTTCCATGCACAGCATGGCAGGCACCGCACGGTGCCTGCCATGCTGTGCATGGAAGTGCACAGCATGCCTTCCTGCCATTGTGGCGGGCGGTGCTGAGTGCACCGTCCGCCACAATGGTTGGAATGCTGGATGCGCCCACCACTGTGGCGGGCGCATCCTAATGCTGGCCACGGGACCCCCGCCCTTATGGCGGGCGGTCCAGATTACCAGTAGGATGACGGGCGGACAAAGTCCGCCAGTCATCCTAATGGCCCCCTTTGTATCCAAATCGGTCCTTGGACTGTACCAAAAACAAACCAAAATCGATCCTCAGACCATGCCAAAGACAAACCAAAATGGTGCCATATCCACAAAGAATCAAAACAAACTCACCTGGTGCACACAGGTCAAACAAATGTATTCTCCACTGCCCCCTCTTTGGACCATATGGTTAGATCCAAGGGTTTCGCTGTTCAGGACCCCTGTCGGGATGACCGCTGGGCGAGGCACCACCAGTCAGATAGATGGGGCAGCTGCGAGTTCAGGACTCTCTTGTGCAGGGATCCCTGTCCCGCCCCTCCAACCTGACGATGGTCCCGACCTCCACACCCGTCCGTGGGCGAGGATGGGTCACAAGTGACCTGATTAGGGCCTCTCGGGTCACTTGCGACCACCTTTCAGCCTTCCATACAAATAAAGAGTCAGACAGTAGAGAATACAAACCAAGTATATTTTATTCCGGTACACTCAAGCGGAGTCTAGTCTGACCAGCCTCCTAGGATTGCTGCAGAGGGACTGACTTAGGCAAACATAGAGATACATTATGTATATTTCTGAACCAAGCAAGTCCCGCCGTTAATGGAATTCTAATAGCAGATACATCTAAAACAAAGAAGTACAGTCAGATGAGTTTCGCCTCTGAGGCCGGGCGCACATTATCTTTATGCCAAGGTCGTTCTGTTTGTATCTACCGCTAGGCTATAGCTATAGGAAAGGAATGCATTAATATGAACAAAGTATTCATTAGCAAAGCAAGGCGTAACCTTGGGTAAATAGGACTTTTCAGAGCCTGCTTCTTGAGAAGGGAATATGCAGTTTACGACATGATTAAAAATGGTGGCGGAACATAAAATGGTGCCGCAAATGCTAACTTAACATAAGAACAAAACACAAGCAAGGTAGCAAAACATATTAATTTCATCACCCGGGGCCAAAATCCCCGGTGGCCCCCCCCCACCCTGCAGAACTAGGTCATTTTATGGTAGGTCATTCTGAAGTTTCAACAGTATATTTAGGGACCTTGCCTGTTGCGGGTACTTAAGCCACCCACACAAATGAGGTACCATTTTCCTTTCCATCACAGAAATGTGGAGAAAATGTGTTTTTTTATTACAAAGTTTGAAGTTTGCAAGGGATTCTGCGTAACAGAACAATGTGAGAGCCAGACAAGTCACCCCATCCTGGATTCCCCTGGGTGTCTAGTTTTCACAATTATATAGGTTTGCTAGGTTTCCCCAGGTGCCGGCAGAGCTAGGGTTCAAAATCTACAGCTAGGCACTTTCCTAAAAAAAAGGGTCAGCTTTCACTGTAAAAATGTGGTGTGTCCACGTTGCGTTTCGGGCCATTTCCTGTTGCGAGCACAAGACCTTCCCACACTAGTAACCTACCCTAACAGACAACCCACTGACTCCATCTAAGACAATGCGTAATTTAGGCTTATTATTTGATAGTAGTCTACAGTTAGACTCACAAGTAAACAGAACAATCGGCACCCGCATGTCTTTGATCAGAGCTTTACGGAAAATACTTCCGCTACTGCCATCCTCCGCTAGGTCACAGGTGGTGAGGAGTGTCATCTTGAGCAGGCTGGACTACTGCGACGCCTTGCTTCTTGGAGCACCTATGTCTCTGATCAAAAAGTTGCAGAGAATTCCACCAATAGCAGCCACGCTAGCATTAAAGAGACAGTGTAGGTCCTCTGTGTCTTTATCTCTGAAGGATCTCCACTGGATACCGATTCTGCAGAGACTACAATTCAAATCACTCTGGATTGTTCACAGAGCAGTACATAGAGTATTGTTCACAGAGCAGTACATAGAGTGGGACCCAGATCACTGCAGAGCAAATTCTCTTGGTACGCTCCAGCCAGAGACCTCCGTTCATCATCAGCAAAACTGGTGTACACAGCCAGATTTAAGACACTCCGGATGGGAGGCAGATCATTTAGCTCTGTAGCCTCGCATGTGTGGGATAAACTACCGTTTGATCTCAGACAAACTGAGAATCTGTTGAACTTTATAAAGAAGCTGAATACATGGCTCTTTCCCAGGGACTAATGTAGTCCAATCGTAGCTTTAGTCTTTTTCTGCCCGCATAATTGCAGCTATGCACAGCGTCTGTGGGGTAATCTCAGCGCCAGGATACCCGTTGGGTGACAGAGCACTATACAAGTCCAACACACAATACAATACAAATGAGGTAACATTTTTATTGGAATAGTTTGGGGAATGCGGGGTGGGAAATTTGAGGATCCACACAGATTCCAGAACTTTACATCACATTAGAACAAAGTCTGACGTTTGCAAGGGAATCTGGGTAACAGAAGCTAGTGAGAGCCAGACAAGTCAGCCCATCCTGAATTCCCCTGGATGTCTAGTTTTCAAAAATTTATAGGTTTGCTGGATTTCCATAGGTGCCGGCAGAGCTAGGTTCAAAATCTACAGCTAGGCACTTTACAAAAAAATGGTTAGTTTTCACTTTAAAAATGTGGTGTGTCGACGTTGCGTTTCGGGCAGTTTCCTGTCGCAGGCACTAGGCTTACCCATACAAGTGAGGTAACATTTTTATTGGAACACTTTGGGGAATGCGGGGTTGATAGAAATTTGAGGATCCACACCGATTCCAGAACTTTCCTACACAGAAATGTGATGAAAATGTGTTTTTTTTTTAAAGTCTGAGGTTTGCAAGGAATTCTGGGTAACAGAACCTGGTGAGAGCCAGACAAGTCACCCCATCCTGGATTTCCCTGGGTGTCTAGTTTTCAAAAATGTATAGGTCTGCTAGGTTTCCTGAGGTTTCAGCAGAGCAAGGGTATAAAATCTACAGCTAGGCACTTTGCAAACAAGGGTTCAGTTTTCACTGTAAAAATGTGGTGTGTCCACATTGCGTTTTGGGCCATTTTCTATCCCAGGCACTAGGCCTACCCACACAAGTAAGGTATCATTTTTCTTGGAAGACTTTGGGGAATGCGGGGTGGGAGGAATTTTGTGGATCCACGCACATTCCAGAACTTTCCTTTAAATAAAATTTGAGGAAAAGTGTTTTATTTGACAAAGTTTGAGGTTTGCAAGGGATTCTGGGTAACATAACGTGGTAAAAGCCAGACAAGTCACCCCATCCTGGATTTACCTGGGTGTCAAGTTTTCAAAAATGTATAGGTTTGCTAGGTTTGCATAGGTGCCGGCTGAGCTACGGTTTAAAAAAAAGGGGTCTGTTTTCATTGTAAACATGTGGAGTGTCCACGTTGCGTTTTGGGCCATTTCCTGTCACGGGCCCTAGGCCTCCCACCTAAGTGAGGGACCATTTCTATCCGGAGACTTAGGGGAACACAGCATTGTAGAGTAACTGTTATTACCTATTGACTTTTGATGCATTTCTGCCTTCCAAATGTAAGACAATGTGCAAAAAGTAGTCACTTTGAAAAATGTCCTATAATTCACATGCTAGTATGGGTACCCACAATTTTGGAGATGTGCAAATAGCTACTGTTTCTAAACTCTATATTTTGTTCCCATTTCAGAATCACATAGGTGTCTTTCATACCGATTTTTCACTGTTTATATTTACCCTAATGAATTGCTATATACCCGGTACGCATTAAAAATCCATTGCAAGAAGCTGCGTAGTTATTGGCTCTGCGTTTGTCGGGTTCTTGGTGAACCTACAAGTCCTATATATCCCCTCAACCAGAAGGGTCCAGCAAATGTAATGGTATATTGCTTCACAAAATCTGTCATACTTAGAGAAGTTACCGGTGGAAACGTTAGCACAAATGGCTGTTTTTTCAACTCATTTTCAATTTTTCCTATTTTCAACTGTTAATTTCTATAAAAAAACCTTGAAGGATTTTTTTTTTAATTCTTGTTATTAACAAAACGACAAAGACAAACATCAGATGACATTAGACGCTCTTGCAAGTTCCGTAAGTACATTTCCATACATTCAAAATGTAGGTAATGGATCAAGGGGGCACATGTGCCTCCACTTCCTCCGGACACATCGGGGGCACACAAACATCTCCGCGGTAATGATTCCAAGCCTCCCAGACCTTCTCGCATTTCTCAGGACACCCCCTAGCCACGTATACCGACCTCTCCCTGAACATGCACCAATCCAGGTCCTCCTCCCACTTCTCGAGTCAGGTGGCGGCTGGCTGGGTCCCCATAACTGGGCAATAGTACGCTTAGCTATCATGCATGCCAACGTTACCCATTGCTTCCTACATGCATTCAGATCCATCGGTTCCCAGACGTTCAAGATGCACCTGCGTGCCTCCGGCCGCATCTCCACCCCCAGGACATCTCGTAGCTTATCATGGATCTTCTCCCAGTACGCCTGCACCCCAGTACAGTGGCACAATATATGCATGAACGCTCCAAGCTCCCCACACCCCTCCTACATTCCCCACCCTCTGAGCGACCCATACGGACCAGACAGGGCCCTGTAAAATAAAAACTCTGGAGAATCTTTAGTTGTACTAGCCTAAGCCTCATCTGTATCGCTACCACCCGTGGAGAGGAGACCGCCTCCCGCCAGTACTCATCATCCAACTCTATCCCTTCCTCACTCCAGTGAGTTCTTAGAAGTACCAGCTGGTCCTCCATATGGTTAATAAGCTTCTTGTATATTAATGAAATGGTCTTCTCAGGGCGGTGGCCGTCCAACACTCAGTCTTCGAAAGGGGTGGCGGCTGGAATTAACGTGTCCTTGGGGATGTTTGCAAGTAGGGCATGTCTAATCTGAAGATAATGGTAGTGTTCGCGGTCGTGAAGGTGGTATTAATGCTTAAGTGAACTGAATGTGTGGACCGTGCCTTTCCCCCAAACATCTTTGATCTGTGTAATCCAAATGAGGTCCCACTTGTCAAACTCCTTAGACTTCCATAAGCTCCCCAACTTCTCCGAGCTCCACAATGGGGTGGCAAGTGTGAGCATTTCGTCCCACTTGAGGTGTCTATTTGCCGAGTGCCACACCTGAACGACATGTGCCGTTGGTCCCGCGAGGGGAAACCGACGAGGTCCAGCATAAAGCGCTCTAGTGAAGTCGCCGCCCGGTACCTGCCAGCGATCCATAGCATACTTCGGGTCCCCAGGGGGCCCGTACATAGCATGATTCACCCCTGTCAGCTGGGAGGCCCAGTAGTATTTTCGTAAGTCCGGCAGTCCTATCCCCCAGTCATACCAGGGGAGAGTGAGTTTAGAGAACGCTATTCCGGGTTTACGGAGGGCCTCTACCTCCCTAAAGTAGAATGCAGGTGCAGAGTCCATTGTGTTCTGGAGTGCGTATTGAAACCGGGGAAGGGCCATCATCTTAAAAAGCACCACATCCCCTTTAAATAGAGTCAGAGGGGGGACAAGATTATTAGCATATCGTAGTTTCAGGTCAAGCGTAACATAAATGCCGAGGTACCTAAACCCTATCGGCTCAATTTGTAGCGGGCAGGTCTGCGAAACAGCCGGTGGGTCGCCCCTAAGAACGAAAAGCACTGACTTTTACCAGTTTATTGCAAAGCCAGAGTACCTCCCAAAAATGCAAGCACGTCTAGGAAACACATAAGGGATCTCCTTGGGTTGGTAAGGTAAAGCAGGATATCGTCAGCGTATAGTGAAATTTTATCTTCCTATTCCAACATCCATCGTAGGCCGCGTATCTCACGGTCCCATAAACCCACGCCGCCAAGTGCTCCAGTGCCAAGGCAAATAGGAGCGGGGACAGGGGACATCCCTGTCTCGTGCCCCTGCCAAGGAGAAAGTCAGAGGACTTCCGATTGTTCACTACTACTCTGGCCAAGGGCTGCGCATACAGGAGGCGTACCCAATTCACAAACTCTGGACCAAAACCCAGCTTCCCCAGTACTACAAATAGGTATGGCCTCTCAAAAGCCATGGTGGCATCCAAAGATACCAGTACCGCTGGTTCCTGGATCGTCGGGTTCCTGCCCAGCACCTCATGTAACCAACACAAATTAAGAGCCGTATTCCGACGCTGGATGAAGCCGGACTGATCCGGGTGTATCAAGGTGGTGATGACTTTAGCCAATCTCGTCGCCAGCAGCTTCGCCAGGACTTTAGGCTCAGCCTTCAGCAACGAGATAGGTCTGTACGACGGACAAAGCATCTTGGGCTTTCCCGCTTTATGGATGGCCACTATATTTGCCACCCGCTGGTCATAGGGGAGCTGTCCCTCCTCTCTGCATTCTGTAAACATGGAGCGGAGAAATGGAGCAAGCTTGTTGACGCTCAGTTTATACAGTTCTATGGGAATTCCGTTTGGGCCGTGGCTTTCCCAGAGTTTATTTCCCTGATGGCCTGCGCCACCTCGTCATCCGTGAGTGGGGATTCCAAATACTCCCGGTTGTCGTCCGATAGTGTGGGCATTTGGATGTCTTTTATCATTTCGCTGTTATCCGCCTCCGTATACAACCCATCCGAGGTATATACCCCAGTATAGTATTCCGCAAACCTATCTGCTATGGCCTGCGGGTCTGTAAGTGTACTGTAATTCTCCCCCTGTAGTTCCGATACAAACCGCGATGCCCACTCTCCCTTTTCAAGCCACGCTATCAGTTTTCCGGCTTTATCTCCATGCTCATAGACCCTACTTTGAATCTCATCATTCTGCGCTCTAGTCTTGTCCCTAGCGAGGCCCTTATACTCATTCTGTCATACTTTTAGCTGGTGTAGCCCCTCCGGGGTCACTGCCCTAGATACCTCCGCTTCCAACCTCGTCACTTCCTCTTCCGCCCTCTCCATTCCCCCCTGTCGTTCCTTTTTTTCCCCACAACCAAGGATAACGCCTCCCCTCGAATGACGGTTTTATAAGCCTCCCACAGAGTCTGAGCCGAGTCCACCGTGCCTGCATTCTCCTGGAAGTACCTGTCAGAGACCTTAACAATTTCTTTCTTAGTGGTGGGGTCCCTCAGGTGCCTTGCGCTAATAGGGGCAACCCTACCTACAACAAACTGGTCGAACTCCAGCCGGAGCCAAACTGGAGAGTGGTCTGAGATGCCCCTCCCCAGGTGTTGAGCCTCCTGAACTGCATTCGCCTGATTGGCTTGCACCAGCACGTAGTCTATCCTAGACAGGCTATGGTGTGCGGCAGACACATGCGTGTAGTGCACCTCACTCGGATTGCGTACCCTTCAACCGTCCACTAGCCCCGTAGTTTCTAAGAAATCGGGAAGCCATCTCTGTGCTGGTCTCAGAGCTCGGGCTGGGCGCCGGTCAACCGCCCCCTCCACCACTGCATTAAAGTCCCCCCCATCACAAGGAGGCCCAATGGCAAAGTCAGTAAGATAGAACCTAGGTCACGGAAAGTGTCAGATTGGATTCCGGGTGGGACATAGATGGAAACAAAGGTGACCATCATCCCCTCCCACTGCCCCGATATGCCTATGTACCGACCTCGCTGATTAGACAATGTGGCCTGAATCGTTAAGGGAAAAGATTTTTTCACCAAGACACCAGCCCCTCAAGACCCCGTGGTAAATCCAGCGTGCGCTGCCAATTTAAAAACCACCTCTGTGTGGGGCCATGCAACGATTGCCAATGAGATGTGTCTCCTGTAACAGCACTACGTCTGGGGAGTGCCGTCTGACCAATTGACTGACCATTCCACCTCTCAATTTCGTCCCCAATGCCATTCACATTCCAACCAAGCACATTTATCCCCGATCCCCGTCTAACATTTGACATTGTACTGGTATGGAAGCAGTAGAGTCAGAGCATTTTCCCCTGCTGTGAAAAAGGAAAAAAAGAGAAAAAGATATTGCAAATGATCCTTCAGACAATAAAATCTCAGGACCAAAAAACCCCATTGACCCCAAACCCCGCCCCCCTGCACCCCTGCACATGGCCAACGCCCATCCCCAACTAGCAGTGTGCCTGTCGCCCAACATTTAACCTACGAACTAACTAAAGGTAGTAATGAGGAGGAAGGCCAGCGCCCCGCCCCCCCCCAGCCCCAAGTACACATCCCCCGAACCCAGGGACACCCACAGCGGTCTTATAGTCAACAAAATCTGGCAAAAAAACTGGCTGCGGATCTACCACACTACCTGACAGATCAAAACAGTGTGGAAGTTCTTATGGCCTCTTTTATTCCTGCTCCTGCAGTCCGCCTCCTCCACCGCAGTCTCGCCCCTCCGGTCTGTCCAAGTGTCTGCTGTCTAACCAGTCCGACGCAACCTCGGGGTTGTCGAAAAACTAGGCCCTCCCTTCGATTTCCACACGTAGGCGAGCCGGGAACATCATGGCATACTTTAGTCCCTTGTCCCTAAGTTTCTTCTTCACCGGGAGAAAACTCTGCCGTTGTTTTTGCACAATCTGGGTGAAGTCGGGGAAAAAGAAGAGCTTGGTATTCTCATACCGCAGGAGGCCCCCGGTGCGAGCCGCCTGCAGGATCGCATCCCTGTCTCGGAAGTTCAGCACCCTCTTAATCATAGCGCAGGGGGGGCACCCAGGCCTGGGCTTCACCCCTGGCACCCTATAGGTGCGCTCGATAGTAAAGAAGTTGCCCAGTCCCTTGGGCTTTAGGTGATTGAGGATAATATCTTCAATAAACAGGTCTGGGCCAGTCCCTCTGATTTCCCAGGCACCCCGAGGATGCGTATGTTATTACGCCTGGCCCTCCCCTCTTATTTGTCGAGCTTCTGATTAGTCAGATCCCGAGAGGTCTTGAGATCACGCACCTAACGTTGCAGCAACGCCATATCGTCGATTAAGCTAGCAGTCCTAATATTGAGCAATTTAACTTTTTAACTCGCCTTTGCGAGGTCTACCCATATCAAATTAACCTTTATAGTGACGGTGTCCAATTTATTGTCCAATGCCTCAATTTTCTGTCCCAGAGATGACTGGACCCCATTGATGGCTGCCATAACGTTGGTGAGCGTCGGTTACGGAAGAGCCCAGAGAGCCCCCCCCCCGCCGACTGACCCCGTTTCAAATCTGTAGGGGAACCCTTGGGCATCCTGTAGAAGTCTAATTTGTTAGACTGAATTCGTTTTGACCCCTTGAAGGACCTGGGCAGGTGCTTATCAGTCTCAGGTTTGGTCGCTATCGGGCCGTCAGCCACTCGCCGCTCTAACACACGGATCCCACTAATACACTTGTGGTCTCGGGGTCACAGGGCCCACCGCGCGAGCTATGGCGGCATCACGCCCATAGGTAGCCCCGCCGAAACCCAGGTATACAAAACCAGCAAGCGTCCACACACCACAGTCACCGAGTAGGGATGCGGGCTGTGTCTCCAGTGTCTCAGGCCCCAATGAAGGTTCCTCTATAGGGTGGCAGCAGGCCCACCAAACATACGACCAGCAACCCCAAACTAAAGGACTCACCAGGGTTCCCTTTCAATGGTCAGTGATGTGTAGGGCTGTGTCGGTAATACACACAGGCCCACACACCCTGAGAGCCTCACAACAGTTGTCTTGATGCCAAAAGGGGCACACGGCCTCCTGACAACAGTGTTTGAGGCGCAGTGTGCGGGGGCACATGAGCAATATCCACTGGTACAGTAATGTTAAGGGCATATGCTTGCTCCTCCGCAATCGTCACCCCCTAGCATGCCTATCCACAGCAGGGGTGCCACCACCTCACCGCCACTCCGGGGACCAGCCTCACCGAGAGGGATCCATCACCGGACCCGCCGCCCGAGCGCACCAACAGTCTCTCCTCGATGTCTAGGTACAGCGGCCGCTGCCAGCCACCCCCCAGGATCCACCTCGGCACGTTCGGGCCCTCCACGCTCTACACCTGCACAGTCCGACTTGACAACAGTATGGGCCCCCTTCGTGGGCGGGACAGCACAGCTCGACCCCTCCGACTCCGGGGGGCCACCCCGACAGGCCCCCGAAGCGCCGAGGCTGCAGTGGGAATTTTTCCTCCACCGCTAATCAAGGTCTCACTCCACCTCCAGCGCCCGGTCCTGGGCACTCCCGACGCAGCCCTCCTGATTCACGCAAAACTCGAAGTTGCGCATCCTCCCCCGGTGTCCCACAAGGTCCGAGTGGGCCAGGCCTCCGATGCAAGACAGGGGGGTCCCACGGGTGAGTCCCGGTCCTCCTCCAGTCGTCTGCTTCACTTCTTGCGGCCGCCGGCCTCCAGCAAACCAGTTCCGGGGCCGGACCGGCAACTTCCGTTTTTCGGCCCCGGTGTTGGCAACTTCCGCACCGGGCACAGCACACACTCGAGCCCCCGGCTCGGGCAGCTAGCAGGCCGCCAGCCGCCGGATGGCATATCTTCGTTCCCCGACTTCGCAGAGGGCCTGGGAGCACAGTGAAGAGCGTCGCTGTGAATCCGTGATCAGGCAGTAGGATGGGATGCCAGGATTAATGTCGGGATATTGAAGCTGGAGGAAGGGGTCGACAGAGCCGAGCTCTCATGCGGCCATCTTGGACCGGTACGTGGCTCCTCTCCCAACCTTGAAGAATTTCCTCAAATGACCCCTCGCTGAATTCATAATTTGGCTACTTTTCTGAAATGTATAGCTTTCCAGGATCCATTATTGCTTTCATACCCATTTCTACCACTAACTAGAAGGAGGTTGAAAGCACAAAAAAGAGCATAAATAGGCCATGTCACAGTAAAATGCCAAAACTGTGTAAAACATGTTGATTTTCTGACAAAAGTCTGTCAGTGCTTGAAAGCTGGAAAGATGGAGATTTCAGCACCACAAACCCTTTTTTGATACCATTTGCAGGGGAAAAAAACAGACTGGAGCACTTTTTTCAATTTTTCAAAAAAGAAAAGCAATATTTTGCTGTATTTTGGCTAATTTCTGGGTCCCTTCCAGGGAAATCAGCAAACCCTGGAAACCTTTAAAATCCCCATGACGTTGAAAGAAAAGGACACAAATTTGGTGCGGATACCTTATATGGCAAACAGTTACAGGGGCCTCAGCTCGAACTACCCCAAATAGCCAAAAAAGGCTTATCACAGGGGGGAAAAAGGCCTAGCAGTGAAGGGGTTAAAAACATATTTATTCTAGAAGAAACCCTGAAGTGACCACTCTTCTATGTATAAGACCCTCATTTCCCCCTGCAAATCAGTGGGAATTCCTTCCAAGCTGAAATGGGGTCCTGCATGCTGAATCTTCAAAACTCAGCGGTCTGACATCCCTTGCAGTGTGTCATCCTGGAAGCGGAGAAGAGGGTTCTTTGTTCTCATCCATCAGGTGAGGGGGATGGTTCTTCCCTAGGGGTTTCTTGGATATAAACACATATACATGCAACACATACAGATCTAGGCTAGGTACATTGAGGCTAATTACTTAGGGCGCGCATTTTAGGAATATGCAAGTGCTACTGTTTTTATCTGAACTGCTTATGTTTATCTTTTAGCACTATGACAGAAATGTATCTACTTTTTACTATATTGGTACTATCAATCTATTTCCTATGCTTCTGTCTCCTGATTGTCACTGCACATATGTTTTACACCAGATTGTCGCTGGACCAATAAATACTTATTTAAACGTTCTCATCGCCAACCTGTGTATTTTCTGAGAGTAAGCAAGCACAAGTGTCTGAGTGAAACGTACTGTACTGTTTTCCATGATCCCTGAGGAATCAGTGTTGTCATCTTCAGTGGTTGCCAGAAACTACATACACAACTGTAGAATACAGGGGGGTGGGAGTGGCGATTTCCTTTGCTACCCTCTCTAAATTGAGCTGAGGGATTCCCTCTAATGAATTAATAATGCCTATTCCAAGGTACCTGATCTCTTTCTGAACACCTCCCATCCACTCTGGAACATTCCAACACAGTATCCCAGTTTTTTTGTCGTTCACTGAATAACCCAAAAATACCCAGAATTCTTTGGCAAATAATTCCACCCTAGGGATCCTTACAGCTGGATCTGCTGTGTAGATTACAAGGTCATCCGCATATAATATGATTTTCTTTTTATATGCACCTGCACAGAAGGCGATAACCTGATCATCCTGGTGAAGTATCTGGGCAAATGGTTCGGTATACATATCGAACAATAATGGTGAAATGGGTCACCCCTGTCTCGTCCCTCTAAGAATCGGGAAACTCCTAGTAAGGGATCCATTGAGGAGGATCCTAGCTGTAGTACGTTGATATAGAGCTTCTAGTGTTGTTATAAAACATGGCCCAAACCCCACAAACTCCCATACTGCCCATAGATATTCCCAGCAAACACGATCAAAGGCCTTGGCGGCATCCAATGTAACTACCGCCAAGGGTACCAACCTTGATGTAGCTAGGTCAACCTTACCAATTAGCTGCTGAGTCAGTTCGTGCATCTGTCTCCCAGGGATAAATCCCTTCTCCTCATGGATGAGCTTAGGAGCTTATTTAGCCAGCCTGCACCTAAAATACTAACAAAGATTTTATAGTCTGCATTTAGCAGGGATATCAGTCGATATAACCCTGCTTTCACAGTGTCCTTGGCTGGTTTTAAAATCAAGACTATGGAGGCCTCTCTTCATGATTCTGGTACCTGTGTCTCTCCCATATATGCTGAGTTAAACAGGTTTTAATACCTATGAAATTGGCAAAAATGTGTAACTGCTGCAGACCCAAGATGTCATAGATGAGGTATGGTAAGAGCGGATGACCAACATATGTTTTTTGAATGCCCCCTGTAACAGGTGTATTGGCTTTAGGTGGAGAAAGTAATCAATGAAATTCTGCACACCAATATAAAAATGAGGTTAACGTTGATTTTGTTAGGGCTGGAGGATCAGCCGAACTTGCCCCTATCAGCAGATAGGCGGGACTTACTCTTTTATTTGATTCTCCTTGCTAGAAGAGAGATCTGCAAAAGATGGATAGAATCTGCGCCACCTCATGGCTCTGATTGGCTTCAGGCGAATAAATCTATTTGCAAAATGGATATAAGAATCGAGGGCGGACCACATAGTAAGACTTGGGATGATTTTTTGAATAGGAACGGAATAATAAGAACCTAATCCCTTGCGTTCTATGATTAGACCTGCGTAGGACCAGTAACCAGGAAACTGGATTGACTGGATCGCAGGACTATGGGGCCTATGTATGAAGCCTAATTACCATTTGCAAACTGGCCGATTCTCAGAATCGGCCCATTTGCGAATGGGAAAAAGGCTTCCAGTATGTATCATCCCAAAAGGACCTTGCACAATATAAAGAATCGCAAAATTTGAGATTCCCTATTTTGCAAATGCTTTTAAGGAATCGCAAGTTACAATTCCTTAAATACAATGCAGAAAGCACCAAAGTTGTGCAATTTTGCCCTAAGAAATCGCAAGTTACCACCAACTTCAAGTTGGGAGTAATTTGTGATTTCTTTGAACAAGGCACTTTTTTGCATTTTTCAAAGTGGCATATGGTGCACATACATGCCCTTAGGGCATGTATGTGCGCCACATGTGCACACATACATATTTCAGGGTTGCAAGAGAGTGTCCTTTTGACACCCTTGCACCCTTGAAATTGCATTCACAATTTGCGAGTACCTAATGAGTACTCGCAAATTGGCAATGTCTTCCCATTCATTCCTATGGGCCTCTAGGCCCATCGGAATGAATGGGAAGGCATTCCTTAATTCGCAATTAAGGAATACTTAGGAATCACAATTAAAATTGTGAATCCTACATACATTGCCTTTTGCGAGTCCTTCACAGCGAATCACAAAAATTTGCTATTAAGGACTCGCATAACGCTTTCTTCATACATCCGCCTCATAATGTTTAATTGGAAATAGCCTGGGGTGGTACAGGTCGGATGTCAGGCTTGACTTTGCAAATAATTATGGTATGAGGACAAAAAAAGGGGGTGATAGAGGCACTGTAGAGCTAGCTGGTTTAATGGGTGACACATCCTGAGGGGTTGTCCAGATGCGGTAGGGACACCAAGCCCTCAGTTTAGGTCATTCAAAACGCGCAGGTCCTGGGGGACTCCTAGGAACTACACGACATGGCACCACTAACGTTGGTTTGGTTCTTATATAAACAGTGAAAGTCTGAGTAGTTCAATGGTGCTTTCTCAGAAAGCCCTACTCACTCATTTCAGAGACATTTGAAGTGGGAAGGGGAATCCGCCTCAGCTGAGCAGATATGCTCTGTGTATTGTCTGGTGGTTTAAACAAGCTTGTAAGGATAAAAGGTTCCCCACATTGTGCAAAACCCCTAGATATTAGAACTTTGTATTCCTCTCCTGAGAATGACTGAGTCCACGAGTGGTATTCGGGCTTGGGAGAAGAAGAATTTGCTAACACTCTCAACATCTGTACTGTAGAAATGCAGTTACGATGAAATTGTTAGAACACAGCATACCAGGAACATGTGGCTGTGTTACCTTTGTGATTGAGGCACACATGGTGTTCTGTTCAGAGGTATTCAATTTTTGGGTCCACTTCGCACCTGCAGTTCCGGTGACTAAATTGTTCCACACATATATTGTAGTTGAAGCACCAGATGAATACATTCCATACAAAGACATTGAAGTCCTGTTAATCTACCAGCAACACAGAAATTAGTTCAAAGGCGCCCTACCACACACAACATTTGTAGTGATACATGGCCCACTCAGCAGAGAAGGAGCGACCTGCATGGTCTTAGCGACATACACTCCACAGTCCGAGATAGATACACTTCCAGTGGATGAAGTCCGTACAATATACAAAGACATAGTCAGGCTATACAGACACATTTTACAGTTTGTCATGCTAACAGTGACAGTCCAACTTGTGAGACATGCTCCAGCTGGTCCATATCAAGCAACACCTACTATTAGACCACAGACACTGAAATCAGTAATAGGGCCTATACCTTCCAAATGGCAGTAAATTTAGCTCTGGATAGCACAAGAAATTGCACAGCTGGAAGCATTTTTTCCCATAACGATCCACAGGAAAAACATAGAATGCTAACCATTTGTTTGCCAATGGGGATGGTTCCCTCGATTGAGGATTGTACCACTTGGGGAACAATCTTTGCTGCCATTTACACCAGGGTTCACGGTACCCCTTCCTCAGCAGTGGTTCCTGATGTATTGAAACAGATACAGAACGAGTACGGGCAGGACCTGCCCGGGACTTGTGGATGAAACTGATGGGTAACTTTGCCCAAGTCTCTACAATCATACTGAGCAACATAAAGGGGGTGGCAGCAGCAGTGGCCATACACAGCCGCCTAAGGAAAACAGCTCCTATCAATCGGGAGCAATAATTACCAGAAAATGTTGAAGAAACCTATGCTGCATTAGGTAGAGGTAATTTGGAAACCAAAGACGGGAAGCCACAAATGGCTGGAGGTCTTGACAAGGAGAATTCGAAGCAAGTACCCGCTTCTTCTAAAAAGAAATGGGAGAACAAACAATCCCAAAATAACAATTCAGAAAAGAATTCCTGATCAAGGGGTGGGTCTCCCCAAAGGGAGTCCTCTGAAATGAGGTACAACCTTAGGAATCATGATAACATTAGGAAACCTGATAGGGATCAGGACACTGATACTCGTTCCTTTCAGGGTTTTATCAAAACGCTCGGAGAATGATGGGTGATCAGTACAATACCAAGGAGATCGACTGAAGGCAAAAAGGGAAACACATCGTAATTCAGATTACATTATCAAACAGGAAGAGCAACCTAAAGCAAAACCTCAATTCAAAAAGAAGAAAGTAGCTGGCTTAAAAATCAGACATGCCCAGGTTACTGAGGACTCAGATTCTTAATGGGAAATGGGCTCTGAAAATGCTAGACAGCATGGCAGAAGTAAAAATAGCTCACCAGAACCTGAAGGATTTTCTGGTGACTGCAGTATTGAATGAACATATCGCGGTGGAAACACCTAATACCAGAGTCAGTGTCCCATATAGATTGTATGAAATTACACTACAAATAGAAGGGGACATCTCAAGAAAGGTTAACGGTCTCTTTTGGGAAAACGTAACATATGGATATGACATACTGTTCGCAGAAAGAGATTGGCCACCTGAATTTGTGATGGAGTGCCCAAAAGAGTGGGAAATTAGCTCTCAAGTGAAGGCAAGAGCCTGGCAGCCAAATGTTTTGAAAAATATGCACTGCTCCAACCTCCAAAGAATCTAAAGGGTTTGACGTCCATTTTAGGATTTCTGAATTTTGGCAGATCATACATTCTAGATTACGCAGAAAAAGTAAAACCTTTCTATGAGTTAATCAGACTTGATTTCACACCACATCAGTGGACACAGATACTCTCCGTTCAGTTCAGGCTGACATGATAGCATCAAAACATTTACATATGTGTGAATACTACCACTTGGTGATCCGGGTGGTCCCGGGTTTATCAGGATATGCCTACATCACTTTCAATGAAGTTGACAGTCCCAATTGCATCCAAATCACATTTGTACAAACATGCAGGAATGCAATTTGCAGCCACAGAGAAAATACTGACAGCAGTACAGACTACTGTAGTGAGAGAAAGAGCACTATCACAGGAGAAACGCATAATAGTTGTAACTCAAGTACCGACTTTAGAATCGGTAACCAAAGCAAGCATTACAAATGCGAAGCATTGCATCCACAGTGGATTTAATGCGCTAATTCTCTCACTGCAACAGATGAAGATTACAGACACGATTTTACATTAAAATTGCAAGCGTTCCTGCAGTATGAACAAGAATACCCTCTCCCGAATGAAATTTGCCTCTAGAGAAATATGAATACATAATTTACACTGATTGATCTGCTCAGCCTGCCTTAGGAAGTAAATAGCAATATAGCGCAGCATGTGATATAGTGAAGGGTCGTATGCAGGATGGTAAATTCCAGCCCTGCAATACAACTACACAATCTGTAGGAGATTTTACTGCGCAGCTGGCAGAAATGAAAGCCCTGACACTGGCACTACAGTATACGGATCAGGAATTCCCCACACTGAAAGTCTGCGATTTGTTTTACTGTGTGCAGACCTACAATGAATATCTTTGCTACTGGGGCCAGAATGGGATTAGAGATTCCAAGGCTTGCACAACTAAGCATAAATTGCTATGGGAACAAGTGCAAAGCTGAAAGCATGCCTGCCACGGGCTCAAGTTATTCACACCTTGAGTCATCAGCATGTTGGCATACATGTTCAAGGGAATTCACTGGCTGATGAAGCCACCAAGATGACAGTGCATGCTGCTGCTGTTGCTGAAATAATTTTTTCTAGCACGAGGATAAGCGGAGACATTCTGATAGCTGTCAATGCCTCAGAGAACAGATCTGCCATTCTGAAGGGCTTTCCACTCAAGTATTCCTATAAATTAGATGCGCAAAACACACTGTATGAGCAAATTCCAGAAGAGGGGAATAGAGTTACACCAAACATAGAGCACAGATTAGGTTTAATTCTAGCTGCACCCTAGAGTCTGGGCTCTGCACACCCATTAGCACCGCTACAGTTTTGTTATTGAAGCAGCGATTCTGGTGGCCAAGTTTGTCTAAACAAAAAAAGGCTTATGTCTTAAAGTGCTAAATCTGTCAGCAGATGAAAGGTTCTATCGTAGCATGTCCACGACAAACACCATTACTCATTTCAGACAGACCTCTGGCATGTGTCAATTTGGATCACTACGGCCACTTAAATTCAGACAGGGCTTACAAATACATCTTGGAGGCAATCGATTCATGCTCTAGATTTCCATGGGTTTGGCCTCAGTGCTCGGCTGACGCTCGAACTGTTATAAAGGATTTGCAAGTCTTTGTCGGGACAAACGTAATTGGCACGTTACATACCGACCGTGACCGTGTGTTGAACTCTTGGGCTTACAAGGAAGCCATGGAAAGTATGGGCATGGCCTTGTGGTACTCCTCCCCTTACCATCCAGAGAGAAGTTCGGTGGTGAAGAGGAAAAATCGGGGCCTAAAGCAATCCTTAACAGAAAGGGTATTAGGTGCGGGTGGTATTTGGGTCAATCACCTAAGTGGGGTCCAGAGGGCACTAAACAACATGCCAAGAAAAATCTTGGGAGGACGTACCCTCTATGAGATCCTGTTTGAGACAAGAATGTGGGTATCTGACCTCGATTGTGCCAGCACAGTGGCGGATGTAAAACCATTTAAATTGAATGATCGTTCGGCTGTTTTACAGAAACTCAATAAATACCCGGCATTACAAAGCACCGCTACTGGGGAAGTGAAGCCAGTTCTGGCAAGACCTGTCTGGGTCCTGAAGGTTGGGGGCCAGGTTAGAGAAAAGATCGTGGACAGGAAGGAATATGGGCCATCATACAGAACACCTGTACATGTCCTGGCTGTTCAAGGAACAAGAACAGTACTTCTTCCGCCTCTTGCCTGCAAAAAAGAAAGAATATTTATCTCCATTGATCAAACCACACTATGTGGCCGATTCTCAACAGTAGGCCACGTGGAGTCCTGAGTAGCCGTAGATCTCCTCTCGCTAATATACAGGTAGTTCAGATGGAAAGACTAATAACGTTCCAAGACTCCTCTGTGCAAGATGTCGGAGTAGCCAATAAGGGCGTACAAATTACACCTGTTGAAATTGAACAACATCCAAATGAAACTGAAACGCAAATTGCAATTCGGCCCAGTAATGAACTTTACATCAATGTGCCTTCACAAGAAGCAACTGCCAGTTCTACAAACACTGCTGAGCTACCAACGATAGATAGAACTGTGTCTGGCTACTTTAACTACTTTAACCCCTTAACTCGATGCTGCAATAAGTGGCCATTCCATAACACCTGGGAACAACGTCAGCAACGACCTTGCTCCTGTGGTTTTACATTCCCTTTCTGGTAACACTGTCTCTGTGGGAATAGCACCCGTACTGCAGGTCTCGTTTAGGACCACTGAAAGCCAGTACAACCACTGCACCTGGGCTCCACAGTGCAGGAAGGGAAACATCCTGAACAATGACTCCGGAACAACGAGTTCCGGAGTCACGAAAGCGTAACAACGACTTGCCTGAACAACGACTCAGCCTTAACCACGCATGTGCGTGGTTAAGGCTGGTTCGGTCTAGTGTTCGGGCAGGGTGGAGTTACGCATGCGTCGTAGTTCAGGACAGACCTGCCTGCTCTATTTCTGTGTGTACCTCGGAAGCACTATTTCCGTGTGGAATTACTTAAATGCACATCTGGAATGTATCCATCTGCACTGCCCCCACTACAATGCCTGATGTAAAGCGTCCTGCTTTGCCCGCCTCTGAGCTCCACTGTGCCAAACAGCCAGCCTGCTACATCCGAAAAAAATGGCTAGTCGTAATACTCTACAAAGCAGAAACTGACTGACTAATGATTTTTTCTAAACATCGTTAGGAGGAGCGTCACAGAGTACCAGGTAAGAGAGTTTCATTTTCAGGGGGTGGGGGATTTAGGGTTACATTTTAAGGGGTTGGGGTTTAGTTAATAGGGTTTGAGGGTAATCGTGTTTAATTTTAGAGCGACGGAATTCATTTTTAGAGGGAAGGGTGTTTGGAGTAAAAATAAAGGGTTTTGGAGGCTTCGGGATTTGTTTGTAGGGGCTGGGGTTAGTTTAAAGGGTGTATGGGTGAACGTGTTTGGTTTTAGAGTATGGGAAAAGTTTTTAAAGGGTGGGACGATTGGAGTAATAGTTTAAAAGCATTTTTTTAAACATGCATTCCTTTACCACGAAAAATCGTGGTAAAGGAATGTGTGGTAAAAACAATCGTGGTTTAGACGAGGTCGTGGTTGCGACCTCGTTGTTAGGGAAGTCGTGGTTGGGGCAATAGTTGATGCGACATAGAATCGTGCAGGAAAGTGCCCCTTTTTACATGGCCACCCCCACATTTTGCTTGGTATCCTATGCAATTTTGACCAAATTCCACTGGGTTCCTGCTTTCCAGGTCCCCAGTGCTAGATTTCTTTCCCTAAAACTGTACAATTGTCCCCCCAATTGGGACTATCTTTAGCACCTCCTGTATTTATTAATACATGCACCGAGAAGCAATCTTATAGGTGTCCCCTGAAAACCTACCAACTACCTGTGTACTGGCTGACTTCTGCAGACCAGCCTGCCACCACAGACAGGTTTCTGCCCCCCTGCAGGTGAGAGCCTGTGCTCTCTGAGGGCAGAGAAAAGGCCTGCTCTAACCAGAGGTGTTGTCACCTCCTCCAAGCAAGATGGCTATGTATTCAGCATTTCAAGACATAAGGCTTCAAAGGCTTCTGCCACCTTTGATATGTGACCCAAGGTTTCCCTAGACAGGGGAAATGCCACCCCCTGCCCCCACGCCCATTTGGCACCAGCTGAGGCAGAAAAATTAGAGAACACAACAAAATGATGAACAGAGTGCTGAAACTTTTCAACCACTCACCCCCAGTCACAGAATGTAATCCATCATTCTTTTGCTCAGTTTGCCACTCCAGTTTGGACCCAGACTTATGCAAATCAATCTTGACCCTTTGCCTCATGGTAACAGTCTAGCCGGAACTGCCAGGCCAGGTCCTCCCTGGACTGGAAATAAGCATTCTGGGACCGGTTTCAGGCCACATCAGCCAGGCTCGTTTGAAACCAAGTGGCTCAGTGAGCAAGGACCCACGTCTAGGAAAATAAATTAGTCAGGAGGCATGTTTCCCTCTCAGACTAGCACCATCCCTATGATGGATTACCTGAAGTGAACCTGACTTTTAAAATTCCACCATCTTAGTTTTGGCAGAATTAGTCTCTCTGGCTGAAGGATATGCCCACTTGCTAGAGGACGTGGTCATATAGAGGATGTAGACACCCTAAAAGTAAGTAGCCCATTGGCTACTATCTGTCACTCCCAGTAATGCCCCTAAATTCAGTATTTATGTGGCATCTCTGACACCAGGAACTTTGATTTTAAGTGCCAAAAAGAAAGGACAAAGAAGAGCTGCAAGAAAAGTGAGAAATGGTGTCTGTTGAAGACATTTGGCACCAAATCGTGCCTGACTGCACCAGTCTCGACAATCGTAACCAGCGACTTGTCCTGTAGCTGACCAGCAACCAAGAAACCCAGAAAATGCCAGCCCTTTGCAAATTGCCAGCAATTTCTCTTGGAGTAGAGGAGCTACTCCTCTGCAGTCAGCAGGAACTGAAAACGCAAAGCCCGGTCTACCGAGTTGCCGCTCCCAGACCATCCAGATGCAATGCCCTCCAAGGAAGAAGAGGACCTTGTGCTCCTGAAGGTTATATCTGTTCCCACCAAGTGAGAGGGTCCAAGGACCAACCAGAGCTGCACAGGACAAATACCCATGGGACCGGACCCCTTGCAGCAAACAGAGACCGTGAGAGTCCAACCCGGACTGACACTGCACCAAGACCAAGCAGCCATTGAGGTATGTCAGCACAATCCGCCCTTTCCACTCTGCATCCGAGCACCCCAGCCCAGGTATTGATGATTCTCTAGACTCCCCTAATTCCGTCGCGGAATTCAAAACCACTATGCTCCATATCCAGCAATGGATGGACCATAATCATCTGAAGCTTAACCCGGGCAAGACGGAACTTGTGTTGCCCGGGAAAAGCAATGTCTGCTGGGGCCCCCACTTCTGGCCAAGTGAATTTGCCCCCCCACCCCTTCCCCCTCTGTGAAAAGTTTAGGGGTCATTATAAATGCAGATCTCTCACTTAGAGGACAAGTGGGGTCAGAGGTGTCTGCTAGTCTCTTCCAATTTGCTAAAAATCAGGAAGATCGCCCACCTGCTGACCCACCCACCCCTTGTACAGCCGGTGTTGGCACTGGTTCTTTCACGCCTTGACTTTTCAAACGCGCTCTACATTGGCCTGCCACAGTTTCTGCTTAACCACCTTCAAATAGTCCAGAATTAGGCGGCTCGACTAATCTACAAACAGCAGAGATGGCAATCGGCCATGCCTTGTCTGCAAAAACTCCACTGGCTGCCTGTGGCGCAAAGGGCAGCATTTAAATCGGGCTGTCTTGCCTTCAAGGCGCTGCATTGTAAGAGCCCTAAGTTCATCAACAACATGGTCACAAAGCATGTCCCTAGGCGTAACCTACGTTCTGCCCATTTACACCTACTGTCCACCCCAGCCGTTAAACTCAAGCGGCAGGGAGGCTGCAGGTTCTCCTACCTTTCCCCCAAACTTAGGAACTCTCTCCCACTGACAATCAGGAGCTGTTTCAACCTTCTGGGCTTCAGAAGGGCCTTGAAAACTGGGTTGTTTAAGCAAGCCTACTAAACACCAAGGACGCAACACAATTACACAGGATCAGCACCATGAAACCTTCGGTGACCGTGCACTTTATAAGCTTTTGATAACATAACATAACAGGCTGTAACCCCTTCTTCCCAGGACTATTGAGACCCAAGCTCAAGGTTGGGAGCTCCCGGATATGTCCCCATGTCCCCCTATGCACATGTTTCCGGATGGCCTCCCTTCTTTCCACCAGCATAGAGAGTACAGCTACCAGCCCGACCAGCACCTCTGCACCCTGACCCCCTGGCCACTGCCCCCCATAGGGCAGATAACAAGACCACCAGAACCAACTGCAAATAACTGTATGCAACATATACCTTTTCTCCCATCGGGAAGCATTGTTGAGGAAAGACGCACTATTTTACATACCAAAAATTCATAACTGCAAAAGTACTTACTTGATAACAAAGTTCTTGGTATTTCAATTTATATAAAAATATGACTTATTTTTTAATGGTCTCAATTGTATTCTTTAGTGCTTGTCTCATTTATTGTCTTTCTGAGTACAACAAATGCTTAGCACTACCCTCTGATAAGCCTAAACTGCTTGCCCACACTACCACAAAAGAGAACATTTATTGTTACAATTTTTGCTTGTTTTAACCAATACGGGCTGTACCCCTTTTTGGTGTATTATAAAAAGAGCAAGCATGCTACACACGGGTCAGTCAAATTGAATTGACTGTTGGGGCCTGGTCCTTGGACTTAAGCACACCAACAGGAGTAGAGAGTGATACAATATATGTCTTTGTAATGGCACTTGCTCTGCGTGAAAAAACCGCCCTCACTCACACAGTTGTGTGACATGCTTCATCATAGGGCTGCTTCAGTACACCCCGCGCAGACCAACGCCTGGGGTGGAGCAATAGGGTGGGGGAAGACAAGACAAGATACAACATATAAAAAATATATAGAAACAGTTAGACTGAGATCACTGAAAGAGGAAGTGCAGTGTGAATCAAAACTAGCCCAGAGGTGTCGCTATGCGTAAATTTTATTCCTGGACCCTCAGGCCAGGGTTAAAAACTTGAAGGATGGTTGTGACTGGAAGAGATTATGAACTCCTTACACCCCTCCTTACTGCCAATTTGTCGACATGTTTCAGCCGTCGTTGTGTGCCCAAAGCATAGGGTCACGCCGACCTTCGTCAGGACCTTTCTGATCCAAAATACACAGTCACCTCATTACATGAAGTGTGGTTGTCTAAGAACAAATCGTTCCTGCACCGAAGTATCCCCTAAGTAACACTCTCCCGCAATACAAGTTTATACTAGAACATTACTTGAACTGGCGAGACAAGAAGAGACCCACTGTAGTCACACTTTCATCAAGGTAGGTCCTCCACCCTCAGACCGCTTGTCCGTTCTTGCTGTGAAAGTCCTGGGACTTTCACCACTTCTACCCTGCGAGGGTGGAATGCAAATTGACCTCCAAGAGACCGTTTGTCACTAGTAGTTTTTGCTATTGACTGCAATGTTAAATAACAGCTGTATTTAATGAATTCATTTTCCATTGCTTGGAAAATCCATAATTTTGGTTATATGTATGCTAAAAAGTTTGGTTTGGTATAGAAAATTATATAAAAATAATATCTATCTATATAAAGTTGTCTCAGACTTCTATTGAGTTGTCTCAATTACCTAAGAACCATAAAGGTACTGTTAAATGCTTAATACATGTTCCTCCAGTAAAGTCTGACTGCTCTTTGCCACACTACCAGGGCTGAGCTAAGGAGTTTTTGTTGTGAATCCAAGGATCATCTTTGAGGTATTGTGATAAATTGCATGGTCACGTTACGCAACCATACCACATAATGTTCCACTTTCCTACATTGATATCAAGCAGTGTGGATCCTGAACCTCTTTTTTGTGTTCTGACACTGATCATAGTCTAATTGTGCATTGGAAATCCACAAAATTGACTTTACCATAAAAAAGTATTTTTTTCAGAATGTTTTGATTTTTATGACATTCATTTAAAAATACTCTAAGAGTTCCAACTGTGGCTTGTATGTACATGGAATAATGTGCCCCGTTCCTCTTGGCAAGGCACTTACATGTGACAGATGCCTCCCTATACATAGCCTAGAAAGGCTCCTCGGCTCCTATGAGAGAGAGAGATTTGAGAAGGAGGGCCATATCTCAGAAGCAGATCCTGAAGAGGATGAGGATGAAGCCATAGCTTCCAATTAATAATAATGGGGAGGATGGTGAGGGCTATAGTTCTACATTCTTTGTCAGACCTCTAGTTTTCCCTCCCACTGGTAGGGTGGTAGGAAAACTTGAGCACAAGCTTGGACCAAATCTCATTGGAGGAGAGGAGGTTTGAACTTGAGGAGAAAAGACTAGCCCTTGAGGTAAGAAGTGTTAAGTTGGACCTTGGGTCAAAATATGGTAGCAGCAACAACAAGGATATAAGGGAAACAAATGGGTCTTTTGACCCCAAGATACCAAGAGAGCACTGGCACTGGAGCCCGGGTACCAGGCTTCTGCGTACTGTCAGAGATGAAGATCAGCATCCAGTAGTCCGAATGGGAACACAAAAGTGGCTGAGATCTGCAAAAAGATCTGTTTTCTTACACAACCCCCCCTCCCCTCCCCTCAGCTAACATCCCAGGAGACTCAGTCCAACCCTGGGAGAGTTTTCTTGGTCTATGTGGCGAGGAACAAAGTAAAGAAAACAGACTGTACTATTGCAGGGCCTACTCTGTCTTTCATCCTCCTGTTAAGGTCACTTTATCTGGGATGTTGACCCATCTCAACATTCACAGGACCCTATACATGGCAATGCCCACTTTCTGGCTGATACTTTCATTAATTTGTGCGTGTGATTTGTGGTCCATGCATTGAGGTCTCAACAATCGCCTCCAAGTGCCACAATGTCATTGATAATTCTCAGACATGCCAATATACCCGATCCAGCCAGGAGACTCCTGATTTCTGAAGCCAAAAACTGCTTTATTTTTTAGTTTTCTCCTGCCTGACACTACCTCTGCTTTAATAGAAGTCAATGGGGAGAAATCCATTCTCCTTATTATTCTTTCTAAATCGCCCACTTACCTCTTCTAAAATGTTAGCATTATATGAAGCCTGTAAATCTCCATGTTCATTTGGTATGGAAAGAAGGGCTTGCTGCCCCAAAGGCTATCTCTGGCCCTGAATAACCATTGCAACCACAATGCTCCTTCAATATCCAACAAGCATTGTCAAAGCCAACACATCTCGCTTATGAGAGATCTATTCGCTTTGTCATTTTTTATTAGCCATGTTGTATACTAGCCAAGTTGTATAGTAGCGCGGCTGCTGTCCACCGTGACTGAAGGTAAAAAAACAAATCGCTACGATGTGGTAAAACACTGGCCATGTCAGATTTTTGTTTCATTTTTATTACTTTCAACCAAGCTCCACACTGCTGTACAACATGACTAAACACATTAACAAACACAATAGATCTTGCATCGGCAAGACCTATTGAATTTCACCAATGCTTGCTTCTATCACACAAACCAACTTCCAAGTACCCAATATATAGCTGTAAAATGCACTGTTATCGACGCCAGCACCTGTTAAAATACCACTCACCAACTGTATTCGGAAGACACCATTGTAGAATATGGGGGGTTGATGTGATTGCACCAAGTAGATCTAATTTCTGATTCTATGTACTTCAGAAATGGTCAGAAATGCCATTGTTTTAGGGCCTGCCTCTTGACCGACCCCCGTGTTGTATTGGTTACTCGTCTACCCCTCTTTACCTCTCCTCTTATTTAAATTCATTTGTCTGCACTCGTATGGGAGGACAAACCGTTCCTTTGAATTCCTGGAGAGAGAATGGACAGAGTTGTTAACATAACTAGTTGCGCAGCTGCTGCAAGTAGAGCGCTTTGGCCAGGGGCGGTGGGTGACATTTGAAAGTGGTGGGGAGCAAAGTGATTAACATACAGCACCGTAGCGAGCGAGCGAGGCCGAACCCCAAAAGGGGGGTTTGGGGGGGGTTACCCCCCTCAAGAAAATTTTGAAAAAAAAGAAGAAAAATCATGCATTTTCAAGCAAATCAGAGAAAGCAGGAAGGTTAATAAAGCAATTATGAAAGTGCAGTTATTACATTAATAGATGGCATAACATAGGTAGCTGCTTATTCAGTATAACCACAGAGCTTCATACATTCCATCCTATTATGCTCAGGTGCTAAATTCAGACTATAAGACTTTCATGGAAATCTCAGCTCTAAGAGTAGAAGAAGTTGCACAGCAGTTGGGAAACAGCCTTCACAAAGCATTGGGAACCACGCCTTACCTTTACCATTAGAACGCATGCGACTATCACGCTTGTCTTTCCACACAGATGATAGTGTTAAGGTGAAACAAAATGTACTTAATATGCCATTTGATCAGTAAAATCTGTGTAGTCTCCAAATAGAACAAACTCTACAAAACTTTTAAAAACAGAGATAACAATGCATTTCTGAGTACCTCAATCAGTATTTTTTTATTCAACAAACAAGTAGCAGCATTCACTTTTTGTAAACTAAATCAGCACGTCTGTCTTTCAGTGTAGCAAACTTGTCAATTACTTTCATGTTGAAGTCCGTTATTTTTGGACTAGCTTGCTCTCTACAGAGAGCATCGCCAAAGCATTGAGTCTTTCCTCTAGCATGGTGTTCCTGAGGAATATCTTTATGCGCTTTAAGGCTGAAAACCATTGTTCAGCTTCTACTGTTGTCATTGGAGTCGTAATCACAATTTTTAGTAAAGTCACTGTCTCTGTAAGTGAGTTTTCCATATGCAGTTTATGAATTAAACCCAGCAAAGTCAAGGCACTTGTGGCCTTCCGGTACACAGGCATTCCGTAGAGTACAGTCAACTCAGTTCTCAGCTGCTCTTTTTTGAGCATAGGATATGCTTCCACAGCCTGATTCAGAGCACGCTCACGGAAGGATTCATCATATTGTGCAAACTCTTTACTTTGCAATAAAGTGGCACTCACCAAATGTTTTGTGAACGAAAAACGTTCTTGTGCCCGCACAATTACAATGTCACATATCTCCTTTCCAATTCGAACCAGAGAGGTGATGTTTTGCCTGCAGTTTGCAAAAGTAGAATGCTCCGGCAGTTTGCTCTCTAAATTGTCAACCCCATCTCCCATTTTCTTTATCTTTTGTACAAATGTAGATGTAGCGGCTTTCACAGAGACAGTATCTATGTCTTTTCGTAACTGATCGTATAACGCATCAACATCACGCATTATTTCATGAAATAAAAACAGTAAGAACTGAAACTCTTTGTCTTGTAGTGTTCTAATAAAGCCATGGGCTTCATTCTGACTTGTGTGATCAAAGTCTTCTCTGGCTCCTATGGCGACAAAACATTTCTCAAGGCCCTCCCTATGTTCAAAGATTAAGTTGACTGTACGAATGTGAAAGTTACAACGAGTTGAGGATACCCTTGGTACGCTTTTGTCCACAATCTCATGAAGGGCTTCTGTTCTTTTGGGGGAACGTGTGAAGAATGCTGCTATGCCTCCGATATCCTGAAAGAAAACTCATGTCTCTCTGATCTTTGATACCGCCTGTTGCATAATAAGATTGAGTTGGTGGGCGTAACAGTGCACAAAATGAGCATTAGGGTACACATCTCGAATTCGTTTCTGTACTCCACCAAGGCTTCCACTCATTACGGACGCACCATCATAGCTTTGTGAGATAAGTTTTTGTTTTTGAGGCAGGTCTGGAAAATTAAGTTCAGTTGACACAGTATAGCTTCAGTGATGGTTGCTGCACTAGAGTCTCTTAAATGTGTGAAACCATAGAACCTCTCCACAACGTTTCTGTTACTGTCAAGGTACCGAAACACTAACACGGACTGTGTTTTAGTGGCCACATCAGTGGTGTCATCAGCCTGAATAGCCACAAAGTCTGTGTTTCGCAACTCTTGCACAATATGGCTTCTTATAATTTCGAGCATACAGTCAAGGAGTTCATTTTGTATTGTATTAGGGGTGCCCTTAAAGACTGTAGCACGTGCAAAATGTGTTTCCAAATCCTTGTCTATGGTTGCCATTAAATCCACTAGGCCTCGGAAGATCCCAGGTTTTGAGGAAGTTTCTGATTCGTCATGGCGTCGCAATGCCAGTTTGAAAGCACCACAGAAACGAATGCAATCAATGATCTTGGATAGAATTTGTCTGTTATTATCAACGGCTTCATTGTGTTTTTGAATGGATTTGCGATATGCATCATTTATCTGCTGCTCAATTGGTGCGTCTTCCCCCAACATTCCCAGTCTTGTCAGGTTTTCCATATGATTTCTTGTGAGCGCATGCTTCTTTATTTTTTCAAATATATGCTTCAAGTCAACCATTCCTTGTCGTGTCCAAGAAAAGTCACCACCAAACAGCAAGCAGGGGAAGCAGAACAGAGATTTTTTTATAGGGCACCCTGTAAGTCAATCAGCTTTTGTGTACCAGGCATTTGAGAATGTACGTTTTGACATTTTTCCTCTGTCCTGGGTAGTTTGCTGTAGGTTTATTTCAGGCTGATGAGGTCCTAATTGCTTTATCTGTAGTTTTTGTTCAAGTGGCCGTGCCTGGAATGACCTTGCAATCAGCTCTTGTACTGTATTCATGATGGTGTGTTGCTGGCCTTACCAATATATATATTAAAGAAACCTGTCAATAATCAAAGTACAACTTATAAGGTGCAGTGCAATAATCTCAAATTTCAGTATAAATACATATATCTTGTGCATTATCGTAATACATCTCCAACAGCTCCCCTTTCCACAAAATGACTCCTAAAATACAGCCGTACTGCCTCCTGCCTCTCTGTGCCATAGTGGTTGCTGGAGGCACTGAGAGAGAGACACTGCTTGAGGGCCTGGAGAGTGACCACATACATAGCCCTAACTCCCATGTAAAAAAATATATAGCATCAGTTTCCTTACCTTTAACACTGGTGTTTGCTGGGTTGTAGCCGGGGTGAAAGAGCAGCAAAGGAGGTTGGGGTCTGCTTGTTGTTTGCTCAGAAAGGGCCCCAAAATGCGGTAATGTTTCAGGTTGTCAGGTGCTGAAAATGAAAAGATGACAATTTATTTTTGAAACACTAGGGTAATCAAACAAAGACTGTGGGGGGAATAACATAACGCTCCAATTTTTTCCTTGCAGTTTGCATCCAGCTCTTAGATGACAGTTAATAGCTCGCTGTTGTATGTTAGGATTTTAATTTACAAATTGCAAGTAACAAAAGGATGTCTGTCAAAAGCAGTGACTCACTGACCTATTTACATCATATGCATTTTGTGATCTGCATCAGTTATATGTTCTTTGCAGCAGGCACATTAACCTTCTGCGCTGCCGCCTGTTGCTATTTTACTAATGGGACTACAAACATAGTCTGGAAGACTGCCAACGCACCTACATATATAGGCCAACAACTGATGTTTCTATTTTGTCTAGCAAAGTAGAGTCGAGACATCGGGTATCAGAGCGCTTTACATGAGCACCAGTTTCGAACATCAAAGTGAACCCCTAAGTCCAAGCATTTATTTAACATTGCTCAGCAGTCTGTCACCAGAGTCAAAGGAAGGAAATATTATATGTATGCTGCTGGAAAAAACTCCAAAACCTGCCAACTTCCTCTTAAGTGATGTCTGACTCATGAATGGCAAAGACACCCACTTGCATTAAATCTGTGTATCTCGGTGGCAAGAACCCGCTACATGGTGCACACAAAGATCACGCTAAAAATTATGGGCACACCGAGTCCACCTCGAAAATAAATACCAGCTTAAAATACCATGTTTTAACAGTGTGGCTCACGCTCGCACCATGCACAGCTTGAGGCAATTAAATAAAGGCATGTCAGTCGCAATGATTTAGATTAACAGATTTCACAAAGTGCTAAAACAAATGCCGTCCTGAACAATTTGTTGTCATTCATTCCAAATTTATTCCAACAATCAATGTCATACATAACAGCGTAACAGCGCCATGAGACCCAACAGGGTGATATGTCTGCGCTCAATAAAAACCATTAATAATAATAATAATACAGGGCTCTCTCAGTCTTCCTAGTTCCACGCTGGTAACTAAATGATCGCAGGGAGTAACCTGGGCCTTGTGTTGGAGTCAATTTATGACTGAGTCAAAACTGCAAGAGCGTCAGGCACATCGGGCTTAGAGCCTCCAAAGGACCACCCTGGGGAACCTATGTGGCCAAATGGAAGGCCCATGGGACAAAAAGAAGCCAAACACTAAAAGCACCTCCTAGGGGAACAAAAGACAGCCCTTTCAACCGTAAACACAGTACATTATGCACAATACTTACCTTGCATGGTATAAGACGCATTTTTGGATTCAGCATTTAATCAAAAGCGCGTGTCAGACCAACCAATTAATCGGATATATTGTCTCCCAAGAATCCATCTCCTGGATGACTTTGCACTGGGCTATAGCCAGGGCCACTGGAATTATGAAGAATGGAGGGCCAAATTATGTGGCAGGCTTAGTAAATTATGCAACAAGAAAAAGCAAATTATGCAGCGTAATGCTGCATATTTTCTGATAGTATTTCTTTATATTTTTTTCAATTTTACACTTGTTAGCACTGTCTGGGCATTTGTTGTACCTCATTAGTACCTGTTTAACACCCAAATATAGCAATGAGCAACAGAAATTTGACCAGTCAAGCTTGCAAAGGGTCTTCCACTCAACGGCAATATGTGTAGCTCCGTTTTGAACCATTTAGCCAAAAACACATTTTAATTTGTTAAAATCAGCAGATTAGGCGGTAGATGATGAATTATGTGGCAAGTCTCTAATTATGCGAAAATCGCCACAGCCGCACAACAACACAATTCCATTCACTCTGACTATACCTAATAAAGTTGAATTAATTTGCATGCCCATACCGTTTTCCTTTCAGCTTTCTCTGACAAGGTCCTAGTCACATCTGTCTTGTCGAGCATTGTTGATGCACACTGACGGTATTGGCATCCGTTCCCCATTAACCATGGCACACCTGTCCTTTACTATGAATGTCAGTTTCAATTTCCTGAAATTGACATCCCTGCATACTTGAGTGCTACCTGTCTTACAATAAGACACCGTAAAGTACTTCAGTGAGTGTAATTTATGCCTAAATAAATATGACGACTTCTGCAAAAATAAGTCTCCTTTATGCTTCTAGCCCAATAATCGGGTTCACCTTCAGCCACTCCAGAGTTTTTATCTGAGACTGAGCGCCTTGGATTCTCGGGCGTGTGTATTCACTTTTCCCAACATGGATGTGGACCTACAAGTGTGTACGCAGTTGGATTAAAAAAACAAACCTCTTAAAACGACGCTGACGGTAAGAGGCCATTTGGCGGTCCTGTCGCTGGACATCAGACCGCACAGAACACACAATGCATGATCATCTGGGATAGCAACCGCCAACCAGGCCGCTGACTTAGAGGAGCCGGGTTCAGGGGGCTGCTTCCAACGGTCTCAATTTCAGACCGATTTTGGTGTCATTTTAACCATTCTGGTTGCAGCTCGCCTCGTCAGAGGTACTAAGCGCTAGATAAATGCTATTGCTCTTGTGCTTGCACAAGCTATTGTTCACCCAAGTGACGCTGGAATTGCCCAAGCCTTCTCTATGCGATTTTTGCAGCGGCTTACCCCAGCCCCTACGACTTTACTGCTCGTCTTGGGCCCACGCTGCAGCCTCTTTTGAGACTTCCAAACGGGAATTACTAGACATCCAGGAGTGACCAAATGGACTTTTCTGGATCGCCCTGCTGCTGCTGGTAACTAGCACTCGCATCCGATAATTACTCACTCTCCCTCTCGTGCGTCGCTATAAACGGTTCACCTTTTTTTGCCAGTCCCTCCATATTTGGTGACGGAATGTTTGAAAACAAGCTGTCACAGTTATTATTCGGAAAGTGTTTTTCTTGTACAGCAGTTGCCCGCTTTAATTTTACTTGCACTATTTTTATATTCATCAATTGCATTTCCAATGATTTTGCTTTTGATGATCTCCGTACGCAACCTCCAATCTGTCAGTACATTTAGAGGACGTGTGTGTGCCTGTGTATAAGGACAGACACTGCTAATATTACAGTCTATGAATACTGCAGTAAGTACAGTGGGGCTGAGGCCCAGGGTGTGGGGTCAGTACACTTCAGTTAGGGCGCTAATATGCTATATATTGCAATACCATAATGTCCATCCGAGGAGAGTTGGGCGGTCGGGCGGAGCCGTTGGAGATAGGGCCTAGGGGAGGACAGAAAATACTTAGAGGGATGGGCGCGGAGTCCGGATCTACCCAGAGGCCAGGGCACAGACTGTACCGGAGATGGGCTGTGAGACAGCGTGCGGCGGGTAGCGGCCCTGGAGCCGGGAGTGCCAGGGCAGGCCAGGGCTTGAGCGCACTCAGGCATCAGTCATCATCTGACTCTGTTTGTTATTAATATTATAATTACATACTACTCACTATTATCAACGACGATGGGTCGACACTGTCTCTGAATGATGAAACCACGTTTTAAACCACACAGGGGGCACACAGACACAGGCAGGCAGGATGGCTGTCGCGCACCACAGGGCAGACACGAGACACCATGACGAGTCCACGACCACGAGGCGACTAGAACCGGATCCTCCGACGTCAGCAGCCTGAGCAGCGCTGCGCGGTGCGAAATGGCCAATCACTGCATGACTACATTCAAGTCAGACACAGTGATTGGCCATTATGCAGTGCTGCTGAGCAGCCATGCACCACCCACGCGCGGCATCCAATAATGGATTGCTGCGCGGTGACCGGCCAATCCTGGCGCTGCATGCAGCGCCAGGATTGGCTAGAGGGGCACACTGTCTGCTCGCCCTCTCGCCCTTCCTAACGCTGGGGGCTGCTGTCCGGCTAAACCTGCACCCCCCTGGTCACTCACTATGGGAGGGGACCTAACTGCGCATGCTTGGGCTAGTTTCAGCCCCAAGCTTCACATGCGCGCTAGGGGTACCTGTCTCTGCTGCTACAGCGCTGGTGTCACTCAAGCTGTGCAGGACAGCCCCCTGCGCGCAGCGCACTCCCGGTCAACTCGGGTGCTGCCCGGATTACAGGCGGGGCTCGGCGGCACATAAATAAATTACTGCTGGTGGCGATTTTTTTAAAAATAAAAGTAGTTCAACAATTGCCTTCCAGCCGCGGGTCCATGTGGGCTAGTGAGGCTACGTCTCTACGCCCCAATGGACGCACCGCGCTCTAGTCGGAGATTTTGTCCTGCCGCCATGCCAGTCAAAATACACTTTGTCTACTGGTAAGATGGCGCTGCTCTGAGCGGAAATGCAGCAAGGTGTGGTGTGAATGCAGCAAGATGGGGTGTGATACTCAGCATTTGATTTGTGAGTGCTACTTGCAGTGGAGCATGTAGGCAACAAACATCTGCCATACCAAATTGAAAGCACAGGATTCTGCATTTGGTGCATGTAGCAGTTTTGTATATAATTTAGGAATATGATTTGCATCTCAGATTTCCAGAGCTTGTTAGGTTCATGAGAGAATAGTTCTTCTAAGCAACATTATTCTTTGGCTTGTAGTTCTGAGTTTCAATCAGCCATCCAGGTGCATTGAGGAAAATTCGATAATGTTGATCCTCTGTGCAAAGGGGTCAGTGATCATCGGGGCAGGATCAAACGCGTGATTAAAAAGAACAAAATATTCTGTAACTATCTAGTTAGGATTTCACCTTCAAGTAGCTACATATTAAGTACCATACGCCCCCTTACATGATAAATAAATTCAAGTTATTCTAATCCGTGGGAAAGGCTTTATTTTATGTTATGTTTGTTTTTGTGTAATCAAGAGAGCCACAGATATGAATCCTGGTTGGTGCGGTACACAGACAAAATATTGAGTTTTAAATTTCGATATACAATTATATCGAAGTTTAAATATCGAAGGGACATAATATAGAAGGTAAGTAATATCGACACTCTTAATATCGATATTAGTAATATTGAAATTTTAAATATCGATGTCAGTAATATCGAAGTAAATATTTACGATGTTACTAATATCGATTTTTAAATACATTTTGTGTATATTATATTGTATTTATTATGTTTAATAAGTTATTTTTAATGTAATTTAATTAAATGTTGTCTTTTAGTACTGTAGCGGGTTGTGGGTTTATAGGGGAATAGGGTGGGAAGTAATTTAATTATGTTAAATTAATTATTAATTAGTAGGAATTATAAATTAATTAATTGAGAATAATTTTTAAATAATTATAATTAATTGAATAATCGATAAATATGTTCTGTAGCGGGTTATGGGTTTATAGGGGAATAGGGTGGGAAGTAATTTAATTATGTTAAATTAATTAATAATTAGTAGGAATTATAAATTAATTAATTGAGAATAATTTTTAAATAATTATAATTAATTGAATAATTGATAAATATGTTCTGTAGCGGGTTATGGGTTTATAGGGGAATAGGGTGGGAAGTAATTTAATTATGTTAAATTAATTATTAATTAGTAGGAATTATGAATTAATTAATTGAGAATTCTTTTTAATTAATTTTAATTAATTGATTAATTGATAAATATGTTCTGTAGCGGGTTATGGGTTTATAGGGGAATAGGGTGGGAAGTAATTTAATTATGTTAAATTAATTATTAATTAGTAGGAATTATTAATTAATTAATTGAGAATTCTTTTTAATTAATTTGAATTAATTGATTAATTGATAAATATGTTCTGTAGCGGGTTATGGGTTTATAGGGGAATAGGGTTTGAAGTAATTTAATTATGTAGAATTAATTATTAATTAGTAGGAAGCATACATTAATTGTTATTAATTGGTAAATAATTAAAATTAATTGGTAATTAATTTTAAATAATTCATTAATTGATAAATGTGTTCTGTTGTGGGTTGTGTGTTTATAGGGGAATATGGTGGGAACTAATTTTAATGTAATTAAGTAATAATGAATTATTTTTATAAGTATGTTATTTCAACCCCTACGCTATCCAACACTTTCCCTACTGTTGCACTCTCTGGAGTTGGAATAGTAATATTTACCCCTACGCTATCCAACACTTTCCCTACTGTTGCACTCTCTGGAGTTGGAATAGTAATTGTTACCCCTACGCTATCCAACACTTTCCCTACTGTAGCACTCTCTGGAGTTGGGATTGTAATTTTTAATCCTACGCTATCCAACACTTACCCTACTGTTGCACTCTCTGGAGTTGGAATAGTAATTGTTACCCCTACGCTATCCAACACTTTCCCTACTGTTGCACTCTCTGGAGTTGGAATAGTAATTGTTACCCCTACGCTATCCAACACTTTCCCTACTGTTGCACTCTCTGGAGTTGGAATAGTAATTGTTACCCCTACGCGATCCAACACTTTCCCTACTGTTGCACTCTCTGGAGTTGGAATAGTAATTGTTACCCCTACGCTATCCAACACTTTCCCTACTGTTGCACTCTCTGGAGTTGGAATAGTAATTGTTACCCCTACGCTATCCAACACTTTCCCTACTGTTGCACTCTCTGGAGTTGGAATAGTAATTTTTAATCCTACGCTATCCAACACTTTCCCTACTGTTGCACTCTCTGGAGTTGGAATAGTAATTGTTACCCCTACGCTATCCAACACTTTCCCTACTGTTGCACTCTCTGGAGTTGGAATAGTAATTGTTACCCCTACGCTATCCAACACTTTCCCTACTGTTGCACTCTCTGGAGTGGGAATAGTAATTGTTACCCCTACGCTATCCAACACTTTCCCTACTGTTGCACTCTCTGGAGTGGGAATAGTAATTGTTACCCCTACGCTATCCAACACTTTCCCTACTGTTGCACTCTCTGGAGTGGGAATAGTAATTTTTACTCATACACTATCTAAAATGTATTTAGCTTTTTTATTAGTATTATGTTGTTATTAATTGTTATTTATGTGATTATTTTATGTATATAAATGTATTAGTAATTTATTATATTTTTATTGTGTTATAAGTTATGAAAATAATTAATTTAGAGTTAATATTAATGAAAAATATATTATATATTATATATTTATTAATATTAATTTGTATTACATTATGTATTAATTTTAAATATTATAGTACATTTTTAAATATGTTTATTACATTTATAAGTATTATTTTGTTAATATTAGATTTTTATTCAATAAAAAAAACGATATTTTACAAAAAACGCTATTTTTGTCATTCTATATTTTTTTTCTCGATATATTTGTACTTACCTTGTTAGGGATAGGATTCCTATATTTTTGACTTCGATATTTTTGTTCCGATATTTTTGGATATCGATATTTGTGCCAGACCTCTGAAGAAAGTGCAGGCCTTACAGAACGTTTGTTTGCCGTTGGCAAGAAATCTGCTGGTAAAGTTAAGACAAAACATACTGCACCACAGCCTAACACAGAGCAGTCATTCGTAGTGTTCGCCAGCACTATAGGGAGCGACAACCAGGTACCGATAAGCGTTAAAGGCATGAAAGCTGAGTGCAAGGAAGCGCTAAGAGTGCATACATTTTGGACACAAAGAAATGTTTAAGGCAGTGACAACCTGGTGCAACGAGCAGCAACAACCAGGTGCAAGAGAATGCTGTGAGCAGAAGCAGGTAAACGCAGACAAAAAGTACAAGTGGCAGTAGCCAGTAATAGAGAAAATGACCAGGCTTACCAGAACCTGTGTAAAGAGAGCCATCCGTCCTCAGCACAATGTGCCGCAACCAGGGATGGTTCCTCCGTAATTGCAGACGAGTGTTGCTCCACTGCCAGCAGATGATAAATAAAACGATAATAAAACATTGTTATTATAGTTTTATTTACCTCTGTCTGAGCTGCTTACATCCAACGCAGATTGAGTGAGAGGGGCAGGGCCAGGACATGGCAGGATGGAGTACTGTGCACTTACAAGTGTGCACGTCCGTTTGGCCAGCCATCTTAGACCGGCCAAACAGTAATGCGCACTTATGTTTCTCAAACCCAGCTGTGTTCCACAGCCTAGTTGGAGAAATACCACTGGCTCCCAGGCACTATCTGAGCAGCCAATCAGGCCACTCAGACCAATTCTGGCGCTGCTCTCATGCTAGAGAGCAGCATGTCTAGATTGTCCGAGGAGCCTATGCCTTTTGGGACGAGAGGAGCAGGAGCAACGAGGCGGCTGGCAGTGGGAGCGGGGCAAAATGGCAGGTAGGTGATGTTTATTAATATTTTTTATTTGCCAATCCTTCCCCCCTACACCACCCTACCGGTTTAGATTAGCGGCAGCCACCACTGGCCGTAACACAAGCAGAAGCACAGGAATTGTGCTTACGAGGCTGGTGAATCACACTGGACCATCTGGAAGGCCGTGAGCGGCAGTTGGAATACTTATATTTTCTTTTCCAATGGCTGCTCAAAAGAGCATCAAATACGGCGGTGGCGGCGCCTTCTTGAGGCCACTGCCTCTCTTTGATACTGCCAAAATGAAAAATACTGGCAACAGATGGATTGCCAGGGTCGAAACTATTGATGGTTTCATTGATGAGCTGTAAGAAGAAAATGACAAAAAGATTAATAAATATCTAAAGATTCTAGCAGGAGAAGGAGTAAAAGAAATAATGAAGAAAATACGACAAGGTGTTGAAGTGACGTTTCGTCAAATCAAATCAAAAACACTATGTTCAATCCAATGCTGAACGCCAACAATGAAAGGTAACTTTTCAGTAAGGAAAGGCAGAAAGCTGGTGAAACGATAGATGAGTTTGTAGAAAGACTTGATTCGCTCTTTAAGCCTTGCAAGTTCAATGAGGAAGAGGCAATGAGTTTCAGAGTAATAGATTGTTGTCTCTCCAAATCCTTCGGAAGATGAATGCTGAAAGAGACACTCAGCTTGGAGTGATTACTTACGGCTGCCAGAGCAGAAGAAAGAGGTCACAGACAGGTAGCTAACATGGAGGCCGGAACAGCCCTAAATGACCCAGCCCTGAGTATGAAAAGTAAGTCAAAATACATAGTAGATGGGCATAAATGAACCTTTCCAAAGAAAAGGACGCTGTGTTTTTTATGTGGATTTTCTTTTCACATGAAAGTAAATGTACCGCCACTGGACAGATATGGAAAGGATGCAGGAAAGAGAACAATTTTGTAACAGATTGCAAAGGGAGGGAAATATCAAGTGCATCACGTCAATAAAGCAAAATGGAGGAAAGATCAAGCGTGTCACGTTTTGGAAACAAAATAGATGTCAGAAAGTGCCAGAGATGTTTCAACCATGCCCAAAAGGCCAATCAGCAACATCAGTTGAGTCAAGTAGAAACTGAACAACATTGATTGTCGTCAATTTCCTAGTCTAAAAGACTGTCACCATCGTCAAGCGACAGTGAGGAAGATGGATTTGTGATGTTAATATTGACTGCGGGACGACATGCACAAGTAGGATTAGCTTCTTGCAAGGAAGAATGCTGGTCGAAGCTATGTCGACAAGTGAAAGTGCGATATTCATTTGGACACAGTTAGAAGAGCACACTGAAAGCGAATGGGTGTACCATATCTTTCATCATAGACAGTGGTGCGTCGAGAAACATTATGCTAGCAGAAAAATCCTATGAACCATCTCCAGTGCCCTTTTTAACACCTTCTAAAACTTAAGTGTATATGTTGGCTGCTTCAATGCCACTGCAAGGACAAGGTTCATTCACAGCAACTGTGAAGCATAAAAAGATGAAAGTACATGCACCAGTTCCAGTGGCGTTTCCTTTGTGTGGGCGTTGGGGCATCGCCCCACTGATTGTTTTGCCCCACGGGTCCACCAGCACTTTACTTTATAAAATAATTTCAGCCCGCGGCACAGCAGAAGTCAGCTGTCTCATTCAGCATGGGCATTACCTGACATTATGTCACTCACTGCAGGCTGACTCTGCCTGCCTGCGCAAGCTTCTGGGATGGGGTTAGGAGGGGAAGCAACTTGCAAGACTAAGCCATTCAGCCAGAGCAGCAAAGCGCATGTTGGGTTGGCCGGGTGCCTTTCACTGGCCAGTCCAACATGCGCAGTCATCAGGGTCTTGCCACTCTCACCTATCCAATGGAGAAGGGAGGGGGGTGGAAGCCGTAGCCCCCAACCTCCCAAGGAGCAGCGAGGTCTCCTGCCCAGCCCAATCCAAACTTTAGCAGCACCTGGATTGGCTCAGCATCTCTATGCAGGGAACACTGACTGGGCATGTCCAGCAGCATGGGAAGCATATTGACCATCACTGCATGGCTTTTTTGTGAAACTGTGCAGTGATTGGTCATTCCTGCCCTAGCTCTGCCTCTCTCTCCTTCCCCTCCCCTCCATGGGTGCGCGCCATTGCTGAGTGCATTTTGAACACAAGGAACGGAAGGGAGTGAGAGAGAGTCAGGAGAACTCAGAGAGCTTCGCCTGACATAGTTGCCCTGGGAGGCCTCATCATGGTAGGCAGCCTTCAAGCCCTGCTCCAGACAATGTGAGTTGATGTCTTGAATCTGAGGGTGAGACTGAGTGCAGACTAGAGTCGGACTCGGAAAAGAGGATTCAGTGAGTACTGACTATTACCTGTGCATATTGTATTATTGTTTATGTGCTTGATTAGGGGCTCTTAACTTCTGTCGCAAAATATACCCTGAGCAATTTATTGGTGTATATTCGGTTCAAACACTCTTGGGTTTTCCTGCTTTCGCCATCTTTGTGCTCCTGGTTAGCGTGAATTTGTAAAGGGGAGTTGGACTGTTTTAAATAGTTTCTTGCACATTTATTTAGCAAGAATTACTTTTCATTTATATCACTCAACAGCACTAATGCAGGTTAGAATTTTAAGTACCATAGTGCTTCAGGATTGTGAATTCAAAAGCTGAAAAGCTAATAAAATATAATACAGATGTTGCTTTAAATGTATTTATTTATTTAGAAAGCAGCTACTGTACTTGGGACCTATTCAAGAAAAACACCAACCTTTTCCTGTAAAGCTCAAGGTTAGCACATCTCAGTATCCCCATCACAATATTATCTACTTGTGAAGAAATTCTCTTACCATCATCGAGGTATGCATCATGTCAAGTGCCCGCTGACGACCCTGGACACCTTCAGAGGCAGCATATTGGTTGCCGAGCTCTTAAACCCTCTTAACCAAATGTTGAACTTTGTGGTGCTCCATATTTGCAGACTTTGGTCTGCAAGGCAGGCTGAAGGCAGGCTTAGGCCGCGAGCTACCGCGGCGGCTGTGGCAATTAGAGTTTGCCCCCCGGCCCGCCTCCTGTGACAGACATCCAGGCCTGCCCACAGTCCTGTCATGCTTGTGCGCCCCAATCGGGGGGGGGGGGGGGGCATCCAGTGACAGATGGCCTGTCCTGGCGGCCGTTGATCCACTGAATCCGTCTGCTGGTTAAAATACTAAAATACTGAATGCAGGCAGGGGTGTGTGGTAATAACAGCTGATACGCGGCCCGCGGCGGTTCAGGCCGGTGCGAGCCTGCGGCCGCCGCTGTGATTTAGTGCCGTGCTCCCTCCAGGCATGATTATGTGCACGATTACGTGCCGTGCTGCCCACAAACTAGCCAGCCGCCTTCTAACACCCACAACGAACTTCCTTGGAGCCCAGGCAGCAGGATGTGACGTCCCCCCACAATGACTTCAGGTTGACAGGAGAGCTAAATGTTGATACATTGTTGCAGCTGAGCTAAAGCAGCCTTAGCTCGGCTGCAAGCCTCAATCCTGCTTGAGCACCGTGTGCAAGCCACAGCCAGGCGGCGCTGCCAGACTCTCAGTTTTAGTCACTGCTAAGTGCTTTCAATGACAGCTCATGCTCCCAGCATAGGCGTGACAATGTATTTCAGTGCGGTAATGCGGAGTACCACTCTGAAACGCGTTAGTCTAACGCTTGATGCGTGATACTTGGCAGGACTGAACTAACTACCTGGGTGTGTACATTTGATGGACACATTTGGATCACGGGCACACGCTGTCAAGTAAAGCTCTCTTTCACATCTTATGGTGTCTGCACTTCTCTTCCGATTTTCTACTGCAAATGAAAACGGCGCACTGCAAAGCAGACACTCCCGCATGCAACGCTCTACTGGTCAGGAGTCGCAACTTGCTTCTAAGCCTCGTCAGGAGCATGAACCGTTATTGAAATCAAGACAAACACTGCAGCCTACCACAATGCATTAAATTATGCATGTGCATTGGCGGTTCTTCGGTTGGGACGTTAATGATATTTGTAAAAGTATTCTAAAGGCAGTGCATGATCTGTTGCAGCATGATTCTGCCAAGGGTCACTCCACCCAGACTAATTCTTGTGATCGACAAGCAAAATCAAGAGATATTATTTGTATCATACTTTTGATTTTTATTGTTGTTTTTAATCGATCTCACCCGAAGCGTGCAAGGGGTTACTGTGGCACCAGGTTAAAATGCAAAACCTGTGGGGTTAGTTACCGGTTCGGGAGATGCCGAGTGTGTCGGTAAATTGAGTTCACTCCGAGTGTACGTGCACTGGTTTCTGGTGACTGGCTCGCTTTGATATTCACTTTGCTTCTGGGCACTTTTTGAAAGTAAAAAATTCTAGAAAGATTTGCAGGAAATGTGTTAATCTTCAGATGAAATATTAAAAAAAATAAAGTAGTCTAATAGGTGGAAACCAACTTTCTTTTCAGACTAGTACGACACTTGGGACAAAAAGAAACAATTGTTGATATAAGGCTGTCAGGTAGAGCCGTGGCCGATAACTATCACCAGAACAGTTCTGCTTTTAGTGAAGGCACCCATTTGCTTTGTGAGACTGTCCTTCAATTGTTCTAATGACCTCCTCTGACTGTCAGAGGCAATTGGAACACTTAAGGGAAAGCCGCACAAAGGAAATGGGCACCTTCATCAAAAGCAGAACTGAATTACTTTTGGAGAGGCAAGATGGCCGCGGGTGGGTTGTGGTGAGCGGTCGCATCAAACCTCTCTCCCATCTGTATGCAGTAGTTGCACGCTATTATGACAGCACGAGACCCCTCTGATGGCCGCTGACCTTGCCCTCATCGGAGCTGGATTCGGCGGGGAATGTGTTTTTCACAGTCTATCACAGTCAAGTACTGGCCGGCTTAAAGTCATCGTGGTGGCTGAGTTTGACAGGCTGAGAAGGAAATTAAGAGCCCTTGCAAGCAGCCTACTACCACAAGTCAAGTTCGTACCTGACCGACGAGGAATAAAAGCCTTAGCCTACTCGCTGCTTACAAAAATGTCCTCTAGGTCTGTAAAGGCCGATAAAACAAAGACTAACGGGATGGAGGTTATTAAAACGACCCTTATTGAGCCGGAGTCACCCGTGGCACAGAAGATCCCGATGAAGAACCCGGGTGCAATTGTGGAAAATTAGTGCGTTTTGGTGAACATTATCTGCGCCATCTTGCCTCTTCCCTGATGCCACACTTTTGTCGTGCGCGCCCGCCATTTTAAGATGCCCCGATCAGAACAAACCCTTTTGCATGCCGCTGGCCCCTGACATAGCCCTTTGCCTTCGCTAAGCCTGCACGCTGACCACCCCCTGCTTGCACCTGCCTTGAGTCATAAACCCCTCTTCGGCGCTGCTCTGCCCCAGGCCCTCATCCTGTTCCCAGCGCGACACCTCCCTGCTTTCCTTTCATGATCTCCGGCCCTTAGATGCAAACCCCCTTTTTCCCCGTGTGCCCGTTTTTTCCTCCCCGTTCCCAAGCCGACACCCAGCTCTGCCGATACCATCCTTGCCCCTCCCCGTACAATAGAAAGCTTCCCCCATCAAAGAATCCCCGGGTTGATCAAAGCCCCCCCACCCCATGAGATCCGATCAAACTCCCCACATTCCGTGAATCGGCGGATTATCCAGCTGCGCGATGCTCATCACCTGTTGTGACTAGGGTGGGGACTTTAACTGTAAATGTGTGTGGGAACGGGCCCAAAGGGGAGTTCCGAGAATGTCTTTTCCGTACATCAAAGCTTTAAACATGTATGTGTAATCTGCAATAAAGTCATAAATGTGGATATAAGAGGCCAGGCCTCAGAAATACAGTTAGAGCACCTCAGAACGATACCTTCTGTCCGTTTCGTTGTGTTCTCCTCCGGAGAGAATAAAAAAACCTTGTTTCCTGCTTTTCAGTCTCCAGCGCCTGCCTCTTCATTGATTTAAATAACTAGAGGGTCACAGAGGCAATACCGCCGGGCAAATATCGATTGTCCCCGACCCGATTGAACTTTTTACAATTGGCGTCCCAAGCGTGGGGCCCATCAGCGACTCGTGGATCCAGTGGGAGAGGTCCCGACGACAGAGTGAACGACTGCAACGATCGGGAGAGCTCTTGCCCAATAGACCCTCGTCTGGCAGCCGATCATCCGAACTTCACTAGTTCCGAACAGACCTCTCTCGAGTGATCTACGGTCCTGACTGGGAACCATCAGGAGTGCCGTGAGAAATACGAGAAAAAGAGGACGATCGGGCGCTGGATTCGGAAGACAAGAAACTGTCCACATGGTCCGGGTAAGGTCGTGTTGCCACGACAAGTTGCGAAATTTGTTTTGATTGCTTGATTGTTCAAAATACTAGTATTGCTCTGTTTTTTTTTATTTAGAGATTCACTGTCTGCAAACGGAGAAACAACAGGCTCCCTCTCCCTTTGCAAGCAGTGGAGGATAGGTAGGGTAGCAGCCGTGCTTGTTCTTTTTCTCCCCCACTCAATAATTGCTTGAAACTGAACTGTTGTTCACAAACTATTGTTTCCTGGAGATTCCCTGTCTGCAAGCAGGGAAGAGACCACCCTTTTTGCAGATAGTGAAAAGGGTAGGTAACGCAGATCTTTGCGGTCCTACTCATTCTCCCCATTGTTATTTATTGGTCGTTTGGTTTTATATATTTTTTTTGATCCATGAGGTATTCACTACCTGCAAACAACGTAGAATAGAAATATTCTGTCTAGTCTTTGCACCTAGTGATAAGATAGGCAGTGCTGACTTTTTAGTCCCTCGTTACGAGCCGTCATGTCTGTCTTCTCCCCACTGATAAATATCCTGTTTAGCCCGGACCGGGTGTTAGAGGTGGACCATATAGCTCCACTAGAAGGCACCCCTAATAAGGACATGTTCATAAACTATGGGTTAGTCACCATAGCTTATAATAAATTATGGCACAGGTATACCGAAGATAGCCAAGACAAACAGTGGCCACTGGCAGGATCCTTTGACCTTGATAAAATAGAAACGTTAGAAATAGCCCTTCGAAATAATAAGACGACGCCAATTATGCTCGACAGTCTCGGTATGTGGCGCAGAGAGGCTACGAAACGACAGAGAAAAGACGAGGATAAACCAAGTAGGGAAATATACCGACAGGACAACCCCAGGACACCGCTACCCACAACTTATCCCCCGACACTATGCAAAGGACGACCAGACTTAGGGTCAGACCAATGCGCTTTTTGTAGGTATGTCGGACACTGGAAAGCCCAATGCCCGACTCTACTGAGCGTGAGTAAAGGCAAAGGGCCGACAAGAACGACAGACCGACAGTACGAGAAAAGGCGCGAGACAGAGAAGAACCCGACTTACATAGACAGACCAGACAGAACCACCACGTTTGATTATGCCCGATGGCACAGATTTCGCCAGGAAAATCTCAGCGGCGTGATCAAGTTCTCCTAGGTCGGGCAATGTCAAGACGGGAACCCAGCCTCGTTTAAAATTCACAGACGGAAAGAGATAATTATGACCAATAACTGTTTTTATATTTGTCTTGGGTCTTTGTATGTCGTACTTGTACTGTCCCCCGTCTGAGTTCGTGTGTATGTAATGTACAAATCTGCGTCATCCCTCTACACGTGTTTCCGCGTTACTCGACCCCTGTTAGCAGAAACTTAGCATAAAAGCAACCTGGAAAGAAAGAAATGATAAAACAAAATCCGTAGACCATTAATAAACTTGAACTTTTAATTTAACACAACAAACAAGGAATAATAACGATAAACTGTAGAAAATGAAAGTCAAACAGAACATTCGCCCCCCCCCATTCTGGAACCTTCCAAAGTAGGGCAGGGTTACGGCTACGCCCAACCAACGGCAACCCATATAAGGCGAGCCCCGCCGCCAACTCTTGGTCAGGAAATCTTAACGTATGGGGGAGCCGGAGGAGAGGCAGGAGCCCACAGCCTGGGCATTTGCAGGTAGTCCCGCCACACGTCTCCTTGGCCGGCCGCAACGGGCCTGGAAAGACTAAGGTAGTCCCGCCACATGTCAAGAGGAGAGCGAGGCACCTCTTCCTTTTCTCTTCCGTCACAGCCGCAGCAGTCCTGGACGGCGGGATGTCCTGCACGTACCTCCACAACAATTTGTCCAAGTTGGGCTGGGAGGGAGAGGCGACGCGGACGAGCCTCTCCCACCTCCACCGGTAGGAGGTTTCCCAGCCCCCAGCCCGACGCCGAACACCCCCAGTCAGGCGATGGTGCCCATACTTCCACAGCACCGGACACACCATGGTGGCACCCCAGTACTTGCGCAGCACCGAACGTACAATGGTGGCACCCCAGTATTTGCGCAGCACCGAACGTACAATGGTGGCACTTGGGGAACACCGGATGTGGAGAGGCCTTCATGCGGGGCGATGAAAAGGAGCGGCATGGAGTGCACCGGGAGAAGGAGACGATGTGAACGAGTCTCCCTCGCCCCCCAGGTGGGGGCATCACAGCTGCACCCCAGCTGGACGTCCCGCTCTCACAAAACAGGGACCTCTTCCTTTCACTCCGAAGGGTCTCTTCCATTCTTGCAAACTCGACGAGAGTGGCCCCTGTAGGGCCTCAAAATGGCGTCTGGATCCGCTGGAAGGCGGGCCCCGGCCACTAGAGTAACTTTGGCCAGCCGTATAACTCGAACATTTGTCCCATGGAGCACGAGCCCCCATCTCCGACAGCATCTCCGCAGCCTTGAAGATCATACAAAGGTCCCCGGCGGAGCCTTCGGCCTTTGCAGGTTTCCGGTAAGGGACGGCTGCCTCGATCGCCAACGAAACAAACATGACATTGCCACACCTTCTGTTAGCGTGAATTCTAGAACTGCCGAAAAGGACTCTGGTCCAAACTGCCAGTAATGGAAACATTTCCCCCTGATGCTGCTTCCGGACTGTGCCGGCCCCGCCCAAAATGGCGCTGGTATCAATCGGAACTTACGAACACCTCGTGGTGTTCCTTCGCACTAATATAAACTTGATGTTCTGAGATTTTTGTGATCCTTTGTACACTTGGCTAGAAAAGACAAGGAGAGCTCACTCGACGAACAGTATGAAAGAATCCCCATTACAAATGTTGATTACAAATGTACACTGTATTATATTTTTATAACCGATGTAAACCCCATTTACGACGCACACGTACGGTATGCATATAGGAAATCTGATTACAACTATTGTGATTATGCTTCTAAATTATGAAAATATATGCCCCCGAACCCCCAGCCAATTAATAGACGTTTTAGTCTCTTACAAATGAATGAGTAAAACTTTCCGATGTTTTTATTGTTGCAAACGACGCCCCCCACTGTACGCACTTTAGCCATTGCCACGGCCGACCAAATACGACCACATCCTCCTAATCCATATGCTGAAATGAATTTGCAAAATAAAGTCTTTGAAACTATGGACGGGTATTGCATGCTTTATTTTAAAACAATATGGGATGGGTAGGAAAGTTCTTTTTCTGTGCACCCTACTCTGCTCTCTCTTTAAGGTTAAAGGAAGATGGTTGCCCAGCCCTGGAGGACGGATCGGATCGACAACACGACACTCCGCCTTAAAAGTACGCGACTGACTCATGAACTCTCGCGTAGAGGAAGACCGTGACTTCCAAGGATGGGTAAAACGAATGGTGTAAATGAGGGAATGTAAAAGGAGGGTGAAATGAAATAATGTAAATATTGTAAAGTACAACGTTCCAAAGTAGCAGGGACCCAAGAACCGAAGAACTTTAGAACGCCACGGCGTTGAAAGAGGTTTAAGGATCCCGATAGTGAGATATATCCTTTGACTAGATACCTCGCACTAGGCACCTCTGGTTTCCTTTTTATGTTTCCCCGCACACGCCCTACATGAACACACTACCCCCCCTCGACTCCGAAAACCATATCCCCGGGGACCCTGCCCCAAGGAGGAAAGACGAGTAAGAGGTAAGTAAAGGACTTATGAATCCATGTATTTGAATGCGCGCGAATGCTGTCTCCCCCACCCCCCCCTTATTTTCCTTCCTCTGCAGGTTACATCAGAGATTACAGCCAAGGTGTGGCGAAGATCTGAGACCTTGCCATGTCTAAATACACGAAACGGACTAGCGCCGCAGGGTGGTGTCTAAGCACGCCTGCAAACTACTCACGTATCGAACAAACCCGAAAAATTAGCACAACCTGATAAAAAGTGATCACCCTTAAACCAGACCGGACGAATGAACCCATGTCACGTATGATGCGAAACTGTGAGGGAATGTGTGTGTGTGACTGAGGCGTTGACCCAACTGGTCAAAGGACCGAGAATGCGAGAAAGTGTGACAAAATGGTACCTCCTTTTTTCTTCTTTCCTTTTCTCAAAGCACGTCCCCTCTACCCTGTCTAATGCTCAAACTGCATGATTACAAGATTCTAACGCGGACTCGTGAATACCCTTTACTGTGTAATGCACTAAATAGCCTTTCTTGAATGCACTGCCGCCCTCTCTGTTGCACGTGTACTATTTAGCCTGCCGTTGCACTCTCTCTCTCTCTCTCTCTCTCTCTCTCTCTCTCTCTCTCTCTCTCTCTCTCTCTCTCTCTCTCTCTCTCTCTCTCTCTCTCTCTCTCTCTCTCTCTCTCACTCTCTCTCTCTCTCTCTCTCTCTCTCTCTCTCTCTCTCTATTTTTGCACTACCACTCTTCCGAGTGGTTAGCCCCGAAATTGGCAGATTGCCACCCCTAGCACACCACCTAATTGGCTTCAAATACCGTCAGTATTTGCACAAACGCTTGTCTTTAATACAATCACCCTGAGGCCGCGTCATTACCTCTCCTTTTCCGCTAGAAGTCAATGAACCCAGGTTGGGCCGTAAGGGAAAGGACAGGTAAGACGACAGAGGTTCCCTAATCTGGCCCGAAATAAGGGAACTACATGTCAACGGCTCCTATAGTATAAAACAAGGACCTCAGAATACGCGACCCTCCCCTCCCCGAATCGTCGCAATACCCAAACCAGAAAAACGATCACCCCCGTTACCTCCCCTGTCTATGTCCCTGGTTGTTTCCCATAAAACCCCTGTCCTTCCTAGTTAAGTAACCGGGCTGTAAAAGGTTACGTAGGACCCAGAATGATGTTTTACAAGGTTAACAGACTAGACCAAGGTAAAGAAATCATCAAAATGAACCCCGCAGTAGTTGAAAAACAGGATGCACCGATAGAAGGGAAATGTTTAGCCCTGTTCGTCTCTCAGCAAAACACCTGTGTAGTACCATGTCGACGACTCACTGTACCCTTTTGTAAATGTGAAACTCTAGAGAACGGCATATCTTTGCCAGATTTGTCTCCCGAAGGTGGGTTACCATCAGATGAACTGTCATGCCTGTAATAAATGATTATGAAGGAAAGTCGTAGTAAATCCAACAGGTCCGCCACCGGTCATTCATATGCCAGTTGTGAACATTAAACATAACGGACATTTTCATTCTTTGCCTGGAGCTGGGAGAGAAATAGACTTTTTGATTATCTTCATCTGCAAATTTTCTAAAGACTGTCTTTTCAAACTTGTTTAAGGGTACTGCTGTTGGAGGAGAGAAGGACCGGATGTGGGAGCACGAGGCCCGACTGCAGACTAAGGGACACCTGCGACATTAGCCAAGGCGAGACCACGACTGAAAGGAGCTGCAGGACGAGGCACTGTTTTCGACAGCATGAAAAGAAAGGGTCGACCTGATGCCCCTGCTCGACGTCCAGTGCCTGTCGACAAGTCCCCGCTCTCTGAATTCCGTCGCACGCCCGCCCATTTGAAGTCTCTCGTTCCCCTAGTTTGTTCCCAATTTGGCCTTGCTCCATCCCCCTTTTTCCTCTGACCTACCCTATGGACTGTTTTGAACGCTCTTCTTCCATCGGAACTTTCTGACAATCACCTCAAAGGACACAGGGCGAAAAGGACCTTTCCGACCAGAAACGCGAGGAAAGGGTCGTGCCCTGCAACGCAGAACTTAGAACAGAGCTGGACTTGTAGCTCCACCGCCGGTGCTCAACAGCGCCAACGAAAGACCACAAAGAACAATGAGAACTCATAAAACTTCGAACATTCGACATCTTCAACCACCGTTTTGCTACGCCTCATTTCTCTCCCAGCCGCCATTGTATTGATCCTGCTCCAATAACCTGCCAGTTCACGTTATGATATGTACTTGCTGCTCGCCGTTTTTGTATTTCATTCCTATGACTTTCCTGCTTTATCAAATAGGTGCACCTCCAAAAAAAAACTAGAAACCTCAAAATGTATTGTTTACAACTCTTTTCCATCTAGGGTTCCTACCGTTTTCTTTCTCATGCTCACCACAGTAGAACCGAATAGAAAATGAACCAGCAAGATGTCTTGAATATGTTAAAGGGAGGACTGTGGAAAATTAGTGCGTTTTGGTGAACATTATCTGCGCCATCTTGCCTCTTCCCTGATGCCACACTTTTGTCGTGCGCGCCCGCCATTTTAAGATGCCCCGATCAGAACAAACCCTTTTGCATGCCGCTGGCCCCTGACATAGCCCTTTGCCTTCGCTAAGCCTGCACGCTGACCACCCCCTGCTTGCACCTGCCTTGAGTCATAAACCCCTCTTCGGCGCTGCTCTGCCCCAGGCCCTCATCCTGTTCCCAGCGCGACACCTCCCTGCTTTCCTTTCATGATCTCCGGCCCTTAGATGCAAACCCCCTTTTTCCCCGTGTGCCCGTTTTTTCCTCCCCGTTCCCAAGCCGACACCCAGCTCTGCCGATACCATCCTTGCCCCTCCCCGTACAATAGAAAGCTTCCCCCATCAAAGAATCCCCGGGTTGATCAAAGCCCCCCACCCCATGAGATCCGATCAAACTCCCCACATTCCGTGAATCGGCGGATTATCCAGCTGCGCGATGCTCATCACCTGTTGTGACTAGGGTGGGGACTTTAACTGTAAATGTGTGTGGGAACGGGCCCAAAGGGGAGTTCCGAGAATGTCTTTTCCGTACATCAAAGCTTTAAACATGTATGTGTAATCTGCAATAAAGTCATAAATGTGGATATAAGAGGCCAGGCCTCAGAAATACAGTTAGAGCACCTCAGAACGATACCTTCTGTCCGTTTCGTTGTGTTCTCCTCCGGAGAGAATAAAAAAACCTTGTTTCCTGCTTTTCAGTCTCCAGCGCCTGCCTCTTCATTGATTTAAATAACTAGAGGGTCACAGAGGCAATACCGCCGGGCAAATATCGATTGTCCCCGACCCGATTGAACTTTTTACACAATCAGGAAGGTGATGGCACCCCCGGCAAAAAAGAAAATGGATCTGAAGGGAAAACTAGCAGGTAGCGACGAGAGCGCTGCGATGAGAGGGCGCCCCAAAGCGCCAGAAAAACCAGCGATTACGAAAACACGAAGCAGAGGAACCCCCCTTAGGCAGCCCACCTTACCGGAGTCGTTTACCTGTCCAACCATGTCAGAGTCGGCAGGATCGGCAGCGGGAGCCCCCGGCGATTTAGAAACCGATGCCAGAGTCAAACAGCAGAGCGTCCTCGAGGACGCAGTGGCAGCGGCAGGATCGGGAGTAGGAGACGTGCCAGACGCTGAACCGGCTGTTGCTAGGCAACCACTCTCGGTGAGCGCCGAGCAGAACACAGACAGAGGTGCTGAGGAAACTGCAGGGCAGAGGGCTATGAAGCGCGCTGAAGAGAATGGAGAAAAGAAGACTCTGCAGCAGTCGGTGCACACGGTGCCCACAGCGGGGCTTACTGAAGTTGACGACGTTGGTAAGGGGGAGCCAAGGGGCCAAGGAGAGCCAAGGGGGCAAGAAAATGTTGATATGCTGTTGGCAATTATGCAGGTTGAAGCAGAACTATTAGCTAAATCCCCTAAACCTACATGGGGAAGCTCTGTAAGCCTGGTGGCAGCAAGTGCAGAAAGTGCAGTAAGCGGTCATCCCAGGGAAAAGGAGGATCTATGCTCATTGGAGGGGGAACATTTCTTTTCTTTGAATGAGGATTCTGACTCCATACAACAGGATGAGGTAATAACAGATGAGGAGGAGGGGGAGGTGGAGAAGGAGGAAGACGAAGATGATGAGGATTTATGGTCAGCCTCTACCTCTTCGGGAACTGACATAGGCAAAGACACCACACAAAAGAGAAAGCAGTTAAGGCTGTGTAGACATGGAGGGTCGTCCACAAAAGGAGCTGAGAGGAGATTGGACTGGGATTATTCAGCAACGACGCAGACGTACCATGAAGAACAAGAAGCAGGTCCAAGACAAGAGGATGCATTTGGAGTGGTGTTCAACATGTTGAAGCAAATACAAACGGAAGCTAGATCGACAAGCCGAAAAACAAGGCAAGACTTTAAGAAGATTCAAACGACACTTCAGAAAACAAACAAACTCTATGAAGGCCTGGTTGGAAGAGTGACTGAGGTGGAGGAAAGAACTGGCAAGATTGAGGATGATTTTGGTAGCTTTCGGGAGTTTAAAACGCGACAGGAAAGGAAGGCAGACGATGTCCTCTGGAAGATGGAGGAGTTTGAAAATCGTCAAAGACGTAATAATGTTCGCATTTTGGGGGTGGAAGAAGGGCTTGAAAGGCAGGATCCTAGGGGATTCGTGATTAACCTACTAAAGGGTGCATTTCCAGAGTCCCAGTGGCAGTGGGAGACAGAGATCCAGAGGGCACATAGGTTCCCCTTTGTTCAGCGTAAGACATATGGAGCTGAAGGAGGTTCTAAAACAACACTCCCCAGAGCAATATTAGTCTATGTCGGAAACTTTCTGCTCCGAGAAGAAATTATTCAGAAAGCTAGACCGGACAGCAAAAGAACTGTGGAGGGTGTCACTTTCTTCTCTAGGCCCGACTTTTGCCATGTGACGGTTGAGAGGAGGTGGAGGCTCAGGAAACTGATCTCACAGTTTCAGGCCTTAGGGTCAGAGGCATACCTATTGTTCCCGGCTAGACTGAAAGTTATTACAAAGGGCAGAGTTAGGATGTTTATATCGGAAGTGAAAGCCCAGGAGTTCATTCAGGAGCTGGAGAGGGGGAAGAAATAGTAGGTTGTAATTTGTTAAAATTGCTGTGGGTCTTAAATTCAATATTATGAACCATTGAAGAGAGTTTTTTGAGTGGTAAAAAAAAGGGGGGGATACTGGAGAAAGTGGGAGAGGGGTGCGACTAACACAACCAAGAAGCGGCCACACATAGGTCATTGCTGACCTATTTGCCTGCAAAGGGGGGGGGCAGGGAGGGAAAGGGAGGGGGGGGTGGGGAAGGGGGGGGCCCAAAAATCAGTGTCAGCTTGTAGACTGGTTAAGTTTCTTAGCACACATCGTTTACATATATATTTTGTTGTCTATCTCTTTGAATAGAAAAGAGAGGAGAAAGTTTGGAAATGGGGAAAGCACAGTTAAAGAAATAGTCGGGATACGAAGAAAAGCTCCTTATGATAATTTCCAATGTCTTGTAAGTTAGTCTCAATAAATGTATGTGGTCTAAATGATCCAAGGAAAAGGGCAAATGTAGCAGCTTATATTAGAACTTTACAAGTGGACTTAGTATGCTTGCAGGAAACGCACATAGAAGAAAAACAGATATATCTAATGAATCATTTGGGGTTTGATGTGCTAGCAGCTAGTAGGCAAGGATCTAGGACAAGAGGGGTTGCAATCTTGGGGAGAAGAAGAGATGTGGTAGTTAAAAGGAAGAAAGAAGACCAGTGGGGGAGATGGGCTATGGTGGAACTATGTTTTAAAAGCCTCAGGTTAACATTAGTAACTATGTATGGATCCACTGAGGATGATCCTGAGATATGGCAATTTATGGATACAGAATTAGCTCAGTGGCCTGAACCAGTAATATGTTGTGGTGATCTCAATCTGCACGACCCTACAAGTTCATTTTTGAATATAGGAGGGGTGTATAGTGGAAGAAAGAGAAAGGTATATAGGGCTATTGCTAATATGGTCAATCATAATTCATTGATAGATCCCTGGGTGATGCAACACCCTCTGCTAGACAGTAGTACCTTTTTTTCGGTACCACGCCAGGTTTTGGTAAGGCTGGACTATTTTTTAATCTCAAGGATTCTGGCTTCTGAGACATTGATTGAAAAACAACCAAGGATTATTTCTGACCATAGCCCGTTAATATTGACAGTGAGGATTCCGCAATCACAGAGTAAGAGGTCAACATGGACCTTTGAGCGGAGCCTCCTTCAAGATATCGAATATCAGAGGTACATGGAAGGTTGGATTAGGTCTTTTTGGGAAATCAACTATGGCACTGCTTCTATAGGACAAACTTGGGATTGCTTCAAGGCAGGGGTTAGAGGTGAAACATTGAGTTATGTATTGACAAGGCGTAAGAAGGAGAGGATGAAGGTTGAAGCTATTCGGCAAAAGCTGATTATAGAGGAAGGAAAACTAGTCGCTGCAGTAGGATCTAAATCTAGTTTGGAGCATTTACTACTAAAACTGGTAGCATTAAAGGCAGAAGCTGTAGAAAGCTTTTCTAGAAAGGTGGCAGAGAAATATCTGGCTAAAAAGGAGGAGGCCTACGAGTGCAGTGAAAAAGTGGGTCATATCCTTGCGGTTAAAATCAGACAGCAGAAAGCGGCTGCAGAGATAAAAGAGATACTGGATCCACAGGGGAATACTGTCACAGACCCGGACAGGATAAGAGAGGTTTTTAGAGTATTTTATGAAAAACTGTATGCACGGGAAGATACAGGGGGAACGGTAGAAATTAGTAACTATCTCAAGGATATAGTCCCCACATCTCTCTCAAAGGAAGAAGGAGAAATATTAGAATCTACCTTGCGCTTGGAGGAATTTATTGAAGCACTGGGTAGTTTACCATCAGGAAAGGCTTCTGGTCCGGATCAAATTCCGGTTGAGTTCTATAAAGTATTTCGCGATTGCCTGTTGATCTATATGTATGAGATTATGTTATATGTGCAACAGGGGGGGGGCAACCACCGGAATCATGGGGAGGGGCCGATATAATTGTCATTGCTAAAAAAGGGAAGCCTCCATCTCTCCCTGGCTCTTATAGGCCAATCACACTGATGAATTCAGATGTTAAGATATATTCAAAGATGTTGGCAAAGAGGTTAGCAGGTTGCATTGAACATTTGGTGAGCCCATCACAACATGGCTTTATACCCGGGAGGGGTACTACCCAGCATATTAGGACAGTGATAACCATGATTGACGCAGCAGAGGTAATAGGCGACCCTATTTCAGCACTCTTCCTAGATGCCGAAAAGGCTTTTGATAGGGTCGCCTGGGAATATCTATGGGAGGTTATGAAGTGGTGTGGTATAGGGCCAGGGTATATACTGGCCATTCAAGCCCTATATAAAGATCCGGCTGTAAGAATTAGAGTCAATGGAGGGCATTCAGATCTAGTTTATATACAAAGAGGGACTCGGCAGGGTTGTCCGTCTTCCCCACTGCTTTTTGCTCTATATATCGAGCCACTACTTCGCAAATTGGAGGGAAATCCGGAAATACTGCCCATGTCATTGAATGGCTGCATTGTAAAAACTCTCGCTTATGCTGATGACGTGGCTATACTGACCCCGAATCCGGATATAGCTATGGTGGGAGTAGAAGCAGAGGCGCATGTCTTTGGGCAGGTTTCAGGATATAGCCTAAACAAAACAAAAACCCAGATAATTTTGAATAGTTTTGTAACTAGCATGGACAACAGGGTGGTTAACACTGCAACTTATTTAGGAATTGAGATTTCCACAAATTTGGAGGAGGTAATTGAGCTCAATATGTCTCCACTACTGGCAAAGGTTAAAAGTGATTTGGAAAGAATAAATAACCTGCACTTATCATTGGTTGGATGCACTAATGTGTTGAAAATGACGGTTTTGCCAAAATTTTTGTATTTATTTAGATCAATTCCTTTAATTTTTGAGAATAAATGGTTCAACATGTTGGAGGGTCTAGCTAATAGGTTTATATGGGCCCATGGAAAAACTCGTAGGGCTTATAAATTTATCACTCTACCAAGGGATAGAGGGGGATGGGGTGCACCAGATTTTAGATTATATTACCTTGCTGCGGCTCTCCAGTATATGCAGGGGCTAATAGGAGGAGGCGGTGGGTTATCAAAAACCACTATTATGTCAATTGAAGTCTACGCAGCTGTATTAGGTCAGGATGCAGAAAACTGTTTCCTGTACTATACGGATCTGGGTTACCTTAGAAGACAGGCATATAAGACTCTTAGGGCGGCGCTTAAAATCTGGAGTTCCTTTCTAAAAAAGACAGGTATGGGAAGATTTAATAGATATACTAAAGTATATAAAAATAGATCCTTCCCCGAAGAGATCTTTGCTGATCCAGTAATGGCGGGCTGGGAAGATAAAGGGATACATCAAATTGGGGATTTAAGAAACTCAGTGACGATTGTTCAATTTGAGGATTTGGTAAATATATATAAAATAAATAGAAGGGACTTTTTTAAATACCTTCAGGTTAGGAGTTTTCTAAGAAACAAACAAGGGGGACCGGTGGGTTTTGAACCTAATGACTTGATGGAAGGGATAACCACGGGGGAGGATCACTCCATTAGGTCGATATATGCTTTCTTGTCAAAAAGTAGACCGGACGACCTGGACAACCATAGGGATAAATGGGGGGAGAGATTAGAGATTACTTCCGACTCCTTTAATGAATCCCTGGAATTAGGCCGGTCTATGCTCTGCTCTGCTCCCTTACAATCCCAACACTATAAGACCTTATTCTCATTGTACTACACACCAGCCAGGATTGCGAAATGGGGGGGCACTGAGGGTATTACTTGCCCCAGATGTAACTCCACTGAGGCAGATATTGTCCACATGTTTTCTACATGTCCTCAGTTACATACATTAATTAAAGATATTGAGTACTTTTTGGATAACTCACTAAGGATAAAAATAACCCTTACAGCGAGTTTAATTATGTTAGGAGTTGATGCGGAAAATGTCCTAATGGATCCAAATGATGCAATGTTTTTGTTTATGGTGTCTGCTGTTTTTAGACTAATGTTAGCTAGAGCATGGCTAGACAAGAGTCCCCCATCCATGCAAACATGGTTATCAAATCTTATTTCTATATACAATTTAGAAAAACACATATATGCAAGAAAAGGTAGAATTGGGAGAGCGCGAGGTATTAAAATCTGGGGGCCCCTGGAGAAGTGGAGAGCAGGAATAGGTTGACATGATTTTGTGCTGACTTTCTGATTCTATGGAAATGTTACTATACTTTACATTCTTGCAATGGCTTCCTTCTTTCTAGACTACTTTTTACTTCTTATTGCTTTTACTCTTTCCTTTCATGTTGTGAGATGAACAAAGGTAAGAGAGAAATTTGTAAGAGAGAAATTTGTATATTTTTTCAAAATGTGTGCTCTGATTTTGAAGTATAAAATAAAAATATATAAAAAAAAAAAAAACAGAACTGAATTACTTTTGGGTCGCTTTCCTGCTCTATAAACACTAAGGGGCAGATTTACAAGTCCTGTACGTCACTTTTGCGCCACCGTTGTGTCACTTCTGTGACGCAGCGGCGGTGCCATGCTGCGGGGTATTTACAAAGGGACGCACGTAGTTAGATGCGTCATGTTGTAATGCGTAACATGAAACCTGCGTCAGGTTTCATGTGGGTGTTCTGGCGAAGGGTGGGGGTGTTCCGGCGCCGGAACGCCTCGGAAAAGTGGCTGAGTGAAATCTACAAGATTTCACTCAGTCACTTTTCCGACCCCGCTGCGTCAAAACCTTGCGCCTGCTTTAAGCAGGCGTAGGGCTTGACGCACCATGTTAGACATGGACAGGGTTGGCACAGTGCAGGAGTTGCGTCGCGCCCGCAACACGACTCCAGGTAAATAAAAACGGTTCTCCGTCCACCGTAGTGGTACATAGCTGAGCGCATGCATGTCTCTAAAATAGGCGATGTGTGTCTGCTCACTCTGACAGTGCAGTGACCAACGTCCACAGACTGAAGCTCAACAGACATCCAATAAAAATATATATATATAATTAGCAACACGTAGAGGAACTATGTGGATAGTGGTGTAATTGCATACATCAACTCCACATATGTGATCTGGTGGGTAAAAGGCTTACACTTGAGATGTGGTGGTATCTATTTTTTTTTTTAAGGCATGACAATAACTTACCTCAAGAGAGGCAGCTTCAAGCTCCTTAGGAAAGATGGAGGGTCCTGATCAGATTGGGGGATGCCTTCATAGGAGAGGAGAAAAGAAGGGAAGCCTTTGAGGTCATAGGTAAAAGAAGGTAGCATGTGTCAAAGCTTGCATATATTCCATGCTGCAGGAACAGGAGTGAGTTCCATGTGGTGTCATAAAGATAGCTGTAGAGGACTATATAGATTTATGTAACTTAAATAGCCACAAAAACAAAACCACAACACCAAAAACTGCTGAGTATATTTTCAACTGAGCCTGTTCCAGTTGGAAGTCAAAACCATCATGAGAAATAATTTGTCAGGAAGAGAAAGCAATTAAAAAAGTAATTTAAAAAAAGCACGGTGTATCAGCAGGGGGGGTGGGCTACAAGTATAAAGTTATGAAATTACTCATGGTAAAAGAAATACTACAACAGTAGTGTGCATGCCCCTGATAATTGGCCCTGTGTTTGGTATGGCAGGGAGATTGCCAAACCCAGTATTGACATAGATCAGGCCAAAACTCAGCCTCTAGGTTACTGGTGCCATGATGCATGGTAAGTGCATCCTGCTTATCAACATTAATATGATACGAGAGGTAGAGATAAGAAACATATTGGAATAGCCCGACAAATATTATGCCGTAGGATATGTAAGCTAATTTGTGGTGCCAACATAAGTCAGATCGGGTGATCGTACGTGAAGTGAGCGGGGGCCTGTGGGACATGATGAGCACACACATTTTTGTATTTAATAAAAACAGTTTACCCAACTTTTTGTTAAAGGACAGACATTTCCAGACAAGTCATTTCGACAGTTGATCTGCCTCAGCTGAAATTAAATGGAGGGAGTCTCCTGTGCTGTGAAACTGAGGGAGGAACAGACAGTCAAACAAGAAACAAGCCTTCTTGACAGAGTGCCTGTAAGGAAAGCAAATGTGTGCAACTGGTTAATCTGCAAATGTAAAGGCTGTTTAGAAGCAGGAATTGGCTTCAACTGAGTCACATGCAATTTTGTGATGACGGGGCCCTCTCCCGTAATAAAGCAGGACTGATACGGAGTTGTGTGCAAAGAGAAAATGGCATCCCATCCCAGAGGACTTAGTTGGTGGCGGTCAAGACTTTGTCGTCTCACCTGCCCGCCTCCATTGTCCTGGAAACACTGCAGCTGCAAGACGGCGTCCCTCTCATGTAGGTGCCAGTCATGTGGTTGCGTGTTGCATCTAGATACTAAACGGCTGTTGTGCTACTAATTTGACACCTAAACCCAGCACTCAATAATGGAGGAAAATGGACTGCTGCACATTTAAATAACATGTAAAAGAGCACTCCCAAAAGACGAGGCGCTAAAACAAGACCCAGCACTATATTAAGGAGAGGCAAGAAAACAAACTCAGGTTCATTTAAAGTGACACGCACATATTTATTGATTCAATACTTTGAAAAGTAAGGCAAAATATATTGGTTAGTGTAGACTCCCAAATATCAAGTAACTTAAGTCCAAAACCAGAATAACAGGTAGCATATATACATGTAGCAAATAAACTTAGAATGTATATACACAAAGTAAGTAACACCTCACCGATTGTTCCCTCTACATCCTTGCAAACTCAAGCTGGGGAGCCCGTTGGCAGCCAGGAAAGACTCGTGATCGGGACTCATATCCAGACTCATATCCAGATTCTTCTTGTGATGGAATATCTATCCCACAAGTGAGCTCCAATCCGCCTGTCAACATTCTCCGCCTTTAATACCTTTTAATCAATCCGAGGAGATAGTTCTAGAAAGCTCGCCCCCTTTCTTCTGTTATGAAAAACCCAGCTGGCCGTACTAGTCTGTGTCAAGGTCAAGACAGAAGCTGGCCAGGCTCCTGTATTTTGACTCCGAGACAAAGCTGTACATTCCACACATTCCCTGAAAGGTACCAAACATGCATCCCACACAACATGTTCCAGTTCAATCTGATCGGCGAGGAGCAAAAACAAGTGAAGAGCAAACACATTCCCTCCCCACTTTGCAGCTACGTGCAAGCACAGAAAATGGAGTCTGTTACATAAGATGGAGTCAGCACAGAAAATTGAGTCAATCATACAAAATGGAGCCAATGGTCAATATATCATTCTTAATAGCATTACAACGGCTTCCCTGTATGATGGGCGGCCAGTTTGGAGGCTATGTTGGTGGTGAGAATGTATGTCATTTCATGAAGTCATTTATTATTTGACAACCAAAATATGGTGAACCGAAGTAGATGTAAAAATAACAAATACTAAATATATAACAATTTATATATCTGCTTTCAGGGCAGGCATTGCTGCATCATGGGTTTATAATGGGAACCAGGTCAGAGCAAATCATAATGATGGAAATGGTTGCAGAGTGTGGAGGCCATACATGGAATGGTTGAGGTTTTCAGTGATGTGGGTTGGGGAGAGCCAAGTAGTGTGGTCTCCAAGCACAACAGACACGAGTTAGAAATGTCATCAGGAAGTGCCCTAATAGTAGGGACAGGGGTTTAACAAAGGTTTCCTAGTGTGGGTGTGTTAGAAATGGGATTTCTGTTTGGCTAGGGCAGGTGCCTAAGCCAGGCAGAAACCATCACTCTAGACAGGGCAAGGGAGTTACATGCTGAAGATAACCTCTGCTCACCCCTTGGAAGCTTGGCACGAGCAGTCAGGCTTATCCCAGCAGCAATGTGTAAAGTGTTTGCGCAACACACTCAAACAGCAGTGACACACTAGTCACACCATAAAAGAAACTTTACACAAGGTTGTATAAAAAAATAGCCTTTGTATTAATTATAAAACACATCAGAGCATAGTCACATATATACACTGTGACACCTGGCACTAGGTATTACTTTACAGGGATTACATTCAGGACAGGGTCAATCGGGCCACTGTCAGAACCATTAGAACACACAACTAGTGAAGCATACAACCAGTAACTACTGGTAAATCACTGTACTTAGCAAACCACATTATGCATAAATCACATTATGCATTCACATTAGGCATAAATCAGCAGTGCGCCACAGTAACACTGGTAAGGTGCACACATCACCTTAGGGCCTTGCGCCCCCCCCCCCCCAAGAGTACAAGGTGATCCCAGGCCAACTGGCCTTCCTCGGGGGCCCGTCTGAGGCTGTTCCATAATGGCCTTGTCCCGCAAAGTCAGGCCTCAATGAGCACTGCAGCAGGGTACGGGCCCCAACAGGCCGGTACTAAAAATGGGGTCAAGGGTGTAGCTCACCCGTGCCTCCTTATGAGACCAACATACGCCCCACGTTACAGCTGCTGCGAGCTGGTGGTACAGCTGTGTAAATTGCACCAAGCATCAACAGTGCCTTGGGAGCCCCACTTACCGGGACTCCTCTTGGTTGGAGAGTAGAAGGCCCCCACAGTGTGCCCTCCCAGCCCCACTCACCGGGGCTTCTCCTTCATGGCAGGTAACAGCTTCACTGCTGTAGAACATGGAGCAAGGTCTCCGTCGCACCTCCACTCTTTGCGGCCCTGCCCACAATCAGGCAACCTTTGTCTGTCTTCCGGCCTCCAGAGCAGCTTCCTCTCTCAGGGCGAAGCGGACTGGATTCTAGAGCTCCTTGTGAATCCTGCTGCCGTCCTCTCTTCTCAGTGAAAGTAGGGAAACAGGGAAGACCCCGCAGTAGGGAGCTCGCAAGGCTCTGTAATCGTTCTGGCCAACGGATGGGGCTCTCACCGGTACATGGAAGTCCCGCCCACCTTCAGGCACAGCTTGCCTGACGTCCACCCTTAGCCGTACTTCCTCCGGCCAGCCCCCAACCAGGCCGCAACAGCCTAACATCCTCCTTGGGGCCATGGACACCCACGAAGGCGAGGTAGGCTCCCACTCCACCGTGCTGATTGGGGCAGCCCCTGCCTGACTCCCGGTGGGCCGTCCCTCCTCCAGGCAACTCGGGGGAAACCCAACGCTGGGATTCCTCCGGAGCAATTTCCTGCACAGCGCTTTCGAATTCAGAGACCCCTGGGGCATTCTTCACGCCTTGGGGCTGTGTGGGCCCCCTTCTGGGGCTGCGGTCACCTTGGGGAGGGGAGCGCAGCCCACGCTGCATGGCACAAGCGCTCCTCCCATCTTCTTGCACAAGGCAAATAACCCTGAAGAGCACACGAGGTGCTAAGTCCTAAATTCAGGGGGGCAGAGCTGGGCACAGGCAGGCCAGCACATAGGGACCCCCAGGAAGCAGCAGCTGGGTCCCATGCTGGTTCCTCCTTGCCCAGCAGTCCTTCAGCTTCCTGCAGGTCAGCACAAAGTTCTCTCCTTTTTCATGAGATCACAGCCCCAATACTTATTCCAGCTATGTTCTTACTTCTCCTGACACAGCTCTCTGTGCCCGGTCCAAACCAGTTCTCAGGGGAACTCGAACATTTGTTTACAGTGCACAACAGTCCCCATTGACAGTGTATGTCCTAGCCCCAAACACACCACAGGGGGCGGAGCCAGCATTGTACAAAGCAAGCACAGACCTATTCAGGGCCAGGGACTACTCCTCCCACTACTCCAAATCCAGATCTGCCTATTCAGCCTTGCGCTGACTCGCCCAGTCCCTCTGGAGCCACTGCACCTCCCCAGTCTCTGTCACTACAGAGCCAGACATGCAATACACAACGGGCAGGCACAAAGACACATAGCACACAGAAATGGCCACTTCTAAAAGTGGCATTTCCAAAATAGTGACAATAAATCTGCGCACACCACCACGCAGCATTTATCACGACTATTCCAAACTTACCAAACTTGATCACGCTGCTCCTCTCATATCAGGAATTAGCACTGAAACACATATCAGGTAATCCCCAATGCATTCCTATGAGTGGGCAGTTTCACAGTAGTGAGAAACTAAAATGTCTGTTTGTCACTACCAGGACATGCCACACAGTTAACGCACGTGTCCTACCTTTTACCTACATTGCACCCTGCCAATACGGCTAGCTCAGGTCTACCTTAGGGGTGACTGTTATGTAGTAAAAGGGGAGTCACAGACATGGCAACCAGCTTTTGTGCAATGTCACAGCAGCAGTACACTGTGCGCGCAGGACCTGCAATGGCAGAGGCCAGAGACAGGTTTGAAAGGCTACTTTGGTGGGTGGCGCAGGCAGCGCTGCAAGCCCACCAGTAGCATTTAATTTACTGGTCCTGAAAATCTGAGATACCACTTTACAAGGGACTGATAGGTAAATTAAATACACTAAACAGGTGTAGACCAATCTTACCATGTTTTACAATAGAGAGCACATGCACTTGACACTGAACAGCAGCGATAAAGTGCCCAGAGTCCTAAAACCATCAACACCAGGTCAGAGAAAATACCAGGAGGAAGGCAGAAATTCAGGATGACCCGGCAAAAAGGGCCAAGTCCAACAGGATGTTAACATGATTGCTATGTGTGGCCAGGAGTGCCGGTGTCCAGCCCAGCTGATACTGTCAGAGGTAGACAAGAGTACACACCAGTCAGTGTGGCCCCTCACGGCCCCATAGGAATATGCCCCAGAGTACAGGAACCCACAGAAAGGTACTGGGTGTGTACCAGCAAGATGGTGTGCTGCAGAGCGTGATCAGGTATTCAACTCGTCCACGGAATATCATGGTTCAGGCCTGTGCCGCCCGGTTTTGGGATGTGGAGGCACGAAACATGTTGACCACTCTACAATAAAAGCTGTCCTGGTACTTTAAGACCGCATGATAGCACCACTGCTTTTATTTAGACCGAGTATAAAACTTCCTCTATAAAACTTTGTTTGTAGGATACCTGAGCCTATTTTATTCACCACTCACTTACATCACTAGTTACACTGTTAAGTTAGCCTTCTCACACACATTCGTCAGCACAGCAATTTCGGATAAATAAATCTCAGACAAAGAGCCCCCAGGCCCGTCAGGCATTGCAGCGCTGGCCTGACAAGGAGAACCCAATGATGAAGCTTGACACCCTAGGAGGTGTGTGAGGGTACCAAGATCTGAACTACAGGTCTTCCTGCGACAGGACAATCAGCCACATGGGTCAACTTTTTCGTGACCAGTTTGGCTTAGGAGGAACTACCCCGACCCTGATATCTATTGATCTGTCTCCTGGGAGGAGCTTGGGTGTAGGACCTCATTAAAATATTTTGTTCTTCCTTCCTTCTTTAGATTTTGAGCACTTTCAGTTACCCCAGAAGGCATCATCTTACGAGGGTCGAGAATTGTCATTCCAGAGAGTCTGAGACAAGAAGTTATTGAACTGGCCCAAGAGAGACATCATGGAGTTGTTGCTAAAAGCATGTATGGGAGAAGATTTCAATTCATTTCTATGGATCCCTTGACAATGGACATCATCTACTAGTTATTGCTGATGAAATTTCCTGCTGTCCTCTTGTGGAAGATCTGTTGTCAAGTATTTATGGCAGAGTCACTGTTTCATTAGAAAATATCTTTGCAACATGGAGTGTTCTTCGGTTTTGAAATCTGACAATGGCCCGCCGTTCAGATGTCGAGAATGTAAAGGTTTTCCATTTATCTATATGTTAAGCAACAGAAAAGCACACCTCTTGGCCATATGCTAATGATGTCGTAGTAGAGAGATTTATGAGCACCCTCAAGAAGACCATTCAGCGGGCTGCGTTGGAAAATCTTGTTCTCAAATCAGTTCTTCAGTTTACCCTCTGTGCCTACAGGTCAAATCTTCTTCTACCGTGAGCGAAAGCCCTGCCACCTTAATGTTTGAGGGAATGATAGGAACCAAATTGCCATAATGGATCTATGAGAGATCTATTGACATTGATAAACTTAGTGCCACTGATTCATTTCACAAATGCAAAATGAGACCTATTGTTAGAAATAGGGGTCTATTGTTGGCAGCGGTAGGTACCTATGTCCAAGTGGGGACCCTTCCCCCTAATCAGGACAAGGGAGTTACACTCCTAAAATAACCCCTGCTCACCCCGCTTGGTAGCTTGGCAAGAGCAGGCAGACTTATCTTAGAGGCACTGTGTAAAACATTTGCACATAACCAGCAGTAATACAGTGTGAGCACTACAATGGGACACCACATCAGTTTAGAAAAATACCCAATATTTTTATATACTCAAGACAAGACCAAAAACGATAAAAATCTACAATACAGTATTTAGAAATCTTCAGTTATCAAAATAACCATGAAAAGCAGCTCTTCTGGGGCTATCACGGAATCATGAACAACAAATCTATACAGTTCTGGCTGATTGCAGCATTGCGAGCCACCTACGGTGTTGGGAAGACCCGCAAAACTGTACCTTTAGAAATGCAGGGCATCGGCGACCTCTCACTGAGCTTCTGAAAGCACGGCGTCTGCAGGCATAGGTTCAGGAAGTTGGTGCAGTAGTCGTCGGGACCTTGAAGTCGCACGCGTTGCAGATCGCACTCCTCGCGGTTGAATTCAGGAGCGCTGGTGTCGGCAGGCGTCGGGTGCTGCTGTGCGAAGTGCATCGGGTGATGCCCTCAGGTCATGGTGCGAGCAGCGGCTTGGCGTCGGGGCCAGATGGAGGCGTCAGTGAGACCAGGGTCACGGTGCAAAGTGATGAGGTGCTCGTCACGGTGCTGGCAGGACACTGTGCAGGCAGCGTCGTCGTCATTGATGAAGCACTGTCGTCAGCTGACAAACTGGAGTCGATGGCGCCGGCGTCGGTAGGCCCAGACTGCAGTGTGGGATGAGGGTGGTGCGTCGTGTAACTTTACAAGTGGTGCCCTCAAACCAAGGTGCAGAAGCGGCATCGATTTCGGCATGGAGCGGCGACATCAGGAATTCCAAGGCGGCGTCGTGAAGCGAGGCAATGTGAGTGCGGTGCCCACAGGTCGCGGTGCGAGCAGCGGCTCAGTGGCGGCATCAGCAGGCGTCCTCGTTGAGACCAGGGTCACGGTGTGGTGTTACGGCTGTGCCCTCTGCAGTGCCTTTAGGACAAAGAGTCAGCAGCATCATCATAGACGTCATCGGGTTGCTTTTTCTTTTGTTACAGCACAAAACACACAGTCCCGAGTACTGAGGGCAGAAGAACTTGAAGTCTTTGCTGTTCCTGAGACTTCTTGAACAGGGAGCAAGCTCTACCTTAAGCCCTTGGAGAAACTCACAAAGGTAGAATGCAGAAAGTTCAGTCCAGTCCTTTCACTGCCCAAGACAGAAGTAGCCACTGCAGGCCAACACAGCAAAGCACTCAGCAAAGTGATAGTTCTTCCTCACATCTTCTCCAGATCTTCTTGGCAGCCTTCGTGGTCCAAAAGAGTTCTAAAGTTCAGGGATTTGGGATCCGCTTTTTATATCCCAAAATCCTTTGTCCTCTCAGGCAGAGTGTCTGTGCCCAGCCAGTACCAGTTCTGCCCTCTCTGGCGTGGCTTCCTGGCAGGAGGGAAGGACGGCATTGTCAGAGGCAGACCAGGCCCATTCAGGTGAAAAGAAATCTCCTCCCCTACTCTAAATGCAGCCCAGGTCTCTTCAGCTCTTTCCTGACACACTTAGACTAACTGGAGCCACTGCTGCTCCCCAGCCCCTGTCATCTAAAACCCAGACAGTCAATCCACAAACACAGCAGAGGCCTGCTGGATGGCTGAGCAAGAAAATACTTACTTTCTAAAAGTGGTATTTTCAAACCCAGAATGTAAAAATCACCTTCACTAAATAATGCATCTTTAGATTATGAGTTCAGGCATACTAAACTTTATTTTCCTACCTAATTCCCAGTGCCAGTTATGTTTATAAGATGTTATAAACAACTCCTCATTCGGTCCTATGGGAAACAGATAGCCTTAACATAGTGAAAAACGAAAATGGTAATTCAATATCAGGACATGCCACACATACCATGGCATGTCCTACCTTTCACATACACTGTACCCTGCCCACAGGGGTACCCTGGGCCTACCTTAGGGGTGACTGACATGTAAGAAAAGAGAAGGTTAGGGCCTGGCAAGTGGGTGCACTTGCCAAGTCGACATGTCAGTACCAGACTGCGCACAGGCTCTGCAATGGCAGGCCAGAGTTACATTTACAGGCTGTTTGGATGGGTGGCAAAATCCAGTGCTGCAGCCCACTAACAGCATTTGATGTACAGACCCGGGAACACTCAGTGCACTTTAATAGGGACTGATACATAAATCAAATAGGCTAATCATGAAAACACCAATCCATAACACATTTTACAACAGGAGCACTTGCACTTTACCACTGATCAGCAGTGAGAAAAGTGCACAGAAACACTAATCCAGCAGAAACAGAGTCAAAACCGGAGGTCAGAAAACAAAAACTCAGAGAGAACATGCCTAAAGATGACAAGTCCAACACCTATGCAGACAGACGGCGCTTTATTCGGAGCACTGTGTTCAAAAGAAGAGGTCAAGTTATGATCAGGCAGAAACTGAAAAGCAAGCCTGATTGTCTTTTTGATCCTGACCCACTGACAATGGGACTAGTAAAGGACACATGATGACCTGGAAAGTTCATTATGCGAGATTCTTCACATTTCAAAGCATCTGGGGAGAATAGTTGGCCTAACGGCTAGGGTGGTCAACATTGAATCTGGGGAACTGGGTTTGAGTCCCGGCAATGACACTGAACATCTTGTGATGCTGGGCAAATCACCAAATCTCCCTCAGCCTAAGAAAAATGAATGTGTCCTCATGTAATGCAACTGGTGCTATTTAAAGCACTCTGATACCCAATTTGGGTCAAGTTCGCGCTATATAAAACTCTGTTAAATAAATAAAAGAAATCTGCCGTGAAATTCACCAGCTATAGATGTCAGAAGTGAGACATACCTACCTTAGAATCCGGAGAGCCCAACTACCATACCAATGACTCTGTGAACAGTGCCAGTCATGGACACGTCTCCTGTATCTCCGCAACCTCACAAGACCTGATATGGGCGATTGATTTGAGCACCAAAATGACTTATTGAAGAATTGTGATGTACTTTTTATTTAACAATGTGTTAGATGTAGTGTCTTGTGAGTTTGACCCTTTTGGCTCCTGAAGGACTCCTTAAAACAGTGGTGTGTGGGTGAAAGAATTTGTGATGTAGAATGTTGACTTAACGGTTTCACACTGAGAAATAAAGAGGTGTAATACCTAGCTTCCTGTGAGGTGTGATCATTTGCATGTAACCGGGTTGGGGGGGATGTTACACATTACACATAGTATAAGACAGTGTCATATAGTTACTGCTTATCTATATATTGTGTTAAGTTAGCGTGGGCTTATTAAATGTTTAAACGCCATTTTTCCTTTTGCTGCTTCTGCACACGACACTTAATTGTTGATTTAGCTTTCAACCTACAAGAGCGTTGTGATTTACATGAGAATAATATGTTATTGCTCTGATATCAGCTTTGCTTAGTAAACTATGTCTGTACAGAGAGTGCTGAAGTTTCAAGGATAACTCGACACAGAATTGTTGTGAGGTCTGATCTCCGCACCTTCATAGACATAACATAAGTGCAGCTCCTGCCAAGTTCTGGCTTTAGGCGCGTTTTATATTGCTTTGCTTAGAGAACACACACACACTTGATGCGGTTCGCATGCAGAGAGAGCTGGTGGAAGCTGATGTGATCTGTTCATACTAGGAACTTGAGGTATGGGCCCGCCCTGCTAAAACCCAAAGAGACCTTCTTAGATATTAATATAATATGCTAGTTAGGGAAGGTGAGAATTAGGTGTTGTTAACCCTTATTCATTAAAGCATCTTAGCATGCTATCACCTTTTGCTTTCTATGGACTAGTAACTATGCTGATAACTTTGCTTGTGATAATATGTTTCCTTGTATTATCTAAGATACTGCGTTTGAGAAAACGGCATTAGTAAATAAATATTTCAAATGTGCACGTGCCCTCATTTACTCCCCGTTCTGGTTTGAAATGATTGTATAACGAAAGAGTGATCATGTGTTCCACGTAACCTGAGGTATCGTAAGTTCATGTTCTGGTTTGTCTAATCATTGGAAGTTTGTGATGACCAATGAGACACTGTAGCTAGCCTGGTAAGGGGATTTTGGGTACTGAGGTGAATTTTGGGTCACCCTAATTCGCCGAGGTTCCAAATCTCTATGCACAGTTCTGTGGGAGAACGGAAACCCTGCTACATGGTGCCCATACGTTGGTGGTCTTATATCATGACACTCGAGTAGTATATCATTCAAACCTTAACCCCTTCACTGTCGTTTCCGGAAAACGGTGGTGTCGGAAAAACCTACCTATTTTTGAAATAGGTCTTTTCAAGCTTGAATCTCTCTAAAACGGTTTCCTTGAATTACTACCCAGTTGTGCTACAAAGTTTCCTTTGTTTTTCTAAGATTCCTGTGCAGTCATGGCCCAGCCTGTGGACATTCCGCAGCATAGTCGAATTGCTGTGCGCAATCATTTGCAAACTTACAATGTACCCGTTGATGGCTTGGCTGTGATTTTGGTGGTGAGTGCGGAAGCGGCTTACCCATACGAACTCTTTTATTCGTGGGTGACGTTTCCGGCTGTGGACGCTAATTCTGGTGTGTTCCACAATTACACTCCCTCACCTGTGCCGAATGAATATACTCCGTACAGGGCACTGGAAGTACCTATTGATCATTGGCAGCATCTCGTTTGGTTTGGTGGAGCCCTACCCCATTCTTTGACCGCTCCGAGGTTAGGTCCTTTGTCCATTCCGGGCGCAAATTGGCCTGTTTTGGCTGGATTTACTCCTCATCCACAACACGGCAATTGTACCTTAGCGGAGGTTCGTAGACTACATGTAGTTTCTATTGCCGTGATTCGTGCATTAGTGCAATACATAGGTCGTCATCTCCTGGGTGGGCCCCCGGGGGGTTCGGCTCTTCCAGCAGGACAGGGCGGTTTGAAGTTCAGTCCTGTGATGGTCAATGCTGTAATGGGTAAGCATCCCCAGGAAATGGATGATTTTCCCTTCTGGCTTGCCAAGAAATTTGACCAGCTGGAAGCAGTGTTTCCTAACACAACTCCTGGAGATAAACATAGAATCTTGACGATTAGTTTACCAAAAGATTTAGCACCCAAACTCGTTGACTGTAAGACCTGGGGAAGAACATTTGCGGCGGTCTATGCGAGGTGTTACGGCACTCCGTCTATGGCTGTCCTGCCTGAAATCGTTAAACGTGTTCAAGATGATCACAGACCGGAGGCAGCGGTTGAATTGGGTATGCGCCTGTGTGGCTCCTTTGATATAGTTTGCGATCTCATTCTTGCCAATGTCAAGGGGGATGCAGTGAACTTTCAAGTTGCTAATGCTTTGGAGGCGATTCCCGATGCCGATAAACCCAGGCAGTTGGCGTGGATTATTGTGGCTGCTTATAGGAAGGTGGGTTGCAATAGCAAGGGTCTGAAGCCTTTTTCTGTAAAAGAGAAAAAGCAACCCCAAGGGCAGACTTCAGAAATGGAAGTTCAGCCCCAGTCCAAAAAACAAAATTGGCCTAAGAAACAGAAACAGGGTAAGCAACAGCAACAACAGCAAAAACAGGAGTCTCGTCCTGCGTCTCAGATGCCTGCGCAAACAGAACGTGTTTATGACTTGCGCGATCGCGCGACGATTAAATCACCTGATCGATTTCAGGTTTCTGATCAACGCTCTCCTCGTTCCTTTCAGGACTCATCAGCCCCGAAGACCGGTGGTGGAGGAGGCGGAAGGGGTCGGGGTGGTCAGCAAGGTCGTGACCAACCCCGCCAGACAGAAGGCACAGGACAGCAGGACGGCTCAACGCCGAAGAGACCGCAGTTTGCCAAAAAGAAAGTCGCGGCTTTAACAGCGCATCGATATGCCACAGATAGTGAGAACGCGGCTTCGGAATCTGACATGGGCTCTGACTTTGCTGGACAGCGCGGCGGAGATTACCATTGTGAGAGAGGCCCTGCGTCCACTACTGAAGGTGACAGCGGCTGATATTTATGTTGTGATAGAAACAGCCGACACAAGAGTTGCTCCCCCTGATAGACTTTATGAAATTGTCCTGTTAATAGAAGGTGACATACAACGTACCATCAAAGGGGTATTTTGGGAAAATCTTTCGTCCACGTATGACATTTTACTTTCGGAGGCTGACTGGCCCCCACCTTTTGTGCTTGCTGCTCCGAGAGGGGAGGAGGTAATCCTCCCGAGTTTCGCGAACACTGTCTCGAAAGAGCATGCGCAGCATTTTGCAGAAGAGTGGGCTAGGGCTCTAGCACCGGCCCTGTACCGCAACCAATGTGGTTGGGATAAATTGTCCCCATGCCACGAGAGTCCTTTGCGGTCTCAGCCGCAGCCTCAACCTCAATATCCCATACGGCGTGAAGCCAAAGCTTCCGTCGCGGCAATCCTTGAACAATTGGAATATCAGGGAGTTATTGAAACATGTGTGTCACCGATGAATAACCCTCTTTTTACTGTAACCAAGCCTGACAAGTCATATCGTTTGGTATTGGATTATCAGCATTTAAACTCGCATTGCCGTAACTGTGCAGTACAGAAGACTCACGGCTCTGCCCTAGTGGATAGTCTAGTGTGTAAGCATTTTAAAACCACGCTTCACATTTCCAACGGTTTCTATGCCCACAGATTGAATAGCTTTAGCTCCCAATGGACCAGTTTTACAAGCGCTGGGGTCCAAAAACAATTTCGGCGTCTCCCAATGGGCTATAAGAATAGTCCTGGTGTTTTTACCGCCCGCATAGTCTCTCTTTTGGAGAGAATCGACCCAGATGCTTGCTCGTATGGGGATGACATATATCTCACAGACGACGAAATTTGGGAGCATCTATGTCGAGTGAATTCCATAATTTGTACCTTTGCAGACATGGGTTACAAATTTAACTTTGCAAAATCGCACATTGCGGAGTACACAGTGTTGTTCCTGGGCTATGAGCTCAACAATGAAGGTAGAGGTTTGGCTCCTCACTTCTTGGAGAAATGCGCACAGTTACGCGCTCCTACAACACTGAAAAAATTACAGTCTTTACTGGGCTTTTTAAATTTCGGGAGGACATACATTCCGGAATATGCCCAGCGTATCAAGCCTTTGTATGCTTTGATACAACCAACTTTTTCCAAATCATGCTGGCTGCCTGAGCACTCAGCCGTTTTGCAATCCTTGCAGGCTGATCTGCTCGCTTCTAAATTCTTACTGACTCGTGATAACCACACCAACCTGGTGATAAGAATTATTCCTGGGACAGTGGGTTTCACATACCTCACTTTTAATGAAGGAGACACAGTACCTATTGCTTACAAGTCACACTTGTACACTTCGGCTGCAATGCGGTTTTCCACTGTGGAGAAAGTTTTAACGGCTGTGCAGATGGCGATTCTTAAGGAACGGGCTCTGTCACAGGGAAAACGCATGTTGGTTGTTACACCCTGCCCTCATTTGGAGGCAGTTACGAAAGCCAGTGTACCAAATTCTAAAGCTTTGCACCCTCGGTGGATTCAATGGGCTGCTTCCTTGACGTCCATGGATGTCACGTTTATTTTTGACGCCTCATTACGGTCGCAAGAGTACTTGCAGTATGAGTTCGTTCATCCTGCTCCTCTGGCTATGCGACCTTTGGAGGACTTCCATTGCATCATTTACACTGATGGTTCGGCGCAGGTTGCGCATGGCTCTAAACATGACTACGTTTCTGCATGCGCCATTGTGGTCGGTGCCATGGTGAACGATGAGTTTGAGTCCAGAGTAGTGCACACGCAGACTCTAGGGGACTGCACCGCACAGTTGGCAGAGCTTCGTGCTCTTTTACTAGCGTTGGAGTACGCTGATCCTGGTGTGAGTACTCTAATGGTGAGTGATTCTTATTACTGTGTCCATTCTTACAATGAAAACTTGTTCTTTTGGATTCAGAATGATTTTCGTGATTCCAAGGGTAGAACAATAAAACACAAGATGATCTGGGTTCGAGTGGCTGAGCTTAAAGCTACGTTGCCACTGGTTTTTGTGATTCATACTCTCGGCCATCAGCGTGTGGGAGTCCACGCTGTCGGTAACTCGCTTGCTGATGAAGCAGCGAAATCAGCGGTGTCTACATATTTAGTTGCAGCAGTTACACGGTCCAAAAGTAAGATTGATGATGACATCTTGGCAGCTGTTGCTGCCACTGAGAAGGGAGGTAAACATCCTACGGGGTTCCCTTCGAAGTACACATACCACTTAAGTCCCGAAAAGGTTCCTTTTGTGAAAATTCCTGAAGTTGGAGAACGTTTGATTCCCAACTCGGATCACAGGGCTACGTTGATTACAGCGGCACATGAAGGTGTTGCGTCTGCGCATGCGGGCGTCTCGGCCACTGTAACTCAATTACAACAACGTTTCTGGTGGCGGGGACTGTACAAACAGACGCGAGATTATGTCCTTCAATGTGACATTTGCCAACAGATTAAACCTTCGACTGCTGCGCGTCCGCCACAGACACAGTTGTACATTTCTAATAGACCTCTAGGTTGTGTTTATTTGGATCACTGCGGTCCTTTTTCCTCTGATACTGAGTATAAGTACATCTTAGTAGCAGTGGATTCATGCACACGCTTTGTATGGGTTTGACCCCATTGCAGCGTTGATTCACGGACTGTCATTAGAGATTTGCGTGTCTTTGTAGAGATTTTTGCCTGTGGTACCTTCCATTCGGATCAGGGTCCGGCTTTCGCCTCTAAGGCGTATAAGGATGCCATGACTTCGATGGGGGTCCAAGTCAAGTTTTTGTCTCCCTACAGACCTGAGGGTAATAGTGTAGTGGAACGAATGAACCGTGACTTAAAGCAATCTTTGAAAGCTCGATTTATAGGCACTGGCAGAAACTGGCTGGCCCACCTCAATGGCGTGCAGCGTGCTCTTAATAATCTCCCTAGAAGGTCTCTGGGTGGGCGGACCCCATACGAAATGCTCTTTGGCATCAAGATGTACGTCCCTGACCTTGACGGTCTAGACTGCGTGGCTCGCGCCACAACCTTTGACGTAGATGAACATTGCAATGTCTTACAGGATCTACAAAAGACCAGAGACAGTCTTGCAAAGGAACATTTGCCCTCCACATCAGATGTTGCGTTGCAGATCCCGGTAGTCGGCTGGCTACCCCAAGTTGGAGAATTGGTTCGAGAGAAGATCGATAACAAGAAAGAATTTGGTCCTTCCTATCGAGCTCCGGTTCCAGTCCTTGGAGTGAAGGGCACAAGAACAGTCATTTTACCACCACTTCCTGGTCGTAAGAAAAACAGGTTTATCTCAATTGACAATGTCAAGATACACAGAGTGGCCGATTCTTCTTAGCATGACACCGGCAGTCTCCTGTCCTTCCATTGTGAGAAATTCTGTTTTGGCCACTGCTTCTACTCCTGAAACTGAAGTGGCCATCGAATTGTCTGCAATTTCCAGTCCTTTATTAAGTACTTTGCCTGGTACTGACCATGATGAAATAGACTACACTTACCACACTGACTTGTCCATGCCTGACCTGCAAACACGTTTGGCCACAGAATCCAGATTTTCATTTCACACTGTTTCTAATGCCTCGACGAAACCCTCACGTTTTGCAGTTTATGCCAGCTTGTTTAAAAAACATTTTTTGATTTCCCCTTGGACATATATTTGGCTGGTACTTTTTTCAATTTACCTTTTTATGTCAATTGGTTTTGTGTTTTTTTTTTTTCGAATTGTCAATGGACACTATGTCGAGGAGAGGACATGCATTCGCCATCTCAATGGAACTTTGGCCCCCCTTTCCTCATCGCATTCTGCACACAGACTTAAAAGAGACTTGACATTTGTTAACATCACTGCTTGGCCTGTCCTTGATGGGATAGTGTGGGATGCTGTTAGATTTCAAATTCATGGCCCCACAGAGGTTGGTAATGTCCCAAATGTGCTTAGAGTGAACATGGGGGATGTAGTGAAACAAAACATACATTCTGATGATTGGGATGTTCAGGCCGTAGAAACTTTGTTTTCTGATTTGAAGTACTATGCTGCCTTTGATGCTGAAGATTTGTATTTAGAATCTGCTAATTATGGTGATTTGTTTTGCTTTCAACATTTTGGCAATCACTTCTTACCTAAAACTACTTCTAGAAGGAGTACTGTAAATTATACACAATGGGAGCATTGCCCAGCTCCTAATCAAGGCAGTTCGAGTACTTTTTTGAAAAAGTACACTTATTTTACTGACTTCAATCAGTCTAATCCCGAGTCCTTTTATTTTAAAATGACACAGAAGCCTATGTCCATGGTTAGACTTACCGATACCAAATTATTGTACTCGAAGTCCTTTCTTGATCAGCTGGCTGTTGGAGGCTATGAATTGTGGAAGGAAACTATTGACCTTAAATCAGTTTGGGGTTCTAAAAACTGGCAGGTACAAGGCACTGAGGCTTTGCACCGTGCTTGTCTCATCCCGAATCAAATGTTGTTTTTGATTTCCTCTATTTCACAGACAACATGCTTTGGGTAGGCTACTTCTACAAAATTGAATACTCCAACCATCCCTGAGTTAGAAGAATATTGTGGCTGGAGTAATTATACTCAGTTTTCGATTAGGGACTTGCAGACCCTATTGCTGAATTCATCCTTTAACATATCCAGTATGGATCCAAAAGGTTGGCTGATGTAGCACAGAAGTGCTGATTCATGCCAGCACCGTTTTCTGGGTTTATCTGATGGCTTTAAACATGTCAGACCTGATCCACATTTTGAAACTGAACATTCTGTCACGACTTACTCAGTGGGCAAATTATGTCAAAATTGGCTGAAACATTCTAAATTGTCTGCAGTTAAATTACATCTTGCGAAACTTAATGATGATGTAGATTTAAATGATTTCATAAAAGGCCCGGCTAGTGGTAGATCAAAAAGATGGATATATGCTATTTACAATGAAATCTGGAAGACATCACAGATTGAGGCGGCGACACGCCTTAGAGCTATAGATCAAGCTAATCTAGAAAAAGTGCTTGCAGTGGTAGACAATAGTATTAACATGCTTTCCTCCCGCATTTACACGTTAGATAATATTGTGTCTTCTGTAGTGGATATTGTGCAGGATGAAGTATCTGTATTGTACCATGGTCAAAATCAATTGCGTTCTATCATGCAATTTGCGTGGACCCTGCAAACGTTGAAATCTGGCAAGGTGCCATGGACCTACATGAATGTCTCCTCTCTCTTTGCCCCCTTTAATTTAACTGACAAGCAGCGCTTGCTTTCCATGCGAGATGAATCCTTTTCAATGTTACATATTGAGAGATTAGAGTCCTTGCCTTTTTCTGTGGCAGAGGCCACCGCTGCAACGTGGCTTATCCACGGTTTGATAAGATTACCTTTTGCTTTGTATAAATTTACAAATTGTATGCGATATGTTGCCATAGGTCGATATGAACCATTAGGTAGTGCGTTTCTCCATGAAGTCTGGTCCCTTCCTTTTACTTATAGATGTTTGAAAGACGGACAGGAGGTTTATCTGAATGGGGAGGAGTGTACAGAAACACCAGATCACTCATTGATGTGTAGGCACATACAATTGCACGGTTCTTGTAACCAGGACCGGCCAAACTTAGCCTGTGTTTTAAAAGGGACTCCAGTTCCAGCAATCCTCCCTACTTTTACCTTACTGGGGAACGGAAGTTATTTGCTTTTAAATAATGAAGATTGTTGCAGGTTAATCAAAGGTGTTGCTTATGTGGTAACAGTAACTGAACGTGTGGTTTGCTGCAAAAATGTGCTTTACCCACCCACGCATGGGAACGGGGATGTTTCCATCAGGCCGCGCATCCCAACCTTGACAGCGGAGTTCAATGGCATGAGCAGAATAAGAGCTCTATTGTCCCAAAAAGAAGTGGCCTTGAGTTTGGCTCGAGAAACATTCGTGCTTCACATAGCTTACACCTGTACAGAGGTTCAGGCCCTTTTAAATACTGATTTACCGTTGCATTTCAGCAAACTGGTTCATTCAATCTTTAACACGTCCTCCACGACTGGGCTGGCGCACTTTTTTAAAATAGTTAGCAGCGGTCTCGTGACTTCATTCGAGAAAATATTTGGAGTCATTCCTGCTTTCTTCCATTCTATTTTTTCAAGTCTGTTTGGTGGATTCCCGGTTTTACTGGCACTAGCGGCAGGCGTTCTAGTGATTTTTGTTTCATTAAATATGGATGCCCTTCATGTGCAAGAAGCCGCGCAGCCCCTCCTGGCGCTGTTTCGCAACAGGATGCTTGAATATTATGGCACACTGCCGCTTGCGACTTTAAGCACGGCGTTTGGATTATCGTTTCGATTTTCCTATTTCACCTGTGTCCAGCCTGTATTTCATTGCCTGAGCTGTGATTTTGACTGGGCCATTGATTTGTGTCTCTGCAAGACGGTTTCTCCTGACGTAGATTTTAAGCAGCTGATGTGTCCCGTCGTGGCTCACGAGTTGATTTGTTCTGGCGATAGGATTATGGCCTTGGCATTGATGCATGGACTAATGGGTCCTAGGAACATACTCGCAGCAGCGCAAGATTTCTTGGCACAGAGCTTTCTTGAGAACCCACCGAGTTGTCCTCTGATGGTGATAGAGGATCCGGTACTAGAAGAGCACGTATGTTCTTTCCCACTTTTAAATTGGATGGCTGAACTGTTTTCGGATGAAGACGGTGATTTCATGTTGGAGGCTGTTGCTGCATATTTTGCATATTCGGTCTTGTCCTAAAAACCTTTCCGAGTTTCAGATCACGACCCCTTATTTCTACTGACATAACTTTTTGATAATTTTGCTTGAATTTGTCACCTCCCAGACCTATTGGCATGAGCAAAAGTGAACAAAGTATTGACATTTTGGATTTTTGATACATGAAAATGAGAAAAATGTTTTCCCATCAATTTTTATATTATAAACATTGCTCATCGTTCTTGAACTCTGTTTTCATGATATGGCCCTTATCTTATCTTATCTTATCCATGCTTGGATCATGGGGGGGTGTCATATAGTTACTGCTTATCTATATATTGTGTTAAGTTAGCGTGGGCTTATTAAATGTTTAAACGCCATTTTTCCTTTTGCTGCTTCTGCACACAACACTTAATTGTTGATTTAGCTTTCAACCTACAAGAGCGTTGTGATTTACATGAGAATAATATGTTATTGCTCTGATATCAGCTTTGCTTAGTAAACTATGTCTGTACAGAGAGTGCTGAAGTTTCAAGGATAACTCAACACAGAATTGTTGTGAGGTCTGATCTCCGCACCTTCATAGACATAACATAAGTGCAGCTCCTGCCAAGTTCTGGCTTTAGGCGCGTTTTATATTGCTTTGCTTAGAGAACACACACACACTTGATGCGGTTTGCATGCAGAGAGAGCTGGTGGAAGCTGATGTGATCTCTTCATACTAGGATCTTGAGGTATGGGCCCGCCCAGCTAAAACCCAAAGAGACCTTCTTAGATATTAATATAATATGCTAGTTAGGGAAGGTGAGAATTAGGTGTTGTTAACCCTTATTCATTAAAGCATCTTAGCATGCTATCACCTTTTGCTTTCTATGGACTAGTAACCATGCTGATAACTTTGCTTGTGATAATATGTTTCCTTGTATTATCTAAGATACTGCGTTTGAGAAAACGGCATTAGTAACTAAATATTTCAAATGTGCACGTGTCCTCATTTACTCCCCGTTCTGGTTTGAAATGATTGTATAACAAAAGAGTGATCCTGTGTTCCACGTAATCTGAGGTATCGTAAGTTCATGTTCTGGTTTGTCTAATCATTGGAAGTTTGTGATGACCAATGAGACACTGTAGCTAGCCTGGTAAGGGGATTTTGGGTACTGAGGTGAGTTTTGGGTCACCCTAATTCGCCGAGGTTCCAAATCTCTATGCACAGTTCTGTGGGAGAACGGAAACCCTGCTACAACAGGCTGCATTTAGTGCAAACATTTGTATATGTATCCATTAAATGCACAAAGTCTGTTGCTCAGCAGGTTACTCCCTTACCTTACAATAACTTTTAACAAAGAATAAACCTGTCATCACAAAACTTCATGTGACTCCGGTGAAGCCAATTCTGTCTTCTAAACAGCCTTTACATTTGCAGATTAACCATTTGCACACATTTGTTTTTCTTACAGACACTCTGTCAAGAAGGCTTGGTTCTTGTTTAGCTGTCTGCTCCTCCCTCGGTTTCACAGCACAGAAGACTCTCTCCATTTCATTTCAGCAGGGGCAGCTCAACTGTCAAATTTAACTGTCTGGAAAAGGCTGTCCTTTAACAAAAAGTTGGGTAAAATGTTTTTATTAAATACAAAAATGTGTGGGCTCATCATGCCCCACAGATCCCGCCCACTTCAAATTCTTTTTTTAATGGGATAACAGGTCTACAAACGCCTGTAAAGCTGATTTTGATACGTTAGTCACACAAAGCACTTGGAAAAGGGATACCTCTGTTTCTCTTACCGTAGGCAAGTAATAGGTGTCTTCAGGTGTCCAATTGACTGTTCCTTTGTGGCAAGAGATCTCGGAAGGATGCTAGGGCCCAGTGACTATTGAAGGGTAGGGTCTGTAATGTGTGAGTTCGTTAGCTTGTTAGAATGGTGTCTGGTGTGTGAGCCACCTGTTAACCTGGGGGTAGCCAAACTTGATAAAGGGCAGCTCTCCTTGGGTCTCATGGCCTTAGACCAACTTGGTAAGCAACATAGAGAGGGGATTAGCACCTATGACTAAAGGAGTTTAGACAGCGGAGACTTCCTTACCTTCTTACATAATTTTGATGATTTTTTGGTCTAGCAACAAAGATGCCTATGTGTTATATATTTTACTTGCTGTGTTACATACCTTACGTAACATATTGCTAGTGATGCTGTATTACAATAGCTATCACTGGGATGTGCTTTGGTGGTGCTGTAAAGAGCTTGTGTTCGTATACCAGCATAATGCCACTCCTTTCATCAACCTCAAAGAAGTGAAAGGTTCTGAGGGTTAACGTACTTTTTAGCCTGTGATTCTCATGGTAAGAGATAGGTGGCTAAGTGACTGTTGGACTTGGCCCTTTTGGCAGGTTCATCCCTAAACTTTTTGCCTTTTCTGTGACCTGATATTAGTAGTTGTTGGCCTCTGCACACTTTAGCACTGTGTCCCAGTGTAATGTGCCTCATGGTAAGAGATTGGTGGCTCATTGACTGTTGGACTTGGCCCTTTTGGCAGGTTCAACCCTGAACTTTTTGCCTTTTCTGTGACCTGATATTAGTAGTTGTTGGCCTCTGCAAACTTTAGCACTGTGGCCCAGTGTAAAGTGCGTGCGCGCTCTGAGTGCGTGCGGTGAGATTGGCCTGCCCTCCCATAGGAATGCATTTGGGATATGTGTGTACATGGTAATTCCTGGTGTGAGAGGAGTGCAGGGGTGATTTTAGTATATATGAACCTGTGTGGGTAAATGCTGCCCAATGGTGCGCGCAGATTTATGGTGCCTGGTGGAGAAATGCCACTTTTAGAAGTTGGCATTTCTGTGTGCTGTTTGTCTGATTTCCTAATGTGAATTGCATGTCTGGCTTGTGATTGACAGGTGCTGGATGGTGTGGGTGGCTCCATGAGCCAGGATGAGTCAGCCCAGTGGTGAATAGAGAGATCTGCATCTAGATGGGAGGGAGGAGTTGCACCTGGGACCTGAATAGGATTGTGCCTTCCCTCCACAATGCTGGTGCTGCACCCTGTGGTGTGTCTGATCCCTGAGCCCCTACCTGACAAAGGGAAGAGGAGCTGGGCACAATAAAGTGCTCCAAAGCTCCTCTAAACCAGTCCTAACTGGTATCCCCAAGCCCTGTGCTGTGACAAAGGGATTTGTTAATATAAATATAGGGGCTGTGACCCCAAATGTTCTGCTGTGCTTGTTCTTCCTTTGGAAGGACACCCTGCCAGGAGGAACCGCCGTGGGACCCAGCTGCTGTTTCCTGGGGGTCCCTGCGTGCTGGCCTGCCTGGCTGCGCTTTGCTGGGGTCTCCCCAGCACCAAGGACTCCTCCTCTTGGCATTGGCAAGGACCTTGTGGCTTCTAGCATCTGGGAGCGCTGTTATGTAAATTTCTCAAGCGGAGAGAGGAACGTGGGGACTCCGCAGCGCGAAGCTGCAGCCTATTTAGAGGGAATCCCGACGTAGGGATTCGCCGGCATTTTACCCAAAACCGAGCAGGTGCCCACCCCGCTGGTGTGCCTATTTGGGGGAGCCTACCCCGCATTTCCGCTAATTTTGATATTCGACAGCAGATGCCCACCCTGCATATGGACACTTTTAAACTAGCGGGAGCCCACTCCACATTTTTAAAGCCCCCAGAATCACCGCCGCAGCCTGCGAGGCGGAGCACCGCAGTTGTGCAAGACCGGAAGTAAGACCAGGTTGTGCTTGTCTAGGGGCGGGGCTTCCGGGAGGAAAGGGAAGCCCCGCTGTTGCTGAGAATTTGCGCCGGAAGGAGGATGGGAGCCTATCCCGCCTCCACGAAATGCCGCCCAGCTGTCCCAGTGCCCAGCCTGAGACTGGAGGAGGGAGCGGATGTGCTGAATGAGTGCAGCCCCCAAAAAAAGGAAGAGGTGGAGGGGACGTCGCCACAGAGTCTGAGCTCTGTGTCCCGTACCGCCGTGACCTGTCAGGAGGAGACCAAGAGCCGCAACAGAGAGCCCCGTGAGTGGGGCTCAAAGGGGGCTAGAGCCGGTGTCCCTCTCCCACGCGACAAGAGCAGAGAGCTCTTGTCCGGCAGATTGGCTGCCTGTGTTTGGCAGAGACTGGGTACGTGTGCGCCCCGCCCCCACATTGAATGTGCAGGGCTCCGGGGGCATTCTTGTGGCAGGACTATGGTGGCACCCCGACGAAGGCATGGTCCTGCAGCTTCCACACGGCCCCCTCACAGTAAGCGCTGAGCCCCTCTGTGCCAGTAACTTGATGTTGTCCAATGTCCGGATGCTGTCCTAATGTAAAGGCAGCTGCGCGCGAGGATTCCCGCCTGATTTCCATGCCGGCCGCCCAGGAGACAAAGTCCCGGTGAGTGGGGCTCCCCGAATGTTTTAGGTGACGCCCAAGGGTTGTGGGCCTGATTGCTGCACTGTGTGGAGTCCCGGAGAGAGGGACCTGTAAAAGGCACTGTTGGTGCTAGCACGGATTTCTTTTGGGGCCAAGTTGAGAAGTTTATGTTTGATAGTCCCAGAGTGGGGCTTCCCCAGGCGCAGTGGCGCCAAAGGCTAATGTGCAATAGGGGGAATTTAATTTTTAGGGCAGTTGGCACAGTGAGTGCCAGTGCCCACATTTTTGCCTTCACAGCTGCCCAGCAATTAGTGGGCAGCTGCCACGTTTAGGTTATGCACCTGCACACTTTGCTTTCGCTGCTTTTGCAGCCAGCCCTGACTTTGCTAGACATAGGGCGCAGAGCTCTAAGTTGGCGCATAATGTGGTTTGCACCTGATGTGATGCTGATTGCATAATATGGTTTATGTTGCAGGCTATACTACTGAGTACAGTGTTTGCCAGTAATTACTGGTTGTGTTCTGCATTTATTATATGTTCTACATCTACTATTTTCACTTTGTGATGGTTCTGACAGCGGCCCAATTGGCCATGTCAGGTGTATATAGTCCCCTGTAAATAATGCCTAGTGCCAGTTGGCACAGTGTAAATGTGTGATTAGGTTTCTAATGTGTTTATGATAATACAAAGGCTATTTTTATATAACCTTGTGTGGAGTCTGCTTTTGTGGTGTGCCTAGTGTGTTGCTGCTGTGTGGGTGGTGCACAAACGCTTTACACATTGCCTCCGGGATAAGCCTGACTGCTTGTGCCAAGCTACCAAGGGGGTGAGCTGGGGTTATCTTGGCGTGTATCTCCCTTGCCCTGACTAGAGTGGTGGTCTCTGCCTGGCTTTGGCGCAAGCCTTAGCCAACCAGAGATCCCATTTCTAACAGTGACTTATGTTTTATAGAGTACAAGTTTTATTTTTTAAACCTCCTTCATAGCTTTTGTAATATTCTAAGTATGTTTGTGTTTAGATTTTTGGTATACGCCTATACATATGACATAGGGACACGGTCCCCCTTACACACAATATTATAAGAGATATCTTAAAACTGGAGAACTACAGTAGGAATAGATGGCTGAAGTATGTTGAACATGAACTGACCGCTATGGGGTTGAAAGATCTCTCAAAGGACCCACCCACCTGCAGAAAGATGTCTAGGCAGACACATTTACGCTGAGGGCCTAATATAATTGTAGGGAAAGGAACTATTGTAATCAGTTGGTTCTCATGTATGAATTAAATCCAACTCTGCTGGAGGGAGGGTACTCTTCTCTAACCCTGGGCATAGTTTGCGTAGTAGCACTCCGCTAAGTGCACTTCGCACTAAGCGAGCTACGCGAACTGCGTAGTGCGGTAGGAAAAATGCTGTTCGCACTGATTGCACAGTGCCGGATGCTTGTCCACACTGTGCAATCATTGCAAACGGCATCTTGCACAGTGCAAGCAGTCGTTTTCTGCCGCTTGAGTAGATTTGTATTTGAGCGACAGCTTTCTCAACACGGACTGGTAGTTTCTTGTCTCGAACGGTCGTGAGCATTTGCGACCACTCGCAATGAGAAACCTGACCTCCCCTCGTTGAGAATCTCGCTGGGAGGTATATTTTCCAAGCAACTTGATGTTGCTGATCGCGAACGAGGAAAAAGTCTTGCCGGTATGTTGATTTTGCTCGCTTGCGGTCGCCAACTTGACATTGAGGACTGTGAGCAAGCAAAAAATGTCTGCTACGCTACGCGTTTTTCCACACTTGCTGTTAGACATGGGGTAGCGTGGTGCAGATGGGTGGGCCAAACTCCAGAGGAAATGTGTAAAGCATCCGCGCAGCACACACAGGCAACACACAAGGCACACTACAAAAAGAGATCACACCAGTTTGGGTAAAAAATAACTTGTGTATTAGGTGAACACAGGATAATCATAGAATTCTCTACACTGCGCCAACTGGCGCCAAGTCAGTATTTACAGGGGATTATATATAGGGCAGGGCCAATCGGGCCGCTGCCAGAGCCATCACTAGATACCAAGGATAGGGTAAAGAATAAATGCAAAGTCCATCAGCTTTAACAATTGTAATCAGTCTGTACCTACGGATAAATTAATGAACTGAGCACAAGAGTGGGCATGAACATGTGAACATTAGGTATACCCCCCGGTCGCATCACAGTAGGCATGGACACAGTCAGCATCAGACCTGAAAAAAAAACAGGCTTCCAGGCCAGGCGGCCTCACCGTAGGCATAAAGACGTTGTCAGACCTTGGGGGAAAACATTATCATTAACCTAGAGCATTAGGCCTAAACAGGTTAGCATTGGCCACCTTGCCATAAACCCAGAGGCATTATCTTCAGGCACAATCCTGTGGGCATAATTCTCATTAGATTAGGCGTTACATTAGCAGAAGGCACTTTGGCATTAGCATAATCACCTGGCCTTAGGCCTACTCGCGTGAGGCGTCTCAATATGCATGAAAACACATTATGCAGCAACCTGTGAGCATAGAGACACCATTAGGGCGTAAACCACCCCTCCTGCCCTAGGCAACCTCATTGTCGCCGTTGCATTAACTGTGAATGGTACCTAGGCATAGAACGAAAACATGACCTTAACGTGAGACATTATCATGAGGCATCAATCACCTTCGCCGTAGGCCTGAAAGGAAAACCAGCATAAATGCAGCAGTGGGCCTAACAAAACATATTCTGACCAATCCTGGGGATTAACCTATGGGGCATCATCACATGCATAAATGCCATCAGGTTGTACCTTGGGCCCAACCATATTAGCACACTGGTGCATCCCTGTTAACACCACATTACCATTAGGCAGAGTGGAAACATCACACTATACATACAAAAAATAAATTTGGATCACATTAGTCACCATCAGAACATGAACATCACTGGCAGTGGGCACAACCACATGAGCAGGAGTCACCTTAGAACTATTCCCAACGTGTTAGCAGGCAAAATGGGCCCACAAGTTACTGGCCGTGAAGGAGGCCCTCGCCTGGACCCAACAGCCAGATCTCCCCCACGGTGCAGCTGCCCGCAGTCTCGCCGTGCAGCTGGGGTCACAGACACAGGAGGCAATGGCGCCTCTGAACCTTCATGAGCCCCCACTGGGGTTTGGAACTCACTTGATCCTGCCTAAAGTTGCGGCGGCCCGCAACTGCGGTGCCGCTGTGTGGTCCCAAAAGACTCTGGCCCTACTGTGCTTAAAATGAGCCCCACTCACTGCCGTCCTTGGGGCAGGCTCGGGACGTCTTCAGACAGCTCAGTTCCTTGCACGGGCTGGAGGCGGCTGTGGGGAGGGTGAGAACCGCTCTGACTTCTCGAGGGCTGCGGGGCTCTCCTCCGCATATGAGCGCCCCGGATGTATGACGTTACAACGCATACTTTTACAACGCATACCTTTACAACGAAATTTTTACAACGCAAATACTATTACAACGCATGTATTTACAACACATGTTTTTACAACGCAGGTACTTTTAACAACGCATACCATTACAACGTAAGTATTGGTAAGTATATATTAATTTTTTAATTGTAAATTAATTGAAATTAATATAATTTAACGTAATGTAATTTAATTTAATTTCATTTCATTTAATTAATTTAATTTAAATTTAATTTTACTTTATTTTTACCCTGTACCCCTGTACCCCAAAAACCCAAAACTGACCCTGAACCCTAAAAATACCCCTTTACCCAAAAACCCAAAACTGACCCTGAACCCTAAAAATACCCCTTTACCCAAAAACCCAAAACTGACCCTGAACCCTAAAAATAACCCTTTACCCAAAAACCCAAAACTGACCCTGAACCCTAAAAATACCCCTTTACCCAAAAACCCAAAACTGACCCTGAACCCTAAAAATACCCCTTTACCCAAAAACCTAAAACTGACCCTGAACCCTAAAAATACCCCTTTACCCAAAAACCTAAAACTGACCCTGAACCCTAAAAATACCCCTTTACCCAAAAACCCAAAACTGACCCTGAACCCTAAAAATACCCCTTTACCCAAAAACCCAAAACAGACCCTGAACCCTAAAAATACCCCTTTACCCAAAAACCTAAAACTGACCCTGAACCCTAAAAATACCCCTTTACCCAAAAATCCAAAACTGACCCTGAACCCTAAAAATACCCCTTTACCCAAAAACCCAAAACTGACCCTGAAAATACCCAAAAACCCAAAAACCCAAAACTGACCCTGAACCCTAAAAATACCCCTTTACCCAAAAACCTAAAACTGACCCTGAACCCTAAAAATACCCCTTTACCCAAAAATCTAAAACTGACCCTGAACCCTAAAAATACCCCTTTACCCAAAAACCCAAAACTGACCTTGAACCCTAAAAATACCCCTTTACCCAAAAACCCAAAATTGACCCTGAACCCTAAAAATACCCCTTTACCCAAAAACCTAAAACTGACCATGAACCCTAAAAATACCCCTTTACCCAAAAACCTAAAACTGACCCTTAACCCTAAAAATACCCCTTTACCCAAAAACCCAAAACTGACCCTGAACTCTAAAAATACCCCTTTAAAAAACCCAAACATATAACATTTTAAATATAATTATATACTTACCAATACTTACGTTGTAATGGTATGCGTTGTAAAGGTACCTACGTTGTAAAAACATGCGTTGTAAATACATGCGTTGTAATAGTTTTTGCGTTGTAAAAGTTTCGTTGTAATGGTAGTGCGTTGTAAAAGTTGCGTTATAAAGGTTGTATACCGAGCGCCCCCCCCTGCAGCAGCGCCTCACCAGACTTCACCCGGGCCTCTCCTGGGACCCGGGACTTGGGCAAGGAGCCTGAAAGGCTCCGGATGTGTCAGCCAGGCCGCGGGGCTCTCCTGTCTCCACCCCCGGCATCCTGTCAGCCGTCCTCCCTCGCGGCAGCACACGGGGCTCCCCCTCCACCACGGGAGCCCTGCCAACGACTGGCAGCACTTCTGCTCACTTCCGGCTGGTTTCACTTGCGGGGGCACTGACCGGCAGGGTGGGCTCCCGCTCCAGTCTCACTCCACACATGGGGTTCCCTCGTCACCACGGGAGCCCCGCCACACCTCCGCTTCCTTCCTCTGGCCGGCGGTCCATGCCCCCAACCAGGCTTCCGGGTCGCTGCGAGCAGTGCAGCGGCCTGGGGATTTCTTGGTGCCCGGGTTGCGGCGGTGATCTCGGCAGTTCCAAAGTGCGCCGATATGCGGGGTGGGCACCCGCTTAACTTTTAAGGCATACACATCGCCGCCATAACGCGGGGTAGGCTCCGCTGTGAAAACAAGTACACAGGTGGCAATCAAGCGGGGTAGGCTCCCTCTGTGAAAACAAGTACACAGGTGGCAATCACGCGGGGTGGGCTCCCGCTCTTTTTTAAGTAAGTCGTTCTCCCAGACAACAAGGGCTGCAGGGCCCACGCTCCTCACCTCCTTTGGGTCATCAAGTATAGCGCTTAACAGGCGCCAGGCAGCCCCACCAGCTTCAGGGGCCAAGGGCAGTGCTCCTCTTCTCCCGGGCAAGCAGAACATAGCGCCGCCCTCACCAAGTGCCAGATAACGGGCAGGATACCATCGATTAAAGTGTAGCGCCCACCAAATATAGCGCTCATCTTGAGCAGGGCATGCAGTCAGGCTCCCATGAGGCGCTAGGGTGCAGGTAGGGAGAACAGGCAATCTACATGGAGCGCTCACTGGGCGCTAAATCTCACCAACAGCCTCAGGGACATAAGATAGCGCTACTCATCTCCTAGTAGTACAGGCCAGTCCAGTTTAGTGCTCCTTCCCTCTTCTGGGCAGCACAGATTCAGCGCTCTTCTTTTCCAGGCACTGGGTAGCAGAGCAGCAGGCACTACTGGGCAAGGTCAGCAGTCAGTGGGCACTCATCAGGACAGGGCTGTAGGTCCTAGAAACCACCCACCTCTGTAACTTGGCACTCCTCCTGATACAGCAGCCTTTACTCCGGCAGTGAGACTCTCACTAGCCCTGTGGACAGCAGAGGGGTTGCAGTTGGGCACAGGGGCCAGCACACAGGCTCATGTGGCAGTACCTCCTGGCAGTAGGTTCCCTCACATTCAGGTCCACGCTCTGACTGAGCACATGGTGGCACAGACCCCCTATTTATACGCCCCTCACCCCACCTACCAGACAGTGCCAGAAGCTTCTAGAAGCGTTTGGGGAAACCGGTCCTGACTGGCTCAGGGGGAGGTGTAGAGCACCCTGAGTGCCAGGTTTCCCTCCAAAAGCTGGGTTTGCTGGGAAACAACAACTAGACTGTTAACCCACCTCAGTCAGGGGGCACAACACAGCCATGGCACCCATTTTAAACGTAGCGTTTTACCAAGGTGCATTCTTACAATGGGGCAATTAATGGTGCGTACACCATTGCATCACATTTAACATTTGTATTTCACATTCATTACCGTGATGTGGATTACCACAAAAGCGAAAAAATTAAGGGGAAAAAGGGCCAAGTCCAACACTTGCTCATACATACACACCTACATACTATCACTTAGACACACTCTTACGCGCAAGCACTCACATAACATACATTTAAAAGCATTTTTACTTGCCATAGCTGACACCAAAGTTCTCTTTCCAGTTGAGTGCTCTCCATGTTTTATTACACTAATAGTGAATAACAGAATAATATTCACTATTAGTAAAATGAAAGGCAGGCAGATAATAAAGAATGCAGAGCCTCTGAGGACAGGGTCTGAAAAAGGTAGTGCCAGGGGTCTCAGGTGGAAAGCCAGATGACCTCTAAATGACGCCCATGTAAAAATATTTTAAGAGTTCTAACATTAGCTTCTTTGTACAAGGATTAATGTGCGCTGCTCTTCTTGGCAAGGCACCAGCATGCAACCGATGCCTTCTCATACATGCAAATGCCCCCTTTCTAGCTGCTGTGTTTATGAATTTGTGTGTGTGGTTTGTGGTGCGTGGACTGATGTCACAACAGTAGGCTCCAGGTGCCACAATGTCATTGATGAGCCTCATCTTTACCAAAATTCCTGATCCAGGCGGGAGGCTCCTGATTTTTGAAGCCAAAAATGGCTTTCTTTTAGGCTGTCTCCCACCTGAAATCGCCTCTGCTTCAATAAATGTCAATGGGGGAAAGACATTCTCCTGATTCACTTTTCTAAATCGCCCACTTACTGCTTCTAAAATGTTGAATGTAGGAAGCCTGTGAATTGCCATGTGCATTTTCTATCGAGAGAAGGGCTGGCGCTAACTCTGGCCCTGAATAACCATTGCAACCACAGTGCTCCTTCAATATCCAACAAGCATTGTCAAAGCTAACAGGTCATGCTTATGAGAGCTCTACTGGCTTTGTCCTTTTTCTTTTAGCTATGTTGTATGGCAGCACAGCTGCTATCCAGCATGAACAAAAGTTTAAAAAAAAATGTTTCGCCATGACTGGTAAAATGCTGGCCACAACCGTTTTTTAGTTGAACCTGGGCAGCGCATGCGCCGCTGAATGGCAAGCAATATTGGAGAATGCACTTGAAGCCCCGCTCACTCTCCGCTTATATTTGTCATTGGCTTGTGTCATTGTCCTTCGTATATGCTGGCTTCCGAGTCGTTAATAGGCTTGTTAGTCCCTCCTTGGTACCGCCTTGTCTGCATTTGTAACCTCCCATAACCACTGGACTTTTTACTTGTGTTGGTACACGGTCTGCCTTATGTAGACGGTGAGCACTATTTAATTAAAAGCAGCAAACACTTCTGGCTTTCTTGTATTTTGTTTTTAAAATGCGCTTTTTTTCCCAACAGCGGGCATGAGTCAGGTCAACAATTGTGCTGTGAATTTCTTTTATTCTGAATCGTTAGCGCTGTTCGCTAACCCCCAGAATATCAGGTCACCTACCACACATGGGCACACATGCATTACAATGCTCTGCAGAAGTAAAACCTTGGTGCGCCCCATCACCTAAACTTTAGCTATAAAGAGCATTCTTGTGCCTTCCGGCAGGGTAGATTAATCAATACAAGCTTTGAACAAGGCACTGGTGGGGCTTACCTATGGCTACTTCAGAGGAAGGAGCAGCCACGCAGTCGGTAGGCGGCTCTTGTTTATCTTTGATACCGGCCCTACCTTTGGTGAATAAGGCAAGCTGACAGAGCTCGATCAGAGAAGCGTGAGTCACTTTTATCATCTGCCTCAAACATAGAACCGTCCGTCATCCGAAATGCAGAAATTCATCCTTGAATGAAACGCAGAGATTGTGCATTAGAGGTGGGCAAGCCCTTACAGGCTCTGACTGTCTCAATTTGAGGTCCTCTTGGAGCTTGGACCCTGGAGCCCCACAAGAGCCGAGGCTGTCCCTCCCCCTCGGTCAACAAACAGAATAGTGGAAACCCTTCCTCCACTTCGATCTCCAGCTGTACCTTTATAGCGCTGTGAAAAGCATTGGGTTTTTGTATTCATTGGCATATCCCGGAATTCCAAATAGGAGTTCATACATGTTTGAAAAGGCTGCATTATAGATACTCTCCCACCTGTTTGGCATGCTCACTGATGTCCATTCCCATAATGCAAGGGATGGGGAACCATAAATGACCAGATCCTGGAGATGGACTGGAGCGGGCTAGCACAACTTGTCCCTATCCCTTCACATAACCAGAGTAGAGGCTCCCATTTTAGAAATGTAGAAATGACCTGTAGAGGCTTTTAACACCCCACCATGCACACACACCATACAACCACCAACTCTCCCTCCCCCATCCCTGAAAACCTCTCTGCAGGCAGCGCTGTCTTGCTCTTAGCTGAGTTATGGAGTCCTGGGCACATGAAAGTGTTTGCCCAAGGTCACTCATTGTGGCGAAGCTGGAAAAACAAGATTAGTAATGTTTCAACCCAAGATTAGCAACCCAGCCCCTAGATCTCATCTCCTCCTGTGTACCGTTCCGGTGGCTTGTGGCTGAATAATGCAGCTTATCTTTATTCAGTTGTTTGTCATACATGTAAATCAAACCAACCCATGATAATGAGCTTTATTCAGTTGTTTCTCATACATGTAAATCAAACCAACACATTATAATGAGCGCTGTGCAACCCCGTCAGGGCATTGAAACTCTGCATGAATGTTGCAATGCTATACAACACATCAGTATACACAAACATAGATTATTTATACCCTCATGTATTTACTGCACTGCAGTTTTCATTGTTAAAGTGCCTAAAAACAGTGCAAGCACTTCGATGCGCTGTACCAATAATTGTACGGAGAGGTCTAGGATTTTGCCCAGTCATGTTATTTGTGAAGTCTTTTCGAAAGCTGCATAAACAGTAAATGCATATATTGTATACATTCCATATCATTGTCTTGCTGACACTCTTTTTTTGCAGGAGCTATGGGTCAAATTTTAGTAATTTATGTTGATAGGTCATTGGGTTAATGCACATGTTACAGAGCGTTGTGTATAAACTGGAGTACAAAGGATCACAAGTATTTGCAATGCAATAGAACTCGCATTTGCAAGAGTTTGAGCTCTTGGCATTGTAAATGACAATGCCTTTTATTTATATTTTTTTTAAACCTGCAAGCAGTGTGTAAACACACACTTTGTACGTATAGTCCTTGCTTATGAAAAACAAGTCTGGCAGTAAAAGAGGCTAGTTACTGCTAGCCTTGGCTCTCATAAGCAATGCCTGTAAGTACAACGTGTGTGTTTACGTACCCCTTACAGGTTTTCAAAACACATATATAAAAGACATTGTCATTTACAGTGCTTGTCGTTGTCATTTACAATGCTTGTTTTTTTAGGTCAAGAGCTTTGTTTTTTTAGGTCGAGCCTAGCAGCACGCATATGCGATGCTCGCTCTGCGAGACATGCTGTATTAGGGTATGCACCAGAAGCCCCGCCCATTTTTTTAATTGGCTTGTGCCATTGTCCGTTATAAATGCTGGCTTCTGATTCATTATGAGGCTTTTAGTCCCTCCTTGGAACCGCCTAGTCTCCTTTTGTTATCGCCCATAAGGAACAGACCTTTTAGTGGTGTTATTACATGCTCTGCATTATAAGTCGGTGAGCACTATTTTCCTTAATGCTTTTGCCCTATTCCACCCACGGCATTGCAGCACGCCGCACGATTACTACTGTATTTATTTAAATTGTTACTTGCTCCGATTTAACTATAACGGCCTCACTTATGCACTTTTTAATTTACAGTGTGGTCCGCTTTCAGTTTAGCAGCCGCGCTTATTTAATTATTTATTTTACAGGCGGCCGCTTTCACACTAGCGGCTGCGCTTCTTTATTTTATTAATTAATAGTGCAGGCCACTTTCACTTTGGCAGGCGTGCGGAACGTTTCTTAATTATTTTTACTTTGTGTGAAAACGCACAATATGCGCTTTCACTTTAATTTTGTCCGTGCCACTTTGTTTAGACGCTGCTCACTGTAACCTGAATACAGTGAGCAGTGTCTAAATAAATGGGAGCGGCCAACATTAAAAGTGCCCTCGCATTTGCAGGTGTTTGAGCTATTGGCATTAAAAATAACAATGCATTTTATATATGTGTTGGGTTTAAAACACATAAATAAAAGGGATTGCCATTTACAATGCCAATCAGTTAAACCTTGCAAAAGCGAAACCTATTGCATTGAAAATGCTGTTTTTTCTTTCAACCATGCTCCACAGCAGCCACGCACAATATGGCTAAAAAAAAATTACAAACACGATAGATCTCGCATAGGCAAGACCTATTGGCTAATGCTTGCTTTTATCACCCCAACCAACATCCAAGCGCTCGAAATATATCTTTAAAATGTTCCGTTATCGACTCTAACTCCAGTTAAAATACTACTCCCACATCTCTCTTCGGAATCTACCATCACAGTGTGTGTGTGTGTGTGTGTGTGTGTGGGGGGGGGGGGTTGAGGATATTGCATCAAGTAAATCAAATTACTAATTCTACGTTCTTCAAAAATGGTCAGAAATACCATTGTTTTAGGGCTTGCCTCCTGATCGAGAGCCCACCCACGCGTGGAATTGGTTACTCTTATATCCCTCGCTCCCCCTCCGCTTCTGTAAATGGATTCGTCTGCACTTGCATGGGCTGACAGGCATGTCCTTTTAAATTCCTGTACTGAGCATGCGCGAAGTTGTTCACAACAGGAATTGTGTTGCTGATAGAAGTGGAGTTTCGTCTGTCCGATCTGTGGTCGGTGATACTGTCCTGTAGCCATGCCTGTGAAAGTACACGTTGTCTACTGGTAAGACGGCGCAGTTCTGGGAATTGCAGCAAGATGAGGGTGTGAAACGCGGCGGCTCGTTAGAGAGCGAGGGTATACCGTATTACTTTACTCGCAGTGTCACATTTAGGCAACGAACATTTATCTGCTATTCCAAATCGAACGCACAACATTCTGCACGTGGCAGTATAGTAGAGAATTTAGGAGTATGATTTGCATCTTAGGTTTCCAGAGCTTGTTAGGCTTCTGAGAGAATGCCTAATCTGAGCAAGATAATGTTTTGCCTTGTCTTCTACATTTTAATCGTCTGTCACGGTGTTGTGAAGAAAATACTATAACGTTGATCCTCCGTGCTAAGGGGGTCTGGGGTCAGTGATCGTGGGGCAGGCTCAAATATGTGATTACAAGGAACAAAATGTTCTGTAACTATTTTGTTAGCCTTCCACACACCTCCTCACATGAAAAATAAATGCAAGTGAATCTTATCAGTGGGAACTTCAATATTGTTGGTTAATATGATCACTGCAGTCTACGTGGAAGCAGAGAGCCACAAAAATCAATCCTGGTTGGTGCAGTGGGGAAGTATGACGTGTATTTTTAGTGGTACGAGGTTCTAGCCTGTGATAGAAAGCACTCTGCATAGGTCAGTCTTTATTTTAAACTTTAAACGGTGTATTTACTTTAAAGCGTATAAAACGGGCTGCAATAAAAAGCACATCAACTTATTAGGTTTAAGATGAAACTAAAACGTGATTCCAAAATGTAGACTTTAGTAACAATCAAACTATATTTAGTGCCATTTTTTTTATATATGCATCCATTAAAGTACACACTCTATTTATTCAGCATGTGACACAGCATAACCTTAAAAAAAGAATACTCCTGTCATCACGAAACTTCATCCGACTCCGTTGAAGCGAATTCCGTCTTCTCGGCACCCTTTGCATTTGAAAAGGGGGGGCCCTCGGCCCCCCCGCACGCATGGCGGCGCGGCGACCGTCGCCCCCACTGTCTCCTTGTTGCCATTCGGCGGTGGGGGCGTGCCCTGGGGGGCGCGGCCCACCGCCGATTGGCTGGCGGCCCCCTTGACCCGGATCCTGGGAAGTGGGTCCGGGTCAGGGGGGGCGGGCTAGAGGAGGGGCCACCTGGCCCCTCAGGAATAAAGAGATAGGGAGCGCCCAGGAGACCCCCTTGTCCCTGGACGCTCCCTCGCCGAAACGGTGTGCCCCGCGCTCGGGGCTTCTTTGTTTTCCCACCCACCATCCCTTGGAACAAAAAGTTTGGTAGCAGTTCTTATCTCTGGTTAAGGGTAAGTTCTGGATGTACGGTCCACGGGTCTCACAGGGTAATAGAGATGAACGGTTGGTGTATTTTGTTGATGCTTTTGTCTAGGAATTTTTCCCCCTTTTTAGCAAGTCATGTGTGAAGTGAACTGTATTTAATGCTATGTGTCTTTAGGCCTTTTTTCCCTTTGTAGCTATACGTTGAGACTGTTTGAAGTGAACTGTATTTAATGCTATGTGTCTTTAGGCCTTTTTTCCCTTTGTAGCTATACGTTGATACTGTTTGAAGTGTACTGTATTTAATGCTATATGTCTTTAGGCCTTTTTTCCCTTTGTAGCTATACGTTGATACTGTTTTATTAGCCAGTGTAGCTGTCCTTTAGAATTTTTTCCATAGGTCGTCGTATTTATTAGGTATGGGGCATGCGGTAAGGTCATTATCGGTGAGCACATATTTTGAGGTCTGAGGGGGCGGGCATCATCCTATGGAGGTTCCCGCCCAGGGGGAGGAGCCTGCGGGCCACTCCCACAACTCCAGGGGCAAGGTAATAGATGCTGCAAAGCAAAGGAGCGCGGGTAGGAGTAGTTCACGCTTTCCTTAGGCTGGTAGCCACCCCGCGCGCGTGGACTCATGACGCCACCGGCGCAGAGTAAGGGCCCTCCTTTAGTGGGTAAATGGAGTTCAGGGCGTAGACCGGGCAATTCCCGGGGTAACACTGCGCATGCGCACATCCAGAGGGGAGGCGCAGCTTGTAGGACCTGACACCGGTAGTGACCCTGCCATATGGCCAGAAATGTACAAAATTCTAGATGAGGATGTTTAGTATAAGTTAGGAACAACATGTATAGAGTTTTGTTAAAGTCAGGCTCTCAAACTTGTTGCTAAGAGTATGTACCTAAATGTCCTGCTGAATTTTGTATAAATTGTTGATTATGCAATTACAACCTTTTTAATTTCATACTTTAATAAATACGGCCGGGCGACTAGCGCCCGCCTTCCAAAAAGTAAAGACGTCTCGTGTCCTCGTTCCTGGGTATTGGGTGCCGGATTGGGGGGGAGGCGGCAGCTAGTCGCTGACCATGTGCAGATTAACCAGTTGCACATGTTTGCTTTTATTTCAGGGACACTGTCAAGAAGACTTGTTTCTTGTTTAACCGTATTTTCCTCCCTCCGCTTCACACCACAAGATACCCTCCCTTCCATTTCAGCCGAGGCATCTCAGCTGTGGAAATTAAATGTCTGGATACTGTTGTCTTTTGAGAAAAAGTTGGGTACATTGTTTGTATTCAATACGAAAATGTATGGACACATCATGCCCCACAGATCCCGCCCACTTCAATCACTGTTTTTAATGGGACACCAGGTCTATGAATGCCTATAAAACAGATTTTGATTACTGTGTAGACTTCCTTACCTTGTTATATATAACATTACATTGCATTTTGGATCTAGCAATAAACATGCCTACGGTTTACATATTTTAGTTTGAATGTTACATATATTACGTAACATATTGCCAGTGATGCTGTATTACAATAGCTATCACTGGGATGTGCTTTGGCGGTGCTGTAAAGAACTTGTGTTCGTATCCCAGCATAATGCCACTCCTTTCATCAACCTCCAAGAAGTGAAAGGGTCTGAGGGTCAACCTACTTCTTAGCCTGTGATTCATCCACTGCAAATGTTTTACTGTTTATTGTGTCATGTTTCTAAATTCATATTTGAAAGCGTTATGACCGTACTTCTCAATGCACTGATATACTAAATTGAAATGGTTCTGCATGTTAATGAAATACACTTTTTACATTTTGAAGAAACCTGATCATATTTTTACACTTTAGCTGCAAGACGGCTTGGAAAATTCAGGTGTTTCCAAAGTTAAGTGGTGCAGGACAATCTAGTTAGTTACTTCCTTTCTTTAAGTTCAGTTAACCTTTAAACAAAGGCGTGCCTGTATATTTAACAGCTTTTTAATGTTGGTGCTGAGTCGAGTCAACAGCAGCCCAGTGCTGCTGTTGATTTGGGGGCTGCATGTAAAGGTCAGGAGGACCCCATGTGCCCCCTGGGCCGCACTTTGATTACCACTGCACTAAAGAAACTGAAGGATGCCCTTCATTTTCAAGCGGTGATGATTTGCATTAAAGGGCGTTTTATGTAAATATTAGAATGAGTTAATGCAAGTGGAAGAGAGGGACTAAGGTGAACGAGATACAATATTTTCAGATGGTAAGGATAGGTGAAACTGAATGAAACGTGATTTATGGGAGCAGGATGAGTAGATAGGTTAGTTAGGTTTTGGTGTTGCAAAAACTGTTATTATGAAGTTAAGTTTATGGTTTATAGGAAGAGGTATGGTTATTTTACAGAAATTTAGTAGAGGTAGGCACCAATCATGTTAAAGAGTAGGGTAAACTGAGGCACTAATGAATGTACTATTTAGCTATGTCACTTTTGGCGAGGACCAACCCCAGGTATAGAAGGGACACCTTGTATCTATTCCCACTAAGGTTGTGTGTGAGGTGTAGGCATGCTATTTTTGGGTTTCCTAGGATCTGCCAGGATAAAACCTCACTCTGGCATATCAACACTCACCACCAGAATCCATCCAATGCATGGCAGCTCTACACTATGTGGAGAAATATACCCCGCTTATGTACCACACCAGCGACAGACTGGGAGGCAATCACCCCCATGTGCCACTGCTGATGGAGAGTAACGTACACTCTATGCGGATATTTAAATTGGATCAGTCGGAGCCTGGCTGAGATGACCGCCTCTAGCGGAGGCCCCAGGACCTTCGTCCATTCATCATTCCCCCATCATCTGCCTCCCATTCCGCACAAAAGTTGCAAAATGAGTTTGATTAGAAATGAGTGCTTAATACATTTGGATTGTCTGATCTTAAATGTACTCAAAGTAGAGTCGTCTGTTTCTATCACTGAGAGCTATTGTTTCCCACCTTGAATGAACAGAGTTCTGGAAAAGGCCTTCTGGGTGTCTGACAAAGTTAGCGTTTCCAGGTTGGGTTTTATTTACGCTGTGCCATGAAGATTGTTTGCGGGGTTGAAGGCGGTTCCCTTTGTGTATTAAGTGGAGGGGGGCGACATTGTCAGTTGCTATTCTGTGAGCGTTGGGCTGCAGTGTACAGTCCTTTCCAGGCCTTTGTGTAGGTAGTGCTATTGCTGAAGGCTCTTGAAGCCCATTTCTCTGCAGAAGCTTCTTCTAATTTTAGGGAGTGGAGTTTGTTCATCTTTAAAATTATTCGCTTTGTGTTTGGTTTTCTTCCTATCTGCACTCCTATCCAATCCTTGCCACCCTCCTGAATTCTTATGCTGTACTGCTTGTACAATCAAGCCCAACCGTGTTGCCTGGGTGTCCCAGTGGTGATTTGATTAGGGAAAGTTTTGTGCCCAGATTGAAGTGAAGGGCGCTATTGGCTTAGTGGACTCTGCTGAACGACATAGATTGAAATATTAAAATGTAATACAACGTGTCTCTTGTTGTTTAACAGCCTGAGATGAGTATTTTAACACTCTGACTTCAGAAGTATGTCCCAGACCACATTCTTTGGCAATGGAGTAGACCAGATATAATGGGTTCTAGATTAAAGGCTGAGCACACAATCTCACCATGCTGAGAGTCCACCAAAGGTGGTGGTATGTGGAGATAATGCCTGTTAGGGGAACTGGGGCCTTGAAGAGAGAGGGTAGTAAAAAAAAGTGTTCTTTCTTCAGGATTTATGGAATCTTCAACTTGACCTCCTAATATCAATCTTTAGGAAGGAGGTATAACGATCTCTGCCCCTAGATTCTTGGAATAAATTCCACAACAAATGGCAGTGTGGTGGGTGAGCACTCCATTGGAAATACATCTTTATTACTGCGCTCTGAGACCAGTGTGACACCTTGTATGCACTGTTTTTGGAAATTATGTAGAGCACTTTTGTGTGAGGTTTTCCTGCAGGTAATTCTTGCTAGGTGATGGCATGAAGATTTGAACAGGTGGGCTTTTAGTACATTTTTGGATGGCAGTGGATCGAATGTTTCATACTGTTGCTTGGAGTGGTATATTTGGGCCTCTGGATTTCAATGATATTTTAGCACAGATTAATATTAAAATATATTTTATACATGGTGGGAGCTACCATACACGTTCAATTTCCCATGTGTTGGATTTACCAGTAATCTACAATTGAGAGCCATGCCTTTCAGTTCTGCTACCTATTGAAAAGAAACTTCTAGAACAAGGTAGTCCCAAGTAAAATGCAAGTTAGGCCCAAGTAAAATTTAACCGAAATATTGTTGATCATTGTAACATTTAAAACTCTCTTTAGTTATCCTTCTTGCTAAAGCAGCAAAGAAGGCACTTCTCGTAAACTGGCTGGCAACAAACACTAGTCTGTGAGGTACCTTGTGTTCCTGCCCAGTAGGTACTCTGATACATAATAGGACGGGGAACTGTTTGTCAAAGATGTTTAATTCAGAACATTGCTTTCCAAGTCTCAACCCTGCATCACAATGTACATGGGACCATGCTTATTTCTCCCTGTTAGAAATGGGTGTCTCTATTTGGCAGAGATAGGTACCTTTGTCAAAGTAGGGACCCTTGCTTCTAGTCGGGGTAATTGGGATACACACTCTAGATAACCTCTGCTCAGCCCCATGGTAGCTTGGCACTTTCAGACAGGCTTAGCCTAAAGGTAATTTGTAAACTATTTGTACTCAAAACAAACAGGAATACAGCGATAACACCACAAATGGACACCACGCCAGTTTAGAAAAATAAAGTTTCTTTATCAAAATTCAACAAGAACAGAACAACAATCCAATATACATGTAATAATAATAATATGCCTTTTAAAAGTCTTCAAGCAACTGGGTCCATGTCAAACTATGGATGTGTGATTTTACACAATGTAACTGTAGATGGATCAAAGTTCACAAGGCCAAACAGTTGCAGGGAAGGGAAGCTTCGGGAAACAAAGGGATGCGTCAGTTCCTGAGTCCGTGGAGAGGCAATCCGACAGTTCTGCTGCACGCAGGAGAAGTGATGCATCGAATCTGAACAGTAGTGGGAAGTGGTACATCGAGTCCAAGATGGTTATGGTCTGCGGGTGATGCACCTGGAAAAACTTGCCACACAGGTGCAATGCGTGGATGTCCGGTATGCATCAGTGATCGATGCGGCAGCAAGTGGCGATGCGTCCGTTTCTTCAGCCACAATGCCTCTGTTCCTACAGTTGCAGGCAGGTGCTGCTTCATCTCTCCAGCGGCAAGTTGGTGTTGCATGGATATTCTTCCCGCATGGCTGTGCTGTGTTGGAAAAACAGCTGCAAGAAGGGCGATGCACTGATTTTCTTAGTTTCTCCAGTTTCCTCCAGCTCCCAACAGCAGCAATAGCCTCCAGGGGCCCAAAACTGGAGAAGGCACCTCCTGGCAGGTCAGAACTATCAGAAGTAGAGTTCAGGGGAGCTGGGGGTGAAGTCTATTGTGTCCCAGAGACTTCAGAACAGGAAGCCAGCACACACAGGCCCCTGGAGATACTACTTCAAGCAGGTTTCTTCTCTGCAAATTTAGTCTTTGTCCTTTCTTTGGCAGGAACAGCAACTGCTGGCCAACCCCTCGCAGCTCTCTAGCTCTTCTCCTTGGCAAAGGTTACTCTTGAGTCCAGAAGTGATCTGAAGTTCTGGGGTTTAAGGTCCGCTACTTATACCACATTTTGGCTTTGATCTTCTTTGTGCAAGGGTCTCTGAGCCCAGCCCAAACAAGTTTTGTCCTCACTGGTGCAGTATCACCACAGCGGGTGGAGGCAGCATTGTGCAAGGGAGACAGGCCCTATTCAGGTGCAAGGAATACTCCTCCCACTACTCTAAATGCTGCCAATGTCTATTTAGCTTAGATCTAAGTCATCCAGGAAGGGCCAGGCACACCTCAACCCTCACAGTGGCTGTCTACAGTGAATGCACATCCCCAGCCCCTGTCACTTCAAAACCAGACAGTCAATCCACAAACAGGCAGAGGCACACTGAATGGTTAAACGGGAAAATACCTACTTTCTAAAAGTGGCATTTTCCAACACACAATTTCAAAACCATCTTTACTAAAAGATGTGTGATTAAATTCTGAGTTGAGAGAGCCTAAACCTTAATCTTCCATCTTGTCCCAATGAGAAGTTATAATTAAAAGATGTTGCAAAGTATCTCTCATTGTATCCTATGGGACATATAGCCTTTCAATAGTGAAAAACAACATTGGCAGTATTTCACTTTCAGGACATGCCTCTCACACACACACACACCAGCGTACGTACAACCTTTTACATACACCGTACCCTGCCCATGGGTGAAACTTGGGCCTACCGGAGGGGTGCCTTGCATGTGAGAAAAAGTATGGTTAGGGCCTAGCACGTGGGTGCACTTGCCAGGTCGACATGGCAGTTTAAAACTGTGCACAGATACTGCAGTGGCAGGTCTGAGAACCTTTTCAGGGCTACTCATGTGGGTGGCACAAGAAGTACTGCAGGCCCACTAGTAGCATTTGACTTGCAGGCCCTGTCACACTCAATGGACTTTACTAGGGACTAACCAGAAAATCAAATATGCCATTCAGGGAGAACTAATTGTAATAACAATTCACACAGGAAGCACTTGCACTTTGACAACGATCAGTAGTGGCAAAGTGCCCAAAGCATCTAACCCAGCAAAAACGAAATCCAGCACGGCATCAAAAAGTCAGGGGAAACCACACCAAAGATGCCAAGTCTAACACTCCCCATCTCGTTGTACATTTTTGCCAGTTCCCTTCCTTTGAAATGTACCTGGTTGATGTGGACAATTCTAGATATTGGGAGTGGTGTGGTGTGTTTTTATATTTTTAGTAGGCAAGCCTTTTTCTACTTGCTGGAAAGACTCCTAAAGCTAATATTATCCTACTCCTCTTCTCAGTCTTTTTCGTTTCCACCCAGGGTTGTTTTTAGCAGCAAGAAAAGGAGAAAATGTGGCATTGAAGAAGACCATGCCTATTGTAATTACATATAGTTACTTTAGTTTAGGAGGCCCGAGGGAAAAATGAAAGTTACAAGCTGGGCAAACTTTGTAGGAATGCAGAAAGATTGTCTATTCCTGTTGTCTTCAGCTGCTACCTGATTAGTTTTTGCAGGTAACAACTGATCCTGGCGGGTTCTGGTGAAAGAAATCAGTCTGTCCACAGCACAGGTAAAAGGATTAAAGAACTTGCTTATGTCCCAAAAGTAACAAGCATTGGCATGGCCACCAAGTCTTGCCAAAGACGGATCTACTGGGTTTGTCAACGTTTTAGCCATATTGCACCGCAGTGTAGTCTCTATGCAACATTCCTGAAAGCAAAGTAAGAGCTGTGAAGCAGTCAAAGCTGGCCACGTCTTGGCATTTAAACTTGTTTTTTTTTTTTAACTTTCACTTTCAGACATGTTGTACAACAGCTACTGTACAACATGCCTGAAGGTTAAAACAACAAAAAAAACCTGATGCAACAAGTGTTGACCACTTCTTGACGTTTATTTTGTTTACTTTTTGCCATGTTGCACAGATACAGTCCTGCTGTGCCCCATGGCAAAACAAAAAACAAAAAAAAAGTTCTTGCACTGGTGAAACCTGTTTGCTTTGCCAGTGCTTCTGTGTTTTTTGCTCTAAGTGCTTAGTCATCCAGGCGCTGGCCCACTCAGAATTCTATTGTTAGCTACCTACAGATACAGTTCGCCTCCATTTTGGTCTTGCACTGCTTTTAACCAGCTCTGGTCAGTGTGTACAAACCGGACAGATGTCCCTCAGTGAAAGCTGCAAACAGACACTCTAAGGAAGTCAAATTATATCTGAAACAATCTAAACTCACCCTTTGGTTTTTTTTCAGCCAAAAGGTCTGCTCTTAACTTCTGTATATCTACACTAAAATATTCCACACTTCCAATTGCCATTGAATGAAGTAGTGCGTGAGTTTTTCTGGGAAAAACACTTTGGGCCTGATTTAGATCTTGGATGACGGAATACACTGTCACAACGGTGACGGATATTCTGTCTGCCGAAATGTGAATCCCATAAGATATAATGGGGATTTATATTCTGTCACCGTTGAGACATAGTAGCCCGTCCTCCAGGATCTAAATCGGGCCCATAATCTCCGGGTGGAAAAAAAACAAAAATGAATGTGACCTTGTGTATTGTAACTGGTGCTCATATAAAGCTCTCACATAACTTCAGGTTGAGTTTGTGCTGTATAAACATTGCCAAAAAGAACAAATAGTACCTCAATCATTAACAGACACCAAGATAAATCAATCTGTACTTGGTCCAAGCACGACAAAAAGAATACGAGGTGACACCTCACATGCTTCTAAATTGAAGGCAGCAAAAAGTGAAATGATGCCAACTAATGGGCGTACTAAAAGCCCCTTATTCAAATTTTTAAAGAAAGAAAAATGGTTGCCTGGCGACTGTGCATGCACCCTGCATGCGGGCTTGACGTAAAGACACAATTACTTGTACAGAAATGTGGATTTCCTGGCAACTGTCTCAAACTCCACGTTCTCAAAGGAGATGTCAGTTAGCTCCTTAAGAATGAAGCAGGCTATCTAATTATTGTACGCTCCCCCATCGTTGGTCTACAAATAGTCCCTCTGGGCAAGACTGAGGCCTCCTTATTTGCTTAGAGGAGAGTTAGACGAAAAATTGTTCCTCAATGTGCCATGGACGGTCTGTCACAGCTCTAGTTTGCTGTGTGAGGGTAGATGTCAGATCAGGTTATTGGGGAGCATACCCTGGGCTAGGATTGCTTCTACAAGTTCACACTGTCAACTTTTATTTGTGGAAAATTGTTTTCTCCTCTTTGTGTGAAGGGCTGCACTGTGGTCATAATTAAGTCAACAGGGGCCTGTGGACCGACAAAACTTTTGTCAGGAAGATTACCTTCTGTCAAGCGCTTTTATACGAGAGGACACATTGAATTTGTCCTACATGCTATATTTCCCCCCCCCCCCCCTTTCATGTCATTGGTGACTGCAAGCTAAGCCTGTTGCAGGCTAATGGACAACCTTCGCCAGCTGATAGTTGTCTTAGGCCTACCATTTCAAGGCCTAAAGGAGAGATTTGTGGACTGGAATTAATTTAGGGCTGGCTTTCCAGCTGGTGGAGCAGTGTTCTGCTTGGTTAAGTTGCATGTATCACAAGCTTCTAGATATTGGCCTCCATCCTCCTTCGGCTGCTGCCTCCAACTGTAAGCCTTTTTGAACCACCTGACAATCCCGTAAAGGCACTCCATGATCAGATTTCTCTTAACTGATATCAGAAGATCTTAAAGCGTTAGCAATTGAAGAGTGAAATTGTTTGTTTCAAGCAGCACTCTGTGGGATACACTAACAATTGTCATTCAGGCAGGTGTGATGGTGTGCTTACTATAGCAGAGACGTGCTTTTTCCAGAATATAAATTGTAGGGTTTGGCACATGTTCCAATAGTTCCTCATGATGCTGTTGATGATTTGTCTGTAGCCAATCCAGGCAGGGATATGACAGTATGCTTTTGTACTGGTCCAGACATGAGCTCAATAGAGGCCAAAGACTGAGCATGAGTCGACCTCTTCAGATGTGCTAGGAGGAGAATCTAGTTTAGGTTGTAGGAAACCAAACAGCTAAGCCTTGCCTACTAATTTTGTAAATTGGACAGGGGGAAGAAGCTGGGAATTGTATAATATCCCCCCGCACTTTCTTCCAGAACTTGTATTGTACCAAATGGATGAAACCAAGTCCGCCTTTATGGTTTCAGAGAATGCCATAGAACATAGCTGCCACCCTTACCTTCGGGGCATATTGTAGTAATCTCTCTACATAAGACCTATGATGTCATCCCCATGACAATAGAATGTTGAAGTTTGAATGCTTGCTGTACTGTTACTGCCTTTCAGTATCCTGGGAGCTGTGGAGGCTAACAGTCATTATACTAAAGGTCTACTGAACATTTTGTGTCCGCCTGATTACTTCAATTTGGCGACGAGGACTGACCGTGCCACCACCCACGTGTGCCTCCTCTTTCAAGTTCACATTTGTGTTCTCATCCTGAGAAGTGTTCGTGTCGTCGGCAATTGTTGATGCTCCTTGTCCATCCTCTAAAAAACTTGTCTCTTCATTCTTGGGGATGTGTGAATTCTACACCAAGTTTATCCCTAATTTTGCGAGTAAAACTGCACATATGAGGGAATTGTTAAAAAAAAAAAAAAAAGACCCACTTTTAAGTGGGATGATCTTTGTCAAAAAGAATTTACGCAGATAAAAAAGGAACTGGGGTCTTGCAAAATTCTCCAACCGATTGATCCCAATCTAAAATGTACCCTGTCTGTTGATGCCAGCTTGCTTGGTTTGGGGGGGATGATTTCACAAGTTAAAGAAGGGAAAGAATATACTGTGGGTTTTGCTTCACTGGCTTTGCGACCAAGTGAAAAACTATTCTGTCATTGAGCGCGAGCTGTTGGCATGTTGTTGGGGTGTTGAGAGGTTCAAGTGCTTGCTGTGGGGAAAAACGTTTAATCTTTTTACTGACCATAAGCCACTTGCTCCCAATTTGGAAGGTAAAATACCATACTCCAAGAATTGCTAGACTTAGTTCGAAATTGCTGCAATAGTTTTGATGTTGCACACATTTCGGGAGGGAAGAATACTAGGGCTGATTTTCTTTTAAGGTTTCCTCTTCCCATTTCAAAGCAGGATTCTGATGATAATATTGATGAGGAGTGTTTAATTGCCGCTGTTGATGCATGCTCTTTAGGGTGTTTTACTGAGCATGAATTGTTTAGTGCTTTAGAATCTGATCCTGTTCTCAAAAACATAAAAGAATACATTGTTTCAGGTTGGCAAAAGGAGAAACACCTTGATAGTTGTTTTCATACTTTTGCAAAAATTGCTGACAAGCTCACTTTGGAGGAGGGTGAAATGATCATGAGGAGAGAAGTTTGGTTCTCCTGAGTCTTTGAGAAGTCGCATCATTGAGTTTGGACATGAGGGACATCTTGGACAAACTAATACAAAGAAAAGAATTTGTGAATATTACTGGTGGCCCTCTATGGATCGCCAAATAAATGATGTGGTAGAAGGTTGTTTAACATGTTGTTCAAGTGACAAGGTTGTAAAGATAGTTTCACCTCTCCAAAATGTCATGGCTCCTGATGGTCCCTGGCTGAAACTTGCTGTTGATTTTGTCGGGCTATTCAATATACTGCCAAGAAAGAACAAATTTGCTTTAGTTGTGGCTAATTATTTCAGCAAATGGTGGGAGGTACATTTTTTCTCTGACCCTAATTCACAGGAAGTCATAAAGTTTTTCCAATGTTTGTTTGCTAGAGCGGGTTTCCCAAAGGAAATTGTATCTGACAATGGGGTACAATTCACCTCATGAGAAATGTCTGATTTTTTTAAGCCAGTCTGGTATCATTCACATGCGTGTGGCTCTTTATCATCCACAAGCTAATGGTTTCATTGAACGCAATAACCGTATTCATGTATATATTCAATGGGCTGTTTCTTCGAGAATTGAGATAAAGCAAGCAGAACAAAGTATGCTTTGGGCACATCGCACAACTCCAAGTGCGATTACAGGTTCAAGTCCATTTAAACTCCTTAGGGGCAGAGATGCTTCTTTTCACTTGTGTCCTGCTTGGATGAAGAAATGGGGTTCACTCACCAAGAGGGGAACGTCTGATGACGTAGCTTGCTCTCCTAAGCAATTCATTTCTTGCAATTTTAAAGATTTCAAGTCTAAAATTTCTGTGTGTGATTGGATCAAGATCAAGTCCCCTCACAATGTACCTAAAGGGGTATCGAAGTTCAGTCCACCTGTAAAAGTTGATGCTGTTGCAAGCTGTGCTGTAAGAGTCAATGGGAAAAACTGGTGGAATCTCTTGAGAGTCTACAAACTACCCGAGAGACTTGTGTCCCAGTTAGGTCTTGTTCCAAGCACTCTAGGAATTCGACTTTCTCAGAAAGCAAATCTGGATTCTGTTGATTCATCTTTGAAATATGTTCCACCACGTAGAAGTGGTAGGATTCGCGTTACACCTTTTTTGCATGGATTTATAATATGCATTTCACTATTATTTTTTACTATTCTTGTATATTTATGTAATCCTCTGTTCATTTTTTTTATTTTATTTTTGGGGGGAAAGGAGCTAAATGTTGTAGTAATCTCTCTACATAGGACCTATGATGTCATCCCCATGACAATAGAATGATGACGTTTGAATGCTTGCTGTACTGTTACTGCCTGTCAGTATCCTGGGAGCTGTGGAGGCTAACTGTCATTAAACTAAAGGTCTACTGAACATTTTGTGTCAGCCTGATTACTTCACATATGTTAAAGGCCTCCACATTAGTTACCATGGATACTTTATCTATTATGTATTACTCCAGCGTACATGTCTTTGTGTTTTGAGGGGATTGTGTTACCAGGGGTGTGGTTTCTCATGGTAACTGCAGTTTAATCTTAGTGGTGCTACAGGTTAGGTAGGTTATGAAAGGCATTGTCAGAGCACGCAAGGTCTAATTTGTAAGTACGGTAGCATTTAGAAAAGAATGTTTTGGCTGCTTTTCACATTTCAGTAAAGGCTGTCCACTTGTTTGTGTAGTCAGCTTGCTCATGGTGACGTGGCATTGTGTAAGGATCCGATTGCTGTTTCTGCAGGAGTGCCAGGAACCGTAGACAAGCCCAACCCGTTCCCCCTACACCTCCTGTGTCTATCAAACACTAGAACACAAGGGTGATATGGAGGGAAAGGCGGGAACAAAACAAGGAAAGTAAAGGGGGAACAATTCAACGGACAGGTCTTCCATCTGGCTGGAAACAGGTGCTAAAAGAAAGGGTTATGGTCAATATATAGCATAAAGATACAAATAATCACCTCTATTCCCTCTTTATATAAGTATGGGTTTACCGTATAGGCGTCTGGAATTCACAAGCTATGCCAAGGTCCAATACAGTAACCCCATAAGAATCATATGACCTCTTCTCCACAGTGATGAGCCTGTTAAATGGAAGTACAGATGTCCACTATTCTGTCTGCAGTCTAGCAAACGTATATATGTGAAGGAGGACTAAGGCCTTACCCTATCAGGTTATAAGGGAGTTAGGTGAGATAAGCCTGTCTATAACATGGATTCTCAGGTCTGTAGTATCTGTAATAGAAGAACCCCCAATAAGAAACAAACTGTATATCTAAACAGTGAACAGTAAGGAACAAATAAGTATATTGCGCCAAAGCGCGTTACATTATCCTGTTCTCTCCAGACCGTGACGAATGCCAGTCTCCAAAACCAGTGGTAGTTCAACGAATAGAGGGCAACAGATATTAGAACAACTAAAAATAAAGGGTCACTGAGTGGACTACAACTACCACAATTCCCCCAAAAGAACCCAACACGAGCTCTGCCCTAGTCCGGCTGGCCGACGGAACATAAGTCCGGCCGACGGGCGGAACCGGGAGTAGCTGACTGAGTCTCCAGGGGGAATGCAGCAGAAGATAGCCGGTCACAGAAGAAAGCTTAGGGGGCTTCGAGTCCGTCACAGGAACAATGACGGAGGCGAAGTAGGGGGATCAGGAAAACTCTCAGAAGGGAGCTAATCCCCTAAGTGAGTGGAGGAATCAGAGGCACAGATAACTAAGCCTGTAGCTTCTTGAACTCCTTCGGAATAAGACTCCGGTAAAAGAGAAACGGGCGACAGCCAACTGAGAAGCTAGACACCGGTGGGACGGCTCAGCGGAAGCGGAAATGACGCGACGCTAGGACCGCGACACCACTAGAACGCGAAGCACCGGTGCAAAGGGAAGTCAGGCTTTTGACTTCTGCCTGACCCCCTTTCACATGCGCGTTGCCAGGCGGCCATCTTCGGTGACGTGAACGATCCGGTCGGAAAACTGGCAGGCGTGACACATTGTAAGAAGTATGCAGTGACCACATTGGTTGCTACAAGTTTGGGTGGAATGCTGTTGATCTTCATTGTGACTGTTAAGCTGCAAAAAAAAAGGCTTTGGGGCACAGCCAGTAGTCAACATTGCAGATCTGTGATACCTGCAACAAACCTATTTTCCTTGTAGCTGTGCATTGAAGGTCTTGGCACTCCAACTTCAGGAACTAAGTGTATGGAAGACATTGTCTTGGACCAAGAGTCCTATGTTTTCTATGTTATAAGAAAGCTGTTGCCTTGTCCTCATCAGTTAAGAGTTTCTGAATAGGTTCCTGTTTGAGAATCACCTCTGGTGTCCGAGTTGGGCTATAGATAATCTATATGTTTTATGAAACTGTTTTATATCGCATTAACCCCCCCCCAAAAAAAAAAGTTCCATTGCTTTTTACCATTGACAAGGGGTACTGTAACCTTGCACCACTTATGTAGTATTTTTTGCTTTTGGATTTTGTATAGCAGTTATTACCTGAGAAGGCGATGGTCTAAAGGGTGTACTTTTGCAATCTCTGGAACATAGACCTAACCGTCTGTGGTTTAGTGTGGAGCAGAGAAGTCAGAAGATGAAGAAATTGTAGTCTGAAGAGTATATGGAGGACATTTAACTTGTGCAGCTGCTAGTTGCCTTTAGAGCCAGGATGTTTTGACTCTTTACTGAAGTACAATTTCTAATCTAGGATGGGAAAACTGAATTCAAAAGGAGGAGTGGAGAGAGCTGCCCCTAAATTATTTATTTCGCAACCTAATTTTTAAGTAAGATTTTAAACTGTGTACGCTGTTTTAGTATTTGCCACTTTAGGGAAAACAATAATTTGATAGGGCATGAGTAACAAAGCTGGGGGACATGGCAGGCAGAGTGGTTCTGAGCCCTTGCAATTGATGTATATTGGTATATGTATTTTGGGGTTTGAGTTGTCCAGTTTGAAGTATGTCTCAAGGTGGCGTGGTGCAGACTGGTTGTTAATGGTCAGTGAGGGTAAAATATCCTGTTGGGTTCAAGTGGTTAAAGATATTTTTTATCACACTGTTTACCTGTAGTTTGGATGTTAAGAGATGATCACTTAGAAATCCACTCTCTCCTAGAAAGCGTCCTATAGAACCTAACCAAAATACCTCCTGCTTGGACCATATGCCGGTCTGGAGGCTTAGTGGACCAATATGTCCACTGTAGGGGCCTGTGTTTGACCTCACACCCCCTCCATCCCCTCCAGGACTCCAAACACTTATCATCACCAAATAAGCAACTTTGATGTTTCTCTATCTTTCTGTGGTGATTTCGCCTTTTCAAACTTGTGTCAACAGAGTACTTCACTCTGAACTTGGATCCCTTTCTCATGGGGGAAGTCATCCCTTTCCTACGTTCAGATTACTCAGACTGACAAACCCTTCTTTCTGGCATGCTTTGACTATTTTAACATCAAATGTGGCTTTCTTAAGCTTATTGCTGGCAAGACTTAATCACATACCAAATGCGTCCTTACAATTGCAGGCAGGATGACCTAACTTCTACCATTAAAGACGTATTTGCTCCAGTAGATGCTAGGATCAAGTTCTTGACTATGTACTTAAGACTATAAAGTGGGCGAAAGACTCTCCTTATCAGTGAAACTAGCACTCCACAGCCCCCTACTCCTCTTCCCTCCCCTCCCTCCCCTCCCAGAGCATGTCCATCATATTATCTAATGTTCATTCAGTAGGATAAAACGAGGAAGAAGATATTTGGGTGTACATGGATCAAAGATCTAGCTCTCTCAATCCACACCTAAGATCCTAGCTTATCCACTTGTGGTTCATCACACCATTTGGAACCTGAGGTTTTCAAGCTGGCCTTGAAATGGAATTCACCGCAATGGTTCTTGAGTGAAGATGTTTGGACTTTGAAAATGTGATCAAAATTGATCAAACCGCCTCAACGTCGCCATTGCACCAAGGCCCAGTGGTGGAAACAAATGGCGTCTGTCACAATCTTTAATTCATTAAAATTTGGTAACAAAGGACACGCCTTTGCTCTTAATTGAAAATATTGGGGCTGCTCTAATTACCTAGTCTAAGATCTTGGTTTGCAAATTGTTTTGTATCCAGCTATAATAAGCGGCCTTGTTAGTGCTGACCATCTTCATGTGCAGATACCTGAGCCACTTACCATCTAGGCTGATGTTTTATAAACTTCAGACACTGTTTTGTTGATATCCCTCATTGCGTTCCATGTTATGTGCAGTTCACAGAAGAGAGTGGGTAGTGAGGAATGTAGGACAGCTGGATCAGAACTACACATGTTTTCCCCATTGTTGTAAGTTCTTCTGCTGGGCTACTTACTTATGATTCCTGCAGTATTCCTACATGAAAAGAATTTAGGGTTGGCTTTCCAGCTGGTGATTTAAGTATTCTGTTTGGTGAAGTTGTGTGTATCATAAGCTTTTGGGCATGGGCAACAATTTCCCTTGCATGCTGCCTCCAACTGTAAGGCTTTGCGGACCACCTGACAATCACAGAAAGACACTCCATGATTACATTTCACTTTGCGCTTATCAGATCATAAAGCATTAGGAATTGAATCAGATTGTTTCAAGCTGCACTCTAATACCCTAACAAGACTGTCATTCAGGTAGGTGTGATAGTGGGCCTGCTGTAGCTGAGAAATGCTTTTTGCAGAACGAAATTGCAGTGTTTGGAACTTGTTGCACAAGTTCCTCATGGTGCTGTTGAGGATTTGTCTGTAGCCCATCCAGGCACTGATGTGACAGTATGCTTTGTACTGGTCCAGATATGAGCTCAATAGAGGCCAATGACTGGGCATGAGTTCGCATCCTCAGATTTGCAAGGAGGAGAATCCAGTTTAAGTTATAGGAATCCAGAAATCTAAGCATTGCCTCCTACTATTCTCAATTAGGGTTGGGAGTTTGGAAATATACAATTCCTACCCCTCCACTCCCCCCACCCCCTCCACCACCTCCCTTCTTCCAAAACTTGTCTTGTACCAAATGAATTAAACGAGTCCGCCTTAACCATGGTGGCAGAGAATGCCGTAAACATTGCTGTCACCCTTACTGGCAGAGCATGTGATAAAGGCTTCCAAGTTAGTTACCATGGATTCTTTATCTATCGTGTATTTCGCCAGCATACATGTTTTTGTGATGTGAGGTGATTGTGTTATCAATCAATCATTTGTAAAGCGCACTACGTACCCGTGAGGATATCAAGGCACTGGGGGAGGGGGCGCTACTGATCAAACAGCCAGGTCTTGAGTATCCTCCTGAAGGTCAGCAGGTCTTGGGTCTGTCGTAGTCTCAGTGGGAGGGTGTTCCATGACTTGGCGGCGAGGAGGGAGAAGGATGAGGACCTCCATCTTGTCAGAGTTCAGCTTCAGACGGCTGGTCTTCATCCAGTCGGCAACTGCCTTCATTCCTTCGTGGAGGTTGGCTTTGGCGGTGATGGGGTCCTTGGTGAGGGAGAGGATCAGCTGACTGTTGTCGGCGTAGGAGATTATGTTGAGGTCGTGCTGTCGGGCTACATGTGCGAGCGGGGCTACGTGTGCGAGCGGGGCCATGTAAATGTTGAACAGCGTTGGGCTGAGGAAGGATCCCTGGGGTACGCCGCAGATGACCTCGGAGGCTTTGTAACAGAATGGGGGGGGGAGGTGGATGCTCTGGTTTCTGCCGGAGAGGAAGGAGGTGGTCCAATCCAGAGCCTTGTCTCAGATCCCTGCGGCGTGCGTGTAGTGTGCGGTGGCAGACGGTGTCAAAAGCGGCAGAGAGGTCTAGGAGGATGAGTGCTGCGGTCTCGCCTTAGTCCAGCAGGGTCCTGATGTCATCGGTGGCGGAGATGAGGGCAGTCTCAGTGCTGTGGTTGCTTCGGAACCCTGACTGGGAAGGGTCCAGGATTCTGTTTTCTTCGAGGTATCTGGTTAGCGGTCTGATGGTTTTCTCGATGACCTTGAAGGGGAGCAGAGAGATGGGCCGGAAGTTCTTGAGGTCTCTTGGGTCTGCCTTAGGTTTTTTGAGTAGCGCGTTGATCTTGGCGTGTTTCCATTTCTCTGGGAAGGTCGTGGTCTCGAGGGAGCGATTGATGACGTTGCGCAGGTGGGGTGCGATGGAATTGCTTGCTCTGTTGAAGACCTGGTGCAGGAATGGGTCTGACGGAGAGCCGGAGTGGATTGTGCGCATGGTCTTGATGGTGTCATCGATGCTCATGCTGGCCCAGGCTAGCAGGGAGTCGTGGTCGATGGTGTGCGGAGGGTCTGTTGTGTTGCTGCCTGGGTGTTGAAGCTGTCGTGGATGTCTGCTATCTTGCCGTGGGAGCGGGTGGCGAGGGAGTCACACAGGGCTTGCGCCGGCGGGATGTTGTTGATGTCGGAGCTGGGCTTGGAGAGTTCCTTCAAGATGTTGACTAGCTCCTTGTTATTGTGTGCGTTGTTGTCGAGGCGGTCTTTCAAGGAGGTCCTCTTGGCCGCCCTGATGTGGTGGTGGTGGTTGCGGATGGCGTCCTTGTGTGCTTCGTGGCTGTCCGGAGTTTGCTCCCTGTGCCATTTCTTCTCTAGTTTCCGTCAGGCTTGCTTGAAGGCTAGAAGTTCTGAGGTGAACCAGCTGGCCCTCTTACTGGTGTCTCTGTGGGGGGGTTTCTTCAGCAGGGCGAGGGTGTTGGCGCAGTCCTCGATCCAGCGTCTGAGGCTGTGGGCAGTGTCGTTGTTGTTGGAGGGTTCAGTGGGTGGGCTGAGAGCGACGTTTGTGTGTAGTTGGTCTTCGGTGATTTTGCTCCAGTAGCGGCGGCGATCTGTTGGGTGCGGTGTTGTGTGGTGGGCTTATGGAAGGCGAAGTGGATGCAGCGGTGGTCGGTCCAGAGGAGTTCGGTGGTGTGGCTGACGGAGACGTGCGGGCTTGAGGAGAAGACCGGGTCGAGCGTGTGGCCGGCGAAGTGGGTGGACATTGTGACGAGTTGCTTCAGTCTGAGGTTGGCCAGGTTATCGATCAGGGTTGTGGAGTTGTTGTTGTTGTTGTTCTCAAGGTGAAAGTTCAGGTCTCCGAGGAGGATGTAGTCGCGGAGGTGGTTTGGGTCTTTCTTGGCGGGTGGTTCGTTGGCTCTGAGACTGGTGTAGCTGCAGTTCCGGCAGGTGAAGGGGGTGTGTGTGTGTGTGTGTGTGTTTTGGGGCGGCCTTGAAGCAGGTGTGGCTCCGTCCGGAGTTGAGTGTGCAGAATGCTGGCGTCTTAGTGGCGGCGGTCGTCATGGTGGGTGCGGGGGTCAGAGGTTCTGGCGCTGGGCGCTGTCCAGGCGCAAACGAGCTAGCCTTAGGCATGCCAGCGGCGCGGCCGCGCAGCGGCCTGTATATATGGGGATGTGGGAGGGAGGAGCAGCTGGGAGGAGGGGGCAGCGAATGGGGAGTGGGCCATCAGGGGGTGGGGACGCAGCGGCGAGGGCAATGAGGGACAACTAAGGTGACAGAAGGAAAAATGGTCACAAAATCGAGGGAAAGATGAGTGGCACAGAAGGCAAAAGGGGCACAGAAACTAGGGAAAAACTAGTGGAACAGAGGGCAGATGGGCACCAAATCGAGTGGAACAGAAGGCAAAACGGGCACAAAAACGAGGGGGAAATAAGTGGCACAGAAGGCAAAAGGGCACAGAAATACAGAAAAAATTAGTGGCACAGAGGCAAAATACGGAACACCGAAATACAGGGGCAGCTAAGAACAGAAGGCAGAATGGGCAGAGAGGCACGGGGGCAGTGAGGGGAACAGAAGGGAAAACCGGGCAGAGACACAGGGGCAGTGAGGGGAACCGAAGGGAAAACCGGGCAGAGACACTGGGGCAGCGAGGGGTACAGAAGGAAAGACCGGCAGAGAGAGCATGGGGAGAGCGAGGGGAATAGAGGGAAGAAAAAGGGGCACGGACCACGTACAGGCAGCGGGGGAAGACAGACAACAGCAGTCAGACACAACAATGCAGATACAGGCAATACAATCAAAGCAATAAAGCGGAGGATGAATAAACCTACCTACCACTGGCCACCAGGGATGAGGCGCAGGTGGTAGCCTGCGGCTGGTGGAGGGCCTCGAACTTCCTCAGCAGCGGCAGCTGGGGCAGGGTCAGGACGCACAGGAGGTTTCTTACTATATGACTATTAAGGGGATTTATGTAACGCTACAGTGCAATTGTGAAGCATCCTAACACACAGCGTTGAACTGTGCAGAGCGCCTTACGTCTACTGAGTGAGCAACATGAATCTGAGCCTCCACCGTACACACAAGAACTCACTTGCGATACCTGGGACATTGAAAAGTGTGAGACACAACCTCCGTCGTGGAACAGCCTGCCTTGCAGTGAACTGCTCTCAGCGAACCAAGCGAGGTTGAGACTGCACCAATGTTGTTGTTGCAAACATTATCCATTCAAAAGCGTGAGACTCGCTCCCTGACAGGCAAAGGGAGAAAGTATAAACTGGTTCAATAGCTCCAGGATCATGGACTAGACAAGCAGGGAGTGTGAAAACTCCTTACAGAGTGAAACAGGCTGACCTGTGCACGGGCGATACAAGTGTCTGCTCAAACCCTGATCAGTGTACTCTTAAGTCTTAAGCCGGCGTCGACCTCTGTCTCTCCTCGCAGTCCTCTATCGACGTCCCCACAAATCCCCTAGCGGACTGCAGATATATAGGACAAGACCCATCAGAAACCTTAATGAGCTGTGCAAGTTTAAGACTTACAAATGGCGGTGGTGCCCAACTGAGAGGCAGCGCTCTGGCAGGGTTTCTATTTTCCCTTCTAGAGTTGAACCTCTTCTCCTTCTCAATTGGGTTCCAGGCCACTGTCCATCTGAATGTTTGGGGGACTATACTGTCCTCATAGAGGTACCATGCTGCACCACTGGATGGGTGTAGTGTTCACCCTTATTTTTCTTGGTAACTCCTGGGTACTATTCCAGAACCTGAGGAGACCTGCCCGCCAGGGGGCATTCCTGGAGCTGTGAGCATCAGACTGTTTGGATGGTTCCATACTGTCTACGTTTTATCTGCCAAACTGCCTTCTCCAAGAATATGGGTAAATAAACTAAGCCTCGAAAAATCATAAGTTACTAGACCTGAAGTTACAGTGACTTAAGTAATCTATTCAACCTAATAATACATTTGTAGACCCATAAACTGCTTTCAAATTATGTGATCCTGGGCAAATATTTTAATTCATTTAGTCACAATTTGCTTATTTATCACATTTTGAAAGAGCACCTTCAAATATTCGAGTTCAGCGTGTCTGATGTACACAACATTTTTATTTGATTTAATAGACTAACATTTTGCTCCATATATTACAAACCTAGCCACATATGGGATGCACGTGACCACTGACTGCAGGGCGGGGACAGGAATGTTTCTTAAATCGTCCTTAGAAACTATCACTTTCAATAAATGCATACCTCAAGCATGAAGTGGTAGCACCCTCATTTGCAATCAGCAGATTTTCCATTGAAATGCCACACTGACATGCTACCGCCGATAAAACTGTATAGTGTGCAAACAAAGTTTAGAAATTGAGTTTCTAAAACTGTCATTTGCACATCACCATGTAGAGTGTTCTGATTTGTTTTGCTCCTATTTAAATCTTGTTTTGCATCACATTTCTGAATTACAAAACTGTCCTATTGTAATTCCTGAAATATTTTAAAATATTTGTACTGTGTATGTACAAGCTGTTTAAATGTTCAGTTAGAAAAAAACTGATACCTTACAGCCTTTTGTTTCACAATCATTGTCAGATTACTTTATATAAACCTCTAACTGTAATAAGGGGGAAAAGTAAACACCATTTGCCTGGATAAAATAAGCATCAACTCGTGAAAAGACAAACTGACATTTGCCCTCTGTCCTTGAACAGACAGCAAATGTTTCGAGAATAAAACCAGATTTAAAGGCGTCTTTATTGCTTATTCATTTTTTTTAAATGAACAGACCACCTGTTCTTTTCAGTTTAAGTTTAGTCACCAGCACGGAGGAGTAGGTCCTATAAATAACTCGAGCGGAATAGATTGTTTTTAGGCCTGTAAACCGACACCAAACACTCCTATCCGCCCAATCCTGTTAGGACACTTGCTCTAGGCACACTTTCTGCCATGCCCTGACCATGCTGTCATTCTGCCCTCTTACTGAGGTGATCTCTTATCTCACTCCACTGCTGTGTTGGCACTACCACCTATGTTGCCCAATTTATAGCGAGTACAGAGCATTCACCTTACCAATGCTTGTTTGAGTGTTCATTTGTGTGTTATTATTCTTATGTGTTATTAACCTTGTGTAGCTATAACACTCTGTTGTAGTTAACCACTTTACTGAGAGCTGAGATTAGGTCCTCTCACTTGCAATATGATCAGCTTTTGCTTCTGCAAACGGAAGGAAAGCAAGTTGTCATTATAATTAATTTTTATAATTATGTATTTGATAAATCAAAGAGTAAAGCAATTGGGTGGCTTGAAAAAGATCTGGATTACTTTCTCGAGGGGCTAGACGGTGACTATGCATTAATGTGGACAGGGGACTTTAACTGTGGTAAATGTACCTAAGAAGTGGGGGAGCCCTGTGGATATTGTGACCACCTAGGAGACAGGATACCCCACTTCCCCCACGATCTATATGTGCAATCCATGAATAATGTGGTGCATAAATATGATCTGGCGATCTTGGAACCCACCCCTGTGGGAGGGGAACTAACCTACCAACATATGTAGGAGCAAGGTCATCCTCAACTATAGACCACTTTATTTTGTCGGCAAACTGTAGCAAACTTTTTGGAAAATGTACTGATTAACACCAGTTTATTTAACGACCATCACCCCTTAACAGTATCAAGATTAAAACTGACCCAAAAAGAACAGTGTAAGAGATTGGAAAATTATATTGAAACGCAGGGGAACATGGGAGTGTCAATAAAATGGTCAGGAGTAAGCCCGGTCATATTTATGACAAAACTTAAGGGAAAAATACAAAATAATTTAGACACTTGTCTGGATAGTACTGCCCAGAACCAGGAGATCATAACTGCTTTTTATAAAATTATAATTGAAATTGCTGGCGATCTAAGTAGTAAAAGACAGTATAAGGCACGAGATTCTAATCCTAGATGGTTCAATCATAAATGCTCTAAGCTAAATAGGGATTTGAAACTGGCTTTAAAGCAAACACCTAGAGATCGTACAAGGATTTGTACTGTGCGGAAATTATATAGAAATACCCTGCAAGAAATATAAATGGAGTTCTGCGAAGGGGCGTGGGAGAAACTAATCCTGGCTGCAGAGTTAAGACTCTTTTTTGGAAAACAGTTAATCACCCCTTTTTTAAAGCTAATACAACAATAAATACTGTGGTACCCCCAGAAGACTGGGTTGCCCAATTTGAAGACATTTTAAACCCAGATGGTGTGGAAATAAGTGAGAATACAAAAGGAAACTTTATAATGGTAGAACCCATCAACTCTTTACCAATATCGCCAGAAGAGATTGAAGTAGCTTTACAAACATGTGCGAATGGTAAAGCTGCAGGCCCGGACAGAGTACCAATCGATGTTTTTAAGCATGATATGGACTTCTGAATACCCATTGTACAAATGTTTTTAATGCCACCATTGTTTTTTTTTTTTTAACAGCTACCTGGGTTGAAAGCATCAATGTACCGATTTTTAAAAAAGGTGATGGAGGAAAGCCAAATTGCTACCGCCCAATCTCTTCTTGACTCCACGTCAAAATTGATGGGCCGCATAATGCTGGAAAGACTTGAAATTTGGGCCAACGAGGAAAAAATAGTGACTTATGTACAGTATGCTTTCAGAAGAGGAATTTGGACGGTATAGCAGTTTAAATTTAGAGTTAATAATAGGGAAGTATACTTTAGCAAAGGAAGGGGCGATACACCTCGGTTTTGTTGACCTTACTAGCGCCTTTGATTTAGTCAATCACAGCATATTATGGCAAACACTGAAAGGGTTAGGGCCCCCTTGATATAATTACATACTTATCACAGATCTATACCCATTTAACTTCTAGGGTACGATATGGAAAGAGGGGGGAATGGACACCTGATTTCAGTGTAAAGAGCAGCATCAGACAGGGTTGTGTATTAGCACCCCTCCTTTTTTCTCTATATGTTAACAATGTAGACCACTTTTTACAAAATCTTAGTGTAGATGCTCCGAAAGTTGTGACCTGCTTGACCCCCATACTTCTTTATGCAGACAACGCTGTCCTTCTATCAAGGACAGCGATTGGCCTACAAAGCCTTATAGAAAATTTTGCCCTGTACATGACAAAGAAAGATTTGAAATTAAATCTAAAGAGAACTTTTGTAATGACGTGGGGGCAAAAAGCCTAAAAATAAACATCATGTAGGTGGAGTTTTAATTAATAGTCTCATCTTTCTCTTATTTGGGGTTGCTTTTTAACAAGAATGGTACATGGACTCCCATAACGAATATGTAATATGAAATTTTTAAGGTTAATAGAGAGCATTTCTTAGATTTTCAGCGAAGATAGGTAATAAACCCATTCGCGAAATCTTAGCACTCTATCGGAGCAAATGTATCTCAGGGACCTGTTATGGAGCTGCTATTTTGGGTAGGTCTAACATCACCTCCCTACAGACCCAAGAAAATAAATTCTTAAATAGATTATTGGCATGCCCCAATGGGACTGCCAACTACATAATTCATAAAGAATTATCAGCTCTGTACATTAGTGACACAATAAATGTTGCAGAACTCCCCGTTTGGCATGGCATTTGGTCTAAGGCCAAAACAAAACTTACAAAAGATTTAATTATGGACTGTCTAGCACTCGATCAAAGTAGGAAGATTCCATGGCTGGAGCATATTCACAATATTTTAAAATACTGCAAATCTGACACAGATAGAAGAGACCCCCTTTCTATACAGGAACTTAGCAAACAGGAACTTGAGCATAAATATTTAAAACTAGTGGAAAATGAAAGAGACGGGTCCGTCAGTCAAAAATACACTGTCATGTCATATTGTGAATGACCTTTTGTGAGGGGCCTACAGCCGTACTTAATATTGGTGAAAAACGTACAACAGAGATTTTACCTTACAAGGTGAAGGATGAGTACATTACACCATTTAGTTGCTTTCCCTAGAGTGGAAAAATGGTGTCAGAAACTTCCAAATGGTCCATGTGATGGAAAATCCATGCAATCCACGATGTACTTTATTCTGTTTTGTAGCTTTTATAAGGATCTCCAGAAATCTGTTTTAAAACCTCATTTTTTATCAAACATGCTTTTTAAATATAAATATGCATTTAATTTTGTATGTAGTCTGCAAAATATGAAAATTATAAGTACGGTAATCTGTTTTGAACAACTTGCAGTCAGGAAACGAAAAGATTACTCACATCTTGATGCATTGCTATATGAAAATTTAGATGATTATCCCTAAATACCGCTCTTTTTTCAACTATGTATTCCTTATCGAGGTGTTCACTTTGTATTCTAGGTCTTACTATGTATTCTTGCACCAGTACTTTATCTCCCACGACCAAATGTATTAAACCTCACTTAGTTTGCAAATCCTTAGTCCCTTTAAATTGCCAAGAATGATTAATGATGGTTACACAGACTTTTTGATAAAATATTAAAAAAATTATTTTTGTGTATTTGTATTTGAAATGATTCAGAATGACAATGTAAATTTAGGAATGTTTTTTTATAGTATGCTTTTATGGTGAGATTTGTTGCACCGTATAAACCTGCTCTTGATATGACATCTCGTGTGTTTTTTGTTTTTTTTTAACGAATGGAGAATTCTAGGCTGCCTAAAGTGAATTGGAAACACATAACATATTGTGAACTGACCATTGCTAAATAGCCAGTTTTGGAGGATGTCTTCAATAAGTGATAGCTTGAAGAATAACTCTAGGTTTATTACAGATAAACTATGCTAAGCTGAGGAACACACAGACATTGTACATTATGTAATTTGAATTTGCATAATGCATTCCTGCAATACTGTTATAGGGTGATGGAGTAGAGTTGTACCTGCATGTGTTAAAAATCCAGATGCTTTGACAACTAGATGACGTCGAACAATGTGCATAGTGGTACTAGGAATTGCAACTTGATATGAATCCATGGCAGAGGTGGCCGGCAATGAGACAGTTGTACAGCTTGGAGTCTTGTCATGTACATGATGAGGTCAGGGTGAAATAAGTGTAGGAATGTGGTTCCAGTAACTTCCAGAACTGGGTTAAGCACAGTGGGAATGGTGTCCTAAATGTTTGTTTGACCACCAACCCACGGGTCTTTTGGAACTGTACACAAGTGCAGTACAACTCCTGAACAGCAATTAATGTTGTAGTTTCCTTTCTTTAATAATTTTTGTATTCATAACAAAATGGAAATATGAATAAGATGTCTGCAGCATTACATATAAACTTCGCCAGGGCCAGACATACCATTAGTTATACAGGTACATAATGTCAATATAATCACACCTGCCTCCACCACAATAAGGACTACATGATATGTAGCCTGTTGGTTACAGAGCAAACAACCCCTGCCCTGGTCAAAGGATGTGATGGTAGTCTTTAAAAATACTCCATATTTTAACATACTTATGCAGACAACCACTGGATCTATATACCGCCTCCTCTGCTATTGAGCTGTAATCCATACCCTGCAACCATTCCCGAAAGGAGACTGGGTAGGTAGAACGCTTTGCCTTGCCAGTGCGTGGTTATGACCCGCTTGGGCAGTGTAGAAGCAATACCAGCCAGAGCGCGATCTGCACATCCTAACCCAGGAATACTCTAAAAACGACTATCTTTGGACCTTCCTAAGTGCAACCCAGTCACCTCCTGTAGTATTGAAAAGATTCTGGTCCAATGAGTGGAAATAACTGGGCACCGTCACTCCGTGTGCCTCCAGGTGCCTTCTGCATCCCGGCATCAGAGGCATCCCAGCGCCAAGGCCCTCCCTATCCTCCAAAGTTTATCTGGTGTATCGTATACTCTGTGAAAATGTTTTTGAATTGTATGATTTTGCAATCTGTTGGGATGACCAACTGTCAGGCTACCATCTTTGCCTTGGCGTAGTTTTACTTATCTAGCTCTCCTATGTCTGCTTCCTGGCGGTTCCGCCGGATAGTCATGGGGTCTGGCGTATTAATGGCTAGAATTCTATACAACTGTGAGATACACATTACTGCCAATCTCCACCATGGTAATCTTTGCTTCCAGTAGGATATGATTGGAAAATAGGACAGGGTATTTTCCTTGTGTTCTAAAGCATGTTGAATCAATAAATGGAGGATAAACAAACTTGTAAATCGTACTTCTGGCTCAGTTGTGCAAAGGAGAGCATATTTGTGGCTCCAAACATGCCCCAATATGGAGCTGGCCAGCTTGTCCCACCTCTGGAACCCCTTTATTAACTCAAACGACTTTAAGCACGTGACAAGCCACTGCGAGTGTTTCCTTGGAGCCTCTTGCCCACCCCACCCCACCTGTTTCTGTGCCTTATACCAGCATTTAATTGGGATACCAGTGATCTAGGGCACTTGCGGGTGGGCCATGATCATTTGGATGGTGCCGGAAAACCTGCCAGTTTCAGACAAAAAGCTGGGTTTGGTGTGGTTGAAAAAAGCATGTGGAAAAGCACCATTCACAGTAGAAGTCAGTTCTTGAATAGTAGTTTATTGTGAAGGGAGTAATCATAGAAACGTCCCAGCCTCAAAGGCAGGCAACTGACCCATAGTGTTCTTCTTTCTATTAACATTCTACAGTTACATTCTATAATCCCACGAAAGCAACAGGATTCCACACACCTCTTCATCCCCCCTCCCAATAAACCCCAAAACAAAACCAAGGTAAAACAAAAACTGCACCACACAAGTTCTTAAGATATGGTACAAGAGGTGCAGGTCATAAACTATACTTATTTTTCGTTAAAGAAAGACCATTCGCACAGTCATCCAAATATTTTGGACAGGCCACAACTTGTGAGCTTTCTCATCGCAGGAACCTGCTTAACCACATCGATGCTATGCATTTTCCCGCTGTGTGCTGGAAACAACAAAAACACATGTTACATGACGAGCTGGGCTCGTCATCAGCGTAGCAGGAGGCTACCTCATGACGAGCCCAGCTCGTCATGAGTGTGGAAGGGGTTAAGACAGGTAACATTGTATTTTTCAAACATGGGGTTATTGTGAGGTGCTGTGCCAGCGGCAACAAGAGTTATCCCGTTTAGATTCCAAATGCAATTATCGCTCGCCCTCACCGCATTGCGAAATACTTTGATAACATTTGTAGGAGGGGAGAACATTGAAGTCCCATTTTTCAGAGGAAACTTTACTCTTACAGTGTCCCCAACCGCTACTTTAGTTGTGGCAGTGGCGAATCTAATGTCAAAATCACTCATCTTCCTGATCATTTGTTTTTTCATCTCCATTCTCCTCTCTACCACCAGAATGAATCCCACTTCCTTACAATTCATCCACACAAGATACATTTTAGTGTTAGGTCTTCTCCTTAACACCTCAAATGTCATTATTTTGGAAGTGGAATGAGGTGTAGGCCTATACATTTTCACCCTTTGTATGATCCACGGCCTCCAGTCTTTGTTCTGTGACCTTGCAATTTCGAAAGTCTCCTTGAGGACTCTGTTAAACCTCTCTAGCATATTGTTTGTTTCAGGATGATGGAGAGAACTATGTTTATGCCTTATACTTCTCAACGCCAGGAACTCCTCCATCTCTTTGGAGACCAGTTGCCCCTTATCGGTCAGAATGCAATCTGGTAAACCTTACCTGCCAAAACTCTTATTTAGGAATTCAATCACATTGCATGTTTCCTTATGTTGAGTAATCGAAATTTCAGTTCAACATGAAAACGAATCAATCGGTACCTTAACATAAAACTGCCCAGACTTGCAGGCGATAGGCCCCAGAAGATCTAAAGCGATCTTCCTGCCAAACCTTTTCTGACATTTCTTGAATAACCATGGGTTGAACTAGTTGTATAGGTCTCATCACTGGAAGCACATTCCACGCAGTCTCGCACCACTCGTTTTACATGAAAATCCAAACCCGGCCACTAAAAATATGACCTAATCCTCTCCTCTGGTTTTTTTGACACCCCGATGCCCAAAAAGGATCAGTCTTTCTCTGAACACCGTGGGCTGTACCAGCCTGGTTCATCTCCACAGCAGCTCATTCTTGACTGATGGTTCATCTTTCATGTTCCCAGACGTGAGCTCAACTTTCCACTCATTTTTATTTACCACTCCCTCTATGATTTGTTACAAACTAAATTCATCCAAATCCCAATGATCAGCTACTTCTTTCACTACAGCCTCCATGGACATGGACACCAATCTAGACAAGCAATCAGCTACCTTATTTTCTGTACCCGGAATGTATAAAACTTTGAAATCCCTATCTTACAGGGCCACCACCCACCTTCAAATTCTTGAAGAAACGACATCCTGAGTTTTCTTGGTAAACATATCCATCAGGGATTTATGATCCGATTTCTACACAGGTTCTCTTTCTCGATCAGTGTAATAATTTTCAGAACCAAAAAAGGCCCTTGGGTACAAAACAGTCGCCTCTTTGCCATTTTTTATTTGCACAAGAACCGCACCCAAGCCTTTTTGCACTGGCATCCGTTACAAGTATAAAGGCACATGTTGTATCTAAACATTTTAAGGACGGGTCACAAGTCAAGGCTTCTTTGACCTCATGGAACTCCGAATTCCATTGCTAGGTCCATGAGAATCTGACCCTCTACTTCAAAAGATCCCTCATGGCAAAAGTGCGAGCAGCCAAATTCAGCAAAAAATTGTTATAATACTCTGCTAGTTCAAAGAAAGTGACCAAGTCTTCCCTATTCTGTGGAGCTGGAACATTGACAATGGGGCTAACCAGACACTCTAAGTTTGATCCCGGCGTTGGTTAACCTGTGGCCCAAATAATTATTTTCTGAGAGACTAAATTTACACTTTTCTCTTTGGGTGAGACCCTCTTTAAACCTTGTCAAACCCTGTCTTGCTGTCAAATCCTGTTCCTCCTGAGACAAACCATTTACCAAGATGTTGTCCTGATAAATCGTTACCCCAGAAATGCCCTGCAAAACGTCCTCCATGGCCCACTGAAATATAGAGACTGCAGAATTCAACCTGAAAGGTAGCCCTGGATATCTAAACACTCTGAACAGAGTTGTGAATGAGGTCCACTTTGAAAAAGCGCTATTGAGTTTTGTCTGGTGGTAAGCGGCCCGCAGGTCTAGTGTTTGAACACTGCAGCTCCCTTCAGCAGAGCCAACATCTCTGCGACATTAGGGAGAGGGTACTTTATCCATGACTAATTTTCTTTTAAGGCCCCTCAAATCCACAGCGAGCCCAATCTCACTGTATGGTTTGCTAGCTATCACAATGGTCACAGACAATTCAGTTGTTACGGCCTTTTTGCTAAAGGTACACCTCTCGTTTTACCAGCAACTGGCTCTGACAGTTCTTTCAGCATTTTGGGGCACATTCATCAAACTCCTGATTTGCGATTACCAAATAGCGAATTTTAAGGAATCTCTATTTGGTAATTGCAAATGGCTACGCATGTAGGAATCTCTATTAAATTTGCAATTCCTTAAAATTAGCTAATAGCGATTCAGAAGTTGCGAATCGCTATTGGCTAAATTGACTCCGTTCATTCCTATGGGCCTACACACCCATAGGAATGAATGGTAATGCATTTGCAAATTGCGATTACCAAATTGGTAACTGCAAATCCAAGGCTGCCTGTGGAGTGAAGGGCCCCCTGATGCACCCCCCAAAAAAGGTAAGTGTGCACATGTGAAGCACACACATGCCATAAGTGCATGTGTTTGTGCTACCTGGCACTTTTCAAAAATGCATTTTTGTGCACTTATCAAAGCATGCACAAATTACCATCAACTTGAAGTTGATGGTAATTATCGTTTCCTAAATGCACAGTTCGCATTTAAGAAAGGCTACATTCATCGGCAAATGGGATTAGCAAATGGCGATTTCCTAAATGCATTCGGTATTTAGATAATCGGAAAAAATTGCGATCACCTAAATTGCGAATGACAAAGTACATGCATATGAAAAAGCCTTTTTCCATTCGCAAACGGGCCGTTTCTACGAATCGGCCAGTTTACGAACAGAAAAAGACTGGATTCATGTGCCCCTTTGTGTGTGCAATTAGTGAGACACCCTAACTTCTCATTGAATACATCTTTGAACTCATCACACAAACACTCCACCAAACCACATTAACCCGCATTCCGGAACTAGGCACCACCATATGCCATTACATTTGGTGTCACCTCTCAAACAGATGAAACGTCTTTCAACACATTACACGGATCGCTATTGGGGTAAAACATCACATTTAAGCCTTTCTGGAGGGACCAGCTAACAATGCTGTCTCCCTTGCATGAAACATATACCTTCCCAGCTGTTAAATGACCCTTGTTCTCTAAATGTTCTCCAGACTCAGCGACACATGCCCAGGTGAGTCGCACCGGCGTGGAGCCCAGACAGCCTGACTCCTGCCCTCCCGCGCCACCCAAGCTTAATACCGCAACCAAACCAGGCACCTCCTCTCACATTACCACCATGATGGCCCGGGACCTGCCTGCCCCTCCCCCAGTAGTCCTACCTACTCACCTGAAACCTCACAGCCGGAACTCCTTCACCATCATCTCCCCCCCCCCCCCTCCTCTCTACGAAACTGACACATTTTCAAGCAAAAACTCATCCGCAAACACAAAGAAACCCTTATCACAGACATCGATCACTCGGCCTCCAACGGACCGATGAAGATGGACCTGATATTCCACACTGAGAGACCGGAGTACTGGGTCTCCACGATCAGAACGCAACTGTTTATCGCCAAAACCACATCCACTCCACATAGTTGCAAATTAACCACGATACTCCCTTTCAGATCAGCTGGTAGAGGCCACACAAGGCTAACAATGAGAACCTGGAAGCTTTCGACTCCCTATTTCCCGCACTAAGATCAGCCCTCCCTACCCTACCTCACCCTGCCCCAACCCCTTCACTGCCTGCCCCCCACAGCCAACAGAGAAGACCTCGTTCCTCTCCTCCGCGATCCCACTACTTCCCGATACGCTCCCCATCTCCCCGCCGCAACACAACGCTCTCGCACGGCCAACCAGCCACAACAAGAAACTCTAACCACTCTTCCAACTCCTCCTTCAAATCACCACTCCTCCCCCATCTACCGCTTCCCACCGCCCCCTACAGAAAACAATTCCTCGCCAACTGGCAGCCCCCTCGGCACGAGCCTCACCCCAGCTTGCAGACCCCCTACCCCTCCCCCGTCTTCTACCCCGATCCCAATCCCTCCTCTTGAACCATAACACTCCTGGCGCTACCCCTGATGCCCACAACCCCTCCCATGATTCCAAAGCACAGCGGCTCGTGGCCCTTGAAAAATCCGATTGACACTATCACCCAAGGCCTAATGGAAATCCTCTCTAACCTCTGAATAGCCTGTAGACCCCCGAAATCCCCTCCCCGGACCTCCTACTCCACCAACGCCAACAACACGCAGGGGCCCACAGAATTCCTTAGTTCCCAGCCTCTCGATCCCTCCCATAGGATCCAGGGTTCCGGTCCACAGAAGCCTGAAATAACCGGAGCCCCCTGCCCTAGGCCCATGATCTCAAGTATATCGATCTCAAAACACCAAACCTCAAGGCCGTTTAGATCAGAAGCACCTATGCAGACAGTGAAGCAACCTCACTAGCCGCTACATATGACTCTCCCCTCACAGAGTCACCTAAACCCAAAATCCAAGTAATCACAGGTCACCGAAAAGACCTGCCCAACATCAAACCACAGAGACTCCCAGTCCTCACCGCTATACCCAAGGAGACTAAAGATAGAACTGCCAGCAACCAGGAGAAATTCACCAACTGCCTACTAATCAACTGCAGATCGGCCTCACTACATGCACCGGACTTAGCTGAAGCTATCCTCACTCATGACATTGACGTTGCGTTCCTCACGGAGACCTGGCTAAATAAGACATCTCCTCCCTGCCTAGACATTCTGGTACCACCTGGCTTCTCCCTCATTTCCATAGACAGGATAGATCAACGAGGAGGTGGGGTCGCTATCATCCACAAGGACAGCTGGAGCATCTCGGAAACCACCTCTTTTGATTACGATTCATAGGCTTCCTGTGATGTGAATCAGTGGACTTACTACCATTGCGGGAGCAATCCATATGCTTCTTCACCAGGCAATTTCTCAGAACGATTAGACTAGGTCTTAGACAGACAAAACATTATTTGTAGCCCCAGAGAAGTTGTCCCGTTTTCAAACCTCTATACAGGAAATGGAGTGGTTGACTCACTTGGCAAACACCTTTCAACCACAACTCGTCCTAGACTCTCGAAGTATTGCTCCCCAGCATGAATCGATCATATAACTGCTCTTCCAAACTACCCCACAACTTGGCGGTTGCTGCCAACTTTTGTTAAATCAGTTATGTAAGCCTCTACAGACTCTTGTTGTTTTTGTACCCTACTGCCGAAGTGACAACACTCCAGAATTATGCTCACCTTTGGCAAGTAATGCATATCTAATTCCTTCAAGCACATCTTAAATTAGTGAGTCATCCTTGTCATCTAGATCAGGCAGGAGCTCAAATACTTCCTGGCCCTCTGACCCCAAACAATGCACTAATAATGACGCTTTTCTCTCTGCTGTGAGAGGTCCCTGGGGGGGGGAAGGGGGGTGCAGATGCATTATATAGAGGTGCCCTGTAGTAAATTGTAAAAGCTTCTAGAATTCCCTGAGCATTCCGTACCACTCTTCCACAGGCATCTCTTGGCGTCAGCACCAATCTAGACCCGGTCTGCTGGTTGGCTAGCCAGTAGATGAGCTTCCTGGATTTGTTGCCAAATTCATAGATCTGAGGCTGCATTGCTGACGGCACTACTTTTACACCACTGAGCAACTGCTGCCTAAGAGCCTGCCTAACTACCAGGCCTGGCTGAAGTTTTCAGAGTTTTGCTACGTGGAACTCAGCGAAGTTACGAAAAACCCCTACGAAGTTCCGCGATTGGCAGTTCAAATTGCAGTTTGTGCTTCGCAAAGCAGAGCTTTCTGCACTCTGCGAGCCCCGCTTATTGCATAAAACTCCGCAAACTCTGTGAACGGAACAAAGTTCACCACCCAGGCCTACTAACAACCTCCAGTTTGCGCGTCCCTCGACATTATTGCCTCTATTTCACCATAAGTGCATAACACTACCAACAATAGTTTTGCAGGACTTACGTTTTGGGAACATTTATGCTTTACTGCAGGGTGCTAGAATTGTCACGCAAATCGTTTGACTGATGGCTTCTTTTGTAGACCAAACCCCGATCAGTAATTTCCAATTACTCCTTCATACCGGTTTGTGTAAACAGGTTCTCTGCCCTCTCTGATCTTGATAGCTTAGATTGACCGTCATTTATACCAAAACCCACTGAAATTGCCCCTTTGACATCCATGTTGGCTATCCCAGAAAATGACGGTTCTGAGCCTGAGGTCATCCTAGAAAATGACGGTTCTGAGCCTTATGACCCAACGTTACATGTACTAAGCTGGAATGTCGCCGCTTGGCTTCTAAACTAAGTAGTGATAAATGGATCAAGATGGTAAATAAATAGGATATCCTTATGTTTCAGGAGACTTGGCCAACATTAGAGTTATAGAAGGGTATGAATACCTAATATTACCTCATCCCCCCCCTAAACAAGGCAGACCTTCAGGTGGTTTATCCATCTGGGTGACCATGGCGTTGGGTGGCAGTGTAAATACAAATCTCACCAAAAATGCACATTTTCAAGCCTTGATCTACACACGGGGGGGGGTCTCTGTTTTATTAATTTCTTTGTGCCACATGCAGCAAATGAAGAGGGTTTCTGGATCTAGCGTTGATGGGCTGGCCTCACATGTTACTGACACACTCCTTGGATCTCAGACTAGCCTTCCTCTGTGACAGGCACTGTGATTTGGTGATGACTCTCAGCATAGTCTCTTACATGATGTTCCTTGGTGTAGCAACTGCCCACAAAAACTAGCTCATGGGAGCTTTTGCTGAGAGGGCACACTTTAAAGTATTGTGGAGGGTGGATGCTTAGATTTGGACTGGGTATGGACTGTGTACCTCTGCACCATCTCTACCCATGTTGCTGAGTTGGCACCATGAGATCAGCAGGCAGCTCTGCATGAGCTCTTGGCTGGCACTCACCGGCTGTTTAGCCAAGAGTGCATGATACCTGTGCAACTTAAAACTGATACTGCAGTGTCCCACCATGCACAGACAATGACTAACAGACTTCAGGATTTCTGCCATTGGTAAGTGCTGCTGCTTTCATTAGTCTGAGGGCCAGATGGACTGATGTTTGTGACTATAGATGGGCTGATATGAGGTGGGCACTGTGGGTTGGGGTTGATTGGACTGAAGGTTAGTACTATCTGAGCATGCTTTCATCATGTTTTGGCCAATAATTATTTATAAATGCACATGGCTTCCTTTAGTCCGTGATCTTGGCTTCTGCATGGGGCAGTTAATGCAGGACTACTGGAACATAAAAGGCTAAGGCCCTAATTACGATGTTGGTTCTACGCAACCGCACCATTGCGGAAAGGAACAGCCTGACCTTAGGTTGGCGGTTCTGATTGCAGTATTACGATGCCACTGTCCATAGGGCGGTCGCAGACCTCCATTTGTCTATGGAAGCTTGTGCGGTGGGCAGAAAAGGCCCGCAGCACAAGATTCCATTGACAAATGGTGGTTTGTAAACCTCCCTTCACCATGTGGTCGGTGCCTCCCACACAGAGGTATTTTTAGTGGGCACCAGAGGTGCCCCACCCCCATTGCAGAGGGTCGGGGGGGGGGGAAGGGGGCCCTGCTAGGGGCCCCCAATGTCTCTTTCAGGCAGCCTTTCCATGTCGGAAAGGCCAACATGGAATGGCTGTCGGAAACAGACATAATTTCGATTGCGGAGCTGACGTCATTAAGGGATTATGCGGTGTGTCCGACTCACTGACTGGCTCCTTGAGCCAATCTGTACCACGCTGAAATCCCCCGCAGGTTTCACTCAGACTACCATCATCCTAATACGGTGGTCGGACTGTAAACCTACTGTGTCGGTCAGAAAGCCTCTGACCACTGGTTGGAGACTTTCCGCCCGACATCGTAATGAGGCCCTTGGACAATTGCTTCATGTTCTGTCTGGTTCCAATGATGCATGTCATTGGTGTCGGACTCTAATATATAATGTGTGTGACTAATCGATGATTCCAGTTGCAGCTTAGATGACTGACTGCTTGCTTTGTGCCCTTGCTGTTGATTTTGGCCTGTGGTAAATTACCCCAAAGAGGCATATAATTTGTGTGCTTCTGCCACTAATCCATGTTCTGGGAGAGACTACTGATGAGATCCGGTTAGAAGAGAACTAAGTTAATCCTTACCCCACACCAGAACACTGTATGAATGGTCATCAAAAAGCCTCCTCCTGTTATAGAATGTTCACACCATATTTCCAAATCTCTAATTTCGTTTAACTGCCGTCCTCTATGGAGAGTTGTGCTATAAACAAATGATTGATTACGTTAGAGAACCAAAAATATATTCTACAAACCAATGCTGCCCCTTATCAGAGTTCATTCCATTGGTTCTCTGCTCGCCATGCTGAAAACAACCCCCACCACGTATGCAGGAAATTACAAGAATCCATACTTTCTGTTAGGCCAATGGGATGAATTCTATTTAATTTCTCCATCCAGAATAACCGTAATCTACTGAGTTCACTTCGCAAACTTTTGCAGCATCACCTCCAAAACTTGAAATTTCAATTGAATATTCTGCCTAGCCTCCGAATAGTATCTGAAATTCTAAGAAGTGAATTAATCAATTTGAAGCATTAAAGTACTATGGAAACGAATGATGCTTTGTGATGCTCATTTGTGTAGTGTCTTTGTTTGGAATAGGATTAAACGCTAGTTTTGGTCTGATCGAAATTCACACCTACGTCTCTGTGCGGAAGTGTCTCAAGTGGATTACAGATTTGTTTTTTTTTTAAACGGGTTAAAATAGGTGTGTAAGAAATCTAGTGACTATTGCTTAATTATTTATTTTCTGTAAAGATGCAGGGTTGATCTTTACCTTCTAAATGATAAATAAATGTGAAAAGTATGTTGCCATCTATTTGGTGACAATTTTGATAATGTATCTTAAGTAAGGTAGTTAGCCACCTTCATTGACATTGTAGACTAAAGGTCATGTGACACATTACACAACTTTTCCAGTGGGATGTATGACGTTACAACGCATACTTTTACATCGCATACCATTACAACGCATAGTGCTTTTAGGCGCTGGATAGTGATTTATTTAATTTACTATTCCAACTCCAGTCCCCGTGGATAGTAGGGAAGGTGTTGGATAGTATATTAAATACATTCCCTATCCTAGAGCGCCCCCCAGCGCTATGCGTTGTAATGGTTTGCGTTGTAAAAGTTGCGTCGTAATGGTAGTGCGTTGTAAAAGTTTCGTTGTAAAGGATGTTTCCCTTTCCAGTGATGACTTTGAGGGCTCTGGACTAAGCCACAATCCTAAAACGAGGTTGATCTCGGACAGTCATACATTTGTGTTATTCCAAGTTGGTTAAGAAGGTACTTTGATAATAATTTTCATATGAATGGTTACTACTTATTATACTGCGATTATGCTGTTCTTAGTGCAAATATGGGTTTTTCATTAAATTTAAAATGAGACTAAAGATTTTAGCATTTTCCTTTTACAAATGCTTCCGATAGCGTGCCACTCAATGACACGTGAAAAATAAAGGGTCACGAAAACACGCTCAAAACCTAGAATTCTAACACATTTTTGTTATTAAGAAAGATGAAAACAAAAGTAATTTTTCTGCATTTAAAACAAAGCCTTACCCTGTTACTTTTCATGAGCCTGGACAGACGGACCGGACCCTCCAGCTTTCATGAGGTTTTTAGGGCCTGCTCTTACTCCGGAAGCAACACACGTCTGCATAAGGTGTAGGCACCACGTCAAACGAGCACAGTCCAACGGCCTTGGCTTTTGTTAGTTTTACAGTAATTGCGATTTTCACGGTTGCCACGAAGTTACAATCCCGCATTGACTTTTATCTGCCTGAGGCCCAGATTGCTGTCCAAGACTTGAGCAGCGATTTGAATGAAATGTAACATTTGTTTAACCCCTCTGCTGGTGGTGATGCAATAAATGGAGGATTCTGTGTTCCTTAATGGCTTGACTGCCACGGCCATACGTGGAATTCTGCAATTTTGAGTGGAAGAGAGATGTTTCAAATTGTTTGACTCGCCTAACCTCTATCTTCTCTGCCATTTGGGAGGGTGCTTATTTGGGATTTTAGCAGTTCAGGGAGTTTCAGTAATTTTGTGACGGGTAGTTAGAAGCCCGCTCAATGATTTTCCACTGTTGCCCACCAATATATGAATAAAGTAAAACGAAGTTGAAAATGTAGTCCTGTATGCTGGTGATTGCTCCTTTGGGGCATTTGCCCTCGCAGTGCAAGTTAATTGATTGATTAGCCGCAAGGGCGTACCATATCTGTGCGGCTGGGGCCGTGGATCAGAGGCCCAGTGCCCTGAGGGGTGCTAGGAACCCTGATAATCTCTGTATTGTAATGCCCCAAAATCTGTCAACCGGGTAATTTTTCCTTGCTTGCACCAGGGGCTATGGCAGCCTTGCTACACTACTTGGTCAGTGCAGGGTTTCCTTTCCAACTGAAAACCTTCGTTTTTAGGTCGAAGCACGACAGTCGGCTTCGACAACTATTGCTACCAGTTTTTGGGAATGTGGACAGGAGAGGGTGCACGAGCGCAGATCTGCTCAGTTTTGACCTCGTGAGCGCGCACGGCGCCGTGCCCCTCTCCTGCCTCATTCCCTTGCGCAAACACTCTACACTCACGCATGCGCACATACACAGGCATACACAGGCACACACACACACACACTGCATACACACACGCAGACCCACGCGCACACACACACACACACTGCATACACACACGCACACACACTGCATAAACACACGCCCCCCCTTACCTCACCAGGCTCTTTTCTTGCGGGCTCCTTCTGCCTGGCTCCCAGTGGATGGACGGGTGCGATGCGGCCAGGGGCTCCAGTGCTGCTGCGGCGGGCGGGGGCGACACGGCAAGGAACGGCCAGGGACTCCAGTGCGGTCCATCACCTCTTGTACGCCATTAGCAGGCGGAGCCGGAGACGCGGACAAGAACACTCTGCGCCTGCGCAGAAGTGCGTGCGCCCGCCTGACGTCACTTGTCGGAGCCGGAGACGCGGCCAAGAACACTCTGCGCCTGTGCAGTGTTTTGGGCACTTTCCCGCACGAAACCCAGTTCTCCAAGCGTCGCTCGCATCAGTCGGACAAGAAAAACAAAAGGCGCGATCTAGAAGCGGCCTGCCGAGGGTCAAGCAGTTAAATCGCACGCAAACGCCGGAATTCGATTCCAGTGTATAATTTAGGCACTAAAATATATGCCTTTCTTATTCATTTTTAAAACGAAAACAATGCCAGTGTTACACGCACATATCACTTACGATCAGCCTATTTATTACATTGTACGTATAAACGTGTATATTCCAAACATATTTACATTTTGTCGGTTTTGGTGGGTTTTTTTTGCACCCAATTCGAAGATATAAACACTCACATTTTAAAGGGGACTGAGGCATATCTTATGTTTCTCTTTGTAACATGAATGTACTCATAATCTCATAACGAGAGCCCTCAAATCATTCCGCGAAGCTGTGTTATTGTCGAGTCTCCGAACTATAGTCGGCACAGAGGAATACATTATGGAAGCAGGTCATCTAAATCATGGCAAAAACACAAATTAATTTGTTTATTTGAAGTAGAAACATTTTAGGTACACCTGTCATTTAAATTGCGTGGCAATTTAAGTGTCAAAAATATTACATTCAGGATTATGCGGTAAATGCCCGAGTATGACCGCTGCATTTAGACACTCAAAAAGTGTTTTTCCGCTTTTAGGCGACAGTTACGGGTTGACTGCACTAGTCTCTGCCCCGCCCCCCCCCTCCCCCTCCCAAATAAATCTATAATTATGAAATGAAGATTATATTCATTTTGTGGCGTGGCTTTACAGTCGACGCCATCTCTAGACGAGGGAATCTTTAGTGTCGGAGTGAAATAAAAAATAGAAGACCCCGAACGACCCTGAGAAACACCTGCCCAGTTTGCACCAAAATAGAGAAATAAAAGGAGTTTCCGCCTTGGTCCAGTCTGTGCCGACGGAGCCAGAGCCCAGAACGTTCTTTCCATTTCTTTTGTTTGCACTTTTAATAAAGCGCGAAGTGAAACTAATGTGAGCACTTTACACCTGCACCAGACTACAGAAGGAAGCCCCCCCCCCCCGTTTAAACCAACAGTAGAAACACTTTGTACGTCGTTATGACAGCAGACAAGACCCAGTTACACTTCACTTGGCCTCTTGTTTTTTGTGGAAAATACATTCGTTTTTGAGTTAACCCTCTCCGGGGCGAACTAAACGAGTATTCACGGTTCCCTTTCCAACATATCTTATTTCTCCCAGCAGCGACAGTCCCCGAGGTTTTTACAAGCCCATCTGCTTCTGACAGACTATTGTCTCTTTTTTTTTTTTTTTTTTTAAAAACCTTTATTTGAGCAAGCAAGAAGTTACAAGGATGGGCCTACAACCACACGGGCCAGCCGCTAAAAAGGAGTAGAGACATATCATATATGCCCGCAGAGGTGACAGTCAACCAACAATGCAATACTCCACATTATATACAGAGCAAAAAACAGGTTTTATGTTTATAAAAGAAACAAACATACAAAAAGGCGAGAGTGTATCACTGAAGGTCAGCCCAAGGGACGCAAGGGGGGGACAGCAACGGAAGTGCAGTAGCAAAATTCTAAGCACTAAGGAGTTCGGAGGGGGGGGGGGGGAGGGGCGCAGAGATCAGGAAGAAGGGGGGGGAGAGCTGGAAACACCAGCTCAGTCCCTATACGAAGAGTCCGAGAACGCTAGCCGAAGGAGATAGGGTAATCTCGATAGTGTCCACAAGGGGAGGAGTACAAATGTCGCCACGGTATTCATTCCATTGACCCCACACCTTCACCCATGCCCTGGGTCTGCCCCTGGCCACATAGACGGTTTTCTCACGGAACATGGACCAATCCATGTTATCCTCCCATTGCGAGAGGGCAGGGGGCCTGGAGGCCCCCCAGAGTTGCGCAATATCTCGCTTTGCAATCATATAGCCCAGGGTGGCCCATCTAGTCTGTGCCACCGAATAGTCAGTGGGCTCCCAAACATTCAGAAGACCGCGACGAGGTTCTGGACGCAAGGACATCCCTGTCACCACAGTCATCAGATCAAGCACAGCCACCCAATAAGCAGCCACCATCGGGCACTCCCAAAGAATATGCAGGAAAGTAGCACGCAAACCACATCCACGCTTACACAAGCCATCGGAGGAAAAGCCCATCACCATCAGTCGCGGCCCCGTCACGTACACCCGATGAAGGATCTTCAATTGGACCAGACCGAGTCGAGCCGGGATAGCCACCTCCTTCGGGGAGGAGAGGGCCGACTGCCAATCCTCATCATCAAGTTCCAACCCATCTCCCACCCACTGTTCCCGAAGTCGGGCCAGTAAGTCAGTCCGATTGTTAATCAACTTTTTATAGATCAGGGAGATAGTGCTATCAGGAAGATGTTCGTCAAGGATACGGTCCTCAAGGGGGGAAGAGTCAGGCGGAATCTCACCAGGAGCAAATACCGAAACCAAAGCGTGCCTGACCTGTAAATATCGAAAGAATTCCTGACTACTCAGGCCGTAGTCAGCCTGAAGGGCCTGAAACGGGCGCACAGAACCCTTAGAGTACACATCCCCCACCTTAGAGATCCCAATCAATTCCCAACGGTCAAAACCCTTGGAAGACCAAAGACCGCCCAGACGTTCTGAAGCATAAAGCGGCGTCGCCAACGTCAAGCGATCCTCCCAGCCCAGGCTCACATTCGCGGCACGCCATACCGACAAAGCAATCAAAGTAGGTCCCACAAGATGGCGCCCAGCGGAGCGAGAATAGAGCACTCTGTTAAAGTCACCTCCCGGAAGCTGAAGTTTATCCATTTCGAACGCCGGATTACGACCCGGCGAGAACATAGCGTGATTGATAGCGGACAGATGGGAAGCCCAGTAGTATCTCTTAACATCGGGGAGCGCCATGCCCCCATCATACCACGGGATGGAAAGTTTCGCGAGAGCAATGCGCGGTCGCCCATCCCAAATAAGTTGCCTCTGAAGGCTCTCAATCTCCCGAAAATAGGCCTTAGGGATAGGATCGTAATAATTCTGGAGAGCGTAGAGAAACCGCGGTAATGACATCATCTTAAACAAGGCCGCCCGACCCAGGGGAGATAAGGGAAGTTTGCGCCAACGGGCAACGTCCAAACGGAGCCTAAGCAACGGGGGAAGGAGATTACGATCATAACGAAGGGACGGGTCCAAGGTAACAAAAACCCCCAAGTATTTGAAGCCATCCCGGACCACCTGAAGAGGAAGTCTACTCGGCAACGAAGGCAAGACACCAGATAGAACGTACACACATGACTTAGACCAGTTGATGACGAGGCCTGAGTTAGTGCCAAAGGACGCCAGAACGTCAAATAAAACAGATAAAGACTTGCGAGGGGAAGTAAGATACAAGAGGATGTCGTCTGCATAAAGCGAGACGCGGTCTTCGAAGTCCGGGGCCCAACGAATCCCTTTAAGGGATGGTTCCCAACGGAGCCAGGCCGCCAACGGTTCAAGAGCGAGCGCAAACAACAGAGGGGACAAGGGGCAACCCTGACGGGTACCCCTGCCCAAGGAGAAGGGAGCCGACACTCTACCGTTCACTACAACTTGTGCCAGAGGTTCCGCGTACAATAGTCTAACCCAGCTAATAAACTCGCACCCGAATCCGAATTTCTCAAGAGTCGCCCATAAATAGGGCCACTCCACAGTGTCAAAGGCCATGGAGGCATCCAGGGACGCCAAAATGGCCGGTTCAGTCAAACGCCCCGCCCTCGCCAGCACGCCGTGGAGGCGACGTAAATTCAGAGCAGTGTTCCGATGCGGGATAAAACCAGACTGATCCGGATGGACCAAATCCCCGAGGACCGAAAGGAGACGGGTCGCCAAAAGTTTAGCCAACACCTTAGGTTCAACATTTAATAGGGATATGGGCCTATACGAGGAACAGAGGTCACGCGGTTTACCCTCTTTAGGGATGACGACGATTGTCGCCAGACGCTGATCATAAGGAAGTATGTTCCGCTCACGAGATTCTAGAAACATGGCGCGAAGATACGGCGCCACCCCATCGGGGCGCAATTTGTACAACTCAATAGGCAGACCGTTCGGGCCCAATGCTTTGCCCGAACGAAGCGAACGAACTGCAGTGGCTATCTCATCATTCGTAAAAGGGGAGTCCAAAGCAATACGGTCCAAGTCGGTGACACAGGGCAAAGTGATATCACGCAGAAGAAGGCGGGAGTCGGCAACATCCCTTACAGACACGGGAGCATATACCACACGAAATATTCCGCAAAACGATCAACAATAGCAGTCGGATCAATCACATTCTCACCACTCGCAGACTGAATCACGGGCACCACACGATTGACTCTTTCTTTCTTATCCAACCACGCTAGGAGTTTGCCCGCCTTGTCACCCACATCATACAATCTGCCCTGTTGCTCACGAAACATCACCTTCGCAGCGTCAGTGACCAAGGATTTATATGCAAACTGTTTTAGACCCAGGGCATGGAGTTTCTCAGGCGTGACACCAGACTCTAACTCGCCCTCCAGAGCAGAGATCTCTCCCTCGAGGTCCACTACCTCCCTCCTCCCAGCCTTCTTAGCTTCAACAATCAAGGAAAGGGCCTGTCCACGAATCACAGTTTTAAAGGCTTCCCACAGGGACACAGCCGAAGAGACCGACCCCTCGTTTTCCAAGAAATATGCATCCATGGACTTGAGCAAGAGGGTACGAGTCGCAGGGGAGGAAAGATACCAAGGGTTAATGGGAGCCACTCGGCCCGCCGTTTCCACCCCAACCTCGAAACGAAGCCAGAGCGGCGAGTGATCAGAAATACCCCTTGGCAAATGTAAAATCTCACGAACCGCTGATGATTGGGCCGCGGGCATCAGGAAATAATCCAGCCGAGACAGACTGCCGTGAGCCCCAGAATGGAAGGTGTATTGGAGCTGAGTAGGATGCAGCAGTCGCCAGCAGTCCACAAGGCCAAAGGTGTCCAGAAACCCACCCAACCACTGCTGAGCCTGCGGGGTATCTCTAGGGGGATGGCGATCGTGAAGGCCGGAAAACACCGAGTTAAAATCACCGGCCAGAAAGAGAGTACTATCGGGGAGATCTAACAAAACACGGCCCAAATCAGTAAAAGTAGAAGCCTGCAAACCCGGGGGAACATAAACATTGAAGAGAGATAGGGTGCGGCCCTCATATCTACCCACCAAAACAATATATCTCCCACGATCATCGTGAATCACCTCATCAATCGCCAGGGGGAGGGAGGTTCGAACAAGAATGCCCACACCCCTAGATCCGGAGGTAAACCCCGAGTGCGCCACAAGGCGGTAGCCCCATCTATTCATTGCATAACAAACATTACCAATCAAATGGGTTTCTTGCAGGAAAACAATGTCCGGTGACAAACGTCGTATACATTTTAAGACAACACTGCGCTTAATACGATCTCCCAGGCCATTAACGTTCCAGGAAAGAAATTTCAACCCTCTACCCCCCATCCCAGCCGCCCGAGCCAAGACCCCTCGTCCATGAGCTAGACAGCAGAAACAGCAGCAAACACAGGAGCAACTCGCCTTGAAAACAACACACAGAAAAGAAAAAACTTCCCAACCCCCCTCCCCCAAACTGAAGAGAAACACCCCCCACCCTGCACCCCTGCAAAAAGCTAAAGAGCCACCCCAACCTGCAGTGTGCCTGTCGCCCAAGAACCCCTATTCTACACAAAGACCCCGGAGGAGGAAAGGTCTCCGTTCCACCCTCCCCCCGACCTCAGCAAGAACAACAATAACAAACGAAAGACAGAATAATCACAGTGTAGAGGGACGCCGGCCAACACTCCTGATAGTGTATACAAAATAAGACATAAGAGCCGAACAGTTAGATCTCCACACCACCTTCGGCACCACCCGGGTGAGCGGCGGAGTCAGTCTCAGGAGGACGATCAGGCAATGAGTCCAGCCAGTCATTAACAACATCTGGTCGATCAAAGAAAAGGGTACGTTCATTGTATTCGACCCGAAGTCTGGTGGGAAAGAGCATGGCGTAACGTAGGCCCCGATCCCGAAGACGTTTCTTGGCACCACGAAACTCCATACGTTGTCTCTGAACCTGTTGAGAAAAGTCCGGGTAGAAGTTCACCGTAGCATTCTCAAAGGCCACCGGGCCCTTCACCCGCGAGGCCTGCAGGATAGCGTCCCGGTCTCTATAATGAAAAAGCTTCGCTACGATGGGTCTCGGCGGGGCTCCCGGCTTGACTTTGCCCCCTGGAACACGATGTGCGCGTTCCACCGTGAAAAATTTTGTAAGACCAGAAGGGGCCAGATGGTTCAAGACCAGATCCTCAACCAGGAGATCCACCGAGTGGGGTTCAGGGTTCTCCGGTACACCAACCAGGCGAACATTGCAGCGACGTGCCCTATTTTCAAAATCCTCCAGGCGACGGGTCATGAAGTCGTTCCCCCGACGGAGATTTCCGATCTCTGTCTGGAGCTCTGAGACGTCATTCGTAAGGCTAGACGATTTAATATCCAATGATTGTACCCTCTCATTCGTCTTGCCAAGATCAGCACGAATCAGATTCACCTCAATAGCCACGGTGTCAAGTTTATGGGCCAAGGCCTCGTACTGTAGGCCGATGGATTCCCTCACACCCGAGATGGCGCCCATGATATCCTGTAGGGAGGGCTCCGCCGACTCTTCCAAAACTCGTTCGGACGCTATACTGGAACCAGGCAGGGCAGCTCCGGGGGACCCCTTAGAATGGGTATAACGGTCCATGACATTTGATTGAACTGGAGCTCCGCGCAGAGGTGTTTTCGTCTTGCGCGTCTCTCTGTCCCCTCTGCCCGCCATTTTGAAGATGCGTCACAGGACAAGCCACCAGGTTCGACGGGCCCGACACCCAAAGTACAGGATCAAAAGTACGCTAAAAAGGGGGCACAACTCGGGTAGAGGTCGCCAAGCCAGCAAATAGGTCACATGAAAGCCCAACAGTCGATCTGCCTCCAAGTCTCAGCCGGAACACGATGTCCACACCCGTGGCCCAAGTCGGAACAGAATCGAAACCGAAACTTAGGAAGGGAGGACCCACCAGGCCAGATCTCCTGCCGTTGTTGTTCAATTGCAGGACGGCTACAGAACCGCACCCCGTCCCGGGCGCACCTCAAGGGCGGAGCCCAAAAGTTCAGAGCACCATATCTCAGGAATATGATATCCAAATCAAATTCCGAAAAGTGCCAGGGTAATCAGCCAAACGTCCCCCACACGAATTCTTGCAAGAAATCAGGATTCAGCCAGGATAAGATGCCGGGAGCGGCGAGGGTCCGGAGAGCGCTGTGCTCACGCGGCCATCTCGGATGCCCGCCAAGCTCCTCCTCGACTATTGTCTCTTGCTTGTGTTGGCACCTCTCTAACCACTGCCCGATCTTGTGTCCGGTTGCTCTTTTCTTTATTAAATTTTTTTTGGGGGGGGGGGGTTGTCATTTTTTTTATTTAAGTATTATTTATTTTAAAAAAATTAAACGCCATTATTATTTGTAATAGCAATACATCTAAGTCATGTAAATACAAAACATATTGCATTACAAATGCTATAGGTATCACATTTGCGAAAGTTATAACTATTGGCATTGTAAATGACAAAGCTATTAATTTCGCTATTTTCAAAAACAACACATAAATAAAAACTTTGCCATTTAAAATACCAATAGCTCAAACTTTCCTAATGCGAGACCTATTGTATTGCAAATGCTTGTTTTGAAAGAAGCCTACCAGACTGCACAGCAGTAGGTTTGCTAACTACATCTTTGGGACGTTTGTGAAGCTTCCCTGGGAATACGTTCCACCTGTTGTTTACCATTGGCTTTTAGGTTTGTAACTCACATTTTCTTGCTTTCTTTTGTTGGCTTTATTTGTTATAGGCTGTCCAGCTTGAGTACGCCCCTTCCCTAATCTGTGTTTACAGTATCATTCTGAGTGCTCCCTTTCTGTAAACAGGCCTTTAAATATTGTTCTTACCATGTCACTTTTTCTGTGCATTCAAAGACCGAGGTCCAGTATCGGGCTGTGTATTCAGAGGGAGCTTAGTGTTGACTTTTCTTTCTCTGACTTCGAAGTGAGTGGATTTGTGACAATCATTCTGGCTACTAGAGGTAATTTTGAAGTGTGGCTGACACCTCTATTTGAATACTATGAAAACCGATAAATACACTAGCTGATATTTCCATATGTTTGTGCACTGTATACCTTTAGCAGTATAACTTAGTCTGTGCAAGTGTAACAGTCATTTCGATTTGATGCTTACTGTACTTTTGATAAAAAGTACTCTGTTTGGATTGGTCTCCCTTTTTAAAAATTAGCACGATAACAGATGTAGACCATGTATTGGGGATTTTGGTTGTCAAATTATTAAAAACATTAAGTAAAAGAGGGGCCCAGAACTCTGACCTAAATTTTATAAGATCAATGGGGAGCCCATCTGGGCCATGGCCTTTATTACCCAGACTTTGGTTAATGGCGTCCTCAACCTCCGATACTGATATTTGAATTTGGGTGGCAACAAAATTATAGATAGTATCTTCGCACTGGGACGTAGCAGCATATATATTGGAAAAATGGGTTACCCAAGCTTCACTCGTTATGTTACAACTTAAAGGAGTGAGAGTATTACCTAGTGATCTCAGTGACTCGGCAGCTGACCAAAAACCATTTGAGTTATTAAATCTTGGAGCACAAACCAAGCTCTTCCATTGTTATTTAAGGATCTCGACGTTCCTCAGCTTAGTCACTCTTTTGTAAACATACCTCAGTGATCTAATGAGATTAAAATCCCTAGGGGAAGCTAAGAGAGCAGCTCTAAGCTCTCTATTTGCCTGGGAGCAAGTGCTGTTAAACCACTTAGGGTTGGAGTTGGATGCAAGAACAGGTCTTGAGATCAGTTTTTTTGATGCCTGCACATAATTGAACAAAAGCAGAGACTACTTCTGGATTAGGATTGACCGGTGAAAGACAAGTCTCACAGAGTGATTGATGGAGTTTTAACACTTTTTAGACCACACCCCTGTTATCGATACCTTTCCATTTGACCCTTAAATTATCGGTGGAGGATTCTAGGTTACCGGCCCCTATCTCTTTTCTAGGTTCAGGTCTGGAGGCAACCCTAAATAAAACTGAGATTGGGTTATGATCCCCAAAAGTGGATGGTTTAACCTCTGCTTTAACTAAGTAGTCTTCTAGTGTGGCCGTTATAAAAATGTAATCTATTGTTGAGGCGCAGCAATAACATCTATAAGTGAGTATTGGGCTATCCCCATTGTTTGTAGCTGCGATGTCCATTACGTTTGAAAGACTGCTATTTAATAGATGGTCCAATAACTCAAACCCCCTTTTAGATGGATTGACCAGGGGGTGATAGAGGGGAGTTAACATTTTTCCACCTGCAATATTTGCGTTGAAATCACCACCCAGACAAATCCCTGCAAGTCTTTGATTTCCTATAAAATTACGTATATCCGAAATAAAGTTAGAGGTTGACAAAATTCATATTCGGTGTAGTTAAAAAATCATTATTATAAACATTAATAAAACAGAGACACCCCCCCCCGCCACGTGTGTAGATCACGGCTTGAAAATTTGCATTTTTGGTGGGGTTTGTTTTTACACTGCCACCCGACACCATGGTCACCCAGATGGATAAACCACCCGAAGGTCTGCCTTGTTTAGGGGGGGGTGAGGTAATATTAGGCATTCATACCCTTCAAGATATAACTCTAATGTTGGCCAAGTCTCCTGAAACATAAGGATATCATATTTATTTTCCATCTTGACCCATTTATCACTACTTAGTTTAGAAGCCACCCCGGCAACATTCCAGCTTAGCACATGTAACGTTGGCTCATAAGGCTCAGAACCGTCATTTTCTAGGATGACCACTGGCTCAGAACCATCATTTTCTGGGATAGCCAACATGGATGTCAAAGGGGCAGTTTCAGTGGGTTTTGGTATAAATGACGGTCAATCTAAGCTATCAAGATCAAAGAGGGCAGAGAACTTGTTTACAAACCGGTATGAAGGAGTAATTGGAAATTACTGCTCGGGGTATGGTCTATAAAAGAAGCCAAGAGGCAATGCCCAAATATTTGTAGGTAGGGAGCAATTAGTCTCCCTTGCTGTCAATTTTGATCTAACAAGTGTTGGTCGTCGGAAATTAATAACCATGCGGTCTCCCGCAATGTTCTTTTCCGACGATCCAACCAACCCAACGTACTATTATGATATCATTTATATTAAACCTCCTATACCCTTTATTTTTAGCCAGCCAGTCCATACTTTTATTACGTAATTGGTCCCAAGACTCAGATTTATTCTTCTCTAGTGGGAGCACCCCTGCGAGAATCGGGACATACGGACAGGCTGCTGGTGGTAAGCTTAAAACATCTTTACTTGGCTCAGCATACCCACTAACATTCTTACTAACCCCGCTAGCGGTGGCACCATGATCATGGACAATGACTTGTTAAAATGGCACTAACTGTATTATTTTTATATACGTTAATGGTAAGAGCATAGTCTCAGATTTACTCCGTGATTTAGATTAAGCCATACATGCTCATTCGTTACCATCAGTTACCGAGAAACTGTACGAACTTCCAGTGTATTCCCAGGATGTTGGCCCTTAGCCTGTAAAATAGAAGGGGTGGATTGCTCTGTACTTTTTCTTTTAGCCGGGACATTTAGTGCAGGGCTCATTCGCTGACAATATGGGGTATGCGTAGTATTGACGCCATAGAAGAGAGATCGCAGTTAATGGTTTGGACAATTTTCCTGGTATAGTCTTAAACCCATTGACAGTAGTATCTCCCTTGTTAATTAGTATTGGGCATGCACGAAGATAGACATGTACTTGCCGCGCATGCCCGTTAGTGAAACAGGCATTTTGTGGGCAGGCCTGTGGGGTCCTGGAGATCCTAGAGGCATAACTCCACATAGTATTTGTCAGCCATCCGCCGGCGCCAGTACCTCCGGTTGCAACTTTTCCACTGCCACGGAGCTCCGACGTATAGGTGAGTGGGGTGGGGTACACTACCAGCTTTATTTTGACTTTGGTATTTGCTTGAAATTCGTATGTCAGCATTTACATGCTTCACGAGTATGTGCACTAGAGTATTGCACTTAGAAGTTAATGGTGATATACAGAACAGCTTTTGCTGAGTACAAAGAATGGGTCTGAGCACGTCACCAGCAGTGGCCTGTGTTATTGGCAAGAAATAGTGCTTACACGAGTACTATGATAACGCATACTTGTGTCACTGTGCTTAGAAGTTGCAGGCGGCATATGCAGTGAGTCGTGTCTGATCCGACGACCGCAGATGTTTCTTTTCAGAGCTACTGTGCAAGGAATCATGCTGATAGCTATGTCACCTTTGAGTGTTTGTGCATAGCGGAATACGCTTTGCAAGATTCCTGTCGACATAGCTTAACTGAGTATTTTAATCACCATGTTGAGTTATAGGCTCTAACTTTGTTGGGTTCACCACCTTCGCTTAAGAGAAAGATTTAGACTCCTATGTTTCACCTTGGTTTTAGGAGACCGCTAACTGACATTTGATGCTTAGCATTGTACCCTATATTGTGAGACAGGAAGATATGTTCTGACCATTCTTTTACCTGTCTGATTCAATTACATTATCTTGTTAGACGACCTCTTAACCATGAGGTCTCTTTGATAGCATCTGCCCGCAACGAGTACCTTTTACATTGTGTGTCCACTTGGTCTGTTGTTGTTTTAGACACCACTATTACACTAATGGTATTGGCATAGAAAAGTGCGCCTACTACATGTTAGAGTAGTGTGAAGCTTTTTTATTATTTCAGAGCGGGGCTCCCTTCCCTGAGTTGTGAATGAATGAATGAATGAATTTAGATTTCTAGAGCGCACGTAGCTGCCCTGAGGCGTCCAAGCGCTAAGAATACCAACTGGAGCTAAAGTAGGGAAGAGGAGTGTCAGCTGAACTGTTTAAATGATGAACAGGAGCGTTTTCAGCTGTTTACGAAAAGAAAAGAGAGGATGTCTGGTTTAGATCTTAAATGCTGGGGAAGGGCATTCCACAGCTTGGCTATGTTATAAGAAAAGGAGCGGCCTCCAGATCTTGATTTCTTTATTTGCGGCACAATGGCCAGATTAGCAGAGGTAGAGCGCAGCTGTCTGGTGGGAAGATAGGGTGTGATAAGGGGGAGATTGATTGCCGGACCTAAGGACCAGAAGTCCTGGTGAGCAATACATAATGATTTGAAATTGACTCTCTCCCTAACGGGAAGCCAGTGCAGTTTCCTTAGTCCGGACTTTACTGAGGATCTGCGGGGGATTTGTAAAAGCGTTCGTGCTGCGCAGTTCTGTATCAACTGCAGTTTGCGCAGCGTAAAATCAGGAGATCCAAGATATAAAGCATTCCCATAATCCAACCGTGATTGGATCAGGCCCAGGACCACGGTCTTTCTTGCTTCGAATGGGAGTAAAGGTAAGATCTTCCTAATGACTCTCAGGATGCCGAAACAGATGGCTGATAGTTTTATTGCCTGTTGATCAAATGACAGGGACCTATCCAGCCAGACACCGAGGCTCTTAATGGCGTCTTTGGGAACAGGGGCAGGACCTAGGCTGGATGGCCAGAGAGTGTCTATGGAGGATGGTGCAGTGTGACCTAGGAGCATGAGCTCAGTCTTGTCTCCGTTGAGCTTGAGACAAGACTTGGTCATCCAGCTCTTAACCGTCTCCAAGCAACCAGCAAGATCTACACATGCCGAAGATCCCCCTGCCTGTGCCAGAGAGACCACCAGCTGAGTATCGTCCGCGTAGGTAACGATCTTAATACCATACGGACGGACGATCTCAGCCAGTGGCCTCATGTAGACGTTAAATAACGTCGGGCTCCATGATGATCCCTGCGGGACTCCGCATCCCAGAGGCTTGCTAGAGGAGGTGATGTTGCCCTCATACACCTGGAAAGATCTATCACTCAGGTAGGACCTAAACCACTCCAGAGCCCTGTCAGATATTCCGGTGTCCAGGAGACGCTGCAAAAGGCTACCGTGGTTAACGGTATTGAATGCCGCGCTCAGATCGAGGAGGATGACTGCCACCAATCCTCCCCGATCCAAGATTCTCCTGGACTCCTCTGTGACTGCCAGTAGTGCCGTCTCGGTCCCATGCTTAGGACGAAAGCCAGTCTGGGAGGGATCGAGCAGCTGGTTTTGCTCGAGAAAAGTTGTTAGTAGGTTATTTATATATTTCTCCAAAATTTTAGCTGCCCAAGGCAGCAAGGAGATCGGACGAAAGTTGTTGAGATTCTTGGTATCCAGGTTGGGTTTTTTGACTGAACCCCTCACCATAGCCTGTTTCCAAGCTACTGGGACTGTGCTGGTAGAGATCGAGGTGTTGAGTACTCCAAGCAGTATGGGAAGAATGGTCTGTATAGCAGAGACTAGAATATGTGGAGGTGCTGGGTCTCTAGGGGAGCCTGACTTTATTTAATGCATAAGGGAGGTAAGGTGATCCACCTCTAACAGGGGAAACTCCGCCAACACCGGAGGGCAGTTGGATGTATTTTCTTGAGGGGGACATAAAGATACTTTGGTCAAAGTAGTCTGCTCTGAAGATGAGAAGGAAGAATACATGAGATTTATTTTCTGGGAGAAAAAATTGGCCAGATCGTCACAACGAAGCTGAGGATTTTCATTGATAAGTGGAGGTGTGGGGAGGTTGATAAGACTTTTTACTATTTTGTAGATCTCTTTGGAGCTGGAGCTGGCCTCTGCAATTTGATGCGAGTAATATAGGGATTGCTGACTTTGTATGTCTTTTTTATAAGCCCTAATGGCCTCTCTATAGATAATTTTATCTGCTTCAGCATATCCTAGTCGCCATTTGCGTTCTAGTCTCTTACAAAAGCGCTTTTTCTCCCGTAGTTCATTAGAGTACCAGGGAGCTGAAATCTTGGATCTTTTGAAAACAGTTTTCTTCAAGGGGAGCGTGGCCTTTAAAGAATTGTATATCCATTCGTTAAATATTTCATTAGCCTGTGAAGGGGTCTGACCAACTAAGGGAGTTGATTTTTGTAACTCTTGAGTCCACTGGGCCAGCGGGATTTTGGACCAATTTCGTGTTTCTTGAACTACAGGTTTGAGGGGTAAAGACTTCTCAGTTATCCATAGCAGCGGTACTAATGCATGGTCTGTCCAAGGAAGTACTATAGGGGCGCATGCCTTCAAATTAGGACAGTTGCTGAATACTGGATCCAGCAAGTGACCTTTGGTGTGCGTAGGTGATGAGACCAGCTGAAGCAGCTGCAAAGCGGAGAAATCCCCAATTAGTTTATTGGCGGTTGAATTATTGGGTTCATCAAAATGTATATTGAGATCACCCAATAACGTAAAGTTAGAGGGTGATAAAGCCAAATCAGCGACTCGCGGGGGCAGAGAGTCGTAGAACTGTTTGGTTGATCCCGGTGGGCGATATATAAGTGTTCCAGAGAAACTTATATTGTGGGAAAATTCCAGGGTGAAAGACATGCTTTCACATTCCGGGAAGGGATTGGGGGTGTAGCGACAGGTGAAACAATCTCTGAAGATAATTGCTAAGCCACCACCTCTTTCATTTCCACGGTCCTGTCTCACAATTTGGTATCCCTGTCCCAGGGTTTGAACCAACTCAGGATCGGAGTGAGGAGTTAGCCATGTCTCGGTCAAGAAAAGAGCATCAGGTTTTCTCTTGTCAATTAACAAAGATAGCTCTGTACAGTGTCTTGGCAGTGACCTACAATTTAGCAGAAACATTCTAAACAGTTGTTGTTTGTGTGTGTCGAGTTTAGACCTGAGGTGAGTCTTACAGTCCCTACATTGGGTAGGTAGATCAAGCGGATGGTACTTATGAGCACAGGGCAGAATTGCCTGAGAGTTAATGGCTCGGAGCTCTCCAGATTGACCAGGTTGAGGTGGGCTAGCTTGTCCTACAAAATTGTGTGAGTAGACATATCTTTGAGTACCGTGTTGGACTTTGATGTGCGTAATGATTATAGTGTCATCTTCACACTACAGTAAAATTGGAATAATCAAATGATTATGATTGATTGTGCTCTCCTGTGTCTCATGTTTCTTTAGAGAAGTTCCATTGATACCGAATATCCACTAGGATTACTGGTTTTGTATTAGAATTTATTTTTCTTTCTTTTCACTTACACTGCAGCAGCGGTGTTTCTCGGTCCTGAAGAAAGCCAGACATACTTGTTAGATGACGATTGGCTGAAACATGTTGACCTAATTTCGATCTAGCAGTTTTAATTTGATACCCTGTCAGTCCAGATGAGTTAATAAGGGTTCTTTTCATCTGCACTAGGCAGTTTTAACTCACCCTTTTTGGGTCTCGCTGGCAATGTCCAGCTGGAGACCAATAGCGATCAGTCTGGGGGGAAGGACGGACCAGAGGGTACACGAGCTTTTCTTGCTGGATTCGTGTGCGCGAACGCGCACGTCGCGTCCCGCGCCGTACACATGCGCGCGCAGACAGACACACGCTCACACACACACACACCCCCTCCCCCACAGTCACACACACGCACTCCAAGACACATACACACACACACACGCACACGCACACACACATACACAGCCCGCCCCCCCCGCACGCGCGCACACACATGCTCTCCCCCCTCCCCCCCCCCCCCGCTCAGCAACCCACTCACCGGCTTCCTTCGTGCGGCGGCTCTCCTCAGCTGCAGGGCCCGGCAGCAGGACTCTTCTTCCCTCCTTCGGCACCGGGGCGCAGGGTAGGCTCCTGCCTGCTCCGGTGCTCCAAACACTGCTCCAATCGCGGCTCTTCCGTGGGAGGCGGGGTAGGCTCCCGCCCTCCTACTTCGTGTTTCCGGTTGTCGCGCCGGCCTGCCTGACTTCCTGGTCGCAGGCCGGCAGAGTGACGAGGATGTTTGATTTGCGGTATTTATTTATTTAGGTATTTATGCATTTTTATATAGCGCGGACTTTACCCGAAGGCGGTATTCATTTATTCATGTATTTATGCATTTTTATATAGCGCGGACTTTACCCGAAGGCGTCGGAGGCTTCACAACAGGAACAGAAATGAAACATAATGAGAAACATTACAAAAGAACAGGTTGCAAAAACATACGTTACTTACATAAGGTAATAGTGACAATTGTGAGCAAACAAAATACATGAGGTAGTAAAAACTATGAGCAACAAAAAATACATGAGGTAGTAAAGGTAATAGTGACAATCGTGAGCAAACAAAATACTTGAGTAAAAATTGTGAGCAACCAAAATACATGAGGTAGTCAAAAGTGCACAAGAGGAAATGAAAGTGACAAGTGTGCAGTTATAAGAGAAAACAGAGTATGATTAGAGGTATAGTCCTGCAATAAGTGCTAGACACTCAGGCTCAGGAACAAGCGTTACATGGGCAAGGTGGCACTTGTGCAAGTATCAAAGGTAAAGACATGTGAGAGGTAGCAGCCATGTGTTGCAAGGGCAGAGTGGTGTGTGCATGTTACAAAAGGGCACCGAACACCAGTACATGGAAAATACTGCAAAAAGGCAGACCCTCCAATCACAGGCATACACTGGGAAGGCACTTCCATGGTCATGGAAAGTAGAAATTATCAGTAGTGGGAAGTCTTCCTCACAATAGCAAGAGGACGTGAATTACTTTTGGAGGTGTCTCTGGAGGAGGAGAACTTTGAGGTCCCTTTTGAAGGCCTGGGAGGAGGCGGTGGTCCGGAGCTTTTTTTTGTCCTCTCGCGGTTTGTAAATACAAAACATATTGCATTACAAATGCTATAGGTATCACATTTGCGAAAGTTATAACTATTGGCATTGTAAATGACGAAGCTATTAATTTAGCTATTTAAAAAAAAAGAAACATAAATAAAAACTTTGCCATTTACAATACCAATAGCTCAAACTTTCCTAATGCGAGACCTATTGCATTGCAAATGCTTGTTCTCAAATACTGCGCTGCTCCCTCACTTCACTACATTGCTCGCTTTTGGGATTTTAGCATCCATACTTGCTGAATATATGGGAATAAAAAATCCCTGAGCTCCCACCTCGCAGTGAGGTGGTTGTAGCCCTCAGTGGGACTAGGTTGTCTCACTGGGAGGAGAAAGCCCAAATGATGAAGCATGTCACCTTTGGTGAGTGAGGGCATTCGTCCTGAAAGGGATCATTCCCCGATTAGGTTCTATTTGTGAGGCACAGGTTCACCTTCTTTTCTATGCTGGTTACAAGCAGTTACAAGACCCAAGTAGTTCTTTGTGATATGTGGAATTTATAATCCCCTTTGCTCTTCGGGATCTTTAGGGATTCCATCACACAGGGTCTGTTTTTTTTTTTAGTGCTGCCCTGTAAGAATGACTGCTTAGATACCTTGCTGGGCGAGTTTAACTTATTAGTTAAGGATTCTAAATGGTCTAAACGCTTCCATAAACAAAACTCTTGTCTACGAGCACTTTAACTCGATCGTACATTGTATCTATGATATCAATGGCAGTATCCCCAAGTGTAAGATTAGAAAAAGGTGTCGGTGTAGATTCAGTCTGAGTATATAGAGAGTAATTTTGTGTCTCTGAAGATGTTAGATCAACCGGAACACTAGCAGATACTAGGTCGGCTGGAACTGTCGAACCCTGAATCCAAGTACTTAGCGTGGTGTGTTGGGAGAGTTCGAACGTGGAGGTTGTTTCCGTTTAGAACAGACTGGTTTAGTGGTTTTCCTTTTCGCCCCGGAAACTTCTGGGGTCGGGGATACAATCACAATTGCCGATACAGGAGTGTCCCTAGAGCAACCCATAGAAACAGTCCTCCATTGCCCCAATGTGTCCAATTTCCACAGATCCCTCGGCGCCCAATACGATTTCTCGGACTGGTAGGTGTAAGTTATGATCCGCTTGTGTGGGCAATATTAGTTGACAGTCGCTGATATCAGTATTCTCGATTTTGTGGAGGAAGGTCGAATTATGTTAAGCCCAGGGACAGGCGCCTCTCATTTAGCTCTATCTCAGTGCTAACCATGTTGACTGCTCTCTCCAGCATACTATCTATGGACATGGTTTTACGCAGTACTGGTGCAATGTTGTGTTTGCCCATGACGTTTCCTGCCCCAGACATGGAACTAATATAATGCCCCACTCAGCACTGCAGGACATAGCTGATAGGAAATGCCAGAGGGGTGCCCCGACCCGGCCTCTGACGGTCCCGGGTGGGCACAGACGAGCCCACCCTTGGTCCGGGCTTCGTCCCGCGTCGTGGTGGGAGAGGCTGCGCTATGAGTGCGTTGGCCCCGCCTCCCCCTCACTCGCGGCAGCTGCGGGCACAACGAAAACAGCGATGCACTCTGGGAGTTGAAGTCCACCCCAGAGTGTAGGGACCAGCGTGTTCCACCAGGGGTACTTGTCAGGATGGTTGTGGTGTGGCGAGCGGCAAGGAAACCCCACCAGGCAGGCACAGAAATTATCGTACTAATTTAGTCTAAAGCACTACTCGGATGAAACGGTTCTGCATGTGAATGGAATAAGTTTTAGGAATTTTTGTACAGATGTTTTCATATTTAGTACGTTTTTTTTTTCTTCAAAATACCTCTTCTTTGAGTCCATTTAATTTGTGAAACTTCCTTTTTAAGAACACAGTACAAAACCGCATTTCAATCTCCGTTTCAGCCTAATATATGGTGATCTCGGCCAAGTTACACTGTTAATGACCCATTCACTGTCACATCCAGGATAAGATTTTCACATGAAAGAGCCAGCCACATTGTAACACAATGTAACAATTCTTGGTTTTCACTTTGATGTGTAAAGCATATGCTTTATGCCATCTGTAGCAACCCTCTTGGCAGAGTTGAAGTACTTTACTGTCACTTTTTATGGAAGCTTTTGTATATGTCTAGCTATACAGTTATCTATTCTATCTGCAAATCTGCCTTTTTCGGAACACATATATTACTGGATATAAACAATTTTCCTCATTTGTCCTTGAAGGTACTAGGGCCCTGAATTGAATGGTGCAGCAGGTGCAGTAGCACAGGGACCAAAAGGTCTAGAAAACCTACTGAACCGTGATGATTGCTATAGTTTACTACTAAACAAACGGTCACAAATGCAATTACCTTGCAGGCACTAGGGTCTTGATTTGAATGATGCAGCAGGTGCAGGGGCAAAAAGCTCTATCAAACCCACTGAACACAAATTACTGCTATATTTTACTAATATTCCCAACTCAGAACCAGATCTGGCCGATATCTCCCTGCTCCCTACAGACCATCTGCTGTCCAGGGGCGGCTCTGTCATAATAGCGGAGGAGCTTCGCCCCACTTCTCAGTCAGCGAAAAATAAAACCATATTTTCATTTTATTTTCCACTGACTGACTGAGCCATGGAATCTAGGGCGAGGCCCGGCATGGCAGGGAGGAGAAGCGATTGGCACTGTGGGCTCATGTTGGTTTGGCCGGGTGTCTTAGGATGGCCAAACTGACATGCACTTGCATTTCTCAAAGCAGCTGGGTTGCATAGCTGGATGGAGAAATGGCAGAGGCTCTCTGTGCCTGAACTAGTGTCAGACCAGCCCGCTCAGGCCAGTCCCGGCGCTTCACTCATGCTTGGTATAGCATTAATGCAGAGTCTGTACTGGGTTGGGGACCTGTGCTTTGTGTCCCAGTGACAGCCGATAGAGAGGAGCACCAAAGCAGCTGGCAGCGATGGGTAAGGTGCATGTTTTTATTTTTTTTTGATATTTTAGAAATTATTTTTCCCCTAACACCCACCGACCACTTTAGATTTGCAGCAGCCACCACCGCTGCTGTCCCAGTACTCCCTGTGGTGCAGTGTGAGCGCTGTCTCGTCCACTGCCGCCACACTTCCCGGCCCTTCCTCTATCCCCTCACGGCTTCCTCCCTCTGAGGCCAACGTCCTCCCTTGGGACGTTGGCACACCTTAAAAGTGTATGGATCACCTTTTTCTCAGTACGGGCAGCTTTAATAAAAAGAACTTAAGTTCTATAAAGTATTTCAGTGCTTTATAAGAGCACCAGTTATATTGCACAAAGACACTTTGTTACACTGGGGCTATTACATGGTTTGGCCAGGATGTTGAGCCATCGCAGAGACTCCAACCTGGCTCCCCAAGTCAGCAGCTCATTCCGTTATTTCACATCTTTTTTATAGTAGTCAATGTTTTATGTGCATGTTGCAGATAAAGACAGTACATTTCATATAGGTGAAACCTATTGTATTTGCCTATGCTTGTCCTTTATTACTTGTCATACAATCTTGAAATGCATACCTACAGTTATTTTGACTGACTGACATCCCTTCAGGATGCACGCCATATGAAAACTACTCCTACATTTGATTTTATTAAAATGTTGTCTATGTAGAATGGCAACCCAGGCCATCCAAAGGGTGCACATGACTGACTAATGTGCCGCTCGTAGAGGAAACCTGGACTTTGTGCCTGCCTGAAACCCTGCTGGGTAATTGCCGCTGGTGAGGAGAAGCCGCGTTAGGGGAGAAAGCTGCTGCCACGGAGGACGGGACTGCGAGGCCCACCAGGCTGTGCGCGGATCACCTAGCACACCTGCCGCCTCTTCCCGTGCCTCCTCCCCTTATTCAACGTCCCGTATAAGACCCGGGGTAACAACGCGTGAGCGGGACGCGTGTGCGGGACACATCCTGGGACAAAGCCCGGACTAAGGGCGGGCCCTCTTAGGCCCTCATAGGCCAGCCTAGGTCGGGCCGGGCATATTATTTTGTTCTTTATGCTTTTGGTACTGGTTTCTACCTAGCCCTTGTTGCCCAAGAGTCCCCAGTAACCTATCATGCCTTCACCAACTTTGGACAAACCTATAGTGAAGCTGGGGGGGTCCAAGATTAGAACCCTGGATACATATTTCCCACGCTCCTTGGCGGAGGAAGAGAGAGACTTGGATACTGCCCTTGCAGAACACAGGGTTGAGCGCCGTCGCTCTATCGATAATCTGAAACGTATACCCCTGGTAGATACTTTAGACGGTGGCTCACCGCTGCTTGTTAGTGAGGAATCTTCTTCACAGGAAGGAGTACCTCTTTTGTTGAGGGAATGTACTGTTAGTCCCTGTCAACCTGTCGTCCAGGTTTCGAAGTCTACCCCTCCTACTAGCCCCTGCTGTACGGCTATTGATCTTACATCCCAACCTACCCATATTTCTAAATTAAGGAAAGCTAAGCCTAAATTAGTCACAGTGGCCGAGTTGCACGGCCCTCCCCCTAATAAGCGTAGAAGGAAGACGAGGGGAGGTAAGGGTAAATCTAAACTTCCCCATTCCGATTTTGGTAAACCTAGTAAGTCTGTTCCAGTTCCCGGTAAGTCTAATGAAGCTTTGGGTCCTGCTCCTCTCCTTACAAATAGCCTCCTAACAAATAGCCTGCCTACTTTACTGCCCCCAGTTGTCCCCCAGGGGAACCTAGAATTCTTACTCAGATCTCTGCTGCAGCCTATCAGCGAGAGTATTAAGAGAGTGGAGATCAGATTAACTATTCTTGAGGCTACACTAAGTAGTTTGAATTTGCAGGTCAATACCCTTGGAAGACCCCCTGAGACTATGCTTCCTCCCACCTTACTCCCTACCTCACAACTTCCCTTAGCCATTCCAGGACCAACTATGGTGACTTCTACCACTTCTACTTTGCAACCCCTCTTGGCAAAAACCAGTTCCCCCATGCCTTAACAAAACTATCATTCCCCCATCACTATCCGCAGGTATTACTCCCCCTGTTATAAACCCCAATGGGGTTGTAAATGGTGATGGTATTCCACCCCCTTTACCAGAGAAACCTGCCTCCAGAGTTCGGAGACCCGATCTTCCCCCCGAAGCTAATGATCTTATGGTAGTTATGGCCGGGGTTCCTCCCCTTGAGATGGGGGAAGGTGAGAACTTCTTCTCACTAAAAAACCAAGTAATCAAATGGTTGAACTGGAATAGACCTCTTCCAGCATATTTTAATAATGAAATCGTCATGGTAAGAAGGGTACCCTGGCTGGGTAAGACCAGGAAGTCAATAGTAGGGGACTGTATTTTGGTGAGTTTCAGAGACCCAAGGACAGTTCATTACATCTGCTCGGGGTCGAATAGATAATCTGAATCCACCATTCGGACCCTGCCGGTATCTTTTTTTCTTCCCCCCTGTACATATGCATCGTGACCAAGCCCAGGACAAATGGACAAGGGTTGATCGGAGGGGTAGATTTTGTGGGTACCCAGCCCAACCTGTTTTTCAACCACCTCTGACACCCTTCCATAATTATAATCGTTTTAATTGTCTGAGTGGCCTCAATGGTGTTGATTGACTGCCCACTGCTGTAGACCCTATTATCTCTTCTGATAAAGAGCCCATGGTAATGCCGGACAGCAGCCCTATTCCCATCCAAAATCTTGCAATGTCTCAAACTGCCCCGATAATTTCCGTGGTTTATCCAGTATGATTGGACCCTCTACTTGTCAATGTTTTAATCACCACGGTACCAGTGCCTATTCAACCCCTCACATGTTCCCCTGGTCTGAAGTTCGTAACCTGGAATGTTGCAGGGTGGAGCAGGCAATCGGTATCTCTGGGGTGGAATGAGATCCTTACCGACTTTGATATTTTATGTTTGCAAGAGACTTGGGCAACTGATGATATTGAACTTGATGGGTTTGTGTCTTATAACAACCAGGCAATAAGGTCAGGTATGGGTAGGGCTAAAGGGGGGTTAGTGATTTTTACATCAGTTAAACTTCCATTATGTTTGATCTCCTACCTCCCTGTGGGACACCACTCCCACATTTTAATACTAGAACATACTAAGGGTCATGTTTTAGTGGTGGTTAACCACTATAACAATCTGTTTGATGTCTCAGATACCTCGGTGGCAGAGGAGCTGGGTCCTATTTTGAGGAATTTGCGAAATGATGTCAGTAAACCAATTGATATCATTTTGGGTGGGGACTTTAACCTCCGTATTTGCCCATATTCCTTTACTAGAATTTGTGGATATGATGGGGATAACGGGGAAAACAGAGCACATTTTGTACATACTCCTCATGGTGACTCCTTTAATTCCCTCGTGTTGAATTTGGATCTTAGGATCCATCCCCCGGCTTCAGATGCGGATGGTAGGCCTGTCCCAACTTTTGTAGGACCCAACTCGTCTTCTGCCATTGATCATTTATTGGTTTCTACGCATTTTACTCCACAATGTACGGTTCCCGTCGTTACTGATCTTGGGGGTAGTGATCACCATGCGATCACCATGCTTATTTCTGCATGGGGGCCTCTTGTTAAGAATGATTACATGGTACTAGAAGATGCTACCCCATGTAGACAGAATGGATTCCGTATAAAGTGGAACTTGGATAACTCCGATAAATTGCAAGCTAGAATTATTAAAGAGGGGTTTGCTGAAATTCACAGTTGCCTTAATCCCGAGGCCCCTAACGGATGTATTATAACTTATTTTGTGGCACTTGGTGTTGCTGTAAAAAGGTGCCTTACCATTACTAAAGCCCGAATTAGGAACCAAAACGTGGGCTGGTTTGATAGCCTATGTGCTCAATCCCTGCGGGAACTCAAGCTGGCCTTAACAAAATCCCCGAGAGATAGAGAGGCCGTCAAATTACTTAGGCTTACCTACAAAAACAATCTTGTACGTAGGAAGCAGGAACTCAGGGAATCTGCCTGGGATGCCCTGAACCAAGCATCGGTGTTACGGGATAGTAGGCTGTTCTGGTCCACGGTCAACAGCCCTTTCCTTATCAATGAAGAGTTTCCCAAATTGTCAGCGCAGGTGAGCGAAGCCAATTGGGTTTCCCATTTTTCTGGCATTTTTAATCCTCCCGGGGGAGACCTTGACGGTCAAACTATTCCGACGTCAGAAACAAGGATACCCTTGGATATTACTCTATCTGAGGTGGTTATCTCCCTAAGTCAGAGTAAAGGAGGAAAGGCACCGGGAACCGATGGGGTCCCGGTTGATCTGTATAAATCTAACCCCAGTCTCTGGTGCCCACTCCTGACCCAGGTATTTAATGCATCAGTCCTGGAGAATACCCCTCCCACTTGGAGTGAATCCCTAATTCTACCTATTTACAAAAAGGGTGATAGAGGCGAGGCAAAGAACTACCGCCCTATCTCCCTTCTTGATTCCTCCCTAAAAATTATGAGTAGGGTTCTCCTGATAAGGTTGGAGGAGTGGGTTGAAGAAAACAATATCATGGCTGAATCCCAATATGGTTTCCGCAAAGGCTTGGGGACTACGGAGCAGTGCCTTAATCTTGACCTCCTAATAGGGAAATATACGAGAGCGAAACAAGGTTCCCAATTTCTCGGTTTTGCCGACCTTTCGAGCGCCTTTGACCTTGTGGACCATGAACTTTTGTGGTGCACTTTACTGGCCATGGGCGCCCCCTCGGCAATCATTCACTTTCTGGCTCGTCTCTATAACAAGCTGTCGGCCCAGATACGTTTTGGACCGTCGGGTGAATGTACTGAGAAAATCAGGGTGAAGTCAGGCATAAGGCAGGGCTGTGTACTGGCCCCCCTGCTATTTTCCCTCTTTATCAATTCTATTGAATCTGAACTCAAAAAGGTCCAGGCTGATCCCCCTCAAGTTGGTGGACGTCCCGTACCAGTTCTGCTTTATGCTGACGATACGGTGCTTCTCTCACGTACTCCAAATGGGTTACAAAAACTTATGAATACTTTTTATAATTTTATTAATGAAAGGAAACTGAAAATAAATAACACCAAGACCTTTATTATGGCCTGTGGTAAACGGATGAAGTCTGTTATGCCGTTCCATTTTAACAATCACAATATTGAGGTAGTGGATAGGTTCTGCTACCTCGGTGTTACTTTTAATAATAAGGGGACTTGGCCCCAGGAGATTTTTAATGTTAATGATAGAATGGCCAAAAGCTCATCTGGTATATTTCGTTTTGCTGCAAAGCTAGGAAGCCGCCGTATACCTGACATGGTAGACATTTACAGGTATAGATGTGCGTCTATTGCTCTGTACGGCTCTGGTATCTGGGGCTATAGTCAGCATAGGGTACTGCAAAATACTGAGAATGGGTTTCTTAGAAGATTGCTTTGCCTACCTCCTTCGGCACCTACTGTACTGTGCCATAGTGAGGTCTGTTTAAATTATCTGACCGATCTGATGGGATTAAGACCTCTTATGGTATGGAGGTCAATATGGGCTAAAGCAGAGACTACTTTCTCTAGGAAGATTATCACTGATTGTTTGAAGTTGGACAAAGTCCTTAAGATTCCTTGGCTAAGCTATGTCTCTTCTACTTATGGCGATGTGTTTAATTTTGACATCATTAAGGATCCTTATTGTGCCGTTACTGTATCGAAAAAGGAACTTAAAGATGTTTTCATCCAAACTAAGTCTGATATGCGTAGGTTAAAGTGTATTACCATGTCTACCTATGTATTCTATCACACCACTAAACCTGAAGTAAAGGGCATGCCTATGTATCTAAAATTCATAACCAAGCAGTCCCATCAGTTTGTTCTGACACGACTCAGACTTGGTATTGTACATAACTTAGTTGCCTTCCCGGAGATGAAATTTCCCAGCCATTCCCCCTGTCCTTGCGATGGTCAGACTAGGCAAAGTACGCTGCATTTCATGCTTATCTGCCCACTCTATATGCATCTTCGCCGTCTCTATCTTAAACCTATGTTTTTAAGATTTTCAGTGTATACTATTATCCAAGCCATGGAATTGTTATTTGCACTTGACTCTGCAGACATCTGTTTTTTTACTGCTACTTTTTTACTCAAAGCTATTTCTCACAGGAAAAGTCTGGTGTTTTAACTTTCTGAAATTCTTCATTTCTGAGTTATTGTTTCATTATAATGTTTGTATTGCATTTTATTGTTCGCTTTTGTGATTGTTTTTAATAGTCGAATAAAGCTTGGAAATTGAATTGAATTGAATTGACTGACTAATCTCTTAGTTCAATATTGGCATTGTCAGGGAGGGTGGAAGCATGAACGTTTAAAAATTCAGGTTTGAAAACTATTGCTTAAATATATAGATCTGCACTGATTTAGTCTGATGTGCTACTAAGAAGAAACTGTTCGGCATGTAAATAAAATACATTTTTGAAGAGATTTTCATATTTTACATGTTTATTGCAGAATGCCTTAAAAAGTGAAGGTGGCCCAGAAGTTACCTGTGCAGAACACCCGAGTTAATTGCTTTCTTTCATGTCGATTAAATTGTAAATGACATGTTTTCCCGGTTTGAACAGGGGGCCGCATGCAAAGGTCAGAACTACGCTTGCGGCCCCCAGACCATAGATGTACAGGGGCGTTCTAGTGTAGACTGTACAGCTGTTCTGGCTTCAGTACAGCATAGCTGCTAGTAAAAGAAAAAAACACTAGAACGCAGTTAATGCTGACTTTGTCATAAACCCTTTTTTTCTTTACTTTTAGCCATTTGCAACATAGCTTAAAAACATTGGCAAAGAAAACAGATTTCACATAGGCAAAACCTATTGGCTTTGCCAATGCTTGTTTAATGCTGATCTGTTTTAATAGTCTACCTTGTTCCTTGGGCAAAGCACTCTGATACGTTGGTTTGTCTTGTTCCTGCTATTAACTGCAAATAAAGATACACATTACTGTAACTTCTTTGACATGTGGGCTATGACTGTTGAAAGAGTAACTGAATGGTTTGAGACCTGGATGTGTTTTCGGTTTAATTGTACTCTGTCTGCTTAAACATGAATAATGCTGTTTCCCCACGATCCTTTCTATGATAATCATTGCAGCCAGCTTTATGTATTCAGTCCTCTGTTTTTTACAAATTCCCTCGAACCTCTTTCTCGATAAGCATTTCTGCTACTGTCACATTCATATACTCTGTAGTGTTAATGGAACTAATGTGATCACCTTCTGACAGTGCTATGAATCACCATAATTCTTCGACCTTTGACACACTTTATTATGCACTTGTTCATGCAGCCTCTTGAAATGGATAAAAATTGAGCTATACTTGTAACAGAATGAATGTTGCAATAATGCTGGATTATTTTGTTAAATTCAATAAAAATCTGATTTCTGCCGTAGATCTAGTGTAAGGTTAGGAAAGTTGTTTCATTGTGTGACCTTTGGCATACTGTGATCATTACAATGTTTCTAAATATTTCCAATGATGGACGTTATATTAATTGTTTTTGTTTCTTTTTCTCCCCCCCCCCTCCCCCCACACACCTTACTGCTGTTCCTTCAGTGGAGCCTGAGGGTACCGCCCCAAGGTAAGTTTAAATAACTTTCTTCCTGTCAACACATCTTCCTTTAAGTAACCTCCGCGGCTTCATGAGTTAGAAATTATGAAGGGATCGAAATTATGGCAAACAAATGGCATTTATTTTTTTGTACTTAACTTGATTTGTGGGAGCTGCACAAGTACAGCAAACAGAATCTAGAATAGACAATTGGTGACCTCAAATGAGCCGTTTTGCACCCACAAAGAGCATGCATTGGAGAAAAAAGTATAACAATATATATTTGCAAAGGGCAAATATGACTGTCTTTTAGAAATGAAACTACATTCATTTGAAATCTCCAAACTTCCGAAAAAAATTGAAATTTTGAAACGGATGTTTGTTTCTGAAATAAAATTTTCGTAATGTGTACACTTGTTTCTTTGTGACGTTTTGAGATTCAATTCATAGATTTTTTTTTGGGGGGGGGGGCAGGTTTCTGTAGTGATTTAGGGGGGGGCACAGAAGACCAGGTTAAAAACCACTGCTTTAGAGCACTCATAGGTTGCAGGCAAGGTGGTACTGGAAAATACGTCAAAAACCTACCAATACACTTGCCCACTTTTCCAGATCTGCCCTCTTTACATTATATGCATGCCCTGTCTTTAGTTTTATTGGTTTTAGTACACTAGTACTAAGCAAAGAACATTAGTGTACTAGCCAAATCTGAGCCTAGATTGTCCAGTCCTGAAGCTACTTAAATGGATGTGGATATTTTTACAGCGCTCATTGGTATTAACTAAGCGCTCCTCACATTTGTCTGAATGATGGTACATGCAATTTGAATGGATGAGAATAACTGGGGAGAGGATGGCTTAAAATACTGCACAAATACTTTAATTGATACAGTGCTCTAAAGAGCAGATATATAATTCACCCGAAGCCACTGAAATTCAGCAGTTCTTGTTACCATGGCTTATAATTCACACCATGACTGTCAACTACTATGTTAACTTGATAGCTCTTTTCTTGCTTTCTGTACAGTTGGCAAAATAGAGTTTGAATCATGGTGGGCAGTGCTAGTTTGTCATGTTTTGTGACCAAAACTAGGAAAATGTCAGTGGTTTTGCACATTTGAGCTAGGACCAAAACCCTGTTTCAAACTTTTTTTTCCACTGAATTTCTGTGCAGTTTAAATGATGTACTTTATTTCAAACCCCGCGCTCCCCCAACCCCAGTCTAGGCCCCTGGGCAAGCCCTGCTCCCAACTTGCCACAGGTGTCTATCCGCCCTGCTGTGCACTATGTAGGTAGGCCACAGGGCTTGGCCTTTGCCAAGGCCCTTCGCCCAGACATCTACCACGGGCATAACCCCTATTGCTTATGGTCTTTGCAGTAGATATTCCTGCTGTTTGCTATTGCTTCTCTGCCATTTTCCTAAAGCAGTCTGTTCAGCCAACTGCTCGACCCTCTTGTTAAAGTGAAAATGTTTGTTCTTAACTCTGTTTTGAGGAAAAAGGCAGGGTTTCTGGTGTAAGCCAATCAAAAACTGACGGGTCTGTCTTTTTCCAAACCTGTGAATGTTGGAGAAAGTCCAGGCTTGTTGCTAGGCGTGACTAGGTCTGTGGTCTGGCAACTGGGATGCAGACCAAATGTACTTTTTAAAACTTTATTAAGTTTTACCTCCAAATGTTTGTTTGAATCCAGGGCACACCAGAGAGGATTATTTAGGTTCATATATATATATTTTTTAAACTATCCATTTTGCTTCATTACATCTGCCTAACCGCTACCATCAGTTTATCTTTACTTCTGTATAACACGGACATAGATGATTACAGCATTGAAGGTGTTTGACATGCGTGATAGAAAATAAAGAGTTATCAAGTTGGAAGCAGCTCATGGATAGACGGAAAATAGGATGAGCAAAGAGTGCCTTTTCTTTAGATAAGTGTAGAATCTTTTTATTGACCCATGGATTCCTGAGTTCCTTATAAAAGGAACCCCACTTACTACTTAAGTAAAAATATTGTGTAAAGCTAACTGGAAATATGCAAAAAATAAAACCAAAATAAGGGAAGCATGAACACTTTGATGCAATTGTATCAATCATTGATCAAGGTAAGTACTTACATTTTAAAACAAAACTGTTTATAAATTGTTTTTAAAGGGAATCGTTGTTTGTGAACCTCATTGGTCCAAATGGAAACGCCCCGATACCTTTTTGGATCTTTATAATTTCCCCTTAAATTTAGTGGCAGAAGATAATGTTGAATAATACACTGCCTTTGGTCCATTTATTCTGTAACCCTCCCCCCCCCCCCCTCCCCCCAATGTAGCACTTCAAGTTATAGCCAGTAAAATTGTTTTCACATTTCGTCTATCTGGTGTCCAATCAGGGAATATCATCCACGTATAACTTAATCTTTGAGAAACCCAGGACCGGTTTGGACACTTCATTATGGAAACAAATATTTTGCACCAAAGGCTCAATTTAAAAAAAGACAAAAGAATGGGAGAAAGTAGACAAACTTGGCGAGTTTCTTTATTGTGGAAAACAAACTAGTCGATTATGGTTACCTGAGCGGAAGTACTGTAATAGTGATGCAAATGATTTTGAGAGCTGGGCAGGAAATTTGCATTTTTCCAAGATTTTAAACCAGAACTTTCAGCTCACAAGATCAAACGCTTTTTCTGCATGAGGAAAATTATTGACCATCAATGTGAAGTTGTAGTGCCGCACCCGTGATAGGGTCCGGTTCCACGTACCGTCAGCAAGAGAAGCGTCCCGTCGGTACGTGGAACCGGACCCTATCACAGGTGCGGCACTACAACTTCACATTTCAACTCGGGTCACCACCTGACACTCGGCGTTCACCCAACAGTAGCGGGATATTTATAGAAATTTTATAAATTTTGGATAATGGCCACCGGGTTGACGCCTTGGAAAGAGATCTAAGACGACACTTTCCGTTCTTTTTTGAACTGTTTCCTACTTGGGGTTTTGCAATAGTAATTCCAACTTAGAATTCGCCGCATCAACTGGATCTACTCATGACCTTCTGGAATTAGGTTGATATTTCCCTATCAAGATCACGAGCCTCGACTTAGCGAGTAAGAGATTACTTCCTGGTCATCTAATTTGGTTGACCCACGAATTCTGCCCCTTAGGAAACCTATCTCGCCCTGACGAAGTTCCTTAAGGCAAATGGGAAACGAAACGCGTTGGCTGTGCCTTTGCTACACGAATAACCTTTGAATAAAGAAGAAGATATTTATAAAATTACTTTTGTTACGGACTTCATTTGAGTGCACCTTCCATTCTGTTTCTTTGCATTGTGGTAGATAATACATCCTATAGCAGCGGGTGTTGGGAGAGATTGCACCACTCTAACCTCTGAGAACTTTAAGATCCGTTGTGCTTGACCTTGTCTGCTGCTTTTGGTCCTTTGGTTATACAGTCTGTTTTGTTGTCCTACATCAGCTGAAGCTCTGTCGCATTAACCTTGTTTTTGCTTTTTTTCAGTATCAACGGCTCAAAGCGGAACTGGAAGAAATGTTCCCAGGCAAGCTGGCGATAGTAAGTATTATTTTCTGCGGAAGCATCTCTTAAAGGCAAGATTTAGTGTAAAGCTATTCATCAGATTAACTTGAAGACCTATTTTTTTTAAATCTTTTTTTTTAATGGCAGTGAATTGGATGGGGTGAGGGTCAATGCATAAGTGGCCTTGGAGGAAATCATATAGATTATGAACATTTTCTGATGCATATTTAAGCAGATTTAAAATGGATAATTTTAGACTATTTTAGATTCTGGTGCATACGTTTTTAGTAGTGGGAATGATAAGGGAATATATGTTGGACTATCTTAAATGTACGCTTTCTACAGAGGTCTTTAGTTTCCAGGCCTTGAGTGAATTCTGGGTGCTCCTGTTATTTAATGGGCTGCGTTAATATTTCATCGATTGTGTTTAGATTTGAGACCACTTGTGGATTCTTAGCTGCACAAACTGAGCCCCACAAATGGATATTTTAAGAATTGTTTGGAGGGAAGGTACGCACTGGAAGAAGACTGATAAGTACTCAAAAAAAAAAGATTGTGGCTGTATCCGTTAGCTGATGGAGTCATGTAGAACTCCATAGGTGGAACCAAACTCAAGTTTGCCACTAGTCTTAAATGCATTATTTTATAATGCATGTACCTATATGCTTAATTAAACACAATCTTAATAGTCTCTCACCATAAGTGGTAGTTCATTCTTCTTTAATGTGACCTTTGCTCTCTAGTCTAATGCCAAACATTTCACCAGCTCCCTTCACTTTGTCAAAGGAATGAATCTGCCAATTTCCCAACAAAAGTTAGAAAGTACATAATCTGGTGTCCGTGTAGACGATGCAGGTTCTGTAGCTTAGCAATGTGGCGTGGACACACCAGGGTGTCTGTTTGCTTTAAATGCGCATTTTCATTGTTTGCGCCAGGCGCACCTTTTAAAAGGTGCGCTCAACGCAAACAATGAAAATGTGCTGCATTATGGGGAGGGCTCTGCCCCCGGGACAGCTATGAACTCGTGCTGCCCTTGGGGCAGCGCATTCCTGTGAAAAACAGAGCGGCTGCTTTCAAGCTGCTCTGTGTTGTCACGGTGCTGGCGGCTCCCGCCCGCACTTTCAAAGGGGATTGGAGATCCCATTGCAGGTGGGTGCAGTCACTGACTGCACCCGTCTCGAAGAGGATGTCTGAATGGTCCATATGACCCCCCTTTCCTGCCTCCAGGGGGCTGCTCTCAGGGGGTGCCCTGACAGTGCACTACCTTTTATGTGGCGCACTGTCACTGCGTCTCCTGACAGCTTCTTTGCTTATGCGCCCGTGTCTGTAATACGGCGCGGGAGAGAGGCACAGGGATTCCCTCATTTGCATGGGACACGTCCTCATGCAAATGAGGGAACGTCCCCTGCAGATTATGCTGACGCTTTAGGTTTACAAGTGCTATCGGTATTACATGGCCACTTTCTGTATTACTAAAGTGCCCTGGGGGCACTCAAAGCTGGCGCAAATGCCCACTTCGTCCTCTGGGCACTCTATGGAATACGGCCCCAGGTGAACAATATTAAGGTCTACCCATTTTTTAAATGTATTTTATTTTAATAAAGATGACCATACTACATATTTGTGATGATATGTATTGCAAATTCGTTTAATTGAAATAACTAGATAGATTAGGTTTTATCTAATCCGTTTGTCCCTTACCAGCACGCCTATATATCGGACTATTATATGCTAATCTTTTGAATCACACATATGCTGTTATTATGTTTGTGTATTCCGGTGTATGGTGAAGTAAAATGAAGCAATTTTCATATACGTGATGACCATTTGCTTTTCTTTCTCTCAGACTGGAGAGGGTACTCCAACATCAACAGGGTGGTTGGAGGTCACAGTTGAAGGTCAACTGGTACATTCCAAAAAGGTAAGTTTGGCCTGCTACACACTAAGACTTGATTTTTCTTGTTGTGGTATACTTTCGTTGCGAATGTGCAGGATGAACTCTCATACATAAGGCGCAAAGTGGCACATGCATGTATTTAACTTGCCTTCTGATTGGGTGAACACTGAAAATTGAAACTAAAATGGTTTGCTTGTTTGTTGTCTGCAAATGCAAGACCTGCAGACAGCCCTGCCTTGAAAATAACTTGCTTACAATAAAGAACATGGTGGCAGCACAGTTTGATATATAACATAACCCTTTGAATTACTACACATAGAAATTTCTAGTGCATTAAACTATTGATTAAAAAGCTTGTGGTAGTGTTAAACCCTGCAACCCTCCCCCCACCCCTTTAAGTTTCCTTTTTTGATTTTTCAACCTGGGAATTCAGGCAGAATGTGTTTCACCAGTATTCGTAAGCAGTTGCTTGATAACTTGCTTACCATCCAGATAAGAGGAAGCCTTCAAGCTAAGGATACAGGGCTACCTAAGCCAAACCAAAGTTTGCTCCCCTCAGTATATTTTTTCAAAAACACACTTACAAAACTCTATATCACCCATGTTAAAGTAGAGTCCCCAACTCAAAAGAATAGCAGACCTTAATGTCAAAATACTAGAAAATTATACTTTTAAACGAATTTTAATGTGATAAAAATCTAAAATATAGCAATGATTAAAATCTAGTACATACAACCATGGAAACATATTTTGCACAACACTAAAAGGAAGAATTCTATCAGACCAAATGAGTGTTTTTGACTTATTCACTAATCTTCATCGGGCACATGTGAAGCTTATTTCTCATAAGAATTATCCGTGCCAGCGTTTCGTTAAGTTTTGGTGGATAATGTAAATGGGCTCCACATACTTCAGGACTAAAATATCTTCCTTACAGTTAGAGCACATTACAATATCTGCAAAATAAACAGAAAAACAATTAAGTCCATCATTAATAACATGAACAACTTCCAGATACTTCAACTAAAGCAGACCGTTTCTTTTTATTTTAAAGAAAAAAAACTACATTTGTAGCCCTGTAATGGTATGCAAATCGTTATGTACATTATTACTATGTGCACGGTTTATATACATACAAATAAAAGTAGTCATTTATCTGGCATCAGTGGACATTCTGGTGCTTGTCTTTAAATTTTCATCCCATCTATTTTAGGGAGTATACCACCGTTAATCCTTCTCATACATCTATAATTACAGCAGCACCCCACAACACACAGACTTTTTCACCTTACCAACCAGACTGAGTCAGTATCTCAAATTCTACACCTTCATAAATCCTATCCCACCACATAGGAATCACTAAATTATTATCCAATAACTTAAAAACCTAGCACTCCACCTCAAGACTTTTTAATATTGAGAAAATATAACCATGGTCCTATGAATAAGGTCTCTATATCCCGTCATATAACAATAGTGGTAAATATTCCCTATTTTCACCTCCTCTCACCTGGTCTGAAAATGCCACAAAAGTTGGATTGATATGTTTTCCAAAAGTGTAAGGCCTCATATGTTGGACATCTCCTATCCACTGGTCATTCTTGGGAGAAATAAGTGTAATGTGCCCAGTGACATGTAAAGAAGAAGTGTACAGGTCTAAAAGACACACTGTTTGTTCTGATGAGAATTCCTTTTTTTGTTTCGCAATATGTTCCTACATGGTTATATGTACTAGACTTTAATCATAACCATTATAAATAATGGGGTTAACCCAATAAGTCAAGACTGACCTGGGTATAGACCGGAATGAAGAGGTGGTCTGTGACCAATTATTTAGAAAGTAAAGTTCAAGTCTTTAAACGGTCTGTATTGTGTAAGTACTGTAATACTGATATTAAATATGTCAATGAACTATACAATTATACTCTTAGTTAAGAGTACATGTATTGAGAAACCACACAAGTAGCAATAGAAACGCTCTGGTTAAATCCCTTCTTCCATCTAAGGAGTCGAATACCCAGTCCCATTTATGGAACGCCCCCATTAAGGGCCACTATAAATGTGGGAGTTGCAAGGCTTGCCCTTTGACTAAAGAAACTAAATCTTTCTCACATAACGATTTTACATACACCCTCAAAGAACACACTAACTCTAACTCTTCGGGAGTTATATATGCCATTCAATGTCTTCCTGTAAATAGGCCAGACGACACAGAGAATAAAGTGCCGAATTTTACAACATTGTAGCAAGATAAGATGCGCCACACAGGGAGCCTCATTGTCTGGCTTGAGCACCTACAAGCCTTGGTAGCCGCAACTGGTGTGGAGAACGAAGACCGGCAAACTTGCCAGCATCAGGAGAGTCAGAGCAGGCCCAAGCAAGCAGGGGAGCCCACTGAAGCAAATGAAACCCTTGAGAGATCTCTCCTGCCGAAGGCACAGGAGTCACAAGAGGACCTCGGGCAGATCTTCAAAAATGGAGGCCCACGATGCAAGGACTGCAGGGAGGACGCTGATCTTCAGGAAGTGAGGTGCCAGAAGCTAGAGATTCTTGTATCCCGAAGATCTCTTGAATGCAGAGCTAACAAGCCTTGGCAACGGCAAGTCAACGCGGTGTACATGGGTTTGGTGCCTGCAGTTCTGACGAGGGGTACAGCCCTCAAAATTGCAAGGAGAAAAGGCCAGGCTTCGGAGTTTCAGAACCACAACCTTTGTTGCTGAGCCTTACGAAGTCCGTAGGACGACCGGAGCAGTGGACTGGTCAGCTTTGTTGCAGTACCTGCAGATGCAGGGGAGTGACTTTCATTACAAGAGAGATTTCTTTGGATGTCCTTGATGCCCACAGGTCTACTGGAGAACCTGGATGAAGCACAGATGATGCAGAAGACTTGAAGAACAACAAGACCAGGAGTCTTCCTTGTAGCAGTCTCTGTTCCAGTCGAACTACAAGTGTCCTATCCAGACGCATAAAGAATGATGTAGATTCAGGGTTGAATTTTCTCCCATGATGAATCTGAGGACCGAAACACAGGGGACCCCCTAAATACCCAATGGAAAGGATTGAAACCAATTGGGTTTCCTTCCCAGAAGAGTGGCTGGACAGAAGGGGGAAACACTCCTCTGTCCTTTGTCCAGTTTCGTGCCAGAGTGGGGCACCATCTGGGCCATTCAAAGCAGTCTGGTGGCGCTTTCCAACGCCCCCACCCTGCACAATACACCAAGTCCTGTGACAGGAAGCCTATTCTACCTTCCCCTGCTCGAGCCTGGCTCAGCAGCAGGAGGTGATAATCATGTCTGTGGTTGGCAGCAGCACTCTAGTTTGCTGGCAGGCCTGAAAGCCTGTTACCAAGAGTGCAGGGGAAGGGTCCCCTAAGGGGCCTCCAAGTATATGGATCATACTGCCAACACTGAAATAAGTGTTTGGGTATGATTCCAACATGTTTGATACCAAACCTGACCAGGTTCGGTGCAGCCACTATATAGCTGGACAACTCATAATGACTGTCCACCATGTCTTAAAATGGCTGACTGCACTTACAAAGCCTGGAGAATCGACTCTGGGGTTTGTAGGGGTGTCCTGCTCATGCAAGGGCATCCTCACACTCATAACCAAGCATCCTACCCTCAGGACTGAAGAGCCTGCAATGGGGTTGACTTCTAGGTTTTAAGTGCAGTGACCTTGGATATAAGGAAACATATCTATTGTGAGAGGTGCAAGTACCAACTCACACAGGCTGCAATGGCAGGCCTGTAAGCCATGTAATTGGGCTCCCATGGGTGACACAATACATGCTGCAGCCCATGGGAGACTCCTGGTGTACCTATGCAATGGCAACCATATCATACAAACTTATAAGGGTACACCAGTTGCCAATTGTGGAGGTACTAAAGTACTTTCCGTGTCAATTCAGGGGAGACCGCACAATTGCTGGGTTCCTGATTAGCAGGATCCCAGCAGACTAGATTAAAAACACACTGACATCAGGCAAGAAGTGTGGGTAACCATGAAAGCAGATCCTACTTTCCTACACTGATGGTCCAGGCTTCTACCTCCAAAACAAATCCTGGGGTGTTCCCTACCACAACTGGATAGGAAATCCAAGAGGTGGCTGGTGGAAAAAGAAAATCCTCTGTTCTAAGCTAGTCTTGCACTGTGGTCTGTGTACACCGCATGCTTATTGGGCCAATAATCCGTACTGTATGAGATAAGTTGTGCAAGTGCTGCATTTGGTCTTGGAGGAGGCCCGAACCATGCTCTCTCAATCTATTGCTGTCAGGAGAGAGCTGCAGAAAAGTTCACAATCTGGTGCAGATTGGATACGACCAATTCATTGGGCAGAGTCATTGCTTCCGCGGTGGGAGTCCAATGTCATGCCTGGCTGATAACTATTTGCTTTTTGGGAGATGTCCAGGCATCTCTTATGGACATTCCCTTCGACGGCACGTGTTTTGGCAACACAGTGGATTTGGCAATTGAAGACTTCAAAGAAAGTATTGGCACTGCTAGGTCGTCTGCTCCCCATGGTCCCATGACAGCCACTTTCTGCTTTCTGTCGGTAAGCCAAGAGCACTTTGTTTACTGTGTTCCATTTTGGCGTTAACAGCAGCCCATCTATGGTAGTAAAGAGTTTGTCTTCTACCTACCTTGATGACTGGTTGTTTAAGGAAGGATCGCCCCAGGCAGTTCTCCCAGCACCAGACTATGGCAGACCTTCTGAATTTGCTGGGGTTCACCTTCAACACGCCGGTCACACCCGACTGTCTCTCGGGAGCTCTTTCATTGGGACTGTCTGGCTGCAGTACAGTTTCAATCCCATCCTCAGGCTCTATCCTGGATTACAGTGAGACTGAATCAAAGACAGCTGTTTCTCATTGGCTCCCTGCATCTTGAGAGTAAAGCGTGCCCATTGGCATATGCAGGCTGTTCATTGGGATCTAAAGTCCCAGTGGGCACAGCATCAAGAGAATCTCTCCGACCTAGTCCATATAGCAGAGGAAACTGTAAAGATTCTGCAGTGGTGACTCAGACCACTATCAGGTAACCGGCAAACCCCCCTCCCTTCCCCACCCAGAGCTCCCCATAGTGACAGATGCATCACTTCTGGGTTTAAGGAGGGCCATCTTTGGCAGGTGGAGATGAGAGGACTCTTGTCTCATGTGGAGTATCCGCACCACATCAGTCTGTAGGAAATGATGGTGATTTGCTTGGCATTTAAAGCCTTTGTTCCTTCCTTCATGACCAAGCTGATTCAACTGTTCACTGATCACACCACTTGTATGTTATATTGCAACAAACTGGACTGGGTGGACTGGGTGGGATAACAGGCCCTGTTTGAGAGGCCCTATGTCTCGAGACATGGCTGAATTGCCAGGGCATTTTCTTGGTGGTTCAACATCTGGCAGGCTCTGAATGCCAAACTACACGAAGTTCACCATCTATGCGTCACGTACCACCTCCAGATGGAGAGACTATCTATGATCCAAGATCTCTTCAGAGTTTGGGGAGAGCCTTAGTTGGATTTTTTCATCGTCGCAGAGAATACACGTCAGTGCTTCAGTGCATTGGAGTTTCCAAGGCGGCTCTTGTCTTCAGGCATTGAGTACTCCTTCTGCCTTTACCACTCCTGCCCAGAATTCTCGAAGATCTGGAATAACTGCGTCTATGTAATTTTCTTGCCTTAGAATTGGGCAAGGGGAGTCTGGTGTCACGAACTCCTGAGCACAAGCATCTGTCCTTCGATGTGGCTGCCCCTTCAGGAGAATCTTCTGGCACATCTATTGTGCAGGGTGCTGCCCCAAAAGCTGCGCACTCTAGATCTGCTTGCGTGCAGATTGAATGGGAACAGTTTTTGATCTCCCTCTGGAAGTGTCATTTTGGCAGCCAGGCGTGCCTCAACAAAAAAGGTATTCCTACAAATAGGAGAAATTTGTGGTTTGGTGTGCTGCAATCTATTGATCCTCTATCTGCACCCTTGTCTGAAGTCCTTTGCTCTATCCCTTACCCGGCAAGGCCTTGCTTTGAGCAAAGAGAAAGGGTATCTTTTCTCCATCTCTCCTTTTTGAAATTGCTGGATCAACCCTCCCTGTTAGTCCTTCATTGTGACTCATTTATTGAAAGGTTTGCAGCACGTATTCCCCCTACACCTTTCATTATGCCCCATTGGGATCTTAATTTAGTTCTCACTTTCTTATTGTGTTTTCCATTTGAGAGCCCATGCACAGCTGCCCTCTAGCACGGTTTACCACAAGTTTTCCTTGTGGCTATAGGTTCTGCCTGGAAGGTTAGTGAAATTAATTGGCTCTCTTAACCCCAAGCCCTACCAGGCTCCCCGCCCACACGCACACCAAAAAACAGCTTATCTGGAAAAAAGGTAGGGTCAGTGCCGCCTCCCTGCCCAAGGTGGATCAACATTTTCGTGGGGTTGGGGTGGGGGGTCGGGCTTTGCAAGGAATAGGAGAGACTCCACCTCGTGGATTCAAAAACAATTCCTGTTCTATAAAGATTGTATATAAAGACTTTCGGGGGGACTAGTGCTTAATTTGAGCCAGTGGTTTCCGGTGCCGGCACTGGCACTTAATTGTCATCACTGGCTCTAGAGACAGTCCACCACATGGTGGCGTTGTCTGTCAAATTGTGAGATGAGACCACTGTGTTGAAGTCAAAATATATTTAAATGAATATCTGCCACTCACACCATTAATATAGCTTTGGGTGGCCTGGAATGTTCCAATTTGTCACACTTTTAGGAGTGCGATGGTTAGGAGTTGTATTGGTACAGTCATTGGCGGCGCTGGCAAGGGCTGTGGGCGGAGCAGGCTGCAGTAGCCTCAAAGTAGTGCCTGGCACTTACTGTTTTTACAAATTAACACCAGGGTGGACTATACACTCTTTATTGGATTTGTGGGTGGGAAGAAAGGAGACGACTAGTGCCATCTCCAGTTGGATTGTCTTTTGTAAGAAAATCTGCACGCAGTGGCCAAGGAATGCCCCCTGAGGGCTTGCATGCTCATTCCACCAGAACCAAAGTAGCAACTACTGCGTTAGCTAGAAGTCCCAGTCCTGGATGTCTGCCAACCGGTAAATAGTCTAAATATCGAGTTTTTTATTTCGACCTACAAGAATATCGAGTTGGAAATATCATAGGGACAGAATATCAAAATCAAGAATATAGACCAGAATATCGATCTGAAGGGAAGAACATTTTTTTTTTGTTAATATCGAAGTTAGTAATATCGATAGCAAAAATATTGATGTTACTAATATCGATATTAATATTAGTGTTATGTATTTTATATGTTTGTCTTTAGAATTTGTGTTAATTATTGTACTAGTTTTATAATATATGTATTACATTTTTAGAAGTTAGAAATTATGCGTTTTAGTACTGAAGCGGGTTGTGGGTTTATAGGGGAATAGGGTAGGAAGTAATTTAATTATATTTTAATTACATTTTTTTATTAGTATTTTTTAAATACATTTTACGTTTTTATTCTGTAGCGGGTTGTGGGTTTGTAGGGGAATAGGGTGGGAAGTAATTTATTTGTAAATAAGTAATTATTTATTTTTTATTTATTGGTATTGATTAATTTTATGTTAAATTATAATTGCAATTTGTTTTATTAATTGCTAATTCATTTTTAATAATTGATTGGTAATTATAATTAGTGTATTTTATTATTTAAGTGTGTTGTGAGGTTATAGGGCAATAGGGTGGGAAGTAATTTAATTGTAATGAAGTAAATATTTATTTTAGTGTTGAGTATTGAATCATTTATTGTTAAGCAATTAAATGGTAATTGTTTAATTTTTTTGACTAGTTCATTAATTGGTAATTTTGATTTTTAATTTATTGGTATTTATCAATAATTCATTAATTATTAATTGCTAAATGTTTAATACTTGTTTCTTGGTACTGAAAATTATTTTTTGTTGTAATATTTGGTAATGCATTTTTAATAATTATTTAATTGTATTTATCATCAATGTAATTAATTATTAATTGGTAATTATTTTTAAATTCATTTGTAGTAAATTAATTAATTTTACTATACATTTTTACAGTTTTTTAATAGAAATTAAGTTATTTTAACCCATACGCTAGCCAACACTTACCCTACTATTGTACTTTCTGGAGTTGGAATAGTAATTTTAACCCCGACACTATCCAACACTTTCCCTACTGTTGCACTCTCTGGAGTTGGAATTGTATTTTTTACCCCTACCCTATCCAATATTTACTGTTTTAGTTAATGTATTGTATAATTAGTTTATTTAGATTTTTTAAAATAATTTGGTATATATAGTTTTGATATTTTAATTTATATTATTGGTGTATGTATTGATAATTTATAAAATGTTTTTTAACAATTTATCATTTTTTAGAATAATTGTAAATACGTTTATATATATATATATATATATATATATATTATATATGTATGTTTAATTTGGTTTACATTATATGTATTACTTATAATTTGAAACATATTTTTAACTGTTTATTTTAATTATATGTATTTATTCAATTTTACATTATTTTTAAACATTTTAAAAACAATATTTTTGACCGATATTTTTTTTCACTATTTTTGTGCTTACCATAATGTAAATAGAACTTTGATATTCTTGACATTGATATTCCTTCTCCGATATTTTTGCTGTCGATATTATGTTAGACATTCCAGCGAGCCAACAACATGGGCATTACTGCACCCATATGCCAAGCATTACTGTCTGGGCAGTCTGGTTTGAGATGGGCATTTTTCCCGTTCTGACTTTTTGGTCTAACAGATTTGCAGACCCACCCACAAGGAGGGATTGCTTTGGTATGTATTCTAAGGTAAGGAATCTGCGGCTGGAAATCTCTCAGCTGAACAAGTTACTTAACTTTGGGAACCCTTATCTTAGACTCTATCTAGTTGCAGCTTCCTTACTGGATTACCCTCCCCCATCTGCGTCAGATCCTTCAGGACTTCATGTTGGCACACTGGTAATGCAGCTTAGTATGGCTTTGTGCTTCTGCCGCAGAGTAGTTGCAAACTGAGGAACATGGCCTTGGGTGGTGCCTTTATAGACAACCCCACATATTGCTTCCAGTGCAAGCAACCCCACGCGGAGCCGACCGGGGCGCCTTCTACCGGCACGGAAGGGGAGTGCTCCAAAATTTGCAGATCCACACTGATGCCTGGAGATTAGTCTCGGGTAAAGAATGTGTAGCTAGTTAGTCTCTATCAGATAAGGCGTTACTTGAGTTAATTAACTGCGTATATACATATATGTAATTATTCATTTTTTTTTTTTTTTTTTTTTTACACCTACTGGCAGTCACCAGTTGGTAGGTATATTTAGGGCAGAGTTTCTATCAAAAAGTCAATTTCCAGGTGCTTATAATCTGTGGAGCTGCTTGATGAATAGCCTTGAAATTTTCCCCCAAAATGTGTCTTGTACTTCAGATGGAGTCTGCGAAAGTTTCCATGTGTTTCGTGTAGCAGGTGCTAGAAAAAAAGGGGGGTCAAAAAAATTTGCTTTTTCCCTGTTAATTCCCAAAGGACCTATGAACACGCCTACAGCTCAAGCCACTGGAAGTAATTACACCAAATGTAGCAGGAAGCTAGTTGTTGGCACGCAGTTCGTAATTTCTGTATTATGGTGTAAATACGTTCAGTAGTTTTGGAGATATTAACTGGAAAACATGTTTTTTTGGGGGACCCAGATTACCCACAAATCCAACAGTCCTCCTGCTGTAATCTGATTGGCTGCCAACACTTCAACCAGGATGTGTTTGCAGCCATCTTGGGACTTGGCTTGAAGCAGAGTCCTAAAAACAAAACAGAATAAAGAAAGGGTGGGTAGTGTAGGAATACCCTGACCCCCTAGGAGTGGTGGCAGGGTACCACAGGGACCCCACCGGGTCTTAAAAGCATTTTAAATAAAATCTTGCCTTGGTCACAGGTGGATCGGCTGCAACATTGGTGGGAGGTGCATGGTCTCCTGCGTGCTTGTCAGGAAGCCCCGGGGTGTGCCAAATCCTGGGAGCATGTAAAAAAATTAAGAGGGTGCAAGGTGCTTCCCTCCTAGTGTTTATAAAACTCTGGGGACCACCACCCCCCCAGGGTATTAACAATAAAATATGCAGAGGGCAAACAGACCCCCTGCAACCCCATGGACCGCCACCTCCCCGGGGCAATGTACAAACAAATGGAGGGGGTGCATGCAGCCCTTAGTCCCAGGGACCGCCACCTCCCCAAGTCTATATATACAGAATTTGCGGGCCTGTCGGTTCCCGTGTTAAAAATAAAAATTATAAAATTACATTGCGATATCGATGATGAAAACAGCCTGGGGAGTGGGTCCTCTTGACCCTTCTCCCCCAAGTAAAAAAAATAAGGTCTGGCCCCTGGGGATGTGGTCCCTGGGTCACAAAGCGGCCCACGAAAGGGAGGGGCGGGGCATGAGTAAAAAGCTGGCCTGGAAAATCGCCGGAGACCCTTGCCTCCTTCCACCACCACTCTGCAAACGTCCTGGCACACTAGTAGTTAAGGAATGACTTCCCCTGGGCTTCTGAGGGTTCTTGGTGATGTAATATGTGAGGTCATAAGCAGTGCATTGCGGGGGCATAAGTTATAATTTGCTCAGGTAACTAGAACTGCTGAATTTCTATGGATTTGTAGGAGTGAAATCTGAGCAAAACTAACGTCCCTATAAAGTTTGTATTTTTCTGTGTGTGTGTATATGCTGTGTGTGTGTGTGTGTGTGTGTGTGTGTGTGTGTGTATATATATATATATGTGTGTATATATATATATATTCACTGAAAAAACCATAGGTTATAGACCATATATAGTTAGGAATTAGCATTTACAAAACCTTGAAAATTCACTGAAAAAACCATAGGTTATAGACCATATATAGTTAGAAATTAGCATTTAAAAAACCTTATTTTACTCACACAAAACCATTGAAATTCCATATATAGTTAGTTGCACTAACTATATATCGCGCACCTGCAATCCACTGCTGATCATGTCACATATTACATCATTCATGACATGGTCAGTGACATCACTGATGACATCACTGATGACATCTCAAATGACATCACTGATGACATCACTGATGACATCTCAAATGACATCACTGATAACATCTCAAATGACATCACTGATGACATCACTGATGACATCTCAAATGACATAACTGATGACATCACTGATGACATCATCCAGTGACTGTGTGTTTCTGTAAAGTTTAAATATGTTTGATATATTGAAGAATGAGTGGATGTATAAGTGTCTGGATGAAGGATTTAGTAGGTGCGTGACTGACTGTATGAGTGAGTGAATAAATGTGTCGTACTAAATGCATGGGTTAGTGACTAAACTGTCTGAATGTGTGCATCAGTATGTCTGTTGTGATGTAAACTGCTGCATGTGTTGATCATTAGCTATACGAGAGGTTATATGTGTTATTCATTGGTTGCCCAAGTATTTGTATGGGAGATTGAGTTTGTGTGGGGGTGGCTGGGAGGTGTGTGACTCTGTGCATAGATGTGTGAGCAGTTGATTCACTAGGTGTATGAGTTCAAGAGTGCATGTGGAAACAGCTACATGGGCGGTTGACTGTGTGCATGAGTGTATTGATGAGTGAATGGATATCTCAATGCTACATGTCATAGTAAGTACATATGTAAAACACAGTACATGTGAGAGTTGGCATATATAAATAACTGTGCATGAGAGCCACTGAATGTGTGAGTGGCTGTATGGATCATTGTGAACTTGTATCAGGGATTGTATAAGAGAGTAAATATGTGTTAGTATATGTTTGAATAAGTAAGGTGTGTATAACTGTATAGTTGAGGAAATGGAGGTGAGATTGTTTCTTTGCATGACTGACTAGGTGTGTGAGTAACTCCATGGATGAGTGACAGTGTGTGAGTGTCTGTATACACTGAGTGTATCTAAGGTTATATTAGAGTCTGAAGAGGTTTATTGTATTAGCACAAGAATGATGTCAAATGAGATGTCATCAGTGATGTCATCAGTGATGTCATCAGTGATGTCATCAGTGATGTCATTTGAGATGTCATCAGTGATGTCATCAGTGATGTCACTGACCATGTCATGAATGATGTAATATGTGACATGATCAGCAGTGGATTGCAGGTGCGCGATATATAGTTAGTGCAACTAACTATATATGGAATTTCAATGGTTTTGTGTGAGTAAAATAAGGTTTTTTAAATGCTAATTCCTAACTATATATGGTCTATAACCTATGGTTTTTTCAGTGAATTTCAATGGTTTTTTAATAGCAAATATCATAAGCTGTCGAATGTCAAGTACGTGGTAAGTGAAAACATTTTCGTGTTTATGCACACTGATCTGCTTTGAATGGTGCCCCCCCCCCTCATTTCTATTAGGAGTACTCTCTCTTTGCAGATAGTGAAAGGTAGTTAACGCAGGTCTTTGCCCCCATTGTAATCCGTCGTGCCTGCTTCTCTCTCCATTTGATTGATTGTTATCCAAGTATTTACTGTTTTAGAATTAGTTCTCTTTGGTTCATTCTCTATTTACAAACAAACACAGAGTCGCAATACTCTGTTTAGTCTTTGCAGATAACGAAAAATCGTGTAAAAAAAAAAGAAAAGGAATCGAGCAAAATCAGTAGGCCACTAATGGGATCTCTTTTTGACCTCGCTAAAATAGAAACATTAGGAACAACCCCTCATGACAAATACAAAACTAGTGAGATGAACTGAACTCCACACAATGATGGCTGCAAAACAGCTCGGCTCCGCCACCCACCCCGCCCAAAATAACGATAAAGAACGGCTGCCATGATTGGTTGCGGAATGACCACGACGGAGCTACGAAATGGTGCTGCTCTCATGCTAACCCCAGCTTCAGTCTGAAACATCCAGAAACACTGTAGACTACCAATTCGATCAGTTCCGGTAGCGCCCCAATGTAACCCGGTAGAGAAGAACTAGCTCTCCCCTCTTTGACTGATGGTTCTTGTTGCCTGTCCCTTCTGTTGTCATTTAACAGAACTATTTAGCCTGCTGAAAGGGGTTGTGTTCGGACCGCTGGTTGGTGGAGACATTTTGACTATATTCTGTACCTGCGTTGTCGCGTAATGCGTCATATGACGCGCCGCGTTAGCGCATCCGGAAGTCATCCGGGGCGCGCAGCGCGTAACGTAAGCATAACAAGTCATGTGACTTGTTAATAAAACTTTTCATTGGTTCATTTTACTTTTCTTATTGTAATGATGAAAGGCTTGGTCATATGACCTAAAAATTACGCTTTTCATTACTTCCGAACATTATTTTTTCTTAAATATATGTTATAATGTTCCAGGCTAATGTACTTTCCCGGAAATTTTACAACTGTCCTGCAAGTAAAATATATTCTTTTTTCGAGAAAAAGAGCGTTTCTTCGTCCCATGACGGAGCCGTTGAGCAAAAGAGGGTCGACCTGCTGTCTTAGTCGCCGATACGCCTGAATATGAGATTCTTATCGATCACTTTATGTTGCAGGAATAGAAAACACAACAGCCCTTGACCATTTATCTTTACTGCGTTCCTTCGTATTATAACTTTTACCCTTCATGTAATTGGTCTGCTTTATTTCACTTGCCTTTTAATGATTCTAAAACAGTCACTATTATTAAAAACTTTACCAATGTATATACTACTACCATGTTTCTTTTAAAAACCTTTATTGAGAAAATTTCATTATACAAATACGAGCCTATAACCACGTGGGCCTGCCACAGAGCAAACTGTAATCGTATATGATGAATAGACATTTACACTGTAGAGGAACGTAACGGGCGGGCCATTAGGTTGCAAGAACTAAGGTGTCTAACAGTTACGGAATCGGTGGACGTACATTTTATAATTAAAATACGACAGGGCCAGTTACAATAAAATTATCTAGATATACATTTGCGGGCAAGTACCATGGGTGATGTTAATTCGAACTTTCAACAGTACAGTAATCAATAACACATCAGAACTTAATATCAATAGGGATGTCGAAATATTCAATCAATTCTCGTCCCCGCCCGCCATGTGCTTCAAAACTGCATACGTATCTCGTGATTTCAAGGTTCTGCAACCAGTACACAACAAGGAGTTACGAGTCCCATTTATTCTAGCGCCATTTTGGGCGAGGACGGGCAGGTCCAGGATATAGTCAAAATGTCTCTACCAACCATCGACTATGATGATGTTCATATGCTGTATTTATTAGAGTAACACTCATCTGTCCACATGAAATTAATTTGCCACAATCTAAACATGTCATTTTAATCTTTCCAAAGTTCTTCTAAATATTTGGGACCGTTTCCCTTGCCTCTGAAGCTCTCAGTGCCACTTCTTTGATGAATGTACTAGCAGGTCAGGGGTTCTCCTCCAAATCTCTTTTATGCAGCACTATAATTAATTGGTGCCACCTCTCCATATGACGATGCATGGTATAGTTACCACAACTATATATTTTTTCGGTTCCTCTGGAGAGTTCATCGTGGCAGATGAAGCGTGTAACGTACCGGGCATTTACCTTTTTTTGCATGTACAGGAAAGGAAAAAAAAATCGAGCGTCCGAGTTCTAAGGTGTCCCAGGGCCATTTTGGTGGACCAGGCCCAAATCCAAAGAACAGCCATCTCACAGGCTAATGGGGCGACCCACGCCGAGTTTCAGCATTGTAGGATGACCACACAAGTACAGCAACTTGCTAGACATCACCTCGGTGCCATCCGGATCTCGGCGCCCCACTGCAGATGAAGTTCCTCTCAACTATGAAACCACCACGGTGACATCCGGATCTTGGCGCGTTGTGCTGCCTTCGGCCTATTCGCACATCGGTCCGCTACTGACGCCATCTCACAGGCTAATGGGGCGACCCACGCCGAGTTTCAGCATTGTAGGATGACCACACCAGTACAGCAACTTGCTAGACATCACCTCGGTGCCATCCGGATCTCGGCGCCCCACTGCAGATGAAGTGCCTCTCAACTATGAAACCACCACGGTGACATCCGGATCTTGGCGCGTTGTGCTGCCTTCGGCCTATTCGCACATCGGTCCGCTACTGACGCCATCTCACAGGCTAATGGGGCGACCCACGCCGAGTTTCAGCATTGTAGGATGACCACACCAGTACAGCAACTTGCTAGACATCACCTCGGTGCCATCCGGATCTCGGCGCCCCACTGCAGATGAAGTGCCTCTCAACTATGAAACCACCACGGTGACATCCGGATCTTGGCGCGTTGTGCTGCCTTCGGCCTATTCGCACATCGGTCCGCTACTGACGCCATCTCACAGGCTAATGGGGCGACCCACGCCGAGTTTCAGCATTGTAGGATGACCACACCAACTTGCTAGACATCACCTCAGTGCCATCCGAATCTTGGCATCTCAACGCCTAGTGGTATCTTCCATACAAAAAATATTGTTACGCTGCCTTTGGCCCCATTCGCACATCAGTCCGCAACTTAGACATCACCTCGGTGCCATCCGGATCTTGGCATCTCAGCGCCTTGTGGTGTCAGTCAGAAAATATTGTTGTGCTGCCTTCGGCCTATTCGCACATCGGTCCGCTACTGACGCCATCTCACAGGCCAACGGGGCGCCCCACGCCGACTTTCAGCATTGTAGGATGGCCACACCAGTGCGGCAACTTGCTACACACCACCTCGGTGCCATCCGGATCTTGGCATCTCAGCGCCTTGTGGTGTCTTCTACTCCGGAAATATAGTAGAAAATATTGTTGCGCTGCCTTTGGCCCCATTCACACATCAGTCCGCTACTGACACCATCTCACAGGCCAACGGGGCGCCCCACGCCGACTTTCAACATTGTAGGATGGCCACAGAAGTGCGACAACTTACTAGACACCACCTCGGTGCCATCCGGATCTTGGCGCGTTGTGCTGCCTTCGGCCTATTCGCACATCGGTCCGCTACTGACGCAAACTCACAGGCCAACGGGGCGCCCCACGCCGACTTTCAGCATTGTAGGATGGCCACACCAGTGCGGCAACTTGCTACACACCACCTCGGTGCCATCCGGATCTTGGCGCGTAGTGAAGCTGCAGCAGCTGCAAATAAGCTTCAGACAGTGTTACAACCGCTGCTCAGAACTCTCAACTATGACACCACCTCGGTGCCATCCGGATCTTGGCGCGTTGTATTACCTTCGGCCTATTCGCACATCGGTCCGCTACTGACGCCGCCTCACGTGCCAACGTATTTTCTCCGCATTTTATACCCTATGCCGCATAACAGGTCATGTGACTTGTTTATAAAACTTTTCATTGGTTCATTTTACTTTTGGTTTCCGAATGATGGAAGGCTTGATCATATGACCTAAAAACAACACTTTTCATTGGATGAAAACTTTTTTTTTCCCCCAAACGATGAAAGCCCCACCTTGTTTCTGGATGTTTCAGACTAAACTGGCGTCAGCATGAGAGCACCACCATCTCGTAGCTCCGTCGTGGTCATTCCGCGAGCAATCATGGCAGCCGCTCCCCACCAGAAGCCTGCAGGAGTCGGGGCCCCCAAAACTTTTGATGAATTCTCAAGGCGGAGGGGACGCTTTCGAGAATGGGGTCCAAGACCTAGCAGACAAGCGTCCGATTTCCAAGGTGTCCCAGGGCCATTTCAGTGGACCAGGCCCAAAAAGGAAACAGCCTGCCGCCATTTTGAGAGTCCTGTGACAGCCGCCTATCGCTGCACCGCAAGACTGGGCGCAACTCAGCTGAATGGCGGATTTTGACACAGTGGACCAAAAGCGGACGGAATGGCAACTGAAACGGTAAAGGGGCGCCCCACTAAAACAGATGAGACTCCACCTGGAGAGGCCCGTTCACGCCGCCTCCCCCGGGGCGCTCCACGCCGTTATTCGGAGCAGCATTGTAGGATACCAAAACCAGTGCGGCAACTTACTGGACATCACCTTGGTGCCATCGTTCTGCTGCCTTGGAACTATTCGCACAACAGTTTGCTACTGATGACCCACCCCCCCGCGACGCCCCACGCCGTTATTTGCTGGGTGGCAACTTACTAGACATCACTTTCGTGTCATCTAGATTTCGGCGCGTTCTGCTGCCTTGGAACTATTCGCACAACAGTTTGCTACTGATGACCCACCCCCCGCGACGCCCCACGCCGGAAATCTGGACGTTGTGCTGCGTTGGGACTATTCGCACAGCCGACCGCTACTTCGTTGTTTTTCTCTAAAAATGTTTATATGTTATTACTATTTTTGTTTTCTTGTATATATTTATAAATTATTAAAGTTTTATAATCTTACTACTTTGTCGGAGTGCTATATATTTTTAATGTGACACATAATTGTAAAAACTTTGATGTACAAAGAGTCATCCCTGGAATATTCCGCTTCACGCTCGGTCCCCTCCCCAATCACAATACAGGATGGTTTTCAGATAATAGCAACGCTTCTGCTGTGACGGATCTCATCGAGTGTGGGCCTTGATCTACTATAACTCCTTTGAAGAGGGGTGATTCTTTACAGCTGTGGCCATAAACTACATCTGCAGGGCTAGCTGATAGCCTAGGACCGGCCTGGACAATCGGACACAGAGGAAAAGGAGTGTCAGAGGGTGCGGTAGTGAATAGGGCGAAAGGGAGGTGTCGGGCGGGCACAGGGTGTGATTCTCAGGGAAGAGCAGCGCAGATGGGGGGAGGTTTATTACCCATGCATAAGACAGAGAGCGGGGGTGACCACTGCCTGGGTGAGATGCTTGCGAGGGTGGGGAGCCATGCTAAGGATCGACAGCGTGCACAGAGTGGGTCTGGTCAAGGCATCTAAAATGGCTGCCGTGCACGACAAAAGTGTGGCATTTGAAAAAAGACAAGATGGCGCACACAATGTTTTTCAACAATTCCTGATTTCCTTCGAATCGAACGTTAACAGACGTTGGGGCATATTACCAAAGTTAAGCGATATTTATCCCTAACGATGCATTGCAAAGATTTTTTTACCGTCAGAAATTATCGCAGATAAACCTTGCTATTATCAAGGTTTATCGCAAATACGATAAAAAACGAGCGCAATGCATTAATATCGCTGAAAACTCCGCGATATTCATGCATTACCGAGCTAATGCTCTTAGCCATGTTATCCACCTCCCATTGGATAACATGGCTAAGAACTGCTCAGGGCAGCTGTTACTTTTTGGAGATATTCGCGCTTATCTCGAATATTTCCAAAAGTTGATAATAGGAGATAGCGATGTTAGCGACTGTTTCCAGTCGCTAACATCTTGGCATGCCCACTTTGCATGTCATTAGTGATAAATATCACTCACATGCAAAGTGGGACCCAAGATGGTCGCTATCTCCTACTAGCCGTCGCTAACTGGTGTTAGCAACAGCTAGGTAATACAGATATAATTTTATCTCCGCGAAGCGGAGCGCTGTTACAGATATATATCTTGTTTTTGAACGTTAATTTCTCAAAATGCACTGAAGCACATATATTGAGACATAGCAAAGGCACATCGGGCTACCAGTCCCTAATATTTTACCAAGTTTCGTGCAAATCCATTCAGCCGTTTTATTATTATTATTTTTTTTTTTTGCCCCGCGGGGCCCTTTTAAAACCTCCACATCAAACCTAGGGGGTCAGCGAGGATCTACTATGCCCCCTTATGGTCATTTGCCCCTTCGCTTTGGCCTCCTCTTGTCTCTCGATCCTACCGAGAGACAAGATGGCGGCCGCTACGTACTGTTTGGAATGTTTACAGACACCGGAGAGCCAATCAGCTTCGCTTCGCAAAGCTCCGTAACGCGGAAAGTACGCGAAGCGGTGCGCTGTTACAGATATATATCTTTTTTTGAACGTTAATTTCTCAAAATCCACTGAAGCACATATATTGAGACCTAGCAAAGGCACATCGGGCTACCAGTCCCTACAATTTTGCCAAGTTTCGTGCAAATCCATTCAGCCGTTCGATTATTATTATTATTATTTTTTTTTGCCCCGCGGGGCCCTTTTAAAACCTCCACATCAAACCTAGGGGGTCAGCGAGGATCTACTATGCCCCCTTATAGTTATTTCCCCCTTTGTTTTGACCTCCTCTTGTCTCTCGATCCTACCGAGAGACAAGATGGCGGCCGCTACGGACTGTTTGGAATGTTGACAGACGCCGGAGAACCAATCAGCTTCGCTTCACAAAGCTCCGTTGCGCGAAAAGTCCGCGAACCAGTGCGCTGCCCGGTCCGCTGTTACAGATATATATCTTTTTTTAAACGTTAATTTCTCAAAATCCACTGGAGCACATATATTGAGACCTACAAAAGGCACATCGGGCTACCAGTCCCTACAATTTTGCCAAGTTTCGTGCAAATCCATTCAGCCGTTCGGGCTAAAAGTGAGGCCAACCGCCCTATGGAAAACTCAATGTTAAAAACACGTTTTGGGACCCCCCTTTTTTCTCGGCCCCCACTGGACGAACCCCCCCCAAATTTTCAAGGGCTGCTCAGAAACAAAATGTGCCATTTTCCTGAAAATTTCAGCCAATTCCGTCCACAAACGCCAAAGTTATTAGACATAGAATTTTCAAAAAACCCATAGAGAAAAAATCCTAACTATATATACCTACTGGCGACCGCCAGTAGGTAATATATATATATATATATATCCACACATATATATATATGAGGTATGTAAAGCTCCAAAGGTCCGCAAGTACAGCAGGTGAAGCCACACGAACAAACAGGAACCAGCAAGACCCAGGATGGTGCAATATTTTTGTTTATTTAAATTTTAAGCCCAGCACCAGTCCGCCATGACGCGTTTCGGCTAGAGATAGCCTTGATCACATGACGACGTCATGGGGCTGACCACCCATTTAAAAAGCAACAGTGCCATCACATGTCATGGAAAGGAAAAAAATACTATTTCCATTTTTTCACAGGGTTGATTACTGCACATATATATATATATATATATATATATATATATATATATATATATATATATATATATATATATATATATATATATATATATATATATTCGCACAGTCCAGGAGCCAAATTTAGGAAAGCCACACGGAAAACCATTACGGACACAAGTTTAATGCGACATGCAGGCGCTGGAAAGTACAGGCAGGCAGTTCAAAATGGTTAATGGCCAGACGCGTTTCAGAAGCATCACACACTTCCTTCCTCAGTGGCCGTAAGCAATTAGAAGGAATGCTTGCACAAGTTCATTTAAAAGCGACACCAACTTGCTCCGCCCACGGGCGTCGCCGCCTGCTCCTCACACGAGCATGACGGCGAACAGTACCTTGGGCGTTGTGGTCCATCGCTAAGTTTAACCTAGTGGATGTGCTCACCTTCCATGTTTTGCCAAATATATGCCTCAGTGGGCTTACGGCCACTGAGGAAGGAAGTGTGTGATGCTTCTGAAACGCGTCTGGCCATTAACCATTTTGAACTGCCTGCCTGTACTTTCCAGCGCCTGCATGTCGCATTAAACTTGTGTCCGTAATGGTTTTCCGTGTGGCTTTCCTAAATTTGGCTCCTGGACTGTGCGAGTATTTTAACGGCCTGCCTGGTCGTGGGTCAGCCCAGCGCTACCAACGCCTCTCCTGGGCACTGAAGTGCCGAGAGCAATGAGAGCGGAGAAAGATCATTGACACTATCCAGGTGTGTGTTCGTGTTCACACATAATGCGGCATCATACTTCAGCGAGGGAGATTGCAGAAAGGACATTTCTGCCCACTGAGGCATATATTTGGCAAAACATGGAAGGTGAGCACATCCACTAGGTTAAACTTAGCGATGGACCACAACGCCCAAGGTACTGTTCGCCGTCATGCTCGTGTGAGGAGCAGGCGGCGACGCCCGTGGGCGGAGCAAGTTGGTGTCGCTTTTAAATGAACTTGTGCAAGCATTCCTTCTAATTGCTTACGGCCACTGAGGAAGGAAGTGTGTGATGCTTCTGAAACGCGTCTGGCCATTAACCATTTTGAACTGCCTGCCTGTACTTTCCAGCGCCTGCATGTCGCATTAAACTTGTGTCCGTAATGGTTTTCCGTGTGGCTTTCCTAAATTTGGCTCCTGGACTGTGCGAATATATATATATATATATATATATATATATATATATATATATATATATATGTGTATATATATATATATATATATATATATATATATATGTGCAGTAATCAACCCTGTGAAAAAATGGAAATAGTATTTTTTTCCTTTCCATGACATGTGATGGCACTGTTGCTTTTTAAATGGGTGGTCAGCCCCATGACGTCGTCATGTGATCAAGGCTATCTCTAGCCGAAACGCGTCATGGCGGACTGGTGCTGGGCTTAAAATTTAAATAAACAAAAATATTGCACCATCCTGGGTCTTGCTGGTTCCTGTTTGTTCGTGTGGCTTCACCTGCTGTACTTGCGGACCTTTGGAGCTTTACATACCTCATATATATATATGTGTGGATATATATATATATATATATTACCTACTGGCGGTCGCCAGTAGGTATATATAGTTAGGATTTTTTCTCTATGGGTTTTTTGAAAATTCTATGTCTAATAACTTTGGCGTTTGTGGACGGAATTGGCTGAAATTTTCAGGAAAATGGCACATTTTGTTTCTGAGCAGCCCTTGAAAATTTGGGGGGGTTCGTCCAGTGGGGGCCGAGAAAAAAGGGGGGTCCCAAAACGTGTTTTTAACATTGAGTTTTCCATAGGGCGGTTGGCCTCACTTTTAGCCCGAACGGCTGAATGGATTTGCACGAAACTTGGCAAAATTGTAGGGACTGGTAGCCCGATGTGCCTTTTGTAGGTCTCAATATATGTGCTCCAGTGGATTTTGAGAAATTAACGTTTAAAAAAAGATATATATCTGTAACAGCGGACCGGGCAGCGCTCTGGTTCGCGGACTTTTCGCGCAACGGAGCTTTGTGAAGCGAAGCTGATTGGTTCTCTGGCGTCTGTCAACATTCCAAACAGTCCGTAGCGGCCGCCATCTTGTCTCTCGGTAGGATCGAGAGACAAGAGGAGGTCAAAACAAAGGGGGAAATAACTATAAGGGGGCATAGTAGATCCTCGCTGACCCCCTAGGTTTGATGTGGAGGTTTTAAAAGGGCCCCGCGGGGCAAAAAAAAAAAATAATAATAATAATAATTGAACGGCTGAATGGATTTGCACGAAACTTGGCAAAATATTAGGGACTGGTAGCCCGATGTGCCTTTGCTAGGTCTCAATATATGTGCTCCAGTGGATTTTGAGAAATTAACGTTCAAAAAAAGATATATATCTGTAACAGCGCTCCGCTTCGCGTAACGGAGGTTTGCGAAGCTGATTGGTCATTCTGTCACTGGGCTATAGTTGGGCTACATCTGGCTGATATTTGGGCTACATTTGTTTTTTTGTGTGTCTGGCGGCCATCTTTGGGCTACATTGGGCTACATTGGGCTTCATTGGGCTACATTCGGCTAATTAGCAAATAGCTCATCGCAAACTAGGAATGGTAAAGAATCGCTATTTATTCCTTAAAGTTCGCTATTTAGGAAATGCAAAAAACTTTGATGATATATATGGCGGTTCATCTCTAACAAGATAAGAAGCATAGGGATACATTTATGATGACTGGCGCATCACCAGGGATGTGTTAGTCATTCTGTGCCGCTGTTCCGTCACCTATGGTGTGCTGCATTTACAATGCGGCGCATCATGGGGCAAAAACAGCACAGATGCGTGATGTATCTGTGCCGTAAAGGTGGCGCATTGCTGGAGTTGTATCGCAAGTGTGATGAAGCTCCAGCAAGGGTCGGGGGTGCCCCTGTCGCAGGGTTTCTGTTCTCACACAGAACTGTGGACAGAGGATTGGAACCTCGGCGAATGCATTGCTGGAGTTGTATCGCAAGTGTTGATGAAGCTCCAGCAAGGGTCGGGGGTGCCCCTGTCGCAGGGTTTCTGTTGTCACACAGAACTGTGGACAGAGGATTGGAACCTCGGCGAATTAGGGTGTCCCAAAACTCACGTTAGTAATCAAAAACTCCTTAGCAAGCTAGGTACAGTGTCACATTGGATATAACAAACTCTCAATGTTTAGACAATCCAGAATATGAACTTATAGTACCTCAGGATACGTGGAACTCATGAACAGTCGGTCGTTATAGATTTCTTAGAAACCAGAACATGGAGTTAAGAAGAACAGATGTGTATTTGAAATGTTTATTTACTAATGCCGTCTTCTCAGGCGTAGTACCTTAGATAATAAAAGTACACATATTATCAGTAGCAAAATTACCAGCTTAGTTACTAGTACATAAAAAGTGAATGGTGATAGTATGTTAACATGCTGTAAATGAATAAGAGTTAGCAACACTTATAAGCAGCCGCGGGCCGTGGAGGGAGTTACGGTGAGGCAGGGAGGCGGGGAGGGGGAGAAGCAGGGTGGAGAATACAAGTACACATATTATCAGTAGCAAAATTACCAGCATAGTTACTAGTACATAAAAAGCGAATGGTGACAGTATGTTAACATGCTGTAAATGAATAAGAGTTAGCAACACTTATAAGCAGCCGCGGGCCGTGGAGGGAGTTACGGTGGGGCAGGGAGGCGGGGAGGGGGAGGGGCAAGGTAGAGAGGGCTCCACCCTGCTTCTCCCCTCCCCGCCTCCCTGCCTCACCGTAACTCCCTCCACGGCCCGCGGCTGCTTATATCTCACCCTCCCTAATACACATATTATATTATTTGCTAAGAAGGTCTCTTTGTGTTGGTTTAGGGCGTGCCCATACTTTAGTGTCTTAGATTTGAAGGAATCACATCACCATACACCAGCTCTCTCTTCATGTGAACCGCATCAACTGTTGTGTATGTGTGTTCGGCAAAGCAATATAAAACCCGCCTCATGCCCAGAATTGGCAGAAGTTGCACTTATGTTATGAGTATGAAGTCGTGGAGATCAGACCTCATAACAATTCTGTATCGTGTTGTTCTTGAAACTTTAGCACTCGCTGTACAGATATAGTTTAACAAGTAAAGCAGATAGTAGACCAATAACATATTATTCTCATGTAAACCACGATGAACTACTAGGTGGAAAGCTAAAGCAACAACTAAGTGTCGTGTGCAGAAGTTGCAAAAAAGGAAAAATGGCGTTTAAACCGGTAATGAGCCCATGCTAACTTAACACGGTGTAAAGATATCCAGGACCTAGATGACACCTCCTCATGATCCGGAAACGAACTGAATAAGATAATAGAAGTGCCATCTCATGAGAGCAGATTGCAAGTTTATATGTGGACGGTCCGCAAGGTAAAGCATTAAAAACTAGGAAAATTTAATGCTAAAGAAAAATAAAACAGCCAAGTACTTTATCGAGTCTTAAGCCAATAGGCAAGGTAAATAATAAAAACTTGACAAATAAGTCAATGAATTGTCAATGAAATGCTAGTACTCAGCATATCAAACATGAAAAAGGTCTATGACATAACTGTGTATGCAAAATAAGCTGCAACAGCCTCCAATAGGAAGTCACCGTCTTCATCCGAAAACAGTTCAGCCATCCAATTTAAAAGCGGAAAAGAACATACGTGCTCTCCCAGCACCGGATCCTCTATCACCATCAGAGGACAGCTCGGTGGGTTTTCAAGAAAGCTCTCTTCCAAGAAAGACTGTGCTGCCGCCAGTAAATTCCAGGGACCAAGTAGTCCATGCATCAATGCCACAGCCATAATCCTTTCGCCAGGACAAACCAACTCGTGAGTAATGATAGGAGTCATCAGCTGATTAAAGTCGACGTCAGGAGAAACCGGTCCGCAGAGACACAAATCAATGGCCCAATCGAAATCACAGGTCAGGCAGTGAAATACAGGCTGGACACAGGTGAAGTAGGAGAACCGAAAAGATAATCCATATGCCGTGCTTAATATCGCCAACGGCATTGTGCCATAATATTCTAGCATGCGATTGCGGAACAGTGTCAGCAGCTGCAGGGTCGGAGGTTGCATAGGAGGGACATCCATATTTAAAAATGTAAAAAAGCACAAGAGCGTCCGCTGGTAATGCAAGTAAAAATGCCAATCCACGAACCAGAGTGCAGAAAATACAATGAAAGGAAGCAGGGATGACTCCAAAGATTTTCTCAAATGAAGTCACGAGACCACTGGTAACAACTTTAAAAAAGTGCACCAGGGACTTTGTGGAGGATGCGTTAAAGATAGTCGGAAACATGTTGCTGAAATTGAAAGGCAAATGTTAATTGAAAAAGGTTTTGCACCTCTGTATGGGTGTTCGCTATGAGAAGCACGAAAGTTTCACGGGCCGAACTCAAGGCCACCTCTCTCTGAGACAAAAGAGCTCTTATTCTTGCCATGCCGTTGAAACGTGTCCCAAGGTTGGTATTTGTGGCCAGATTGAAAACTCCCTATGTTCATGTGTGGGAGGAAATAGAACATTTCTGCAGCAAATAACCCGTTCACTTACTGTTACGATAAAAGGAATACTTTTAATTAACTCAGAACAATCTTCATTATTGAGCATCAAATAACTACCATTTTCCAACAACTTGAACGTGGGGATGATAGCAGGAACTGGCGTGCCTTGCAACACGCAAGCCATATTTGGTCGGTGTTTGTTGCATGAACCGTGTAACTGTATGTGCCTACACATTAGTGAATGATCTGGCGTCTCAGTGCATTCCTCTCCATTCAGATAAACTTCTTGATCATCTTTGAAACATGTGTATGGAAGCGACCAGACCTCATGAAGAAAAGCACTACCTAAAGGTTCATAACGACCTATTGGTATATATTTCATACAATTTGAAAACTTATATAAAGCAAAAGGCAGCGTTATTAAACCGTGGATAAGGCATGTTGCCAAAAAACCCGCAATCCTCTGCTGATGATGTCACTGAGCATGTCATGAATGATGTAATATGTGACATCATCAGCAGTGGATTACGGGTAATGGTATCTCTAGTTCACTCCCTTATAGCTGTCTTTCTTTTAACATAAGTGTCTGTTTCCTTCCCTTATACTTACTGTTTTTGGGTCGCTTCCGGTTCGCGTACCCGCGAGCGAACTGGGAAGCGAACTAAGAGAAATAGAGGTTGGCACAGTTCCAAATATTGTACCAATTTTTTAATAACGGGGAGGTAGTTCTGAAAAGAACTTTTTATTTTTATTTTTATGAACATTTTTTTACTGTTTTTGAATTTTTCGGAACAGTTTTATATTTTTTTGGGTTTTTCTTGGAGGGGGCAATGAAAACGATTCATTGTAAAGGGCTCAACAGGAGCAACAAAACAAAAAAAAGAAGTATTTATTATTTTGGGCGTTTCGGACAAACTTGCATATGATAGTCAATAGCTCTGTTGATCAGAGTGATGCTTCTTTCTCCGTAGGAAATGAATCCATCGCAAAATACGCAGGTGTGTTTTACTTCACCAAATCTCATTTGTATATTTGGCACCATCTCCCTGCCCTCTGGTCCCGTTACTTCCGGTACAACAGATCTTCTGGCCATAATAGGGAGATTATCTAGGTCGTTCCGAAACTGTGCAGCACTGTAGTTGTTAGGATGCCACCTAGTCATATGGCGATGCATTGTGTAGTTTCCGAAACTGTATTTTTTGTCGGTCCCTCTGGACAGTCTATCTTGACATATAAGGCAAGTTACGTATCTTGCATTTACTTTTTTCTGACCTTTGGGAATTTTAAAAAATTGCCAAATGAAGTTTTCTTTCCGGTGAGACGTCCTGGGCTGCTCAGGCAAAAACTGCCTCTCTTCGTGCTCGTCCTCCTGTTCCTCTTCTTCTTCTTCTTCTTGTTGAATTACAACTTGAGCAGGTGGTCCACTCTTCCTTGGATGTGGTGGAGGTGGTGGGGAAGCACCAGCTGAAGCTACTAAAGAAGCCATTGCTCACTGGTAACAAAGGGTCTTTCTCTCACAAAGATGAAAGTCAGAGTGAGGAAAGAAGGAGGGATTTTCATCATTTGGGAAAAACAAGAGTTCTCAACCAATCAAAAGTGTTCATTTTAGATTATATGACCTAGTCTTACATCATTAGGAAACCAAAAGTGAAATGAACCAATGAAAAGTGTTATTACCAAGTCACATGACTTGCTGTGTTTACGTTAAGCGCTTTGCAGGGCCTCCCGGTTTGCTTCCAGAAACCTGCGCTTTGCGACTCGCTTCGCGTACCAGTTCGCTAACGTAGCACGTCATATGACGTATCACGCGACAACGTGAAACGTCATGCGGACGGGAGGCGTCACGATGTTGTTTTGTAACGCGGCACTTGCGGTAAAGAAACGTTTACCGGCTCGCGGTCTATTTCGCGGCATCAAGGTCAGCTAACGGGAAGCTTCCCGATTCGCGAAGCGGGAACGAAGAAAAAAAAATATTTAAAAAAAAAATTATTCATAAACATATAAAATATATTTTTGGATTTAAAGAAGAATACATTTTACAGCTACAGATATTAGCTGTTAAAAAACCAATGAAATTCACAGAAAAAACCATAGGTTATAGACCATATATAGTTAGGAATTAGCATTTAAAAAACCTTATTTTACTCACACAAAACCATTGAAATTCCATATATAGTTAGTTGCACTAACTATATATCGCGCACCCGCAATCCACTGCTGATGATGTCACATATTACATCATTCATGACATGGTCAGTGACATCACTGATGACATCACTGATGACATCTCAAATGACATCACTGATGACATCACTGATGACAACATCCAGTGACTGTATGTTTCTGTAAAGTTAAAATATGTCTTACATATTGAAGAATGAGTGGATGTATAAGTGTCTGGATGAAGGATTTAGTAGGTGCATGACTGACTGTATAAGTGAGTGATTAAATGTGTCTCACTGAGTGCATGGGTTAGTGACTAAACTGTTTTAAATTGTGCATTATTGTGTCTGTTGTTCTGTAATCTGATGCATGTGTTGATCAGTAGCTAAATGAGTAACTATATGGGTTATTGATTGGTTGCCCAAGTATTTGTATGGGAGACTGAGTGTGTGTGTGGGTGGCTGGGAGGTGTATGACTCTGTGCATAGATGTGTGAGCAGATGTATGGGTTCAAAAGTGCATGTGGAAACAGCTGTTTGGGCAGTTGACTGTATGCATGAGTGTATTGGTGAGTGAATGGATATCTCAGTGCTACATGTCAAAGTAAGTACATATGTAAAACACAGTACATGTGATAGTTGACATATATAAATAACTGTGCATAAGAACCAGTGAATGTGTGAGTGGCTGTATGGATTATTGTGAACTTGTATCAGGGATTGTATAACAGAGTAAATATGTGTTATTATATGTTTCAATAAGTAAGGTGTGTATAACTATATAGTTGAGGAAATGGAGGTGTGATTGATTCTTTGCAAGACTGACTAGGTGTGTGAGTAACTCCATGGATGAGTGACAGTCTGTGAGTGTCTGTTTACACTGAGTGTATCTAAGGTTATATTAGAGTCTGAAGAGGTTCATCGTATCATCACATGAATGATGTTATCAGTGATGTGATCAGTAATGTCAAATGAGATGTCATCAGTGATGTCATCAGTGATGTCATTTGAGATGTCATCAGTGATGTCATCAGTGATGTCACTGACCATGTCATGAATGATGTAATATGTGACATCATCAGCAGTGGATTGCGGGTGCGCGATATATAGTTAGTGCAACTAACTATATATGGAATTTCAATGCTTTTGTGTGAGTAAAATAAGGTTTTTTAAATGCTAATTCCTAACTATATATGGTCTATAACCTATGGTTTTTTCTGTGAAAATATATATATATATATATATATATATATATATATATATATATATATATATATATATATATATATATATATATATATATATATATATATATATATATGCAAAAGAAACCTCCTTTCAAAGAAAGAAGCGGGAGCCTCAGACGGGATTGACGAAGCAACACACTTTAATCTTCAAGAAATGGCGAATGCATTTCGGCCTGGATTGGCCTTCATCAGCGCCTGCAGTGTGTGTAATAGGAAGTCCCAAAAGTCCTGCAGTGAAATACACCCCACCGCACACTGATAGGTGCAAATTATTGGCTCCGCCCCTCACAGGTGAAGTTTTCAGCCGGTCCGGGGAAGTCCACGGACTACATGACCCAGGATGCACTCGTTGTTCCCAGGTAAGTGTGGCTGAGGGACGTTGATGAAAATGTCCAGAATAGCAAAGGCGGGGGTTGATGCAGGAAAGGGCACGCACAAGAAGTTGAAGGTGCCGCCTCGCGTCCCCAACCTCGCAAACCGGAGACCAAAAGGCAAAGTTGCAGGAACGGGAAAACAGTGTAACCCGCTCGGCGGAGGAAAAATGCCTCATTAAGCCGGCATCAATTCAAATGGACATCCGGCGGGCTTGGAGATTTTCACTACCGTGAAGAAAAAAAAAAAAAAAAAAAAAAAAAATATATATATATATATATATATATATATATAATATATATATATATATATATATTCACTGAAAAAACCATAGTTTATAGACCATATATAGTTAGGAATTAGCATTTACAAAACCTTATTTTACTCACACAACCATTGAAATTCCATATATAGTTAGTTGCACTAACTATATATCGCGCACCCGCAATCCACTGCTGATGATGTCACATATTACATCATTCATGACATGGTCAGTGACATCACTGATGACATCACTGATGACATCTCAAATGACACCACTGATGACATCACTGATGACATCTCATTTGACATCAATGGTCACATCACTGATGATATCATTCATGTGACAATACAATGCATCTCCTCACACTTTAATATAACCTCTGTTACACCCAGTGTTAAATACAGAATATAATTTTTTAAACCATTGACACACCAATACTAGTTACTACATACGCACTCACTGATTCCTATGTCTACACACACATTCACTCATTCACCCATACAATCATTCATAGATACAATCACTCATCTTTACAACACTATCATATGCACTCATACACCTATACAGACACTCACACTCTGCCACTCATCCATGGAGTTACTCACACACCTAGTCAGTCCTGTATATAATCAATCACACTTCCATTTTCTAATCTATACAGTTAAACATAGAGTACCTTACATTTTCAAACATATACTAACACATACTTACTCTCTTATACAATCATTGATACAAGTACACATTGATCTGCACAGAGTCACACATCTCCCAGCCAGCCACACACACACACACTCAGTCTCCCATACAAATACTTGGACAATCAATAACCCATATAGTTACTCATATAGCTACTGATCAACACATGCAGCAGTTTACAGAACAACAGACATAATGATGCACAAATTAAGACAGTTTAGTCACTAACCCATGCACTCAGTGAGACACATTTAATCACTCACTCATACAGTCAGTCACGCACCTACTAAATCCTTCATCCAGACACTTATACATCTACTCATTCTTCAATATGTAAAACATATTTAAACTTTACAGAAACACAGTCACTGGATGATGTCATCAGTGATGTCATCAGTGATGTCATTTGAGATGTCATCAGTGATGTCACTGACCATGTCATGAATGATGTAATATGTGACATCATCAGCAGTGGATTGCGGGTGCGCGATATATAGTTAGTGCAACTAACTATATATGGAACTTTAATGGTTTTGTGTGAGTAAAATAAGGTTTTGTAAATGCTAATTCCTAACTATATATGGTCTATAACCTATGGTTTTTTCAGTGAATTTCAATGTTTTTTTTTAAATAGCAAATATCAAAAGCTTTTTTGTGGAAAATGACTAAAATTAGGTATACATAAGCGGCGTTCATTTATGTTCACCACAGCCACTGTTGAAAGTAAAGTGAAAGTCGCGAAACAGTGGCCACGCCATCTTGTCCCTTTTAGGCCCCATCAGGCACGTAAGTGACAGCCATTTTGTGTGTCATGGCCTCTCTGCCCACTGCCAATAGACTATGATCGTTCGGAATTGGTTCTCTTTGGGTGATTCTCTATTCACAAATAAGCACAGAGTCGCAATACTCTGTTTAGTCTTTGCGGATAGTGAAGGATAGGTAGTGCAGACTTTTGTCCCCTTTGTAACCCGCCATGCCTATCTCTGCCCCGTTTGTTGGTAGTTGGTTCAACCCGGACCGTTTATTAGAGGTAGATCATCCGACTCCACCGGAGGACACCCCTAATAAATAGGACATATATATAAAATGCGGACTAGCCGCTGTATCGTGCTAGCAAACTATAACATAAAAATCGTTAGAAAAAACAAAAGGAATCGAGCAAAATCAGTAGGCCACTGATGGGATCTCTTTTTGACCTCGTTAAAATAGAAACATTAGGAACAACCCCTCATGAGAAATATGAAACTAATGAGAGGAACCGAGCTCGACGCCATGATGGCTGCAAGACAGCTCGGCTCCGCCGCCCACCCCACCCAAAATAACGACAAACCCTATGCAAATATTATAAATATATACAACACACCAGCAAAGTAACAGGGTAAAACGTTTTATTAAATAACTATTTACATGGCAGCCTGCTGCAACATCGATCCAAATGCATGACGCTGTTCCTGTCCCTCCTTCCTTAAAGTAGCAATGTTGGGCTACTTTGGGCTACTTTTTAGTAGGATTTGGGCTTTAGAAAGTCTACAAAGGCCATCAGCCGGCGAGGTAGCATAGGTGGCGGCCTAGGGGTGGAGGACCGTTGTGCAAATATCCCGGGGGCGACACCACGCGCCAAGGCTCGTCCCCAGTACATCCAGAGGTGATGTCCGACAAGTTGTGTGGGGGGATGCCTTGCTGATGCCGCCACCCCCCCCCCACCTTCTTGTTGCCTGATCCGGCCAGCTCAATCGATCGAGCATGAGACTCTCAAACCCAGGGTCGTAGGCCCGGCCATCTTGTGGGGCGCCCGCAGGAGAGACGGCGCGGACGGCCCCCTCTCCCCTCACCCCCAGGTGGAGCTGCAGCAGGGCGACCCTTAGCGTTTCACTCGCCGGTCAGCTGAAGCAGGGCGACCCTTAGCGTTTCACTCGCCGGTCAGCTGAAGCAGGGCGACCCTTAGCGTTTCACTCGCCGGTCAGCTGAAGCAGGGTGACCCTTAGCGTTTCACTCCCCGGTCAGCTGCACCAGGACTGCCATTGGCGTTCCACTCGGTTGGATGGCCGGGGACCCGCTCCGGTGGCCGGGGTGAAGAGCGGCTGTTGCTGCGGAACGCTCAAAATGGCGGCCGACTTCCCGGATTTGGGCCTGGTTCACTAGAACGGCTCTGGACTACCCTGGAACTCGAATGCTTGCCTGCTCGGGCATGAGCCCCACTCTTGAAGATGTCCTCTCAGTTTTAAAGGTTCTACGAGAGTCGTTGGCCCTCGACTCCCGCGGGCTTCCGATGGGGGCAACCGCCACTGTGGCTCGACTATCCCCCATGGATATACCGCTGCCACGGGTGTCCGCCGCCTTATCCACATCTGGTGCCGTGAGGGAGGCTGATTCAGTGCATCAGCGGAGGGATACGCCTGCTGTCCCGCTCTCCGGAAGTGGCCACAACATTGTCACAGGATGGTAGTGCTCTCATGCTGACGCCAGTTTTTGTCCAAATTACTAAGAGACACTGTAGACTGCCAACTTGATCAGCTCCGGTGGGACCTCAGCGTGACCCGGTAGGGAAGATTTTGCCTCCCTCGCCTTTGAGTCATGGTTCATGCTGCCTGTTCTTTCTGTTGGCGCTAACAAACTTTTTGAACTGCCGAAAGGGATTCTGGTCCTGCCGCTAGTTATTGGAGACATTGAACTATACTCTGGACTGTAGAAGTTACAAGAAATTAAGAATATAAATAGGGAAATTGCTATAGTTTGAAGACAATTCTGAGGATTTTGTGATTATCAAACAATTTCAGGAATTAATGTAATTTATTGCTTTCCAGGATTAGTGGCAGAGCGTCCAAAATCCACAAAAAACACCACTGCCAACTCTTCAATAACTTCCATCACCCAGCACCGCATTTCCAAAGAAACAGCATAGCAAGCTTTCGTGGCCTTTAGAGTTTTCGGAAGCAGTCTCCCAAGACCATCACTGCAGCCATTGCAATCCAACAGAGGAACTTTTTCCAAGATCGGCATATTAACAGGGCTGCTGGTGTAATCGGGGCTCTTGCAGCCATTCAACTTAATTGAAGCTTTCACAATGACAGACCGCCCACTGAACTTTGTGCCATGACATTTACTTATAACATTCTGCTGGGTCTTCGCCGAACTGAAGTCTACAAATGCAAAGCATTTCATTCCTCTTTGACATTTCTTGACATGTAGTGGGTTGAAGTCTTTAAAGAGGTCCACAATTTGCTCCTCAGTCACATCACTTGAAAGATTCCCCAAGCCAGGCAGGTCCCACACCACTTGAAAGGACCTGCCTGGCCTCGACCAAAATGGCGCCAGTATGGGAGCGACTTGCAACTCCTTATGACGTTCTAGTTACTTAGCCTTGACGTTATGGTGGATATATGCGGTCTTTGTGCACATGGCGGGCGGGGAAGGGTACTGACTGGGCATACGGACAACCCTATTGATGTCGGTTTTTCATTATTGATTATTGTATTATTAAAGCTTCGAAGTAATGTTACCCATGATACTCGCCCTTGGTGTGCGTATGGCCGATTTTATTGTAACTGATCCTGTTATACTTTCAATTATAAAATCAACCTTCTCTGATCCTGCAACCGTTTGTCACGTTTATTTTTTTCAATTAAATGGCTCGCTTGTTACATACTCCTATACCCCTGGCTTTTGACCCTTTTCTACGCGCGGTCTGTACTACCGCCCTCGGGCGATCTATGTAATGAACAGACTACCATTGCCGAGACACAAGGGAATGCATCTCAGAGAGATAAGTCAAGTACGTGGTAGATAAAAACATTTTCGTGTTTATGCACGCTGATGTGCTTTGAACGCTGCCCCCCCCCCTCTTTTCTTTTTCTGCAGGTTACATTGGAATTTCAGCTGAAGTATGGAGAAGACCTAAACCGCACCGTGTTCCACGCGAGGAAAATAGGCTAGCTTTGTGAGACGGTACATTATATGTACGAGCTATCTCTGGGAGCGTGAAAGATTGTATGGTATGAATGTGCGCATGGGCCCTGATTTGTACGGTATGAATGCGTATGTGTGGCGCACGACTGGGTCAATAAAAGAATGCTTTTTGTATGACTGAGGCGTTGATCGAACGGTTAATGGAAAGAGAAAAATAAGCCCGAACATGGTATCCGCATGTGAAGGACGAAAAAGAATATAGCACTTTCCTTACTTAGGAACGACTCTCTCTGGAGCTAGTGAATGGGAGAGTAGCCTACACCAGAAACTTGAAGGGTTATTTCAGTACGACGAACCCGACCCCAACCGATATCCCAAATGTACACCCAAAATAATGCGCACCAGTAAGTCCATTTATGTGCTGACTAAATAAGAGAAGTTAGCTCGGCTCCGCCGCCCACCCCGCCCAAAATAACGACAAACCCCTATGCAAATATTATAAATATATACAACACACCAGCAAAGTAACTGGGTAAAACGTTTTATTAAATAACTATTTACATGGCAGCCTGCTGCAACATCGATCCAAATGCATGACGCTGTTCCTGTCGAGGTAGCATAGGTGGCGGCCTAGGGGTGGAGGACCGTTGTGCAAATAGCCCGGGGCGACACCACACGCCAAGGCCCGTCCCCGCGGTCCGCTGCAGCAGGGCGACCCTTAGCGTTTCACTCCCCGGTCAGCTGCACCAGGACTGCCATTGGCGTTCCACTCGGTTGGATGGCCGGGGACCTGCTCCGGTGGCTGGGGTGAAGAGCGGCTGTTGCTGCGGAACGCTCAAAATGGCGGCCGACTCCCCGGATTTGGGCCTGGTCCACTAGAACGGCTCTGGACTACCCTGGAACTCGAATGCTTGCCTGCTCGGGCATGAGCCCCACTCTTGAAGACGTCCTCTCAGTTTTAAAGGTTCTACGAGAGTCGTTGGCCCTCGACTCCAGCGGGCTTCCGATGGGGGCAACCGCCACTGTTGCTCGACTATCCCCCATGGATATACCGCTGCCACGGGTGTCCGCCGCCTTATCCACATCTGGTGCCGTGAGGGAGGCTGATTCAGTGCTTCGGCGGAGGGATACGCCTGCTGTCCCGCTCTCCGGAAGTGGCCACAACATTGTCACAGGATGGTAGTGCTCTCATGCTGACGCCAGTTTTTGTCCGAATTACTAAGAGACACTGTAGATTGCCAACTTGATCAGCTCCGGTGGGACCTCAGCGTGACCCGGTAGGGAAGATTTTGCCTCCCTCGCCTTTGAGTCATGGTTCATGCTGCCTGTTCTTTCTGTTGGCGCTAACAAACTTTTTGAACTGCCGAAAGGGATTCTGGTCCTGCCGCTAGTTATTGGAGACATTGAACTATACTCTGGACTGTAGAAGTTACAAGAAATTAAGAATATAAATAGGGAAATTGCTATAGTTTGAAGACAATTCTGAGGATTTTGTGATTATCAAACAATTTCAGGAATTAATGTAATTTATTGCTTTCCAGGATTAGTGGCAGAGCGTCCAAAATCCACAAAAAACACCACTGCCAACTCTTCAATAACTTCCATCACCCAGCACCGCATTTCCAAAGAAACAGCATAGCAAGCTTTCGTGGCCTTTAGAGTTTTCGGAAGCAGTTTCCCAAGACCATCACTGCAGCCATTGCAATCCAACAGAGGAACTTTTTCCGAGATCGGCATATTAACAGGGCTGCTGGTGTAATCGGGGCTCTTGCAGCCATTCAACTTAATTGAAGCTTTCACAATGACAGACCGCCCACTGAACTTTGTGCCATGACATTTACTTATAACATTCTGCTGGGTCTTCGCCGAACTGAAGTCTACAAATGCAAAGCATTTCATTCCTCTTTGACATTTCTTGACATGTAGTGGGTTGAAGTCTTTAAAGAGGTCCACAATTTGCTCCTCAGTCACATCACTTGAAAGATTCCCCAAGCCAGGCAGGTCCCACACCACTTGAAAGGACCTGCCTGGCCTCGACCAAAATGGCGCCAGTATGGGAGCGACTTGCAACTCCTTATGACGTTCTAGTTACTTAGCCTTGACGTTATGGTGGATATATGCGGTCTTTGTGCACATGGCGGGCGGGGAAGGGTACTGACTGGGCATACGGACAACCCTATTGATGTCGGTTTTTCATTATTGATTATTGTATTATTAAAGCTTCGAAGTAATGTTACCCATGATACTCGCCCTTGGTGTGCGTATGGACGATTTTATTGTAACTGATCCTGTTATACTTTCAATTATAAAATCAACCTTCTCTGATCCTGCAACCGTTTGTCACGTTTATTTTTTTCAATTAAATGGCTCGCTTGTTACATACTCCTATACCCCTGGCTTTTGACCCTTTTCTACGCGCGGTCTGTACTACCGCCCTCGGGCGATCTATGTAATGAACAGACTACCATTGCCGAGACACAAGGGAATGCATCTCAGAGAGATAAGTCAAGTACGTGGTAGATAAAAACATTTTCGTGTTTATGCACGCTGATGTGCTTTGAACGCTGCCCCCCCCCCTTTTCTTTTTCTGCAGGTTACATTGGAATTTCAGCTGAAGTGTGGAGAAGACCTAAACCGCACCGTGTTCCACGCGAGGAAAATAGGCTAGCTCTGTGAGACGGTACATTATATGTACGAGCTATCTCTGGGAGCGTGAAAGATTGTATGGTATGAATGTGCGCATGGGCCCTGATTTGTACGGTATGAATGCGTATGTGTGGCGCACGACTGGGTCAATAAAAGAATGCTTTTTGTATGACTGAGGCGTTGATCGAACGGTTAATGGAAAGAGAAAAATAAGCCCGAACATGGTATCCGCATGTGAAGGACGAAAAAGAATATAGCACTTTCCTTACTTAGGAACGACTCTCTCTGGAGCTAGTGAATGGGAGAGTAGCCTACACCAGAAACTTGAAGGGTTATTTCAGTACGACGAACCCGACCCCAACCGATATCCCAAATGTACACCCAAAATAATGCGCACCAGTAAGTCCATTTATGTGCTGACTAAATAAGAGAAGTTAGCTCGGCTCCGCCGCCCACCCCGCCCAAAATAACGACAAACCCCTATGCAAATATTATAAATATATACAACACACCAGCAAAGTAACTGGGTAAAACGTTTTATTAAATAACTATTTACATGGCAGCCTGCTGCAACATCGATCCAAATGCATGACGCTGTTCCTGTCGAGGTAGCATAGGTGGCGGCCTAGGGGTGGAGGACCGTTGTGCAAATAGCCCGGGGCGACACCACACGCCAAGGCCCGTCCCCGCGGTCCGCTGCAGCAGGGCGACCCTTAGCGTTTCACTCCCCGGTCAGCTGCACCAGGACTGCCATTGGCGTTCCACTCGGTTGGATGGCCGGGTACCTGCTCCGGTGGCTGGGGTGAAGAGCGGCTGTTGCTGCGGAACGCTCAAAATGGCGGCCGACTCCCCGGATTTGGGCCTGGTCCACTAGAACGGCTCTGGACTACCCTGGAACTCGAATGCTTGCCTGCTCGGGCATGAGCCCCACTCTTGAAGACGTCCTCTCAGTTTTAAAGGTTCTACGAGAGTCGTTGGCCCTCGACTCCCGCGGGCTTCCGATGGGGGCAACCGCCACTGTTGCTCGACTATCCCCCATGGATATACCGCTGCCACGGGTGTCCGCCGCCTTATCCACATCTGGTGCCATGAGGGAGGCTGATTCAGTGCTTCGGCGGAGGGATACGCCTGCTGTCCCGCTCTCCGGAAGTGGCCACAACATTGTCACAGGATGGTAGTGCTCTCATGCTGACGCCAGTTTTTGTCCGAATTACTAAGAGACACTGTAGATTGCCAACTTGATCAGCTCCGGTGGGACCTCAGCGTGACCCGGTAGGGAAGATTTTGCCTCCCTCGCCTTTGAGTCATGGTTCATGCTGCCTGTTCTTTCTGTTGGCGCTAACAAACTTTTTGAACTGCCGAAAGGGATTCTGGTCCTGCCGCTAGTTATTGGAGACATTGAACTATACTCTGGACCTGCCTGGCCTCGACCAAAATGGCGCCAGTATGGGAGCGACTTGCAACTCCTTATGACGTTCTAGTTACTTAGCCTTGACGTTATGGGGGATGTATGCGGTCTTTGTGCACATGGCAGGCGGGGAAGGGTACTGACTGGGCATACGGACAACCCTATTGATGTCGGTTTTTCATTATTGATTATTGTATTAATAAAGCTTCAAAGTAATGTTACCCATGATACTCGCCCATGGTGTGCGTATGGATGATTTTATTGTAACTGATCCTGTTATACTTTCAATTATAAAATCAACCTTCACTGATCCTGCAACCGTTTGTCACGTTTAGTTTTTTCAATTAAATGGCTCGCTTGTTACATACTCCTATACCCCTGGCTTTTGACCCTTTCCTACGCGCGATCTGTACTATCTCTGGGAGTGTGAAAGATTGTATGGTATGAATGTGCGCATGGGCCCTGATTTGTACGGTATGAATGCGTATGTGTGCGCACGACTGGGTCAATAAAAGAATGCTTTTTGTATGACTGAGGCGTTGATCGAACGGTTAATGGAATGAGAAAAATAAGCCCGAACATGGTATCCGCATGTGAAGGACGAAAAAGAATATAGCACTTTCCTTACTTAGGAACGACTCTCTCTGGAGCTAGTGAATGGGAGAGTAGCCTACACCAGAAACTTGAAGGGTTATTTCAGTACGACGAACCCGACCCCAACCAATATCCCAAATGTACACCCAAAATAATGCGCACCAGTAAGTCAATTTATGTGCTGACTAAATAAGAGAAGTTAAGAGTACCCCGGGTTGAAGTTCATCCAAGATCCCCCTCAGCCCAGAAATTAGGGATATTGTTATGTTTTAGATTTACCCCTTCTTCTTCCACCCTCGTAGAAAAGTCCGAATTGTACCATCGCACGTCCGACTGACACCCCTCCTTTACATCAGCTTGGATCATCATTTTCTAGATGTTGGAAGGCCCCACCGTGAGTATAAGCACGACTGGACTAGTGTCCGACCAACTAAAAAAGGAGT